>NC_081410.1:12444097-13118472 GCF_030272615.1 Cryptomeria japonica
TTTTGTCTGTTTACCTTTCAAACACTCTTTGCACACAATATTTAATGGTTTGCTCAAGATGGGTAAACCTCTAACATTCTGGTTCTTGCTGATTCGAACTAGATTATCAAAGTTTACATGTCCCAAGCGCTTGTGCCATAACCAGTTTTCTTCTACTTGACCCATAAGACACATACCTACATTATTTTCATAATCTGTGGAGTCAAGTAAATTGTAAACATTCCCAATAGTCCTCAAACCAGTAGCAACAATTTTACCAGATTTATTTTTGATAGCACAACCTTGAGAACTAAAAGATACATTATAACCACTATCACAAATTTGACTGACACTCAACAAATTGTGTTTTAATCCTTCAACAAAATAAACATCATGAATAGGAGTGTCATCATTTAGCAGTAATGTGCCTTTACCTCTGACAAAGGCTCCTGAATTATCACCAAATCTTACAAAACCTCCATCAAAGTTTTCAAAATGAAGGAATTTATTTCTGTCTCCTGTCATATGGTGTGAACAGCCACTGTCCAACACCCACAATGACTTTTTACTTGAAAGAAATGCAGTTTGCACTATCATAGACTGTTCAGAACTAGGGACAAACTTTGGTTTCCACACCTTATGAATTTTTTCCTTTGACTTGCATTGAGAAGAAGTATGTCCAAAGAAGTTACACTTAATGCACTTCACAGTATTTGGAAAACCAGAGGCTTGATTATGTCCAAACATAGAAGTTCTATGTTGCAAAAATCTGCAAGTGTTAACCTTATGGCCAAACTTGTTGCAGTAAAAACAGTAACCATGAAAGAACCCAAACCTAAAAGGAGTCATTCTGTTGTAGGCCTGAAATTGTTTTTTGTTTGCAAGTTTAGTAATTTGTTTTGATGATTCAGCACTATCAAAACCTATACCTGTCAAATTCTTGCATTGTTTTTGTTTGCTTAACATTTCATTCAAATGCAAGGTACTTTCATACTGCTCAATCTGCTTATGTAAAGAACTACTTTGCTGTTCCAATATGTTAACTTTCAATTCACTATCAGCAAGTAAGACTTTTAGATCCTCAACTGTTTGCTTTGAATCTTTTAATTCAATTTGTAAAATCTGTTTTTCACTTTCATGAGAAGCTACAAGTTTCTTAAACCTTTTGATTTCTTTGAGAGCACACAGTAACTCTCCTTCAAGATCAATTTCACCTTGATCTAAATCATCAGATTGATCTACTGATATGTTATTTAAATCTTTCTTTGAGGAAGTTTCTATTGCAGCCATAAACAAGGTTTCATCACCTTCACAAGGTGAGTCATCTGAATCATTTTCAGAATCTTCTTTAATAAAAAGACTCTTCTTTTTCTGAAAAGGATTGAATTTCTTTTTAGAGTTCCATTTTTTCATTTTGAATACTTTTTTTGGTTTTTCTTCTTCATTATTTTGATCACTCAGGGGACATTGAGCAGCAAAGTGCCCAGCTTTGCCGCAATTAAAACATTTGAAGGGTAATTTTCCCTTATACTTCTTTTTTAACTTTCTAACTAGCAAAGCTTCTATAGCATCTGAAAGTTCAGACTCACTATCTAGTTCCTCCTTCTTTTCTACTTTAAATGCAGTTTCTTTAGAACTAGAAGGATTACTACCTATCCTCATTTCATAGGCTGTGAGTATGCTTTGTAGGTTGTCAAGAGACATAGTTGAAAAGCTTTTCTTTTCTTCTAAAGTTGACACCTTAGTTTCAAATTTAGGAAGTAAAGTTCTAATAACCTTTCTGACAACATCTTTTTCATCAACATTTTCACCAAGACCCCTTCTTGAATTCACAACTTCATCAATTCTAAGAAAATAATTTGCAATAGTCTCATCTTCTTTCATTCTCAATGACTCAAATTGATTCTTGAGTGTGAGAATTTTAGATTCTTTGACCTTTGCATCACCTTGATAAATAGTTTCAAGCTTGCTCCATATTTCATGAGCAGATGGACAATGCATAACTTTAACAAACACATCCTTGGTAAGACCACACAAGAGAGCATGTTTTGCTCTAGCATTTAACTCATACTGAGATTTAGCATCAGGATCTAAAGGAATAGCATTAGGAACAACATATTTTGTGATAACAATGTTCCACACATTTACATCAACAGAGATCAAGTACGTTTCCATTCTAATCTTCCAAAACACATAATCTGTGCCATCAAAGAGGGGAGCTCTTGAAAGAGAGGCACCTTCTTGTGAATAAGCCATGACAAGACTTCCAAAAGACCAGGAACAATCCCTAGGATAGACCTAAATGATGGGACCCTATGCTCTGATACCACTTGTTGGAAGTGGATTGACTCTGAGAGGGGGGGGTGAATCAGAGTCAATAATCAATTTAACTCTCTTTAATTTTTTCTTACTTTGGAAAACTCTTTTAACACACATATGACACCCTAACTTGTATCGAAGCATGCATTTCTGATTAAACAATATATATAATTGAGTAATCTCGATATGCTTCTTATTGAACTTGTCAAAGCATCAAATTATGACTGGTAGAATTAATTAAAAAACAAAGTGACCAGCATAAAGAATTAAAATTTTGTAGAACAACAATGAAGCATAAATAAATGTATCAGAGCATTCATCTAATGGAACACATAAAGTGGATTAGCACACAACACAGATTTTCATGAGTGGAAAACCCTCTTGGGGTAGAAAAACCACTCGATAAAAGAATATTTTATTATCTCAAGAAGCACCCACTCCTTACACTATATTTAGAAGTCTCAAACTTCAAGGAGCACCAACCCCTATGTCACAAATGATATCAAGAAAATATCTCCAACTATGAGCACTGATAAATTCAGAAGTGCATCATATTATGCAACTCTCAACTTGTCACTCACTGAACAAGATTAATACAAAAGATGGTCTATCACCGCCATATCTATTTTTTTTTTGTTACACCCTGTTATATTCAAGAGATCTATCCTTCATCAAGCAAAACCAACTTATCAGGTTCCCAAACTATAATACGGGTTTTATAGAACTGAATCGCAACCGGAATAAAACTGGTTTGATAGAACTGAATCACAACCGGAATAAAACTGTTTTGTGTGTTCATCCTTGAGTAGGGTTACCAAACCCTAACTTAGGTTGGAGTTAATAAAAATTTATCACCAAAATAAATGTACTCCATAGGATCTCTTTAGAAATACTTCTTTCCTTTTCCCAATTTTTGTTTCAAAAAAAAAAAAAAATTACTTGTGATTATTTCTTTGGAAGAATATAGTAGCAAGAAAGATATTTTTAATCTTTGCATTTTTGATAACTGGAAAAATACTCGGGACCATCTTTTTCATTTTTTTTAAAGAGTAAACACTTTTATCTTTCTATTTTTTTTCTTTCACTTCCATTTTACTTTTTACCCTTCATGGTTTGACAAGAGAAAACACTTTTATCTTTCTTTCTTTTTTTCTTTCACTTCCTTTTTTTTTACTTTTGACCCTTCACGGTTTCACAAAACATACTCCAAAAATAACAATTTGACAATTTGATGCTAAAACAATTGCGAGAAATCCCCACAAAATTAGCCATAAAATATTACCATCTGAAGCATTCATACCTGTAGATTATTAAATCAAAAAGTACCACAATGCGAATTTGAAGAACCACTGGTCACTGAACCTACCTTCTTCTCTTCCACAAAAAGTTTCACTATCAATGAATACCAAAAATTAATCTGCTTACACCTGTCCACTATTCATAGAGATAAAGCTGTATAGTCACCAAAACCTTTTTGTCATCAAGGACAATGCAGCATAACAAAGGTAACAAGTTACCCACGTTCTTTTGGACCAGGACCTTAATCTCGCACCTTAGATCAACTCGGCCATCTCAACAATTATGCTGTGTGTATATCTCCTAATAACAGTCCAAGAATTTTCAGCCAATCGGAAAGTAAACATTTAGATTATTTTCGCTTTTTTTTAATTGATGCACATCTTCACCTGTTTAAACCTATATAAAACTTAGAGGATTGAAGGCACTAAAACTGAGAAACTGATTGGCTGAATCTGGGGAATTTCATCACCTGTTAATTAATATATAGTTCCCATGCCCTTGGCAGGAACTACTAATAAGGGCAATTCTTATAAAAGGACAATGAAACATGGCATGTGCCTAATTAGCTAACCAACTAAAGGAGCCATGAACCTTAAAACTATCATTAAGGTATGTCATCTGAATGTACCTTAAACTCTGGTATATGTTTCAAAGCATAATGATGTATTAAAGTTAAAAGGCTATTGTGATTCTCATTTGGGAGGAAATTTTGAAATGCATGAAACAATCTGCTACAACATTCTCCAACACCGAAGCACAGTATTTGGCAGCATCTCACACACCCATAGTTAAACAGGATGGCAGATTTTTTATTGGAAAAAAAATAAAAAACATTCATAGGGTTACTTTGTTATAATTAAGATCATATGTAAATCAAGTCCAGGATCCTAAATATCGTAAAAGAAGAAAGCATAGTGGTATTTAGTATCATTTTATTCAGGATCATGTAGAATGATCAATAATACTGATTTGTGATTTGTGAGTTCATTGGATAATATTCAATACAAAGGGATGATATTCAAAAGAACGCAATAAATTTTTCATGATTCAGTAGGGATTTGAACCTTAGTGGTCATAACAACACCACAACTTAACCAACACACTATTGAAAGAAGCCCGCCATTAAAGTGACTCTATAAAAAATGTAAACTTTAATTTTTCCAATACCCCCTTGAGGGTTACATTACAAATAAGAGAAAAAAACAACATGGACTGACTACAACAGTCCAATTGGAAATTTGCAGAAACATCATTTACCAAGTCTCCATAGAACACCCCGAACTGCTCATGTGAAGCAAATATCCTACCTAACCACCAAACTTCTTCAAAACACCCCGAACTGCTCATGTGTCTAAGCAAATGTCTTGATTATCTAACAATACTTATGAATTGAACACGTATTCCATTATCCACAAGCATACCACTCCTATGAATTGAGACAAACTCTATTATTCACATTAACACAACCACCAATCAAGTGTAAATTGAGACTAGTTCAATCATCCCCAATAACACATCTACAAAATTATGAATTAAAATAAACTCAATGATCTATAGGTACAATTCACCATGTCTACAGACAGACAAACTCAATTATCTACAAACTAAAACAATTACTATGCCCCCTTGCTCCGTGAAAGACCCAAACGATAAGACTAGTGTTGCTTCTCCTACAATGAATCATCCCTGAGTGAGAAGCCAACTCAAAATAATAGATGTAATGAGAATCTAATGAAATAATCTTAAGTATTCTTTATGATGTGTGTTTTACTTCATTGTTTTCATATTCCTTCAAAAAGATATTAGTTTCAAAGTTCTTTTTGATCAATCAAGATGCCCTTTACTCGATGAACAAAAGAAATTAGTTGCCCAAGGAAGGAGAGTGAGCAATTAATACAGGCTTGAGCCATCTGCGAACGATGGATATGCTTATATTGTAATTGGCACTAAAATCAATGTTGAGCTTTGGCATCATAGACTTGGTCATTTGACTTTCAAAACCATGCAAGAGATGAATATTGGTGCATCGACAATTAGTCTCAAGTTTGACAAAAAAGCAGAAGTATAGTCATGTGAAGCTTGTTCTCTTGGAAAGACGATGAGGATTCCATTTCCCAAATCGTCGAAAAATAGAGCAGCTGGAATTCTGGAACTGGAACTCATTCACACTGATATATGCTGCTCAATCTATGGAATGTATCAACTTACATCAATAATTAATCTTGGAAACTTGTATTTTTTCTGAAGAAGTAATCATAAATATTTGTAGTTTTCAAAGTTTATCTCAAGAATGTTGAAAATCAAACCACAAAGAGGTTAAAGGTCCTTCGAAGAGACAGTAGTGATGAATATAGTTCTAGGAAATTTCAATAGTATTGTGAAGAACGTGGAATTTCCAGACAGTTAAAAATTACCTGGAATTTCCAGACAGTTAAAAATTCCATGTAATTATTAGTCAATGGAGGGGCTTAAAGGATGAAGGAGAATGTGCCAGAGCTATGTTAGACTTGATAGCAAACTTCCTAGAGCATTTTGCAACTGTTGCTTATATCCAAAACAGAGTTATCTCTAAGGCTTTAAGTGGTCAAACTTCAGAGGAATTATGGTCTGGTAAGAAATCTAGCTTGGAGACATCGCAAGCAGCAAAGGAAGCAGTATGTTTGAACAGGTTATTGCAAGTTTTGGGACTTGCACAAAACAAACCCACGAGGTTACTTTGTGATAATTAAAGTTGCATATAAATTATCAAGGATCCCAAATACCATGGAAGAACAAAGCATATTAGTAGTCAGCACCATTTTATTCAAGACCATGTAGAATTACACTCAAATTGTAATGGAGTACTGCTCTACAGAAAATCTGGTTGCAGAGAAATTTACCAAATCATTAATATTGCAGTTAGAAGGGTTACAGAGTAGATCAACTTAGAGCAGCAGTTTTGACTGAAGAGTGTTAGAGTTGAAGTCTAACTGTTATAGGAGCATTAGAGTGATGGGAATCTAATTGAAGTGATCTTTTATCTGTTGTAGGAACGTTAAAGAGAGAATCTTCCTTCATGATAAGAAATCATTTATTTTAACTGTATTGAGCTGCCAATTGAAATCAAGTTATTGACTCGAGTGCAAAGCTTCTAGTATATATATTATTATTCTAGTCCAAATACATATATTCTTAAGGCGACTTTGCAGATTTGGAATTTACTTGGCCACTTACATTATCCTGCTTGATGAAAATAATGGAATTGCACTACAACTGGACACCTTGTCCGGGCCTTCCGGGATCTGGTTCTCACTTTTGTGACCTCCTAAAACTTTAATTTTAATCTCCCAAGTACAACTGCTCCATTACAACTTATTATGTAGAAAATGGACTTTTCAGCTAATGGATGTTGGAAAGACTCGCATAATTACTAGAGACTTTGTGATTAAGCTGTGTTTTTTATACTGTTTTCCTGCTCTTCTCTCAGTAGTGTGTTTATTTGACAACCTGTAGTTTGATATTGACTAAAACCAGAAAAGAAAAATATACGAGACCTGCAATACCATTTAAGAAAATAAAATTGCAGTAGCCTTTGGTTTTTAAACTCAGAAAGGCTACAGCAGTAGCCTTTCGGATTCCGAGAATCGAACTCGGGACCTCTCGCACCCAAAGCGAGAATCATACCACTAGACCAAATGCCCCTTGAATATGGTTTCCCTATTTCTTTGATTTGCTCAATAGAATAGTAAAAATGGTTTTCAATTTTGAAATCCTATTCATTTGGTCAATATAATAGTTGGTTAGACCACGACCTTAATCTCCCAGCATAGATAACCTTGTTAAACATATATCAAACTTGCAGAGAATTAAAGCCACTGAAACTTGCCTGAATCACCTGTTAATGAATGTATAGTTCCACTTCCCATACCCTAGGCATTAGGGTGATTATTATAAAAGGACAATGGCACATGGCACGTGCCTAATCAGATAACCAACTAAAGGTCCCATGAAACTTCAAAAGAGTGAAACTCGAATAAGGTGTTCTTAATATATTATATACAAATTGGAAAAGAGCCTCACTATGTAGCAGGTTTTGAAGATGATATATCCCAATTCAGTGCAGATGAAAGATAAATCATATTTTCAAATTGAAGAGGATTGCATGTGCCAGTCTAGCAGCAACTTTGAAATGGTTCCAAATCTGAACAGGAAAGGGAAGAACTAGGAAATGTTCCATATAAAAAAGTATACTATGGTATGGACGCTACCTAATTTGGCTTTTGCAATCAATTCTTTGAGTCACAGTCAATACATGGTGAATACATGATCAACTCATTGGATAGCAGCCAAGATATTATAAAGGTATGTCAAATGTACCTTAAACTACAGTATATGTTTCAAAGCATAATAATGTATTGAATAGTTTCTTTTCGATAATGGTGTTGTTTGGTTGTGAAGTTCATTAGTCTATCTTTGGTCAAGATTCAATCTCTATCTCTCTCAATCGTATCATCTATAGTTGATCAATTGTAGCAATATAGTTAATCATATTGACAACCTAATATATGAAAATTACATCATTTTTAAATCATATTTTCAAATTGGGAATGACTTAAATCACATACATTAAACTTACATTTCTAGACTTACAAATGTTAAACACTAAGAGTTGACTGACATTTTCTAGGCTTAATATGTTGCTCAAGGTGTGTGATCACACTAAGAATACACTTCTAGGCTTAAAAGTGTTTAACACTCAAAATTGACTAACATTCTCTAGACTTAATATGTGCTTGGTGGGTGTGGTATAAGGCTGGCCATCATATCTGACAAACATGATAAAGATAGATCATCAAAAGAAGTAAACTATAATAACATCAAATGAAGGATTAGATAGAAACACAACATTTTAAAAACAGCACTATTGATCGAAAAAGCACGAAACGAACAGTTGAACAAATAAATGAGTGAACTTATTATTGCTGAGTAAAAATAGTACACATCTAATAGCCAGGAAAGCTCTGAAAAGACATGAAATAATAGCAATTGCAACTATTTACTCAATGTTGGACGGCTAAGAAAATCAAAATCCTCAAAATAAAATCAAAATGACTGCTCGTACTTCTTTAAAAGTGATAAAAAGTTCTTTACTAGAAAGAAAAATTTGTCTACTGAAACTTTTGGGAATAGATTCATGATATGCCATGCCAAACTAATCAGTAATAAGAAACCATTAAAAAGAGAACAATATTAACTTTATATGTTGACATGGCCGAGTTGGTCTAAGGCGCCAGATTAAGGTTCTGGTCCGAAAGGGCGTGGGTTCAAATCCCACTGTCAACATTTTAAAAATTCCACTTTCGACCATTGAAATTATATATTTTTGTCCACTTTCGACCATTGAAATTATATATTTTTGTCCAAAAGTGTACTGTTCTCTTAGCGGTTTCACAATACAGATGAATTCAATTTGATGAAGTTTATTCGCTTTAATAGCCTTATTTTCAAATTTATATTATTAAAAAGAAAAGAAAAATAAATTAATGTCAGCTTAAATTTTTGTTTTAGCAAATATCTTGATTACCTAACACTTAATTATCATCAATCTAAACTTTTGTCTCTACAAATATCTTAATTATCTAACATTGCATCTGCATCAACATCAACTTAAACTCTTTCTAGACAAATATTTTGATTATCCAATTGTACATCAAAATCAATCCAAACTCCTCATGTCTCAACAAATTCAAATAATCAAATATCCATAACCATTTAGTGTAAACTATTCACATACCAATGGCAACTCATCAAGTTTGCAGATTCAACTATCCTCAAACCAAAAAAAACATTGCATACCCACTCTTGGACTTGAAAGGACTAGTGATGAAAAATTGTTTCTCATGTAATGAATCATCCTTTAGCAAGAACCTAACTTGGTCTGATAGATATCCTCTTGCCTCCATTTCCTTCGACTTCCAATGTGACTCTCTTACAATCTATTCATATGATGTATTATGACTCTTCAATAATATTAGCATGAGCATCTTTGTCATAAATGGCTTGCTTGGAAAACAAAAATATTTAACCACATGATAAAAATATATATATCAAATTTGAAGGTGTCGATTTCAATTGATAAAACGTCTTTTACAATATTTTGAACTCCAGTTACAATAATTCCAAGAACAAAACACATATACATCTATTTCAAAGCTTGTATTCTTCAAGCAAATGCCATCTCTCCCTACTTGTGCCTTATTGCACATAATTGATTTGTGTAGATATAACTTCAAAATTACAACTTTAAAGTATGTCTTTTTTTGTTCAATCTGATTTGTCCACATGAATGTTCTAAATTTTGCCACATAACCATTCTAAATTTTGCAGTCACATATACTTTTATTTCTTCATTAGTGTTAGGACCATATTGCAAATAGATGCCCTACTTGTTCATCTAGATGTTATTCTGCTTCATCCAATTGAATACCTTGCTTGGCCCTTCTGAGATCTAGTTCTCACTTGTGTGACCTCCTAAACTTCTTTTTTTAATCTTTGAGGAGGGTCTCAAGTATAACTACTCCATTATGACTTATTGTGTAGAAAAACGACAAAAGGATTGTTAGAATGGTAGAGCCAACAAAAATTAAATGAAATCAAGTCGTTGCTGGAGATAAATATGAATCTAAAACATAAAATTTTATTGATTCAACCAAATGATTTACATTGATTTGCATTGGCTTTAATAGCCTTATTTTTCCTATGCAAAACTAACTTATGGGAGCGAACTACCCAGCCAACTAACTAACCTAACTTGATTTATTAAATGTAAACCCTATTTCCTAACAACCTCCCTTAAGGTTTACATTATGAAGACAAATAAGAACAAAATTGTATCAACATTGGCCTAAACTTCCTAGTCTATGCAAATGTTCTCAAATCTCCAAGTCTTCTTTTATGAGCATTGGCCTAAACATCCTGATCTAGGCAAATGTCTTGAATCATCAGTATCAACCAAAACTTCTTGGTCTAAGTAAATGTTCCAACTCTGCATTAGTATCAACCTAAACTTCCTAGTCTAGGCAAATATCTGATTATCCAACAATGCCTATGAATCAAGACATACTCCATTATCCACAAGCATACCAACCCTCCTACGAATTGAGACAAACTCTATCACTCCATCCATCTTCTCTGAGGGGAATAGAGGAAAGTTAAAATACCTTGCTTGGCCCAAGAAGTTATTCAGCTTCATCCAATTGAATACCTTGCTTAGCCCTTTCAAGATCTAGTAAAGGATTGTTAGAATGATAGAGTCAACAAAAATTAAATGAAATCAAGTCAATGTTAGAGATATCAATATGAAACCAAAACATAATTTTTTTTTTATTCAACCAAATGATTTACATTGATTTGCATTGGCTTTAGTAGCCTTATTTTTAATGTGCAAAACTAACTTATGGGAGTGAACTACCCAACCAACTAACTAACCTAACTTGATTTATTGAATGTAAACCTTATTTCCTAACAACCCCCCTTAAGGTTTACATTATAAAAAAAATAAGAACAAAACTGTATCAACATTGGCCTAAACTTCCTAGTCTAGGCAAATGGTCTCAAATCTCCAAGTCTTCTTTTATGAGCATTGGCCTAAACATCATGGTCTATGCAAATGTCTTGAATCTCCAACTCTTCATCAGTGTCAACCAAAACTTCTTGATCTAGGTAAATGTTCCAACTCTGCATTAGTATCAATCTAAACTTCCTAGTCTAGGCAAATATTTGATTATCCAACAATGCCTATGAATTGAGACATACTCCATTATCCACAAGCATACCACTCCTCCTATGAACTAAGACAAACTCTATCATCCACAGTAACACATTTCCAAAACTATGACTCGAGACAAACTCAATGATCCATAGATACCACTCACAATGTCTTCAAATCGAGACTAACTCAATTATCTGCAAACTAAAACAACTACAATCCCTCCTTTCTGCATGAAGGTCTTCAAACAACAAAATTGCTACTACTTCCACACAATTAATCATCTCTGAGCGAGAAGATGATAGATATCCTCTTGCCTCCATTTCTTCCAACCTTCAATTAATTTGTGCTTAGACCTTACCCATCATAGGTGGCACTAAAACCTTCAAAAGTTTTATCAAATACAACATAAATGACCCCAAAAATACAAAGATTTGATAACATAATATAATCAAAATAAATCTTTGTAACTCCAAAATTAAATCACATTAGCTTTATTTCCTTTAGATCTTAAAAAAAATCCTTACTACAAAATATCTTCAAACTTTCAATGCATAGAACTTATTCAGTATTTGCTCCAAAAGCAAACTTTCAATGCATAGAACTTATTCAGTATTTGATCCAAAAGCAAACAGAAATGGATGCTGGAAAGACTCGCATGATTAATTGAGACTTACAAATGCTACAGCAATCTTTCAAATTAAGGCACATAAGGGGGCATTCCGAGAATCGAACTCGGGACCTCTCGCACCCAAAGCGAGAATCATACCACTAGACCAAATGCCCTTTGAATATGGGTTTCCCATTTCTTTAATTTGATCAATAAAACAGTATAAATGGTTTTCAATTTTGAAATCTCATTTTGTCAATACAAGAGTTGTTTAGACCACGACCTTAATCTGCCAGCTTAGATAACCTTTTCAAACATATATCAAAACTTGCAGAGAATTAAAGCCACTAAAACTTGCCTGAATCTGTCGAATGGAATCAGCTGTTAATGAATATATAGTTCCACTTCCCATGCCCTAGGCATAAGGGGGATTATTATAGAAGGACAATGGCACATGGCATGTGCCTAATCAGCTAACCAACAAAAGGAGCCATGAACCTTCGAAAGAGCTGAAACACGAATAAGGTGTTCTTAATATATTATATACAAATTGGAAAACAGCAGGTTTTGAAGATGATATATCCCAATTCAGTACAGATGAAAGAGAGCAGCAACCCTAATGGAAGCAACTTTGAAGTGTACTATGGTAAGCACGCCACCTAATTTGGCTTTTGCAATCAATTCTTTGAGTCTCAGTCGATAAATGGTGAATCCAGGATCAACTCATTGGATGGCAGTCAAGAGATTATTTAGGTATGTCAAATGTACCT
Organism: Cryptomeria japonica; assembly: GCF_030272615.1. Lineage (NCBI taxonomy): Eukaryota > Viridiplantae > Streptophyta > Pinopsida > Cupressales > Cupressaceae > Cryptomeria > Cryptomeria japonica. The sequence goes on from NC_081410.1 coordinate 12,456,822, forward strand.
TAAACTACAACATATGTTTCAAAGCATAATGATGTATTGAAGTCGAAAGGATATTGTGATTCTCATATACAAAAATATCAACCACAGAATAGTTTTAAGTTCTACAATGGTGTTGTTTGGTTGTGAAGTCCAACAGTCTATCTTTGGTCAAGATTCAATCTTTGTCTCTCTTAATCATACTACTTATAGTTGATCAATTGTAGCAACATAGTTAATCACATTGACATCACTTTCAAATTGCTACTCATCAAATCCCATCTCTCCCAATCATACCACTTATAGTTGATCAATTGCAGCAACATAGTTAATCACATTGACAATCCAATAAATGAAAATTACATCACTTTCAAATTACTTACTTATCAAATCCCAACAAACATGATATTCATACATGAATATGCAAAGATGGATCATCAAGGGAGGTAAACTATAATAGCATCAAATGAAGGATTGGGTAGAAACACATAGCATTGTAAAAACAACACTATTGATCGAGAGTAGAAATGAACATTTGAACAAATAAATGCCTCATTTGTTGGATCACTTAATGGAGACTGATAGAGTCATGTAATTTTTTCTCTATTGGATGTATGACCCTTCTTATTTTGTTTCTCTTTCTGTACTTGAATAAATTTTTACCCCTCTTTTAATAATTGATATGTTGGACAGCTAAGAAAATCAAAATCCTCAAAGTATACTCAAATTTAATTTCAAACCATATTTTAAATGACTGCTCGTACTTCTTTACAAGTGATAAAAAGTTCTTTACTAGAAAGAAGAAACTTGTTTATTGGCGTGAGAGAGTTTCCCAGCTGAAATTTTTGGGAATAGATTCATAATATGCCATGCCAAACTAATCAGTAATAAAAAAGGATTTAAAAGAGAACAAGATTGAAATTATGTGTTGAGATGGCCGAGTTGGTCTAAGGCGCCAGATTAAGGTTCTGGTCCGAAAGGGCGTGGGTTCAAATCCCACTCTCAACAATTTGAAAATCCCACTTTCGATCATTAAAATTATATATTTTTGTCCAAATGATTGTACTCATAATTACAATCAAAATTTAGCAATAGTCATGACATCTCCTATTGTTTAATAAGAATTTTTTTATCTCAGTGTTTTAATTAGTTCTTTTTATCTCTTCTTCTCACCAGAATTCTTTGTATTCGTTTCCACTATGCCATACTATCAAACAATTCTGAATGGTGATATCATTTACTCTCATGTTTTCATCTTTTTGAGCCAAAAAAGTGTACTGTTCTCTTAGGGTAAAGGATTGAAATGTTTTCAATTTGATGAAGTTCATTCGCTTTAATAGTCTTATTTTCTGGTATCGAACTTGGCAAATTTATATTATTAAAAAGAAAAAGTAAATTAATGTCAGCTTAAACTTCTGTTTTAGCAAATATTTTGATTATCTAATACTTAATTATCATCAATCTAAACTTTTGTTTCTACAAATATCCTGATTATTCAACATGGCATCAACATCAACCCAAACTCTTTCTAGACAAATGTTTTGATTACCCAATTGTGCATCAAAATCAATCCAAACTCTTCATGTCTCAACAAATTCGGATTATCAAATGAAACTTAACTATCCATAACCATTTTGTGTAAACTATTCACATACCAATGGCAACTCATCAAGTTTGTAGATTCAACTATCCACAAACCAACAAACAATTGCATACCCCTCTTGGACCTGAAAAAACTCTCAATGAAATACTATTTCTCATGTAATGAATCATCATTTAGCAAGAAGCTAACTTGAGATGATAGATGTCCTCCTGCTTCCATTTCCTTCAACTTGACTCTGTTACAATCTATTCATATGACGTCTTATATGACTCTTCAATATTAGCATGAATATCTTTGTCATAAATGGCTTGCTTGGAAAACAAAAATATTTAATCACATAATAAAAATAAATAAATATATCAAACTTTGAGGGTGTCGATTTCAATGGATAATACATCTTTTACAATATGCTGAACTTTGGTTACAATAGTTCCAAGAACAAATTTAAACTAAAACACATACATCTATTTCAAAGCTTGTATTCTTCAAGCCAATATTATCTCTTCCTACGTGTGCCTTATTGCACACAATCGATTTGTGTAGATATAACTTCAAAATTACAACTTTAAAGTATTTTTTTTTTTTGTTTAATTTGATTTGTCCACATGAATGTTCTAAATTTTTCCACATGGCCATTCTAAATTTTTCAATCTTATATCCTTTTATTTCTTCATTAGTGTTAGGATAATATTGTAAATAGATGCCCCACTTGTTCATCTAGATGTTATGCTGCTTCATCCAATTGAATACCTTGTTTGGTCCTTTCCCACTTGTGTGACCTCCTAAACTTTAATTTTTAATCTCTAGTGAGGGTCTCAACTATAACTACTCCATTATAACTTATTATGTAGAAAAACGACTAAAGGATTGTTAGAATGGTAGAGCCAACAAAAATTAAATGAAATCAGGTCATTGTTGGAGATAAATATGAAACTAAAACATAAAATTTTATTGATTCAACCAAATGATTTACATTGATTTGCATTGTCTTTAATAGCTTTATTTTTCCTGTGCAAAACTAACTTATGGGAGTGAACTACCCAGACAATTAACTAACCCAACTTGATTTATTAAATGTAAACCTTATTTCCTAACAACCCTCCTTAAGGTTTACATTATGAAGAAAAATAAGAACAAAACTGTATCAACATTGGCCTAAACTTCCTAGTTTAGGCAAATGTCTCAAATCTCCAGGTCTTCTTTTATGAGCATTGGCCTAAACATCCAAGACTAGGCAAATGTCTTGAATCTCCAACTCTTCATCAACATCAATCAAAACTTCTTGGTCTAGGTAAATGTTCCAACTCTACATTAGTATCAACCTAAACTTCCCAGTCTAGGCAAATATCTGATTATCCAACAATGCTTATGAATCTCCATTATCCACAAGCATACCACTCCTCCAATGAATTGAGACACTCTATCATCCACAGTAACACATTTCCAAAACTATGATCTAGATATCACTCACAATACCTACAAATCGAGACAAACTTAATTATTTGCAAACTAAAACAACTACCCTGCAAGTAAAGGCAAACTCAATTATCTACAAACCAAAACAACTACAATCCCCGCTTTCTACATGAAGGGATTCAAACAATGAAATTGCTTTGCTTCCACACAATTAGTCATCTCTGAGTGAAAAGCTAGCTAGCTCGAGATGATAAATATCCTCTTGCATCCATTTCTTCCAACCTCCAATTAATTTGTGCTTATACCTTACCCATCATAGGTGGCACTCAAACCTTCAAAAGTTTTATCAAATGCAATATAAATGACCTCAAAAGTACAAAAAATTGATAACATAATATAATCAAAATAAATCTTTGTAACTCCAAAATTAAATCACATTAACTTTATTTCGTTTAGATCTTTAAAAAAAGAGAAAGAAAGAAAAGAGTCCCTATTACTCCAAAATATCTTCAAATCAACTCTTTCAATGCATATAACTTATTCAGTATTTTATCCAAACACAAACAAATCAATGCCCCTATATTTGGATATAAACTTCAATGAAAAATGAAATGGTAGATGTAAACTTCAATGAAAAATGAAATGTACCATTTTTTTTAAGAGTCCTTCGAATCTTTTATGGACAACTTCCTTTGTGTATTGCAAATGAAATCTGCAATTTCATAGCACTTGAAAAAAGACTCTCACTTGGGCCAGCACGTTACTCCTAGCCCAACGAATATGTCACAGAGCCAACAGCCAGTAGCAAAAAATAGCCTACAGTAATATGCATTCCAACAGACATTTTTAAGAACTGCCTCCTTTGTAGATTCTAATCCCGAACAATAGTCAACAAATTTGAGCATGCCCCTACAAAATTAGTTTCCTCTCACTTTCCAGAAACTTCCCAAACTACAAATTTTAGGCACAAAGATTCAGATTGTTAAACCCTTCATCCTCTGCTGCCTTTTGTCACTTTTGCACAGGGACAAGAATTATAAATCCAACTAACTAATCTAATTTGATTTATTAAATGTAAATATGTATAATTACTTGAAAATTGGGTTAACTAGATTAGACTTCCTTCCATTGTTTGATAGCATTTGAGAAGTTCCATGCTCCATGTTGGTTCTGCTTTTCTCTCTGTTTATTTTATAACCTTTAGTTTGATATTGCCTAAAACCAGGAAAGAAAAATGTAGAAGACCTGCGCTACCATTTAAGAACATAAAAACTACAGTAGCCTTTTGGTTTTTATACTTGAAAATGCAAGTTGTCAGTTGGTCAGATTACGCCAGATTACGCCATGTGTGGGGGCATTCCGAGAATCGAACTCGGGACCTCTCGCACCCAAAGCGAGAATCATACCACTAGACCAAATTCCCTGTGCTTATTTGTGTGCTATTCCTGTACTTAGGTCCAAAGCAATAAAAATGATTTTCAATTTAGAAATTCTATTCATTTTGTCAGTAGCTGATTGCCCACGTTCTTTGGACCTTAGATCAATTCGATTTTGTTTAAAGTAGTGAACATCTACACTGTTTAAACATATAACAGATTTGCACCAATGTATGAGACGAACATGACAACAAAATTAGCTCAATCTCCTATGAATAAAGATGCAGATAGTAGAAATATTATTAACACACTTCAATACAATATCTTAATGCAGGAGGAGACAAGATGAACCAATCTGAAGTAAGGAAGGACAGATCAAATGCCTTTGCTGCAAATACAAACCAGAAAGTATTTTCTTCAAGGAGCACAAACCCAACCAAAGGTATGCAAATTCAACATAAAATTCAAGAAATCAATTAAAAAAAAAAAGGCGAAAATGCCATTACTACAAGAAGACTGGACATATGGAGAAGGTTTACTGGAAAAAGACTGTAAACAAAGAGAAGCAGAATAAACATGAGACAAATTTTGTTCCAGAGGCACCTGAAAAGGCTGCACTAACTGACTGGTACTTAGATTCTGGAGCAATGGAAGTTGGAACCCATGATTTCCAGAAATGATTGTTTTAGTAATTTGACTAAATTTGCAAATAAGTCAGACTTGGAGATGACAATGTTAATGTTGCTATAGGTAAAGACATTGTGGAACTCATGCTACCCAACGGAGGTAAGAAACGATTAAATGTTGTTCTTTATGTTTTTGATATTGCTCATAAGCTCTTTCAAAAAGTAGACTAACAGATACTATTCTCAAAGTTCTGTTTGATCAATCAAGGAAAGAGAATGGGCAATTAATACAAGCTTTAGCCATCTGCCAATGATGGGCATGGTTTTATTGCAATTGGTACTAAAACCAATGCTGAGCTTTGGCATTGTTCTCAAGTTTGACAAAAATGCAGTAAATAGAGTCATGTGAAACTTGTTCTCTTGGAAAGATGATTAGGACTCCATTTCCAAAATCTTAAAAAAAGAAAAAAAGAGAAAAGAGCAGCTAGAATTCCGGAACTCACTCACACTGATATATGCTGCCCAATCTATGGAATGTAGCAATTTACATCGATAATTAAACTTGGAAACTTGTTTTTTTTCTGAACTTTTCAAAGTTTATCTCAAGAATGTTGAAAATCAAACCACAAAGAGGTTAAAGGTCCTTCAAAGAGACAACAGTGATGAATATAGTTGTAGGAAGTTTCAATAGTATTGTGAAGAACGTGGGATTTCCAGATAGTTGACAATTCCATGTAATCATCAGTCACCTGGAATTGCTAAAACTAAAAGGATGGAGAATGTGCCAGAGCTATGTTAGAAGATAGCAAACTTTTTAGAGCATTTTTCTACTGTTGCTTATATTCAAAACAGAAGGAAATGTGGTCTAGTAAGAAATCTAGCTTGGAAACATCTCAAGCAGCAAAGGAAGCAGTATGTTTGAACAGGTTAATGCAAGTTTTGGGACTTGCACAAAACAAACCAATGAGTTTACTTTGGTATAATTAAAGTTGCATACCAAATTGTCAAGGATCCCAAATACCATGGAGGAACAAAGTATACTAGTATTCAGCACCATTTCATTCAAGATCATGTAGAATTACAGTCAAAATGTAATGGAGTACTCCTCTACAGCAAATCTGGTTGCAGAGAAATTACCAAATCATTACTGCAAATAAAATTTGAAGGTCACAGATTGCAGTTAGAAGGGTTACAGACTAGATCAACTTAGAGCAGTAGTTTTAAGTTTTAACTAAGGAGGATTGATAGATTTGAAGTCTAATTGTTGTAGGCGCCTTAGAGTAATCTAATTGAAGTGATCTTCTAGAAAGAGAATCTTCCTTCATTATAAGAAATCACTTTTTTAACTGTATTGAGCTGCCAATTGGTATCATGTTATCGACTCGAGTGCAAAGCTTTCAGTATATATAATATTTGTCCACAGAGTTCCAAGCATAATAAGAAATTGCATATATTCTTAGACCAATTCCAGCATTCTGAAGGCGACTTTGCAGATTTGGAATTTACTTGGCCACTTACATTATCTTGCTTGATGAAAATAATGAAATTGCACTACAGCTGGATACGTTGTCTGGGCCTTCCGGGATCTGGTTCTCACTTGTGTGACCTCCTAAAACTTTAATTTTTAATCTTCCAGGAGGGCTCTCAAGTTTAACTGCTCCATTATAACTTCACTTATCATGTAGAAAATGGACTTTACAGCTAATGGATGTTTGGAAAGACTGGTATGATTACTCAAGACTTTCTGATTAAGCTGTGTCGTTTCATCTGTTTTCCTGCTTTTCTCTCAATAGTGTGTTTATTTGACAATATTTAGTTTGATATCGACTAAAACCAGAAAAGTAATATGTACGAGACCTGCGCCGCCATTTAAAAACATAAAATTGCAGTAGCCATCAATTTTTATAATTAGTAAACGCCGCAGATATTGCGGGGGCATTCCGAGAATCGAACTCGGGACCTCTCGCACCCAAAGCGAGAATCATACCACTAGACCAAATGCCCTTCGTTTATGCTATCTGTATTTCTATTCATTTGTTTGGTCAATAGAGCAGTAAAAATGGTTTTCAATTTTGAAATCCTATTCGTTTTGTCAATAAAAAATTTGGTCAACCACGTCATTTTTGACCAGGACCTTAATCTCACACCTTAGATCAACACGGACATCTTAACAACTATGCTCCGTCAATGTCTCCCAAAAACGTTGTGAGTTTTTCAGCCAATCAGTTTCTCAATAATGATGTATTGAAGTTAAAAGGATATTGTGATTCTCATTTGTGAGGAAATTTTCACACAAAAATATCAACCAGGAAAAATTGTTTTAGGTTCTATAATGGAGTTGTTGTTTGGTTGTGAAGTCCACCAAGCATTTTTGACAAAGATCAATCTTCATCTCTTCCTTTAATGAAAGACATTGTCTATATATTCAAAGATGAAATACTGTATTAGATGGATAAAGAACTTATGTTCTGCCATTGTGAATAATAAAAGATGAATATTCTGCATATCCTGCGTTTCCGTGGATGTAATAATAAATTGGCGGACCATGTCAATCTATATATCTAAGTATAATTATTGTGTGTCAATTCTTATTCTCTATGTTTAGTTTGTTTTTTATTTCTCAACAATTGATATTAGAGCTGAATGAAATTGAGAATAGATGGAGGATGTAGATAAGTGGAGGATTTAAAAAATTTCACTCAAGTCAGAATTTTGGGATTTCTAAAATGGAATTGGAAGCGTTGTTAATTCAGAAAGGCCTTTCAATTATATTAGAGGAAAAACCGAAGAAGCCGGTTGCGATGTCTGATGAAGATTTGGACGGATTGGATAAGAAAACAATGGCAACAATAATCCCCTCTTTATCCAGTAATGTGTTATTTAATGTTGCAACGAAAAAATAGCGAAAGATTGTGGAAAAAATTGTCCAACATGTATGAGATGACTACCACATCAAATAAAAAATAATAATGTAGAACTTGTACAACTTGAAAATGAAAAATGTATAAAATCATTTGAATGAATTTGATACATTAATCAATCTATTAATTTTTATAAGATCAAATCAATATTACTACTTTGTTTACAGTTATCATGGTTGTTAGCAACTCGGTATCTGATAAATGAATCAAACTAACATTCAATGATATTGGAATTCTTCTCAATGAGGACATCCGAAGAAAGAATTAAGATACTTCATTGAAAAAATGCTTTAATAATCGACAGCAAGGGGAGATCACAATCACAAGAATGTTGAAAATCAAACTGGAAAGAGGTTGAAGGTCCTTCAAAGAGACAAAAGTGATGAATATAATTTTTTTCAGTGAGGACATGCGAAGAAAGAATCAAGGTACTTCATCAAAAAATGTTTTAATAATCGACAGCAAGGGTAGATCACAAGAATGTTGAAAATCAAACTACAAAGAGGTTGAAGGTCCTTCAAAGAGACACAAGTGATGAATATAGAGATCTAGGAAGTTTCAATAGTATTGTGAAGAACTTGGAATTTCCAGACAATTGACAATTCCATGTAATCATCAGTTACATGGAATTGTGACTAGGATGAAGGAGAATGTGCCAGAAGATAGCAAGCTTCGCAGAACATTTTTCTATTGTTCCTTATATTCAAAACATAGTTATCTTTAAGGCTGTAAATGGTCAAACTTCAAAAGGAATTGTGGTCTCGTAAGAAATCTAGCTTGGAAACATTTCACACAATAAAGGAAGCAAGCTTTGGAACTTGCACAAAACAAACCCATGAGGTTACTGTGTGATAATTGAAATTGCATATAAACTTCCAAGGTTCCTAAATACCATGGAAGAACGAAGCATACTAGTATTCAGCGCCATTCTATTCAAGATCAAATCAAATTATAAACAAATTGTAATAGAGTACTGCTCTAGAGCAACTATGGTTGCAGAGAAATTACCAAATCATTACTTTGAATAAAATTTGAAGGTCACAGAATAGCAGTAGTTTTGACTGAGGAGGAGTGTTAGAGTTGAAGTCTAACTGCTGTAGGAATATAATTGAAGTGATGTTCTATCTGTTGTGGAAATGTTAAAAAGAGTCAAGTTTTATCAATAGAATTTATCTTCTGCTTTTTTCTTCTATCAACATTGTTACGTTTTGTAGTCAGATTCAACAAATCCTGAATCAGTATCTTACATTATATAGATTGAAACAACTAACTTTGTTGTTTTGGGCCTGCCAAATGCCCCGCCAGACACCTGTAGTTTAGTGATAGTCTACCCTGCTTCCAAGAAATGATGGGCTGCATCATATACAAATCCTAGGCGGACACAAAACACAAAAAGGTCTCATGTAAACATCAGTAATAACAATAAATCTTATAGATGCATCAGTAATAACAAAAAAAATCTTATAGATGATGCAGTATGTGTCTTTTTTAAGCGTTCCATCAATTGTATGAAATCAGTCCTTGGTTTTTGGTTGAAGAAGTTCAGCTTACAGATTCATATTTTTGTATCAGATAGTTAATACGACGTTATGAATGAAAAATCTTTTAATCAACATTACACTACTGATGACTGATGATTTTATGACTTGATTATTATTACATAACTTAAAAAAATTAAGTTGAAGAATAATTCAGTTCGCCAATGGATGTTGGGAAGACCCGTATGTTCTCATTAAGTTGTTTTGTTTTAACTGTTTAGCTGCAGTTGGGTTAACTAAGATTAGCCATCCTTCCATTGTTTGGAGACGATCCCTGCTCCATTTTGGTCCTGCTTTTCTTTCAAGGTGTGTTTATTTGATAAGCTAGGCAAAAAAGAAAAATGTACAAGACCTGCAATACCATTGAAGAACATAAAAATAAAATGACCTTTGGTTATATACTTAAAAACGTTATAGCAGTTGACTAGATCACGCCATATAAGGGGGCATTCCGAGAATCGAACTCGGGACCTCTCGCACCCAAAGCGAGAATCATACCACTAGACCAAATGCCCTTTGTTTATGGTTACCCTACCATATTCTTTTGGTTTGGTCAATAGAGAACCTATAGAGGAGTAAAGATGGTTTTCAATTTTGAAATCCTATTCAGTTTGTCAATACAATAGTTGATTACTAACGTTTTTTTTGACCAGGACCTCAATCTGGCACTTTAGATCAACTCGGCCATCTCAACAACTATGCATTAAAATCGAGAGAAACTGATTGGTTGAATCTGTCGAATATCATCAACTGCTAATACATAGTTCCATTTCCCATACCCTTGGCAGGAACTTCTAATAAGGGGGATTCTTATAAAAGGACAATGAAAAATGGCATGTGCCTATTGCCTAATCAGCTAACCAACTAAAGGAGCCATGAACCTTAAAACTATTTTTAAGATATGTCATTTGAATGTACCTTAAACTATAGTATATGTTTCAAAGCATAATGATGTATTGAAGTTAAAAGGATATTATGAAATTCTCATCTGGGAGGAAATTTTGACACAAAAATAATCGACCATGGAATATTATTTTAAGTTCTATAATGGTGTTGTGTCATGGAATAGCATGAAACAATCTGGTACAACACTCCAGCACCGGAGCAGACTATATGGCAGCATTTCGGTGATGTCACACAGCCATAGTTAAACAGGCTAATGGCAGATTTGAGATTGGAAAAAAAATTAAAAAAATCCATGAGGTTACTTTTTGATAATCAAGATTGCATATAAATTGCCAAGAATCCCTAATACCACAGAAGAACAAAGCATAGTGGTATTTAGTACCATTTTTTATTTGGGATCATGCAGAACGATCAAATTGTAATGAAATTTATCTTGTGGTTTTTTCTTCCATAGACAGATTGTTACATTGTGTAGTTAGCTTCAGCGAATCCTGTATCAGATATCTTACATTATATGCATTGAAACATCTCAGTTTTTTATATCTTACATTATATGCATTGAAACTACTCAGTTTTTTATTAATTGGGCATGCCAATTTACCGCTACACCCCTGTAGTTTAGTGATAGGGGTTGTGTTTGGACGTAAAGTCTGACCTTTTACCTGCTGCATTTTTTAGACGTTTCAGCTGTGAACGTTTCATCTCCAATGAAAAAGTCTAATATACATTGCTAATGGTCGCTTAGTTTGAATGATGAATGATTCAAAGAGTTTTTTTACAGGTCTGAGGAGCTATTTTGTTTATAGGTTGCTGAGTATTGAGGAAGAATATTTGTTTTATTCACATATTTAAGCAATAATATTTCTTTTTTCTACAAAGATTTTTTCACTTAAATCTGAGTTTATTATGGTTTGTTCATTCTATTTTTTAGATTTGATATTCTAGAAAATTAAGAATTCTAATTTGAAATGTTTTATATCTACATACAACTTAATTTTCTAATCTGCATGTTAAAAAACCAGATATCTCTCACAGCTCCAATAGATTGCATCATATACAAATCCTAAACTGACATAAAACACAAATATATCACATTTTAAAGCATCAATAAGAACAATAGATATTATGAAAAATGCAGCATTTAGTCATTGAAAGGTTGTCTTCTTTAACACCTCATAATAATTGGATAGATTATGAAAGGTCATTCAATCAACCCTTCACTGCTGATAATATGATAGAGATTTAAAGGAATAAGGTAAAGAACTCTTCAGGCTGCATCTTGATAACATCAAGAAAACATTCAACTCAAGGAGCTTCTCATTCTTTCACAAGATAAAATGGCACTATAAAAAATTATGGCTATACCTTGTGTTTGTCTTACATCTTGTAATTAGGATCTTGTGAGACATGTTGTGTCTCGTATTTAGACCATACAATTTGTACCTATTTTGACGCAAACAAGAGCCTGACTTGTACTAGTTATATATCAGCAAGACATAAAAACAAGAATAATATACTATGAGATTTTCACAATCCATGTTATTTTCTTTTGAAAATTTGTGGATTAGACTGTGTGTATTTTTTTTCCATCAACGTTTTGAATCACACTCCGTGATTCATCATCAGGATGAAAAGAATTCCAAAGAGATGAAAAATATTGAATTGATTCATCATCTCTTTGGAATTCTTTTCATCTTAATGATGAATCACGGAGTGTGATTCGAAACGTTGATGGGAAAAAAATACACACAATCTAATCCACAAAATTTCAAAAGAAAAAAAAAGGAATAATATAATTAAAAAATAAAACGAATCTTACTTGTTGGGGGATGAACGTACTAAAGATCATAAAAATGTCAAGATAGTGTGAAAAAGTCAACAACAAGATCATTAACAAATCACTTCACATTATTTAATGATGTAGTTCGGATACAGATCTCAAAACATCAGCTTCAATGGAATTTAATGCAGCATACAGATCTGAAATTTACTTGGCTACATAAATTATCTTGCTTAATGAAGATAATGGAATTGCACTACAAGTGAGCACCTTTGTCTGGCCCTTCAAGGATCTGGTTCTCACTTGAGTTGTGTCACCTCCTAAAACTTTAATTTTTGATCTCCCATGAGAAACCTCAAGTACAAGCGCTCCATTATATTTCACTTATTATGTAGAAAATGGACTTTTCAGCTAATGGATGTTGGAAAGAGCCATATGATTACTTGAGAATTTCTGATTAAGCTGTGTTGTTTCTATTGTTTTGGTGCAGTTGGGTTAACTAAGATTAGGCCTCATTCCATTGTTTGGCAGCATTGGAGAAGATCCCTGCTACATTTGGGTTCTGCTTTTCTCTCCGTTTATTTGATAGTCATTGGTTTGATATCGACTTAAACCAGGAAAGAAAAACGTTTAAGACACCTGCGGTACTATTTAAGAACATAAAACTATAGTAGCCTATGGTATTTATACTTATAAACAAAACCAATCGTTTAGATGACACCATGTACGGGGGCATTCCGAGAATCGAACTCGGGACCTCTCGCACCCAAAGCGAGAATCATACCACTAGACCAAATGCCCTTTGCTTATTTGTCTGTTATTCCAAAATTAGGTCAACAGAGCAATAAAAATGATTTTCAATTTTGAAATCCTATTGATTTAGTCAATAGTTGGTTACCCACGTCCTTTTGGACCTTAGATCAACTCAATTTTGTTTAAAGTAGTGCACATCTACACCTGTTTAAACATATATCAGACTTGCAGAGAATCAAGGGCTCTAAAGCTGAGAAAAACTGATTGGTTGAATCTGTCAAATTTAGTCACCTGTTAATATATGCACGTAGTTATAGTTCCCATGCCCTTGGCAGGAAGTAATAAGAAGGATACTTATAGAAGGAGACCTGTGCCTAATCAGGTAACCAACTAAAGGGGACATACGGTTTAGGAGCCATGTACCTTCATAGGGCTCGTTCAAAAAAAGAGTTCTTGATATATATCTGATATATAAATTGGAAAAGAGCCTCAATATGCAGCAGGTTTTGAAAATGATATATCCAAATTCAGTGCAACTGCAGATGAAAGAGAAACCACATGTTCAAATTGAAGAGGAGGTTCATCACATCATCTACTTACGCAATGCAGAATTCTTCCACCACGCATTAGAAAGCCTGCCTTGAATATAATCGAAAATGTTCAAAATTCCTTTCCTTTGCATCTGTTATATGTTTTGTTATTTCTGGAGAGCCCAAAAATGTTAACAAGTCTCGTAATGTTATCAATGGTTTGTTACTTTTGCTTTATATGTAGATGATGCGGTTGTAATCAGCCATACTTTGATAATTCTTGAAATACATTAATTTACGTTGTGTGTTAGATTTGAAATGGTAGATTATAAAGATCCACGCTGTTATCTTGGCATTGCAATGCCATGATAAAAAATTTAAAAAGCAAGAAGATTGCAGTGAAGAGATTAATAAGGTATGTACAAGACCTGCAATACCATTGTAGCATAAAAATGCAGCGGCCTTTGCTTTTTCTATTTAGAAATAGTATACAGTTCTGATCATGTTGCGCTATGCTCTGGGGCATTCCGAGAATCGAACTCGGGACCTCTCGCACCCAAAGCGAGATCATACCACTAGACCAAACGCCCTTTGTTTATAGTTCACTGTTTCTTTAGTTTGGTCAATAGAACAGTAAAAATGGTTTTAAGATTCTGAAATCCTATTCATTTTGTCAAATAGTTGGTTACTCACGTCCTTTTGGACCAGGACCTTAATCTGGCACTTTAGATCAACTCGGCCATCTCAACGACTATACTCTGGAAATTCCTCTCAATAACGTTCCAAGATTTTCAAACAATCGGAAAGTAAATATGTAGATTCTTGTAAAAAAAAATTAAGTAATGCACATCTTCACCCTGTTTAAACATTTATCAAACTTGCAGAGAATTAATGGCACTAAAACTGAGAATTTGTCGAATTTCATCACTGTTAATATATAGTTCCCATGCCCTTGGCAAGAACTTCTAATAGGGGGATTCTTATAAAAGAACAATGACACATGGCATGTGTCTAATCAGCTAACCAACTAAAGAACCCATGAACCTTCAAAAGAGCTGAAACTCGAATAAGGTGTTCTTAATATATGATATACCTAATGTACAAATTGAAAAGGAGCCTCAATATGCAGCAGATTTTGAAGATGATATATCCCTATTCAGTACAAATGAATGAGAAACCAGTAATATAAAGATGAAAGCAAGGTACACAAGCTCAAGGGATCTTTCTGTGGTCTGAAGCAGTCACCTTGCGATTGGTACAAAGAGATAGATCAATACTTCCTTGCAAATGGCTTCAAAATAGGGTCAGGTAATGACAACATCTATATTAAGTAGGAAAACCAATGGTTTCTTACTCTTGCTCTATATGTAGATGATGCACTTGTAATCAACAATAATTGACAATTGTTGAAAAGCTTTTAATTGTGTTGTGTTGAATTTGAAATGGTAGATTATTAAGATCCACACTATTATCTTGGAATTGCAATACCATGATGAGAAAGCAAGAAAATTGCAGTGAAGAGATTATTATGGTATGTCAAAGGTACCTTAAACTATGGTATATGTTTTCAAAAGCACAATGAAATTTTGCAGTTAGATGAAATAATCTGCTACAACACTCTCCAGCACCGAAGCAGAGTATATGACAGCACCTCACACAGCAAAGGAAGCAGTATGGTTGAACAGGCTATTGAGATTGGCCATTTTATTCGGAATCATGCAGATTATCAAATTGTAATGGAAGTTATTTTATGGTTTTTTCTTCTATCGACAGTCTTGTAACATTGTGCAGTTAGGTTCAACAAATCATGTATCAGATATCTTAAATTATATAGTTATTATTCATTGAAAAAAATCATTTTTTTTTATTGGGCATGCCAAATTCCAATTTAGGGAGCTCGTAATTCTTTTCGAAGATGAATGGCAATATTAAGCATGTAGAAGTTTTCACAGATCATATTAACAATTTATATTTTTGAATTAATATTTTTTGAATTTGATTGTGTGAAAAGAAAAAATGTATGCAATACTATTATATTTTTGTAGGTAGAAATACAATACAGTTCTAAGATGAATGGCAATATTAAGGCACAGATCATATTAACAATTTTTTTTAATTTGATTGTGTGAAAAGAAAAAATGTATAAGACCTGCAAAACTATTATATTTTTTAATTTAATTGTGTGAAAAGAAAAAATTACAGTTTTTGTACGTGGAAGTAGAAATACAATACAGCTCTGTTAGAAAGAAATACAGTTTTTGTACGTAGAAATACAATACAGTTCTGTTAAGAATAAGGAGTATTCGGGGGCATTCCGAGAATCGAACTCGGGACCTCTCGCACCCAAAGCGAGAATCATAGCACTAGACCAAATGCCCATTTATGTGTATAGTCCATTATTTTCTAATTGAAAGCATTGAAATGGTCAATAGAGCAATAAAAATTGTGTTCAAATTTAAAATCCTTTTCATTTTGTCAGCAGTTGGCTGCCCAGGCCCATTTGGACCAGAATCTTAATCTAATATCAACTCGGCCATCTCAGCAACTATGCTCTGAGAATCTCTTTTAATCCTTGGCCTTCCTCTCTATTTCTGTAAATGCTATTTAACAGGATTGGTTTTACATTAATTTACTTTCATCAACAGCAGTCATTGCATTTATGCAACCAACAGATAAGACTGGTTACTACAATGTTGTGTCAATTTTCTGAAAATGGAAATAACATTATGCTATTCATATGATACAATCATATATCCATTGAATGTTATTACAGTTCGCTTTCGCCTGTTTCATCAACCCATTTCAAGTCATGTTTCCTGGCCTTTTCATATTCCTTACATGACTGGTTCTTTAATTCATCTTTTCATATTGAACAAATGTTTGAGCTTAAATAATTAGCTTTTAAGTAGATATATCTTATTTAACTTTGTATTAATTAAAATAAAATTAAAAAAAAGTAGTAGAAAGACATATCTATAAGTCTTAACATAAGGATCTACTTACGAGAAACAAAAGAATATAAAATGGATCAAGTCTGATAGAAACTAAGCAATTAAAGCAATTCCTTGTGGAGAGGGCCATTACCATCTAGTTTTCCTCAAACATCCTTGAGGGTGAAGTCATCAACGGACTCCCAAGTAGTAAGAGCATTATCTTCAATATTTTCTTTAGGAAACAGTTGAATGTGGATTGGAGGGTTGGTAAGACAATTAGCTCTTTTAACTTCCACATAGACTATGTACTAATGGATTAGATCATTTTAAAAAGCTTGAACCAAAAAACGTCAGTCTACTCGAGTTGCAAATAGGAATTTGTGATCTTATCAATTAATAAAAATGTTGGATTTTTATAGCTAAAAAAATTAAAATATGTGGATATGGAAATAATTTTGTAAGAAAAAATGTAATAATATTTTTAGATTATATTTTATGATCCATAATCACGATAGGAAAAATATGATGGGTTACATAGCATGACTCTAAATGTTCATCAAAAAAGTTCTACAAAATTGTCTCCAAAAACATATCTTGAAAATATGACTTTATCTTTGTCAAATCCAATTTCATCTTGAAATTAAATAAAAATAACACTATAAATAAAAATATCATCTTCATCATACCATCGATTATTATTTTTCATGGAGTAGCTCAAACTAAAACCTAGGACCTCCCCTTGCATGCATATGCTAGAAGAAAAAACCTTCATCACATACCATTGGTTGCTTTTCATGGGCTAGTTAAGATGACAATCCAAAGACCTAGAATTAACACTACAAGTAAAACTTCATCTTTGTCATACCACCAATCATCATTTTTAATGACTTACTAGGATTGTAAACTAGCATCCTCCCCTCCCTTATACATGTTAGAAATAAAACCCCCATCTTCATCATGCCACTACTAAGTGTTGTCTCTTATACACCAATTAAGACCGGAACACAAGACCACTCTTGCACATGCTGAGTGATCTACCACTAGGTGTTTGGACTCTCAAGGTTGGCTCCAATATCATGTTCTTTTGCATGGCTCAAATACGATTCAAACTTAAAATCTCCTTTGTGCATGCTTGGGTACTTCACTATTGACCTATTGATCTTTTGGTAATGGGATTTTTTTTATTTCTCATTATTATTTAGGTGTGAATCATTTTCTCCAACATCCCTCCTTGAACTACACTTCTGTGCTTAGGGATCTTGATTTATATTGGATGAACTAACTATCAATAACTTATTAAATGTCGTGTGCATGCATGAGTTCTCCGCCAATAAACTATCGATCCTTTGATGATTGATATTTTGAACAAACTCCTTTTTGCAATTTCAACGTGGCCCATTTTCTTCAATATAAATTTCTACTTTTGTTATTATACGTGTTGTCCTCTAAAACCATAACAACATATAATGACTTGTCAAAAAGGTTAGTAGTCATTTTCTATAAAAATTCACTAGCCAAGTTTAGCTATGACTACATTCTTGATTATTTTACTTCTATGTCATGACCTAGGTAGAAAATCCATTTTCTTTCTCCTTCTTGCGTGCAATCAAAGCATCCTAAGAAGATTTGAAATTAATTTATTTAGAGAAATCCAAGGCAAAAAATAATAATAATAATAGCCTAGATTCCCTACGCAATATAGAGGATTTATTCAAATGAAATTGAATGTTCTTGCTATATCTATTGAAATTTGAATTCAAAAGCTTGTTAATTGATACATTAAAGATTAGACGTGAATCTTCCAGAAAGATGTTGATAAACTTTAATCCAAGTGTAAAAGCATCTTGTAGACAAATATGAAAGACAAATATGATTAAATGTGCACATTTGAAAGTCAATGGAATGGAATTCTTCCCAAAAGGTAATCTAATGAGGAAGAGATTAGTATTTTTATTTTTTCAAAAATAAAAAGATCAACAACTCACTTCAATTTTTTCTAAAACTGTGTGATTGTTATAAAAAAAATAAGAGCATAACATGTGGGTAGTAAACAAACCTACTAAAGTGGGTATAAGGTTTATGAGCTATGGGCCTTCATATAGCTCATTTAAAAGAGATGAAGCTCAAATAAGGTTTTCTTAATATGGACTATAACAAAAACAACCACTTTTAAGTTATGATAAATTCAACTCACAAATAGAAAAGATCCTTAATATTCAACACTTTTGAAGACAAACATTGAAATGAAATAAGGAGTCGTATCTCAATTCCATGTAGATGGAAGCAAAACTACATGTTCAAATTGAAGAAGAGGTTCATCCAATTGCATAATGTAGAATTGTTTCACCATGCATTAGGAAAACTTCCTTAAGATTATAGAAAATATTCAAAATTCCTTTGCTTCTCTTATATGTTTTGTTATTTCTCGAAAGCCAAAAAATGTTATCAAGGTTCATGATTCTACAAATGTTGAATAATGAAAGGAAGTGATGGATGTTGAATATGAATCTTTGTTGAAAAATCAAACTTGGGAGCTTATTCATTTTCCTCCATGAAGAAAAGATAGTGACTACAAGTTGGTTTTCAAGAAAAAAACTCAAATCTAATGGAATGATTGGTAAGCCTAGAGCACATCTTGTAGCAAATGGGTTTTCACAAGTTGAAGGTATTGATTACTTTAAAACCTTCTTGCCTATTTTTAAGATGACTACCGCAATATTTTTGCTTGATTATGCAAAAAAATGGATTAAGAATTGCATCACGCCTTATTACTTTAAAACCTTCTTACCTATTATTAAGGTGACTACTATAATATTTTTGATAATGCAATAGAGGGATAAAATAGTGCATAAACTAGATGTTTTGAGTACATTTTTAAATGTCAAATTGAGGAGGAAATTTATATGACGCAAACAAGAAAAAATATAATAGCCAAATATGAAAGAAAAGCATACAAGTAGTCGGTATGCAGGGAATCCTTGGGTGAAGGATGCTTCTAGATCCAAATTTGTAGGGAAGAGTTTTTGAGGAATAAATCCAAGGTTTGGGGTTATTCTTAAACATGATCATCCATCCATCTTCAATGTGTTGCTAGGTAGGATTGAATAAGGTGAAATGAGTTAATTACTCTATGAACTGGTATTTGTTAATGTATATGTGTTTATATTGAAGCTAGCTTATATATGGGTTCAATGTATTCCTTGTGTGTTCGTAATTTTACCTCAAGACCTAGATCAAACCTTTTTATTGATTGATGGATCACTTTGTGTAACATATGACTAGTTCAACCCGATTAGTATATGTGAATCCTTGTGATATCTTGATTATGTGTACAGTTTAGCTCTATGATAATGTCACATCTCAAAAATATGTCAGATATAAGTGTGGATATTCGATTGTCAATAGTACCATGTAGATGATAATACCAAATGTTATCCATTGCATCTTAAGGGTTAGTTAGAATTCACTAATTTAGCATAGAGGTGGAGGAATCAAAGATTTTTCCACGATACATGAGCAAGTTAGGTATTAAGGAGGAGAATTTTTTCCACAACAAGTCAAATTGTGATATTGCTATCAGGTTTCAACTGTATACTTTTCGAGTTAAACTCATTGACCCATGATTCATGAGTAGTGGTTCACAAGAACCCATTTCTCATGAAAATGAATGGTACACTTAGCACTCAATGCATATAGGTGATGCTCACAAAGAGATGGGTTCTTATGAACCACTACTCATGAATCATGGGTCAATGAGTTTGACTCAAAAACTACACAGTTGAATCCCGATAGCAATACCACAAGTTAGGTATTTGTCACCAATATCGTATCTTAGGTTTTAGCTAATTTTCACCAATAACATGAAGTCGATTCAAATGCTAGGAGCTACCCATGGTGTGAAAGTGCTTAGTTGGTGATGCCCTCCTAAATGGCACAATATTAGCTTAAGATCAAAGAACACAAAACACACAAGATGTTAGAGTTAATCAATCTAAAAACCAAACACAATGAAGGCATTCCAAAGGAGACACTAAAAACATGTTAATGAATCTAACTAAAGAAGTAAGACAATGAGATATCTCCAACTATCTCTTAACATGATATTAGTTCTTTCTCCCTTGTTCCTCTCCTCTCCAAGTTCCAAAATAGTGTAGCTCTCAGCAGCTTTTTGCACTATGGATGCTTATGGAGGATTGAGATTGTAGAATAGCTCTAAACATGAAATGAAAAGCTATTTTAATGCTAAAATGATGTGTTTTAACCAAAAGACAATATTTAGTTATGCTATGCTAAATGCTCTCTAAAATGGCTATAGTCTAAATGCTTACAAGTTTTCAGGATCTGGATTATGAAGGAATGGGCTCTATTTATAGGAAAAATAGAGCAATGGATGGCCAGGATTGAATGGTTTAATCAAGGGTCAAGCTTGAAAGTTGGGGATCCATGTGCACAATTGGCACCAATAAAATAGTGACAAGTGTCAACACAGGATTGGGTTGAGAGAAGAGGTTGGAGGCATTAAAGGCCTGAAAAGACCTCATGGTTATCTAAAGGCTAAGGGTCAAGTCTAAATTAGGATTACCCACTGGATTAGGAGTTAATCTAAGGATAAACCTTTGTGCAAATGATTAAGAGATAATCATGGTCAAAGTATTAAATGCTTGATGAGACCTTTGTGGTTGGATAGAGGTTGAGTCAAACAAATGTTTTAACCATGTGGGAGGGTTGAATTAACCATTAATGGTTATTGAAGACTTTGGGGGATTAAGTGGTTGAAAGTTGGAAGCCTTCAATGGTTTTCAAAGACTTTGGGGTTTTTGGTGGTTGAAGGTTGAAAACCTTCAATGGTTATCCAAGACTTTGGGCCATTTGAGAAGTGACTCCATTTTGCTTAAGAATGTGACAATATTTAGGGGATGGATTAGGTTAATTAGGAAGGGGTTAGAAGAATCTAGAAGGGGATTAGATTTTGCAAGTGGATTTGGTGGGTGAGGGAAAATAGGATTTTATTAAAATAAAAATTCATTTATTCCAATAAATGTGTGCAAGTTGCATTTGTAGGAAAATGCAAGTGGGGTGGGGATAATGATTTAAATAAATGTTTTATTTAATTTATTTAAAAGAGGAAAAGGGGGATTTAATTAAATAAATTGATTTATTTATTTAATTAATGGGAATTTGATTTTAATGAATTAATTAAAATAAATTAAATAATTTATTTAATTAATAGAAGAATGTTTGGGGATGAATTAATTAAATATTAATTTAATTAATTGATGACTAGTGGATTTTTAATCAAATAAATACGAAATATTCATTTAATTAAAATGGACAGATTTGTGTGACTACATTTGCCCCTCTTTGAGACGGTGCAGTTTATCGCATCGTTTCAAAGAAAGAAAAATTGGTGTGAAGAAATGCCCCATAAAATGTAAATTTAATGGGTGGTATGCCCCCTCGAGAGATGGGCCGAAAAATTTCGAAAAATCGGGCGATCTCTCGAAAAAGAATGAAAATTGGCAGGGTGATAGAAGAGAAGAAGTTAGGTATACTGGTTAAAAATAGAAGAAATCGGTGGAAACATGGAGAAATGGGGGGCTCGGGAAGTTCACGGGGACCACGGCGATGATCGGGGCGAAGTTACAATGACGGCGGGGGGTATAAATGGGGTGAAAGGGGGTAAAATAGGATCATTTGGGACCGCGACCAGTTGAAAACTAGAGCTCTGACAGTGACATTTGGAGGAGCAATGAGGAGCGACGATGCCGTTTTCGATCACCGAGCACCGATTTGAGCGAGTCCGCCGGTACCAGAGCCCAGCCGACTATGGACCAGTGGTACGCAAATTCGAAAACTCACTTTTTATGCATTTTTGGTATGTTTTTAGCTAAGTCCAAGTCAAGTCGGAGCAAGAGCGCTGGAACTAGGTTTTTTAGCGCTTTTGCTCCATTAATTAGCGCTATGGTGCCGCAATAGCGCTTTTGTAGGCTAGTTGTAGCGCTTTTGGATGTATTTAGCGCTTTTGTAGGCAAGTTTGAGCGCTTTTGATAAATTAGCGCTACGGAATAGTTAATTGAGCGCTATTGTATTTTAATAGCGCTATTGTAGAGTGGTTTTAGCGCTTTTGTTTTTGTAGCGCTATTGTAGGGCTGTTTGAGCGCTTTTGATAAATTAGCGCTACGAAATAGTTAATTGAGCACTATTGTATTTTAATAGCGCTATTGTAGAGTGGTTTTAGCGCTTTTGTTTTTGTAGCGCTATTGTAGGGCTGTTTGAGCGCTATTGATATTGTTGTAGCGCTATTGTTCAGAATGAGCGCTTTTGTAGGTTAAATAGCGTTTTTGCTTTAGGATACAAGATGCCCCAGTTTCGGACAAAATAAAACTCCGGATGCCTAACGATTGATGGATGGTGAGGTGAAGTGGGAGTTGTTTTGAACCATAGCAGCCCGATGAGACTTAGGTCATTTGTTAGGAGAAATGCCTGTTGAAGTCTAGGCGGTCATGATTGCTTACCTGTTGAGACCCGAAGATACTTGAGCAAAGTATCTGATGATAGTCTAGGTTTAAACTTAAGAAAGTTTGATAACAAAACAACTAATGGTGTTTGGATGAATGTCTATGTGCAGGAGGATCTGCGCGTGTTGCAGTTACGCGAACGCCACCCCGCGACACAGGGGTTGCGAGATCGTTTGACTCAGCTAGAGATAGATTGTATTGTGGCTACTGGGCTCTATGAGGTGATGCATATGCCCGTGATTCGGATGAATCACGGTCTGATTACAGCATTAGCAGAGCGATGGCACAGTGAGACTTGCACGTTCCATCTGCCTCAGGGAGAGATGACGGTGACTTTAGAGGACGTGTGGCGTATTCTTCGGATTCCGATTCGAGGGCAGCTGGTGACATATGATCGATCTTGGGGGACGGTGTCTTGCCAGAGGATATTTGATGAGGATGTATACATTGATGATGGGTCGATCGCATGGGAGGATATAGCGGCACTATATGAGCCCCTTCCAGCAGTATTGTCAGGGATCGTGGGAGGGCTTCTGTGTCCAGACAGGCGGTCACATGGATTGGCGGTCGGATGGGGACAGGGGATTGAGATGATGGTGACAGAGGGGACTCGATATGCCTGGGGGCCGTGCGTGCTAGCGCACATGTACCAGGAGCTGCACGAGGTAGTGTATCGGGGGAGAGGTTCGCTTGCAGTAGGCATGACGCTGCTGCATGTGTGGGCATGGGAGCACCTACCAGTGACTCGACCAGTGAGTCTGAGATTCCGAGCCGTGGACCAGCCCTATATGTTCATGTATAGTGGTATGATGAGCCAGCCCCACTTGGGGAAGCTAGAGTGGTGGAGGCGAGCATTGGATGACCTAGATGCAGTGATCTGGCGGCCATACTTGGAGTGTGAGCCATGGGAGGATGATGCAGAGGCACTGCCGTATTGCTTTATGACCCGATTCCTCATTGGGAGGACCTCTTATCAGGTAGAGAGACAGGTGCCAGGACGGGTTATGAGGCAGTTTGGATGGCAGCAGGGGCTGCCGAGCGGATCGGGAGAGTATGCTCGAGTTATTCGAGAGCGGTATGCATGGGGTCCAGTGCTACCGTATGATCAGGCATTGGCAGAGTTCCGGACACTGCAGGCGAGGCCATGGGATCTACGACCGAGGGTCGTTGATGCAGGGGTTACAGCAGAGTATACCCAGTATCGGGCGGCGCATCCGATCCGACGGATATCAGACCCAGCTGAGCCGATCCCAGCGTTTGAGGATGAGAGGGGACGGGGACGGAGAGGAGGGGGTGGTGGTGGAGGAGGTGGTGGAGTAGGTGGAGGAGGAGGAGGAGGTGGTGGTGGAGGAGGAGGTGGTGGAGGAGGTGGAGGAGGGATGGGGATGCCGAGACAGCGGAGAGGGAGAGGGGGGTTACCACTGCAGATATCACAGGGACCTTTGATGCAGGGAGGAGTGCAGCTGAGTGGGAGGGGGATGGAGAGAGAGATCCCGATGGATACAGGTGCAGGAGAGGGTGGTGCAGGGGAGTGTGGTGCAGAGGAGGGACCTAGTGGAGGGGGTGATACAGGTGCGGCAGCCATGGACATGGGGGAGGGAGCGACTGGGGATCTGCGGGAGCACATGATAGGTTATTTGCAGGCCCGGGTAGAGAGATTAGAGGCGGAGGTAGCAGCTAGAGATGTGCAGCTATTTGCACGTGAGTCAAAGCTGATAGTGGTGCTGCGGGAGAGAGATACTGCAGTGGAGAGATTGGCGGAGCTGCAGGAGAGAGTCCAAGCAGGAGCACAAGGTCCGTCAGGGGAGACTATGAGGCAGTTTGGGCGAGCGCAGGCCGAGATAGAGTACTGGCGAGGTTTATATGAGCAGGTTGTGCCATTCAATCAGCGAGCTCTCAGTTATACCTAGATGCGGCAGACGAGATCCGAGCAATCACAGAGGATGCAGAGCAGTGGGGGAGTGATGGGTCCTTTGAGGCGGGATAGATCAGGAGATGTAGGAGGGAGTGGGGGTTCGATGAGGCCTCCACGGAGAGATGGATCAGGTGGTGCCGGGTACCAGCGGTGGAGTAGGGAGGGGTGGTGGTGGTGGTACAGCATCTGGCCAGAGCGGCATTTGAGAGAGCATTTTTGCATACATGTTTTGTATCATTGTCTATTTTTTGGACTGTATCTTGGATGGCTCTTGGTAGCCGATTTTGTAGACTTCATTGTACTCTGATATATGAGTTGATATATATGAGGAGATCCCATATTTGTGATGATTATGCATGTGATGATGTATGGATGTTTATGCATGATTATGTTTTATCGCTTAGATGGATATGTGTACATGTATGCATTTGATGAGATGTTTCTTTTATGCATGTTTTTATGATGAGTTATGATGTGAGATACTGACATATGAATGCAGGTTTATATGTGTATGATATATGTTTTTATGACGAGTTATGTAATGCTTTATGTATGAACAGGATTTGATGATGTTTCCTATTGGCGATGTATTGATGAGATGATTTAATGCAATGGTTGAATAAATGATGTTATGTATAAATATACTAGGATGATATATGCTTATGTTTTTGATGGATGAACAAGATTGTATGATGTTTCCTTTTGCGATGAGATGATTTATGTGATGATGTCAATGCAATGGTTAGATGAATGATTTTATGTATGGATATGCATCTAGATGTGTTTAGATGAATGTAATATGGATATATGAAATGGTATGAACCAATGTTTTGTAAACAAATGGTCTTATGAATCTAAAATGCATTAAATATGAAAGTGGGATGATACTATAACTAATATTTGTAATAACTGTACCTTAATACAATTAAAAAGAGGATAATGAATGCGATGTGAAATGAATTCTAAAATGAACATAATAAGATGCTTATTAATGAATGAATGAATGCACTTTGTAACTAAATGGATAAATGGATGTGTGTAATAATAAGGTGATAAGATGATAATGGATAATTTACACTGGATGAAATGTTTAGTAAATGATTTAAAACAACCAAAGACAATTTGATCCCATGAATGAATCTAATTATTTATGATTGATGCAATGATGAAAATGATTTTGTTTAATGAAAACTGATGTCAATAATGAACTATATGCAATGTTTAAGTTTTAAAAATGACATGAATGGTCATAATGCAAGATGCACCTAAATGCAATGATGATATGATTATGCAAGGTTGTTTTAAGACTTTGCATAATGCATTGATGATGTATTAGAGTACTCGGTCGTGATTGTATCCAAGACCAGCTTTTATTAATCATTTTTACATGTAAAAGCCTACATATGAATGAATGGATGGGTGATATGCAACGGAATGCAAGATATAAACAGATGAGGTGAAATGACGATCCATAGTGCTCTATTTTCATCATTGAGCTTTAAAATGTTGGAAGAGAATACAAGCATCTTGACACAATAATTCAAGATGACCTGAGTATTTCTTTCATGGATTTTAATATAGCAAGTTAATACAAACGACTTGATATAAGGGTCAAGTCGACCAGAGTATTGCTTGCGGAACAGACAAGGATTATCTCCTTTCGTGCATGACTTGGATCGTCCTCCTTGATCTTAGGCTGATCATATCCTGAGACAAGTGCATATCGTACTAAAAAATAAAACCTTTATCCAATTTGGAGGAAGAGGAACCAAAGAATGAGCATTGTACCTGTAAACAAACAGTATATATATACATAAAGAATAAAGAATAAGGATCCTTGGTAATGGTTCATGTCCATATAGTCGAGATATACGCTGTAGTCAGCAAGCCGTAGTGATCTATGACAGCATTTTGCATAAGATCACGTAGCTTAGTGAACTTCCCACGTAGACACCATTAGTACATGCCCCAAAACTTCATCGGAAATGATGCGCAAACAAAACAAAACAATGCTGAAAAGATCCCGATACAGATAAACAAACGATTGTACTCACAAATCAACCAAGTATTTGATAGCTTAACATAATTTTCTTGTCAAAGAAAACGTCATCTTGTCTTTGTTTTGGTAAGGAAGGATACATCCTTGGTTAAAGACAGGTTTGGATTGTTGATGTCGATTGTTTTGGTTTGATTGGTAAATGGTCATTGTGTGAGTAGTTTGTCAATGTTTGTTTTGCATCTGATCGGATGAATATGTACAAGGTGTTGCCATGTTTTTGTGTGATTTTTGATGGGTTTTCCGATGTTTTTGGATTTTGAATTGTTTTTGAATGTTTTTGGTATTTTTGCGAGATATTTTTGAATGTTTTTGGATTTTGTGTTGAGACATTTTTGAATGTTTTTGGTATTTTTGCGAGATATTTTTGAATGTTTTTGGATTTTGTGTTGAGACATTTTTGAATGTTTTTGGATTTTGTGTTGAGACATTTTTGAATGTTTTTGGTATTTTTGCGAGATATTTTTGAATGTTTTTGGATTTTGTGTTGAGACATTTTTGAATGTTTTTGGTATTTTGATGATTGCTTTGAATGAAGAACTTAATGAATCATAAGACAATGTAGAATCCACTTCTATCACGAGGGTAAGGGTATTGCCCCCAGTTTGTAGACCGGACTATGAAAAGGTGGGATGCTAGACGCGTGGAGTACTTTCTTAATTGCAAATCAAATAACAAGCCATAGTTTGGATGGATGGATGTGTGTGTGCATGAATGTGATCGCAATGAGCCTGAAAGATACTGGAGCCATTGTTTTTACGAGTGGCACCTGTTTGCTAGGTTTTCACCACCGTACTTACCCAAGGTGCCACCGGAGTGTTTGTTCACCGTTTGGATGCATGATTTTTCTTTACTTTTTTGAATGTTTTTGTATTTTCTTCAGGACATTTTCTGAATGTTTTTGATATTTTCTTGATATGTAGGGGAGCCTGATGCTTTGTATACCTTAGGTATAAAACCGTTTGAGGTGCATGCTATTGATTGGATCTGCGAGCGGTTCTCCTTCTGGTGTAGCCAACTGATATGCCCCGGACCCGAACACAGCAGTGACAACATATGGGCCCAGCCAGTTTGATTCAAACTTGCCTTGATGTTCTCTATTTGGTTGGTTGCGAGGATTTTCTCGAAGAACAAGATCACCTACCTCAAATGTACGAGATCTAACTTGGTGATTGTAACTTCTACTCATGCGCTGCTGATAGGCTTTGAGGTGATTGTATGCAGCTTGTCGTTTCTCATCAAGTAACTCTAAGTCCTGAAGGCGTGAGACTCTGTATGCTTCATCATCAATGAGATTGTGCAAGGAAACCCGTAGTGACGGTATCTCGACCTCAATAGGTAAGATAGCTTCTGCACCATAGACCAATGAATAAGGAGTTGCACCTGTAGGGGTTCGAATGCTAGTTCGATATGCCCATAATGTTGGATTCAATTGAACATGCCAATCACGGCCGGCATCATTGACTGTCTTCTTTAGGATTCTTAATATGTTTTTATTGGACGCTTCGGCCTGACCATTGCCTTGTGGGTAATAGGGAGTGGAAAAGCGGTGTTGGATATGAAATTTCTCACAAAGTTCACGGACATCCTGATTTTTGAAAGGGAGACCGTTATCTGTGACAATAGACATGGGTACACCATACCGGCAGATGATGTAATTGAGGATGAATGAGGCGATCTGCTTGCCGGTGACTTGGGTAAGTGGAACAGCTTCGATCCACTTGGTGAAATATTCGGTGGCGGTAATTATGAATTTATGGCCGTTGGATGAAGATGGATGAATCTTACCCACAAGGTCAAGGCCCCATTGACAGAAAGGCCATGGTGTCGTGATTGGTTGCAGTTCCTGGGCCGGTGCATGTATCAGGTCGCCATGAACTTGACATTTCTTGCATTTCCTGACAAAGTAGTAGGAATCCTTTTCCATAGAGGGCCAATAGTATCCAGCTCGCATGATCTTCTTAGCTAGTGATGGACCACTTGAGTGAGTCCCGCAAATTCCTTCATGTACCTCTTCCAAAACCTTTGTTATCTCATCTTGTTCCAGACATCGAAGGAGAGTACCATCAAGACTACGTCGGTATAGGATTTCGGCAATAATGGTATATCGAGCAGTTTGGCGAATGAAGGTTTTTCGTTGGTTATTCGATTGGTTGGGAGGAAGGGTGTGATCGCGAAGATAGGTGTAGAACTCACCGTACCATGGGGATTCGGAACCGACAAGGCGACATATCGTTTCAGATTCGGGGATATCATAAGCGGGGATCCAAAGCTGTTCTACCAAGAACTCGTAGCGTGTTGAATTCTGTGGAAGATCTAGGAGAGATGCGATGGTAGCCATAGCGTCAGCAGCTCGATTCTAATCTCTCGGTATCTGCTCAAAAGTGATAGTAGTAAATGATGTCTTTAGATTGTCCACCATTTGCTTGTATGGCATGAGTTTATCATCCTTGGTCTGATACTCATCTGTTGCTTGTCGAATGACCAATTGGGAGTCGCCATATACTTGTAGTTCTTTTAATTTCCATTGTATGGCTAGCCTGAGTCCTGTGATCAAAGCCTCATACTCTGCTATGTTGTTTGTGCATGGAAATGTGAGCCTGTAAGACTTCGGGATGCTATCACCTTGAGGTGTGATAAACAGAATACCTGCCCCCGAGCCATGCCTAGTGTATGAACCATCAAAGTATAATTTCCATGACTGTGCTTCTGTAATCATGAATATTTCTTCATCTGGAAAATTGGAAATGAGAGGATGATCACCTATGAGAGGTGCATCGGCCAACTGATCTGCAATAACCTGACCTTTGATAGCTTTACGGTCCACATACTCAATGTCAAATTCACTTAGAATCATTACCCATTTGGCCAAGCGACCTGTCAATGCTGCTTTGCTAAGTAAATACTTGAGTGGATCAATCTTTGCGATGAGTTGTACCTTGTGTGTCAATAGATAGTGTCGCAATTTAGTGGCTGCTAAGATTACTGCTAGGCAAGCTCGCTCGATAGGTGTGTAACTGAGTTCATAGCCAACCAGTGTGCGAGAGATATAGTAAATAGCACACTCTTTGCCTTCTGCATTATGTTGTGCCAGTAGTACACCCAATGCTGTACTTGTCGCTGAGATATAAAGTAACAACGGTCTACTTGGATCTGGTGGCATCAACAATGGTGGATTCATGAGATAGTCTTTAAGCGCCTGAAATGCTTGCTGGCATCTGTCATCCCACTGAAAGCGGATGTTCTTGTGTAGCAGGTGTGTGAATGGGTGACACTTATCAGCCAATTGTGCAATGAATCTTCGGATGGATTGAAGCCGTCCTTGTAGTGTCCGTAGCTGACTGATATTCTTTGGAGGTGGCATGTCCATTATTGCTTTTACCTTTGCTGGATCAACCTCAATACCTTTGCTTGAGACAATGTATCCTAGAAGCTTCCCGGAGGTCACTCCGAAGACACATTTCTTTGGGTTGAGTCGAACATGGTATTGTTCCAGTCTATCAAAGATTTTATCTAAGATGCGGAGATGTCCTTCTCTAGTAAGTGATTTTGCTAGTAAGTCATCCACATAATCTTCCATCATAGTATGCATCATGTCATGGAAGATGGTGGTCATTGCTCTTTGATAGGTTGCTCCTGCATTCTTTAGACCAAAAGGCATTACATTCCAGCAATATGTGCCCCATGGACATGTGAAGGTTGTCTTATGTTGATCTTCCGGTGCGATCTTTATTTGATTGTATCCTGAAAAGCCATCCATGAGTGAAAGCATGGCATGTCCTGCTGTTAGATCCACTATGATATCGATATTTGGTAGAGGGAAGTCATCCTTAGGACATGCCTTATTCAGATCTCTGAAGTCAGTACAAATGCGGATGCCCCCTTTTGGTTTGCCGACTGGCACAATGTTGGAGATCCATTCTGCATAATCAATTGGTCTAATGAAACCAACATCCAGGAGTTTCTTGAGTTCTGTTTTGACTAGCACTGCAATTTGAGGATGCATCTTACGAAGCTTCTGCTTGACAGGTTTGGCTCCTTCTGCGACGGTGAGATGATGCATAACTAAATCCGGATCAAGCCCAGGCATGTCTGCATATGACCATGCAAAGTTGATCTGACGCTGCTGGAAGAACTTGACAAACTTAGGCTCTTCCTCTGGAGTGAGAAGAGATGCCAAATGTATGATATGAGGATTTTCAGGAGTCCCCACATTGTATTCCTTGGTCTCCTCAATGAGGATCGTTGATCGTTCCTGTTGTGTACTATCAGGGAGAATGTCAAACCCTTCATCCTCAGGTGCCTCAGAGAGGTTTTCACCGTTGGATACGCTCTTTCTTTTTACTGTTGTCGGATCAAATAGTGCCACAGTGTGGTTTTCACTAGAAGATCCATGTTTTATTGTTATATTTTTGCAGCTGAAGGGTTTGGCCTCCGCCCCGAAGTATGCTGCGCTATTAAGTTGAATGGCGAATCCAGCTTTGTGATCCCCGCTTGGTAGATTATCCCTTAATTCCAAAAAGTCAATGATAGCCTCATCGTTCTGGAAGAGGTCAAGACATGGGGGATTTGGTTGGTTCCATTCAATGAGTTCAGGGTGGATAATGGGCATTACTTCATCGATTAGGTTAAGTGCGGGAGATGTATCAGTGAGGGTTAAGACAGTGTAGTGAAGGTCGTTGATGGTACTCTCCCTGTCAGAATCAGGCATAGGATGAGACGTAGAGTCTGTGGAAGATGTTTCCAGCTCAGGTACCCAAGTGGTCTTTATCTATGCTTCTCCGTAAATAGGGATGTCTTTGCGTGGCGGAGGTGGTGATGTGTCTTCCTCATTTGAAGTGTTAAGCTGTACAGAATCAAATTCCCACTCATGTGAGTCGGTCTCTGAATCACTTTCCAGCATCCGATTGCTATACCATACTGGGATGTCTTTGGAGTTGAACACGGCAGGTGTGATTCGTTTATGTATCTTTGTGGTGATCGGTGCTGCAGGAACCGTGATGGGGTTTAAAGGATTTGTTACTGGAAGTATCGGTAATGGTGACTCAGTGGCTGCTGATGGAACGGCTGGTGCCATAGATGCTGCTGCGGGTTCTGATACAGTTGTTGCTACAAATGGTGTTGCTGATGGGATTACTGGTTCGTTTGGTGGGATGTTTGGCACTGGTGATGGTTGCGGTGGAGTTGTGAGCCTTGATGGGGTAGTGGGGATAGTGCTTGATGGTGCTTTGATTATAAAAGGTGTCCTCTTTGTAGTAGGTGGGCAAAATGGTTTGCTGGGTTTTCCTTTGAATCTGAGTTTAGGAAGGACTTCTTTTTCAAAGCCTAGGCCTGTATTACCTTTGGGCTTGAATTCTGGCAACAGCGGTTCATGTCGTCCTTGTTTGCAGGATCCCAAAGCACTCTGACCATCATACCCCATTCTTTTCATAATGAGGAGGCCTTTGCCATATTGTTCTGTAGGAAGTGTAACTTGCGGTTTGTCAGTGGTGATGGGATCTTTGTAGATCCAGTCCGCTAGGTCCTCATCTTGTGTCTCTTCCTCTTGACTCTTTCCAAGGATGAAAGGCGTTAAGGCACATGCAGGCGTGATTAGTGGTTGCTGGAGTAACTGTTGTGGTTTACCATGTGTTCTAGGAGAAGTGGGCATTTGTCCCACACAAAAGAGTTGACTCAAGTTGTATTCTCCAGGACCTTCCTCTGCTACTTTCATTTTAAGCTTTTCTTGCTTGGGTATAGGGGTGTTTGAACTGGCAAGAGAGGCGGGATTTACATATGATGTGGAGGAAATGGCTTCCCTATTATTAGGAACAGTAATCTCTGGTTGATGGCTAATATTATGGCAAAATGCAAAAGGATTTGCATCGCCCAGGATTGTGATCTCTGCACCATTATGTGGGAACTTGATACATTGATGGTAGGTAGATGGAACGGCTTGCATGGCATGTATCCAAGGTCTCCCTAATAATAGATTATATGGCAGAGGAAGGTCCAGAACCTGACAAGTGATGTGCTTTACCACGGGGCCTACTCGGATTGGTAGTACCACAGCTCCTTTGGATGAACGCTCTGCATCATCATAGGCCTTGATGGTGATCTTCTTGCGAGAATCCACTGATTCTATTGCATATCCCAATGCTGTGACCAACTGTAGTGTACAGATGTTTAGGCCTGCTCCATTATCAATCAAGACTCGCTTGATCCTGTGTTGGTTGACAAAGCCTTCAATGTGGAGTGAGGCGTTATGAGGTTGCTGGAAGGAAGAGTTGTCACTTTCGGAAAAAGTGAGACAAGGTGATGACTTTAGATTTCCAACCATGGCTTGAAACTGGTCCGTATTTAAGTTTGCAGGGACTGACGCCTCTTGGAGTGCTTGATCCAAGATAGTTTTATGAGAGGGTGACAGACGCAATAGCTCCAAAATGGATATAAGCGCAGGCATTTTGTCTAATTGTTCCACAAGATTGTACTGCTTTGGGATGGAGGTGGCGCCTTGTGGAGCTGCCTTGATGGTAACTTTGCCGCGACGCGTAACAACATTGCAATTTGAGGTGGGATTTTTGAAGGTGATAGTTGCAATTTGTTCGTTGGCATCATACAGGTGATTGACAGTGTAATTATACGCAGCTTGCGTATAATCAGTGGTATCAGGACCTCGTCTGGACGTGGAAGGACCCCTTTGATCTTGCGATAGAAGTGGATTTTTGAACATCTGATGATCATTATTGGTTGTTTTTGGGTCATGCCCTTCAATTTCAATTTCTCCTCGGTCAATAAGATCCTGAATGAGATCTTTCAATCGGTGACAATTACTTGTCTTGTGTCCTCTTCCTTGATGGAACTCACAATGTTCAGTATCCTTCCACCATGCTGGTTTGACTTGGGGCTCATAGTTTGATAGCTTAGGTAGAGTGACCAAATTTTGAGAGAGGAGTTGTCGCAACACTATTTCAATGGGTTCCCCTAAGGGAGTGTATGTGCGTTTTTGTTTTTGTGGACGAGGTCTTGGTTCATCATGAGATGTGATGCGACCTTGATTAAGAGGAACATTTGTGTTATTTTGAGGTGGAGGATTTTGTCCTGCAAATCGAACCACAGGTTGTGCATTTTGGATAGTTCGAGCATCCACAACCCCATCATTGACGATATTCTTATTCTTGTTCCAGAAGTTCGGTTTATCACTATTGAAACGCGGGCGAGGACCATCTTTGGGTTCATTAAAGATTTTGATGAGTCCTTTTTTGATGAGTGCCCTTTCACATTTTATACCCTTGGTGATCATATCGTTAAAAGAATCTGTATCTTTGACATCCAGGTGAAATTCCATTTCTTCGTTTAAGTTGGAAATGAAAATTTCCACTAGTTCTCGTTCAGGTAACTGAAGAGAACGTCTGCTAGACATTTGGCGCCATCGTTGCAGGAATACTGAGAATAATTCACCTGGTTTTTGTTTGGTGTTGCATAGATCAGCCATGGTGATGTCGCGTTCAATATTATAAGAGTAATGAGATAGGAACTTCTGGATGAGTTCCTCAAATGTTCTTATGCCACCTGGTAGTCGGGAAAACCATGATGTGGTTGTTCCTCCCAAGCTTTGGGGAAAAAGGCGCATTAGGTATGTGTCTTCATATGCAACTTCAAGACAAGCGGAATGAAATTCTCGGACATGATCGCGGGGATCTCCCTTTCCTCTATATTTTTCAAATTTTGGTGTTTCGAACCCGCGTGGAAAAGGTGGCATATAAAGATTCCTATCAAACGGATAGGGACAGATGTCGTTAAGTGAGAATTGACTGGTCTTAACACCACTATGAAGTTGTTGGGCGAGATTCTCAACTTGTTGCCGCAACATCTCTATTTCATTAGGAGGAGGAGGTGGTGGGTTACCTCGAGGGATGTTATATCTGATGTGATTTCTACCTCTTTCCTCCTCATGGCGACTTTGTCTTTCTGATGCTTGTCTTAATTGGGCAAAATCAAAGTCGGAGGGGAGTTTGGCTCCTTCTTGAGCGAGTCTTAAAAAGTGAGCATCCGCATTGCTCCTTAATATTTCATCAAATAATCTGTTAAAATGAGGGTTATGCTGAACCCTTTCGATTGTTGAAGGAGTGGGAGTACTTGGGTTTTCGTCATTCACATTTCCTCCAAGTGCTTCTTGAAATTCATTGAGGTTGTCCTCTTCTTCCTCAATTTCTATTTCCCGTTGCCTTGATCGTGATCGGGTTTGAGCCATTTTGTTTGCAAATTTGTTTTTGAAGTTGATTGAAGATGATGATGAGTTGTTTGATGAAGGATGGATGTTTTAGTGGATTGGTGGTATGTAGGTCTCTAGCAATCTAAGGTAGATGTAACCAAAATTCCTTCTTTGAATTGCTTGCTTGTTTTGATAAGTTTTGATGTGATAAGGTGTAGAGAAATCTGAGATGTGTTACAGATTTAACTACCTAGTAATGAGAGGATTCACTCATGAACTAGTTTTAACCTGCGTAGATGTGTCTCTTAGGATGAGCTTATCCTAGATGTAGAAACAATCTAAAAGTGATGTGATGTGTTTTGATTTCAAGCAATATCTAAAAAGGGATCTTGGGACAAGAACCTCTGAATGTTTTGAGAGTTTTGGGATGAATTGATGATGAAGTGATGATGTATGAGTGGGATGATGGATGAAAATGTTTTCAACTTTCAATAAAAACTTTGTGTCACAAATGGGACAAACTCTTCTTCTTCCCTTTCAGGGGTTGGTGGCACTTCTTGAGCTGTGTTGTAGGTGATACAGATGTTTGGGAAGAAATTGGGATTAATCTTTCCTCCTTGATTTTTGTGATAACTCAGAGCTCTATATTGCATAAAAGCTCTGCGGTTCAATGATTCTGAATCAAACTCATTTGTTTTACCTTGAAGGTATAGACGCATGCGATGTAGAAAGACTCTATGTGAGACAAAGATTTGTCTATTGATATAGAAGAATTTCCTCCTTTTGTTTAAAGCCTTTGAGCTTAGTGGTCTCCTTTTCAAGGTGATATTCTGATGACACTTCTTCTTTCGCAAGACGTGAAGAATGGTCATAAAATGTGATTCTTTGTTTGTTTGTACCTTGTTTTTGATGTTTTTGGTTGTGCTGACAGATGTTGGATGAATACTTTGTTTTTGGGGTTGATTTTCTGATTTTTCTTTGACAAGAAAACAAAGCAAGCATACAAACACAAGATTGTAGCCTCAAAGGCACAAATGAGTATGGGTCTAGATCAACCCAATCCTTGGACTTGTTTTTGACCCTTCCTTTAGATTTATTTTAAGGTGTAATTCCAAAGCCTGAAGTCGGCTCAATTTGCTCTAGGTCTGTAAAACGAACACACTTCAAACACTCTTTATCCCTAAGGTCAAATGGCCAGTTGTGATAAATTTAGCCCACATCTTGATATTTCTTCGACTTTGGTACTACATAACTTATGAATCCCGCCGTGGCAGGTAAGGATGTGATATACTAAGTCTTGCACGAGCATAACAAATAGATGATCCCTATGATGGGGGAGTCACCACTTTTATCAAGCCACAAGTGACTTTTCAAAAAGCTATGTTTCTACTCAAGGAAATATGTATGGTGAGTATCTTGGGAGCAAAACCATCTATGCTCTTGCACTAAATTATACCTCAAATATCCTCAATCAATAGAACAGGTGGGCTACTACTTAAAGGTGTTTAGTCATGTTCGATGGCTTTGGACATAAGTTCATTCTGCAGTGACTCACTTAAGAGCCTTGTAACTGGTGGTGGGGCCCATTTGTCCTTTCGGCCAGTTACACTGTAGGAACAGCTATACCCAAGGCTACAGCTTTCGCTCTCACCTGATTTCTATAGCGGCTCGAAGGATTTACCGCTCGAGGTCGTTTCCAAGAGTATCGATCCCTTGGCAGGCCTCTCTTAAAAGGATAAAATTTGAGTGTTACTAACACTTTTCTCTTGCACCTAGGACCACGAGAGCCAAGGGAGAGGATAGTGTGTGTTAGAGGTAGGACCACTCGACTGACTTTTGTGCACAAGCATGCCAGATACGTAAAACACTTGTTCTTTTTAATCCAGCATTTGCAAATGTGATCTAACTATTTGGAGATGTTGCTCCAACAGCCATAGTGTTCATTTTTAGCTTCAAAGCAATATGTTTTGTAATCTAGAATTGAGAAATCCTGGTCAACTTAATGAAAAACACGTTTTGCTTTGAAGGAAAATTTTTGTTTTTGCCAAAAATAAAGACAAGTGGATTAATTTTAAGCACCAAAACAAAAATGTATCCCTAACTTGCAATGAAAGCAAAACTTTTGAGTTTGTTGTTCTTTTTATTTTGCAAAGAAAGGTGAGTGTTCTTTTTAAGCACCAAAAACAAGTGTTAGGTTCGTTTTATGCACTTCAAAGTAAAATGTGAGGTTTGATTTTTAATTTTGTGCAAAAAAGGAAAATGAATTCTTTTTAACCAACTTTTTAAAGAAAGCAAAAAGAAAAGATTTTATGACGTCTACTAACTCCTCCTCCTCCTGCACACAACAAGATTAGAACCTGCACTTGGTAAATGGTCAAAACGTTAGTGTGGGCTTACACAAGCCTAAATGCTGATTTTGGGTTACAAAGCGAATTGGACAACACTCTGTCGCAATAGCGCTATTCTGCTTTTTATACAAAAGCGCTAATTTATACAAACGCGCTAATATGAGGTATCAGAAGCGCTATTATACACAGTAGCGCTTAAAAAAGAAATAAATCCGAGAAGACAAAAGCGCTGAAGTGTGTCAATAGCGCTGAAACTGGGACAATAGCGCTGAAATGTTGTCAATAGCGCTGGAACATTTTCAATAGCGCTATTTTAAGGTCAATAGCGCTAAAAGAAATTGTTGCAAAAGCGCTAAAACGCGTTCAAAAGCGCCGAAGCGCGACCTGTGTGGCAATTTCAACAAGAAAAATGTTAATTTCAAAAAAAATCAATCAGAAGGTTGCGTGTTCAATTCAAACACAATGAAGGCATTCCAAAGGAGACACTAAAAACATGTTAATGAATCTAACTAAAGAAGTAAGACAATGAGATATCTCCAACTATCTCTTAACATGATATTAGTTCTTTCTCCCTTGTTCCTCTCCTCTCCAAGTTCCAAAATAGTGTAGCTCTCAGCAGCTTTTTGCACTATGGATGCTTATGGAGGATTGAGATTGTAGAATAGCTCTAAACATGAAATGAAAAGCTATTTTAATGCTAAAATGATGT
The DNA here is from genome assembly GCF_030272615.1 of Cryptomeria japonica. Lineage (NCBI taxonomy): Eukaryota > Viridiplantae > Streptophyta > Pinopsida > Cupressales > Cupressaceae > Cryptomeria > Cryptomeria japonica. The sequence continues at coordinate 12,494,920 of NC_081410.1, forward strand.
GTTTTAACCAAAAGACAATATTTAGTTATGCTATGCTAAATGCTCTCTAAAATGGCTATAGTCTAAATGCTTACAAGTTTTCAGGATCTGGATTATGAAGGAATGGGCTCTATTTATAGGAAAAATAGAGCAATGGATGGCCAGGATTGAATGGTTTAATCAAGGGTCAAGCTTGAAAGTTGGGGATCCATGTGCACAATTGGCACCAATAAAATAGTGACAAGTGTCAACACAGGATTGGGTTGAGAGAAGAGGTTGGAGGCATTAAAGGCCTGAAAAGACCTCATGGTTATCTAAAGGCTAAGGGTCAAGTCTAAATTAGGATTACCCACTGGATTAGGAGTTAATCTAAGGATAAACCTTTGTGCAAATGATTAAGAGATAATCATGGTCAAAGTATTAAATGCTTGATGAGACCTTTGTGGTTGGATAGAGGTTGAGTCAAACAAATGTTTTAACCATGTGGGAGGGTTGAATTAACCATTAATGGTTATTGAAGACTTTGGGGGATTAAGTGGTTGAAAGTTGGAAGCCTTCAATGGTTTTCAAAGACTTTGGGGTTTTTGGTGGTTGAAGGTTGAAAACCTTCAATGGTTATCCAAGACTTTGGGCCATTTGAGAAGTGACTCCATTTTGCTTAAGAATGTGACAATATTTAGGGGATGGATTAGGTTAATTAGGAAGGGGTTAGAAGAATCTAGAAGGGGATTAGATTTTGCAAGTGGATTTGGTGGGTGAGGGAAAATAGGATTTTATTAAAATAAAAATTCATTTATTCCAATAAATGTGTGCAAGTTGCATTTGTAGGAAAATGCAAGTGGGGTGGGGATAATGATTTAAATAAATGTTTTATTTAATTTATTTAAAAGAGGAAAAGGGGGATTTAATTAAATAAATTGATTTATTTATTTAATTAATGGGAATTTGATTTTAATGAATTAATTAAAATAAATTAAATAATTTATTTAATTAATAGAAGAATGTTTGGGGATGAATTAATTAAATATTAATTTAATTAATTGATGACTAGTGGATTTTTAATCAAATAAATACAAAATATTCATTTAATTAAAATGGACAGATTTGTGTGACTACAGTTGGCTTTCATAATCACCATGTAGATGATAGATGCCAAGAGCTACCTGTTGGATTTTGCCAAGATCAAGAGGTCAATGAAATGTACAAGATAGAGACATAATATGGGACAAGAATAAACTGTATTCTCATCAATAGAAAATGATCAACAACCAACTGGATTATCCCCAATACAATGAATAGAAGCCTGCTTATATAGGCAAGGCTAGGGATATGTATGAGCACACAAATATGACATGTGGCTCAATAAGAAACAAGGGTAGGTAGGAAATATGTGTGGGTAGGTAGGAGAAATAATATAATATTCCACATGAGGTGGATCACCCACCGAAGGTGGAATTATCACTCCACAATAAGTGGATATGATAGTGTAATAACAAGATCAACACCATAAGAGGTGGAATTTCTCCTACACACACTATCCCAATGTGGCACAAACACCCAAGTGTCTCATATCCAAACTACTATGAAATTCATTATCCTAAGTAAACTTAAGTAAGTGTAATAATATCCATGATGAATAATTATTTACACCAACACCCCCCCTTAAGTGCAACTTAGGGGAATGCACTTAAGTCTACAATGCAACTAAGCAATGCAAGATGGGTCCCGGCTACGAGGCCATGTTAGGTACCCATGAACAAATGCAAACTAATGCAATGAAATCTCTCACAAAGTGGGGAAAGAGAGAAAAACCCAATGGGAAAAAACCCTCCCCCAAAAAAGAGATGAAAGCTATACAAGAGAACTCTCAAAGAAGTATGTGAGGAACAAAACCCCATGTGAGGAAAAAGTCCCCCCCATATGAGAGAAGAAGAGAAGTCAAACTGTGATCCTCCCTCAATGAAGAATCTGCACCAATGATAGAAGCTCGATGTATGAAGAAACTGCTCCACGAACGTCGAACAACATTCCTCCCCTTAGGAAGAAACAAAACCAAAGGTGTATCCATGAAGTCTCCCCAATCATGAAGGGAAGATGTATGAAGAAAACTCATGATGAAAGAATCTCTGAAAACTGCTCAAGTGTCCCCATGTCGATGCTGAAAGATACCCTTTCCAAAGGTGGTGAACTGTGCCACACTGCTGAAAAAGGAACTCCAACATCTAGTGAAGATGAATGTAGAACAATATCCAAAGACTCATGTGTCTCCTCAAAGAATAAAGAGACCTCCTCCAACTGCTGTACATAAGTATCCACAATCATGTCAACCTCGAAAGAATGATCATGTAGAGAATGAACAAGAGGGTCAGAGTGTGCCCTTGCAACAATCGAAGAAGGATCATCTTCATCAAAGAGAAGATGTATGTCATCAATGATGTCTCCCAAATCTGCAATGTAGGATTCCACAAACAAACCTGTAATATCTGTCATGTAATCATCCCATGAATCTGAAGCTGGAAGACAATGTATATCCTGCTGCATTGAATCACATGAAGGCAAAACTGTCGCACTATCTGCATCATCAGGTGCAATAGGTGATGTGATATCAATATGAGAAGATGAAATACAAGACTCAAGAACGGGGTTACATGTGAGAATCCCCATGTTCAAGTGTCCAAAGTTCTCCTCAAAATCTGAATCATCACAATAAGTGTGATCATCATGTGTAGAATCATCAAATGTGAAATCATCATCATCAACAAAATCTGAAAAGGAGTATAACCGAGATGCATGATCAACCACCCTAGTTGCAATGATAGCTCTAGTCTCCATGTCTCTAATGAAAACTGAGTCAGGTGTGAACTCCACAACTCTCTTAGTTGCGCCATGTGTGATTTGATAGATAGAAAGGAGATTGTTTGTCAAGTGGGGTACACACAACACATCATTGAAGGAGTTATCCCCAATGTCAATAGATCCTTTCCCAATCACATCCATGTATGTATGATTGCCCATCAAAATCTGTGGCATGGTGCAAGGCTCAAATGTAGAGAACATAGACTGTGAAGATGTCATATGATGAGAAGCCCCTGAATCTAGAAGCCATCTCTCTGAATCATGACTGATAGTAGCACATAGAGCTTTTCCTTTTCTTGTTCCAAAAGAGTGAGTCTTTCCACTTGTAGAAGCCATGAATGCTTGCCCTTTTCCTTTTGAATGTGAGGAAGTAGAAGTTGATGAATCATCCTTCTTGTAGACTTTAGGCAAATCAATGTTATGCTTTTTGATGATGTGTGTAAGCTCATCAATCTTCTTAGTATGGCAACGATGTTCCTCATGACCAATCTTTTTACAATAAGCACAAGTAGGTCTCTCTCTCTTTGGTGAATTATCTTTCTTGGAAGAAGATGAATCTCCTTGTTGTGGAGAAGATGGTGCTTTTTCTTTAGGCTTTGATTGCCATTTCTTCTTGTTTGAGTTGTCCTTTCCTTGATTTCCTTTGTTCCCTTGATTTGCTACTAATGCTTGAGACTTAGAAGAAGCCTTAAGAATGCCCATGCTTATCAACTTAGTTTGTTCCATCATCAACATTTCATTGAAAGCATCAAATGTAGGCATTTTGTAGCTTGAACCCATTGTCATCCTATGAGTTTGGAAACTAGAAACAAATGCTGCATATTCTTGTGGAAGCTTGCCTATCAAGTTGAATATCAATTGAGTATCCTTTTTATCAATGCCACAATCTTTGAGTTGTGCCCTCAACTCATTTGCCTTAGTGACATAATCTTGTATAGTATCAAAGTTCTTGGGATCTAACATGGTGAGATCACTATCAATTTGATATCCCCTAATCTCATCAACTTGACCATACAAGTCTTGAAACTTTTGCCAAGCATCCTTGATTAGAGTACATTTCTCAATATGAAATATGAGATCCTTTGATACATACTTTCTTAAGGTACCAATTGCCATGATATTTTTAGTGAGCCAATCTAAGTGACCAACTGGATCAGCCTTAGGATCAGCTGCAGCAACAATAGTTCCATCAATGTAATGAGTGAGTCCTTTTTCCATAAGTTTACTCCATGCATCAATTTTCCAAGTAGCATAATTATGTGGAGTTAAGAGAGGAAACTTAGAAGAACCCATAGCAGCAAAAAAGAAAGAACACAAGAGCACAAAAGCACAAGAGACCCCCCCCCAAATTCAATCAATCAAAGTACCCCCCCTAAAGTGATGATGTTGGCACTTTATACTTAGTGCGATTACAATGAGCCACTTGCAAGACAAGGCAAAGTGGAATTATGATGCAAATTTTACAACTTATCAAATGAGATACAAGAGACTTCAATCAATAGTGCAATGAATCTAACTGAGATTCAAGCAAATATACAAGTACCAAGAGAGCCAAAAATGGCCAAGATCTGAAAGTACAATTTCTACTTACAATGACATCAATCTGATAGCATCATGTGAAAGTAGATGAAAAAATACGCACTTTCAAAAAAAACGGCACCTAAAAAGGAGGTCGGATGACCCCAAACGAAGCCTCTGAAGTTGCAAAAACTGGGATTACTCAGGGACAGTCACCAAAAACTGCATTTTTTGAAAAATCAGTGCATCAAAATCAAAAAATTCTTTCACCACTGCGGAGAGCATGAAATTCTAGCCCATTTCAAAAAAAATTGCACCCAAAAAGGAGCAAAAATGAGCAAGTTATGGCCATTTGAAGTTGAACTGCAAAAATAAAAAATGCAAATGAGAGGGGGTCCAAAAATTTTCAAACCCTGCTGATGTGGCGCTAACGTCAGCAAAACACTGTGTTAAATTTGACGGTCGTATGACCGTCGCCAAAACTTCACTCCCTGGCTGACTGGGCGTCCGTACCGTACGGACAGATTACGCGGATAGCTGACTGTACAGTCCGTACTGTACGGAATATTACTGACTGGGCAGCTGATGTGGCGTACAGCTTCCTGTGTGGCACTGTACGGAATAGCTGACGCTGCGTACGGAAGAGGTTGACTGTCTGTACGGTCCTCCACGTGGCGGAGGAGCTGGCCTGTCTGGAGGCGTCGCTGTTGTGCAGAGCGGGAGGGGCTCACGGGAGGAGCGGCTCGGGAGGAAGTTGCGGCCGAGCGGACGGGCGGAGCCGGAGGCGGAGATGCGACGTGGAGAACCTGCAGGGAGCTGCGGCGGAAGGAGCTTGGAGGAAGCGCGTCGGCTTGCGTCGGGGTCGCGGTCGGTACGGGCTCTGCGGCGAGGACGGGAGTGGACAGTCTGCGGCACAGGTACGACGTGCAGGTACAGTCTCTGTGCACCTGCAGGGACACGTTGCACGGGGGGGGGCTGCGGACCCCCCAAAATTTGATTTTTCTTTTTTTTTGATTTTTTTTTTTGCCTTTTCAATTTTTTAATCGAAATTTTTCAATTTTTTGATTTTTTTTTTATTTTTCAATTTTTCAAACAATTTTCAAAAAAATGAAAATATATTTTTTTTCTGAATATTAATAAAAAAATTCGAAATTCGTACGATATAGGCAAAAATGGAGAAAAAAAAATTTCTCACCAAAATAGGCCAACTTTATAACCAAAATTCATGGAAACGGCCTTCTGGACGCAATGGAGAGGTCGGATCTGGTCTAGGACGCCTCCAAAAGATGCTGCTCCTCAGATCTGCCTCTTGACGTCACAATAATGCCTCTTCAAAACGAATCAATGAAGCCCCAAATAGCTCTGATACCATGTTGGATTTTGCCAAGATCAAGAGGTCAATGAAATGTACAAGATAGAGACATAATATGGGACAAGAATAAACTGTATTCTCATCAATAGAAAATGATCAACAACCAACTGGATTATCCCCAATACAATGAATAGAAGCCTGTTTATATAGGCAAGGCTAGGGATATGTATGAGCACACAAATATGACATGTGGCTCAATAAGAAACAAGGGTAGGTAGGAAATATGTGTGGGTAGGTAGGAGAAATAATATAATATTCTACATGAGGTGGATCACCCACCGAAGGTGGAATTATCACTCCACAATAAGTGGATATGATAGTGTAATAACAAGATCAACACCATAAGAGGTGGAATTTCTCCTACACACACTATCCCAATGTGGCACAAACACCCAAGTGTCTCATATCCAAACTACTATGAAATGCATTATCCTAAGTAAACTTAAGTAAGTGTAATAATATCCATGATGAATAATTATTTACACCAACACTACCCCATGCTAAGTTGGACCAACTTTAGGTAGTGGTGCAGGAGTGATAGATGTTAAGATCCATCTATTTGAATGGTTCAATAAGTTGTGAAAATATTATTAATGGCCTTTGTGTTATATTTTGTTACACTTATCTTAGCTAATGGTGATCACAAGTGGTATGGAGTGCATGCTTTCCATCATAGTTGGTAGTGATCTAAAAAAAGATGGGACACACTATGAAGTATGGGATGCATTAACATTCTTTTTTGACTTAAATGTACTTAAGAGATTATGTGTTAGTGAACCAAGTAAAGTGGAAGATGCCTATGTAAGGTTGAAACTATTGCTTTGTGCTAGTCGATCATTATATACATATATAAGCTAATCAGTCTATATGTATGTGAGGCACACATGAGCTATTCACATTATGTATTGAAAGCTATATGCATGAGATGATCACTCTATGTGCAGATGGCATGTATTTGTTGTATGTGTGAGTTAGTCACACTATACATATGTGTTTGTGATACATGCATGAGTTTTTCACATTGTGTACATGTGACAAATACATGAGTTATTCACATTGTGCATATGTGATGTATGTTTGATCCTATCATTGTGTTTGAACAAGTGATAATTGTATGAGCTAGTCACTATGTGGTTATGTGTGTGTTCATAGATTGATGTAGACATTGAAAGTTAATAGTTAAATATTGAAATGTAGTTGTTATCTTACTATTGTGTATATATGAAACATAAGATCGATTCATAGCTGAGATTTAAAAGTGAAGTCAAAGATTTTATATTAGAGATAACAAATGAATGACATTGACATCTTATGATATTTTAATGTGAACATACAAATTACGACACAAAATCATTGCCACGTCTAAAATTGAAAGAAATATGAAATTGTCACTTCTAAATTGAATAGAAATTGCTTGATCAATTAAATTAAATCTGAAGATGTGTAATGAAAAAAATGTACCAACTAGATCGTTTATTATACAATACTCCAAACAAAATTTGAAGGTCGCATATTGCAGCTACAAGTGTTGATCAGATTAACTTTAGAGCAGTGGTTTTGACTTAGAAGTATTAAAAGTTGAAGTGAGTATCAAAATGATAGGAGTCTAATTGAACCGTTCATAATTTTGGATAAAAAAGCAAACAATATTTGGGGGCATTCCGAGAATCGAACTCGGGACCTCTCGCACCCAAAGCGAGAATCATACCACTAGACCAAATGCCCGGTGATATAACTAAAAAAATTTAATTCTTAGATACTCAATTAAATTCGAAACAAATAAAATACTTCAGACATCTCCTCAAAAGTGATTATTTGTTGAGAGTGGGATTTGAACCCACGCCCTTTCGGACCAGAACCTTAATCTGGCGCCTTAGACCAACTCGGCCATCCCAACATTTGTTTAAAAGATTTTTTTTTGTTTAATTATTCTAATTATTGTGTTCGCTGCAATGGTTAACAGATGTTGAATTTAATTATTGATATGATATATCCGTTGAACATTACTCATACCTTGTCTAATTCTCATGTATTAACCGCCCATTTTCTTGGTCCTTTAATTCTACTTACCTCATCTTTGAGGCTGATTGAACCAATGTTTGAGTTTAAATCATTACTTGTTTTAACTTTCAAAATAATTTAGTTCATAAATATTTTTAGGAAGTGGAATGGAGTTGTTGATTGTTTAGTCAAATGAATTTCTGATCAGATATAGAACTCGAATAGTGTGGATTGGAGATAGTTGCCTCCTCCATTGTCTCATCCGCTAGATAACTTAGCGGAGAATGACAAGGTGGTGTAATGCTTTGTATCTTTTTTGTGATTGAATAAATTTTTACCCTTCTTTTAGTTAAAAAAAATCCCCTACATAATAGAGTTATAAGTTAAAATTTGTGATCTCTAACAAAGTGTACAAATTAATTGTAATATTCGATTCTTCTATTCTGAGACTTGGACTAGGATGTATGAGCTTTATTTTTAAATAAAATTAGTATTAAATAATTAAGTTTTATTTTCATTTTTAAAAATTTATGAGTAAAATTTAGAATTTGTTTGTATATGTTAGTTGTTCTATTATTGAAGTGATTGGGCTTCCAAGCATGACTCTGACATCATGTTATTTTATGCGACTTAACTACAACTCAAGTCAAGGACCTCTTTTGTGCATGTTTAGGTACTCCTTCGTTGAGTTGTTGATCCTCTGGTGACAAATATATTTTTGTTGACTGATAATTAATATTTGGATAATGAATCATTTTCTCTAATAACCTTCCCTAAACCACACTTTGGTGCTTAAAGATTTTCTAGCTTAGATATTTTATGAACTAATACTTAACATAAAACCTCTATTGTGCATGCTTGAGTGCTCTACCATTAAATTATCAATCCTTTGGTGAACATAATTTCTAATAAGTTCCTTGCATGTTGGTGTGCCTCATTTCTTCCAATATAAATTGATATTTGTAACACCATCTTTGATAATGTCTAAAACTACAATAGTATATCATAGCTTGTTTAAACCATCTGGTAATGATTTTCTATTCTCTAAACTATAGTACAATCTAGATTATGTTGCTTCTAAGTCACAACATAGACAAAAAAAAATAATGTTCTTGTTCCATTTTGCACAATCAAAGCATCCTAAGAACACATGATAACTTATTTTGAGAAAATCCATGGAAACAAATAAGTAGGACTAATAATTTAGATTCCTTATGCAATTTTGTAGAATTAATTCAAATAAGATTTGATGTTCTTCCTATATCTATTGAATTTTGAGTTCAAAAATTTGCTAAATTCATTGCAATATAATATATGTACTCCTTCCATAAAGAGGCAAAACTAAGAAAATAGTGAAATTCATCATGTGGACAAGAGAAGTTTATCAAGTATTCAACACAACCTTGTAAACAAAGATGAAAGACTTTATGCAATGGCCCAAACTTGAAGTCATGATCACTTACAACATCATCCAAAATTTGAATTTCCTCTTGCTTTATGTTACACTTGAATGGTTTAATATGAGTAAAATAATTAACATCTCTTTCCCAAAAAGAGTTCAACACATTACTTCCACTAATTCTGAATAAGGGGTCTTGTTTAAAAGGACAATGGCACGTGGCATGCAAAAGGGCACAAGGTGTAAGAAATATTAATTTTCATAGAGCTTGTTCAAATGAGTTGAAATCAAATGGGATGTTTTTAACATGAATTGCAACAAAATATTGAGTTTTAGGTTACATTCCATCAAATGACCTTGGAAAATGTCTAGGATTGATTGGTTGAAATTTAACCATAACACGGTCATACAAAATTGAATAATCTTATAATTTAACTATAAAAAGATCATACATATCTCAAAGTGCTCACAAAAGTAAGATCGAAACTCATTCATTTTTCATCACTTTAAAGAGAGAAACACAATTTGTTATATTTTATAAGAATTTGAGCAAATGAAATCAACATAACTTCAAAATCAAATTTGAACATCATGACACATTTTATCTAAATGCCTATAGAAAATTTTATAATAATTCACCTATTTAATATTTCAAAACTTGGACATTGAACCAAAGATGCTATATTGACCAACCAACACATCTTCTTTAGCAAGAAGAAAATAAAATTAGTATGGATTTTTTCCATAACTAAGTGGTAACAAAACTTTGTGCAATTAGAACAAACTACTAGACGAATTCAAACTTATCTTAAATAGATAAAGAAACACTATTAGATAGGTTGAACAATTAGTAACTAATAGACAAGAATATTAATATCATTTCACTTAAAAAAATTATTTACAAAATGTAATTAAAATTCTCAAAACAAGATTTCGTCTTGTGATTAACCTTCATCTAAGAATTATACAAAATAATTTGACCTATAGTCCATATGCTAATTAGAATTCACAATGATAACAATAAATTTCATTTTTGGAGCTATTTTCTTGTCCTCACATCTATAAATTCTATGAGCTATTTAAAATGACCTTGAAACCCTTATCCAATTTCAATGTCAATTTTAGTTTTTGGAATCTTTCTCAAAGCTAAATTGGGTGTGTGAATCACTGTAAAGATGGCATTCACTAAGAAAGTATTTAAATAGTTTATTTAAAGTCTAGGGAATCTAATTTAAATAAAGTGATGAGTTTACATTTGTACTTTGGATGGTAAGCAATTATTATATTCAATTTGATTTTCAAGAGAAGTAAATCTCAATTTTCAAGAGATCATTAAAATTTCAATAATTCTTTTGTGTAATGAACAATCAGTCTCTTTTTTAATGTACAATTATTTGTTTAAATTATAAGAAATGACATGAAGTAATTTGAAATATAAATTGTGGTAGGAGAATTTGAAAAATCCCATGGTTTTTTGAAATAAATTGAAACTATTCCATGTTCATATTTTTTTAAATAGTTTATACTACTTAAATCAATAAATCATATGTAGAGGTTTTCTATCAAGTTAATGTCATTCAATCATCAAAAACTCCTGATTTAATCTTATGAATTGTAATAAAAACATCAAAACTTATCCTAAATAAATTATTTAATCTTTTTTAAACATTATTTTTAATTTTTTTTAAATCCTAACCCTAACCTAGTTTTTCTTAATTAAAATATCTTTTTTTGAAAATAAAGTTTCTTTTAATTTGTTAATGTTTATTATAATATAAATAATTTAATTAATAAACACATTGTAAAATGATTGTCATGATATTTATCTTCATGCTTTTATATAACTTACCTCACTCAACATTAAACAATATTTACTCAATAAAGATAAGAATTAATTTGTGGTTCTTAAAGTTCATACAAATTCACCACTCTAAAAAGAGTTCATAAATTAATAAATTCACTTTAAACAAGTTATCTAACAAATAAATAGATCCACAAGTTACTCATGATAAAAAGATCAAATCATCAACCATAACATTAAATAGTTTTTTTTAAGTATTTGAATTATAATTCATTGGCAATGTCAATAGGCTCTTGCTCTATCGGTGAAGTTGAATGACTCCAAATGAGCCCATCAAGGATTAATTCTTGTTGAGAGCAAGGCTCTGACATCATAAGGGATGAGGCTAGGATCGTGCCCCAAGCGAATTTGGTGGAATGGATACCCCTCAGTCCGCTTGAGCCCCTTGTTGGGCTATTGTGCTAGTAGGTTTGGACCTCCATAAAAAATTAAAAAAATGAAAATCATTGACAATCAATCCAAAGTCCAAGTCAAATTCTGAAAGAAAAAAAACTTCTCAAAACTTCTATTAATTAAAACAAAATTACATTTAAAAAAAAGAAATAAATTTTACAGAAAAATAACACTAATAGCACAAATGGCCAGACAAAATAGAATCATCCAAGTGTTCATTGAATTCATATCTATCCACAGTCAAATGTAAGCTTGCCTTAGAGTGTACGTCCACCTCTATATACTTGTAAACATAAGCGAAAGAGATATGAACAAAAGAAAGACACAACCTACCGATCAATTCTTCTATAAGTGTTAGAATTAAATTTTCAACTCAATAAACCCTATTTATCCAATTAAAGTCTCAAATTCTCAATGATTCTAATTGAAGAACGTTGAGCATTTTCCACATGACTTTTCATGATTTAAAACATGCCTAAGCCAAGTTAGGATATACCCATTTGCAAGCATAGTTCATCCCATACCGAGGGTAGAGAAGACACTTAAAATTTTCCAAAGTTTATGTTAACCATAGTACTACTACTAACTTGTCTAGCATTACAATTTTAAGTATCCTTCAATATAAAGTAGAGTAACCATTCAAGTATTTCAAGTTCTGATTCAATCCAAAAGAAATGATGTAAGCTAAGGAAGGTGTATCGGTAGACCATTCTAAAAATGGAAATGGCATGACCCTTAAGAAGGGCAGAAAGTGTAGTCAATGGTCCTACTCAAGAATTCACTACCTTGTTCGCAATGCAAAACCTAATCACCCAATTGCTATGATCCCAAAATAAATACACATTGAGATAATGAGATTATGAGTCTCTACGAGATTGAGTTTCAATAAGTAGAATAGTCATTTGAAAATAGGGTAAGAATCTTGACGAACATAGAAATCATTCTTTTAAAGCACATACTAATCATTAACTTGACATAAATCCTTTAGTTCACACGAGTCCTGAGAAAAAGATAATGTAATATTAATAAGTGCAAAAATCAAACTCATACATAGGATAGGATACACTCAATCCACTTTGGAAACTTAGTGCAATGTGTGTATATCATTCTCATTCTTATAACATAAATCATAATTAGGTGTGAGAATCCCTAACATTTCAAGAGGTCACTTACAAATAAAATTTGTAAAATCTAAAATATTCTTAGTACACATCTATGAATATGAACAAGATAGAAATAATTATAATGACATCACATATACAAGAACGCATCTAGCATAACAAAAGCACAGACTTCCAATTCATCTTAAGCGTACAATATTCCAACCATGTATCATAGGGCAATGACTATTCTCCATAAACAACACCTGATTAAAAACACAAATTTGCATAATGCAGTTGTTTTCTAGAGGATTTTTTGCATTTTTACAACATTGAGAAGGCAGATTAAGAGGATCAAATGAGTAGAAGTCACATAAAAAAAGGGTTGTGGTTTGCAGATTTTGCGTTTTTTATAAGGTGTTGTTTTGTATGAAGAATAGACAACTTCATATCGTAGAGTGTACAAAAAGAAACCATATCTCTATGAAACAAATTATTTAAGTATGTTGAATTCATCAAATATGATATATTCCCACATAATCAATGCTCTTATCCAGTGGACTAAGGTCACTTAAATTAGTGATACTTTTACATAATCTTCTAACCAATAGATGGTTGAAACAAACCATTGATGTCCCATGCAGAGGATTGTATCCAACCAGGGACAAGCATATTCAATTTTCTAAAGTGAAAGAGTACAATGTAGAATAATGTCACAGTTCCAAAACCTAGACAGGTACAAATCGTTAAAGACTTGGGCAATTATATGACATCTACTTCATTGAATATCAGCGTCCAGCAATTGCATTTTTATCTCATGAATGGAAATAGATCCTTTATAACAGGTAATTTATTTTTGGGTCTAAAGATGACTTATAGTAATATGAGACTACCTCGTACTTCATGTAGGAGGCACCTAAGTGTGCTACAAATAAGGAATACATACCCTATTTCATACAAGATTTGAACTTTCGCCCTCTCTTTCAAAAGTACAAGTTCTCCACCACGAGTGAGCAAAAAAGAGTGTTGTGAAGACAATTTACCACCAACCACAAAGCTTAGTACAACTCCCTTGTACATCGTCCTTTCAGACACGACTCCACATTTCACAAGCTAGTTCAAGAGGAGAAAAAGTAGAGAAGAGATTGGAATGAGACTATGAGATGTAAATAATAAACAATATAATAGTTCTCAACCATTCTTCTCCCACATCTTGGAGTTGCATAGTCCTCTCAATCATCCCTCGGGTTGTCTCATAATGCTCTTTCCATGATCACCCAACCTTCACAAACCAACAAATGCTTGGTAGGGTTGCAAAAAGAAGAGAATTTTTGGAGGTTGTAAAGTTTTATATGCTCTTGGTTTTCATGTTACCTCTCTATCCTCTTCTTTATAGTTAGGTTGGTCTACTAATACCATTTCATTTCTTTTTTCATGTTATCTACTTTCTTCATCCTTATCGTAGATCATAGAGTGTGATCCAATATATTGATGAAAAAATGTTCATATGGTCAAATCTAAAAACATTCAAGCCAATATAATATTGCAAATTAAATCCAAAACAATAAATAAGAATTAATTATGACTTGAGCAAGATCATAAATAATCAATTCAATACAACTAAATCTCAATAACAAATCAAGTGTGAAGGCATGACTCGTCACAACACACTACAGAATAGGTACAATACCATTTCATCTCATGTTTAATAAGGTGTGAAGGAACAACCCACCACAATACCCAAGCCCCAAGAGATCAATACAATACAATTGTAACACAAAAACAAACAAATTGTGAAGGTATAACTCACCAACTACATTGAGTTCAAAGCCAATTTCATTTACAATCTAGTACCATCCCACTAATAAAGAACTAAAATAATTTGAGAAATGTATTCTCCATAGATGGAAATTGAGGAGGAATCTTCCAAATATAAGAATTAAATAGATAATTAGTAGCAAATTGACTATGATTTTTTCGAAACGACTATCTAGCCCTTAGGATGCACCAATATATAACTTACTCGCATAACCCTTGGGATGCACCAATATATAACTTACTCTCATAGCCCTTAGGATGTACCAATATGTAAGTTAATCTAAGTAATGGTGGATGAGACTAACTTATACATTGGTGCATCCTAAAGACTAGATAGTAATTTCCTTATTTTTCTAAAGTATTATCTACATACAAAGAAAACTATCATATGACACATAAAAACATTGAATTCAAGTCTACCTCTAATACGGCTATAGCTATTTTGGCTCCAAAATGTTATATTCGTACGTCGTGTTATATGACATTCGCGTGTTATTGACCGACCTAAGTAATGGTGTATGAGACTAACTTATACATTGGTGCATCATAAAGACTAGATAGTAATTTCCTTATTTTTCTAAAGTATTCTCTACATACAAATAAGACTATCATATGACACATAAAAACATTGAATTCAAGTCTACCTCTAATACAGCTATAGCTATTCTGGCTCCAAAATGTTATATGCGTACGTCGTACGTCGTGTTATATGACACGACGTACAAATATAACATCTTGAAGCCAGAATAGCTACGTCCAATATCTCAAACCAAGTTCTTGAAAGAAGTGAAATAATTTGTGAAAAAGTGATAGGGTTCAAGAAGTACTGATTGTATTTCCATCAAATTCCTCTTATATAAGACAATATTCATCACTATAATTGACCTGAAAGTTGGTATAGTTGTTTGGATTTGGAAAGTCTGGGGAACAAGTCAGTAGTTAACCAACCATAAAGAGTTTGTCGCCCGTTTTTAAGCGTTTTCTTCATCTGCAATTTGTTGTGATCATGTATTGGCCCAAATGTTCGTCTTGTTTCTTTAATCCCTTTCTCAATTCTGAACAGTTTTAACTGTTGTCCTATATATTTCTAGGGTTTAGGTTTTCTCTCAATTCTGAACAGTTTTACTTTTGTTCTATACATTTCTAGGGTTTAGGGCCTGCCTCCCATTTTTGGTTGGCTCTAAGCAAAACAGCATGGCACGCACGCATTCAATTTACGCCATGTTTCAATGGCAATGAAGGATTTTAGGAAAAAGGTGCAACAACAGAAATTTGAGTAAAACAGGGGCATTCCGAGAATCGAACTCGGGACCTCTCGCACCCAAAGCGAGAATCATACCACTAGACCAAATGCCCTTAGTTGTTAATTGAATATTTTTAATTTTTAATTAACCAAATGGTCAACTGTTCGTGTCAGAAATGGGATTTGAACCCATGCCCTTGACAAGGACTTTGAAATTTTAATTTAACCCTAGCACGACTTAAAATCTTCTCCTTAGACAACTTTTATATCTGCCTCCTCCTCCTACTGTTCTGGACTGCTTGCACATTTTTCTTTCATTCACTGATATGAGTCTGTGCATCATGCAAACAAGCTACAAGTAACAAGTAACAGTAAGATAAACTAAAGAACTGAATGTGATTGATATTTTGCTGGAAGTATTATAATTTATGATGTGATGCTGTGATTACCAACTTTCACAGATTATTCAATTGATTCCTAAACTAATTTCTATGATAGTGGATCTTATAATACAATTGAGATACGGTGTTTATTCATAATCTCTAACATACTATCCGAATTTAGCTTGTAAGTTATTGATATGATATGTCTATTGAAGGCCGAAGCTATTCTGGGTCCAAAATAGACCTTGTGTACAGCGTGATAGCGACATGTTAGTCAATCGTAACCGTTTATTGCAAAATCGACGGTGTAAAACGCACGACTAACACGCATGTTAGTCGATCCGTACTGCCGTTTTGGAGCCAGAATAGACACATCCTCCATTGAACATGATCAC
This sequence comes from Cryptomeria japonica, assembly GCF_030272615.1. Taxonomy (NCBI): domain Eukaryota; kingdom Viridiplantae; phylum Streptophyta; class Pinopsida; order Cupressales; family Cupressaceae; genus Cryptomeria; species Cryptomeria japonica. The sequence continues at coordinate 12,511,238 of NC_081410.1, forward strand.
TCATAGCTTGCCTGGCTTGCAACATAATCTCAACTGCCTTGATCACTTTTGTACCTTTCGTCTCCACAAACAAATCTTCACATTAGGACAAGAATTTTTTTTGCCATGGATTCAATTAGATATCATCATATTTGCTCCAACATTGTTTTGTGTAATCCTCCCTCTCCTTGTGTAGTTGTCTATATATTGTATGACTTGTATTTTGCTAAGCACTCTTTCTAGAGTACATCTTTGCAATCTTTTATTCTGATGAATATATAAAATTTCATGTATTTTTCTTTTCTTGCTCCCCCTTCTATCTTTAAGGGCCCTATTAGAGAGTGAGTGTGATTTTCAATGAGCCACACAAACAAATCAAAGTTTAGAGTGTGTTTATACCAAACCATTGCATTCTTCTAAATCTTTCAAATTAGTGAACTTATGTTTTGAATAATTACTTGTTTTAACTCACATAAATGTTGCACCTATGAATTATATCCTCTTGATTAAATCAAAGCTTGGAGTGTGTTGTTTATACCAAACTATTGCATTCATCTAAGTCATTCAAACTAATGAACTTACGTTTTGAATAATGTTATTTTTACTTGCATAAATGTTGTACCTATGAATGATATCATCTTGACTAAGATGACAATAAAAAAGACTGCATATGCACAATAATTTTTTTTAAATTGCAACTTGTTTGCAAAAGCATTTTTCCTAAATTTTACACCATGTAGCTGAAAAATAAATTGAATGAATGATTCAATAATCAGATAATCTATTCAACAATATACAAGCGTATATAAGAGATTACAAGGATGGCGTTCTAAATTAACAACAAGTCATTTAAAGTGAACTACTAAAAAGCTAAACGCTAAATAAAGCTTAAAAGCTAATTAACTAAAAAGAAAAAGCTAAATGCTAAATAAAGCTTAAAAGTTAAATGACCATTAAACAAGGAACTAAATATAGGTGACTAAAATATAATTAAATATTTGAATACCCTCCCTTAATGATCATTCTTGTAAGTTCCGATACTAAATGTAAAGTACAGATGCCAATAGCTAACAAGATTTTTGGGGGGGGGGTGAATCATACAAACTTAATCTTCCATAAAATCAACAGATTCAACTTCGGTAACTGATACTTCAGCAATATAACCAAAAACTACTAAACATGCAAACCATAAACACATAATCATCATAACACATATAACACCAGATTTAACGTGGAAACCCAAATAGGGAAAAACCACTGTGGGATTTCATACCCACTAAGAAATATACTCTTCTAGAGTATGCTCGGTTAAAAGCAAATCATGTTAAAGATTAGAAACACATTGCTAGATGTGACCCGGTTAAGGGATTTCCCTCAGATCTGTTAGGATCTTCACTTTGTTAGAAGTGACCTTGTCAAAGGATTTCAAACACTCATTTAGAATGTTACCTTGCTAAAGGGTTTACAAATAAGACTGTTAAGTCCACTCGGTTAAGAGATTTTCTGTCACTTACAAAATAACAGTAATAAAAATATATCTGCAACTTCACATCTGAAATGCTAAAGTAGATTCTTATTTGCTCAAAACAATCTAGTCATAGGACTTATCTTGTCTCTCTGTTGGGCTCCCTACTCTGTTATTCAAGCAGGTCTTCAAGCTTCTGTGCTCGGTAATCACTATGTAGCATCCTTGTGCTTACACTTGCCCACATACATTGTTTATCAACAATTCCTTATTTATAAACAATTGCTAACCGCGTAATCTCCTTGATCACATTTCCCATGATCAATCTTAGCCATCAGATCTTCAATCTTGACTAGGTTCAATGTATCATTTTGATCTGAAAACGTTTTACCTTGCCTAGGGACTTGCATTCCTTTCTTGGAACTTGCACAAGGTTATTGCGGTTTAATCTGAGCTGTAGATCTTCCTGCCGATTTTCCTTTGCCATAGATCCTTAACAAACTTCATGTGTGGCATACCAATCATTTATACATCTCCAGCTAATCATTGTCCTTCATTAAATAATGTTTTTATCCATCCAATGCAATATGTCATAACTCGGTTGCAACTAGGTAAATACTAAACTTTACTCGATAGACATTCCCCTTCATTAACCGATATCGATAACCTTAGGGTTTACCGACTAGGTTCCTTAGGGTTTACCGACTAGGTTCTTTGCTCGGTGACATAGTATAGTATTAACCTTACAATCAACAACATATGTAGGATATCAAAACAATCTAAACATCATGATCTTATCATTGTCTAACTCGGTAATAGTTGCCCATTAAATAACTTATTTCTCCCCTTATTCGTCACATTCTTTCTGTGTCTTTTACCGACATCTTAATTCTCTTCAAATCAATCTTCTCAAGATATGGCAACATCATATTGAATTAGAAAATCAATTTCTTGACATCAATGACAAAATAATGTTATAAAGATAGTTATCATCATTTTTCAGTTATATCAAATAATCTTCCACAACCTTCTCAATATCCTTAATGAATATCAACAATCTTTCTTTCTACTGAAATGCCAACAATTCTATCTACTAACTACCCTACAGAAGGCACTCTTTTGATCACAAATGAAAAGAACACTCTGCTTTGGTGGAGACCCTCCCTAGATCTGAAAAGTGTTAATGACCATGAATACCAAAATCCATCCAACTTGACGTTGGGTAACCAAACTGAAACCATGATTTTGAGGAAAATCGGCAAACCCTTTTGCTGAAGAGTATCAACTCCAAAACTGACTGCAAGATACCACAGTTGCAGATGTTCGCCCTGGCAAGTGCGACCTGAACTAACTGCAACAAAGCACGATGTTGAGGAAAAAACCGTCAAACCCTGAAAATGGAACCCTCAAAAAGAGAATTTACGATTTTGAGGAGAAAATCGAAAAACCAAGAAATCTGAGGTTACAAATCATCGTTTTTGTGGAAAAAAATGGTAAAACCCAGATAACTAAAATCTTACGCGAATATCGCGGATTATAGATGAGATAATTTTTAAGGGAAAATTATAAACCCTACAAACAATTTTTGAGGAAAAAATCGTGAAAACCCTCCCATGATTTTTTGTGGAAAAAATCAGAAAACCGACAGACAATTTTTCAGGAAAAAATCGTGAAAACCCTGGGACTTGTAAGATGAGGTCTGACCTAAATCAATCTGATAAAGGTAACGATATTCAAATATCATGAACATGCACTGTTTCCAAGTGTTGTGGCAGTTGTTGAACTTCTGTCTGCGTTCCAACATGATTTTGTTCAAAGATGCCATCACAAAAACTGAGGTTAAATGTGGTCAACCTAGTGAAGGCACAAAGAATGAGATGGAAGATTTTGATTAAAAATCAGAATAGAAGCAACTGCACAAAAAATCTGAAACCTTGGAGGAGAATTCTGGCACAAATTCTAAGGCATGAATTTCGAGGTTTGGAAGAAACCCAGAAATTAAAATTTTCTGCAAACTTAAAACCTAAAATTTTTCCTGAAAATAATCAGAAAAAAATAATAACTTGTAGAAAATTAAAAAATACCTCTGATTCTTTTGTTAAAAAAAAAGAAAAATATTGATGATTTTTTTTCTAAAAAAAACGCAAAAAAAATAGGGGCAGAAACCCTAGGTCGGATGTACAACATAAACGGCACCCAGAAGACACCAAAATTCCTGACATCCACAAAATTAGCAGAAATCGCTGACTGTTTTTAAATTCCAAGGCGAATTCGCTGGCACAAAATTTGAGGCACAAAAAACGAGGCAAACAAAAAATCTGAGATCAACCCATAAAAGCTCTTGAAAAACCCACCAATAATCTAAAATTAGAATATAGATCCGATGGCTCAAAAATTGAGGCACAAAAAATGATGCACCCAAAAAATTATGACGATGACCCAATTGAGGTCTTGAAAAACCCACCAAGAATCTGCAAGCAAAATAAAATTTCGATTTGAACTGAAGGGTCAAAACCGTAGTCGAAAATTGCATAAACCCTAGGAAAATTTTCAATCTGCAAAAAAAAACTCCAGGTTGCAGGCCCGAAAATCTCCAGAACTCTAAAAAAAACATGAACTGCTGCCCAACACAGAAATTCACCCACAAACGAAAAAGCCTCAAAAAGCCTTAAAAAAAAGCAAAATCGTTTTTTATAAAAAAACAATTAAAAAAAATCTGAAAAATATTCCAAAAAGAAGGGCATGAATTTTTATTAAAAAATTCGCCAAACTTTAAAGAATCTCATTGACCTGCTCTAATACCATGAAAAATAAATTGAATGAATGATTCAATAATCGGATAATCTATTCAACAATATACAAGCGTATATAAAGAGATTACAAAGACGACGTTTTAAATTAAGAACAAGTCGTTTAAAGTGAACTACTAAAAAGCTAAACGCTAAATAAAGCTTAAAAGCTAATTAACTAAAAAGAAAAAGCTAAATACGAAATAAAGCTTAAAAGCTAATTAACTAAAAAGCTAAATGACTATTAAACATGGAACTAAATATAGGTGACTAAAATATAATTAAATATTCTAATAGTAGCTACTTATAAATAAAATCTCCATCTACATCGTACCATTATTTAGGACTAGAAATTAGGACAACCATTGTAGAAGAATGTCTCCTCAACTTTTTTAAATTTTTATTAAACTTGTGTTTTCATTGACTTTTATGAATTATTTTGAGGTAAAACCTAGGACATCTCTTCCAAAGCATGCTTCATAAACTAACTAAATTATCTTAATTGGAATTAGAATTCCATGACTATTTATAAATAAAACCTCCATCTTTTTCATATGCCCTCAATTTTTATTTTACATTTGACCAATTAAGACTAGAACCTAGGACAACACGTCCAAAAATATTTCTCATCAATAATTACTCTATCTTTAAATGAAATTAACACTTTACTACTAAATTTAACTAGAACCTAAGACATCCCTTGTACATGCTAGGTGATTTATTAAGGTGTCCCATTTCAACTAGTAGTTAAGAGTTAAACCTAAGACACCCCTTGTACATGCAACAATCAAAGCATGAGACATCCCTTAGGCATGATAGTTGTTGTTCCATTGAGGTGCCTCGTTTCATGGACCAACTACGACTAAAACTTAGGACATCTTGGTGCATGTTAGGTGATAGCTTGCATACCCCTTCATAGAGTTGATGCCCTACACCGCACTAAATGTGATAAAATTTGTAATCTGTAAGGAGTATAAAACATGCAAAGTATACAATACATATCTAATAAATCTCTAAATTATTGAATACTTTGTATAGGAGGTCATGCATACATAATTAGATGTTAAGAGCAACCATGCCCATTAGTTTTCCATATGTAGAGAACTTCTTAATACTAACAAAAGAATTCAATGTGTTAGTACCATTCTTCGAGGTATCAACCTTCTTCAACAACACCCTTTTGTATTCAATCAAGTCTCTAACAAAATGATTTAACACATCAATATAATTTGTCCAAAGACAAAATTAAGTTTCCGTGCCAAAAAAATTGTACTTTTACTATCACGATATGTCTTTATAGTTTTTTTTTTGTAAGAAACCAACACTTGAACACAATCCTAATAACCATACAAATCTATTCCATGTTTGTGTGGTTTCTAAATACATAGCTTATATTATTTAAAATATTACAGGTCCCTACATCTTGCTAGTTAATTGATAGTTTCACTAAATAATTCAAACACAACCACTTTGTAGGTCTTTGAAAGTTAATACATGTATTCTTTCCACATCAATAAAAATTTGTATATCTATTGATCTTTCCATATTAGATCTTCATTTGTATCAAATTGTATAACTTGATGTGTGACACAAATAGTTGGAGAGACCCCTTCATATGGTCAAGTGTTGTGTGTGTGTGTATTCTCAAAACCACCTTTCAATGGGCAATGTTTAGTCTAATATAAACCATAGAAAACATTAAACTTTCATTAGCACATCTCTCTCTCTCTCTCTCTCTCTCTCTCTCTCTCTCTCTCTCTCTCTCTCTCTCTATATATATATATATATATATATGTATGTATGTATGTATATGTACATTCATATACATATACATATGCTCTCTCTCTCTCTCTCTCTCTCTCTCTCTCTCTCTCTCTCTCTCTCTCTCTCTCTCTCTCTCTCTCTCACACACACACACACACACACACACACATATATATATGTATATGTATATAAAACCACCTTTCAATGGGCAATGTCTAGTCTAATATAGACCGTAGAAAACATTATACTCATTAACACATATATAAACAATATGGCACATGTCCTCAATACCTTCTGGATCTTGGATATTATTCTAAAGATAAATTTAAACCAATACATGAAAATATTTAAAGGTTTACACTCTTGTGTTCTAATTATTTGTTGAACACTATTTTTATAGTTTCTCTTATTCAACCAAAGTGTGTAGTTTAGATTATCCATTTTAACTTTCATTTCCAAAGTAAAGTTTATAGCACGAAGGTCCTTTACATTAAAAAAAAGTGAGGTGGTTGAGAGTCAATGTCCTTTGATAAATTTTTATTTTTTAAAATATGAATATATCATCAACATGTAATACCCCAATAATAAAATGGTCACCAACCTATTCCAAATATATACAATGAACAAATTTAATTCATACATATCTAATTCCCAAGTTCCCAATACATGAGTAAAAAAATTTTAATATCACAATCTTAGCAATTGCTTTAGGTCATAGAATGATTTTTTCAACCTTACTAAGTAATTTCTTTTAACTATAATTTTTTTTTTGATATAAATTCCTCATGATGAAATTTATCTTCACATGAATTTCCTCAATCTGAAGATAAAAGATAACAACAAAAAATAAATTGAATCTATAATATAACATTGATATATGCCAAAATATTGCCTAAGTTAATTTTTTTCATGGATTAAATATTATAATTATATAATAACATTATAATTTAATATTAAAAACTATGAGAAAAAATGATGAGGAAGTGAAGAGCGAAAGCAATGAGAGAGATGGTGGAGACTGTGAGAGCAGCTAGGGTTTTCTCTGTTGCAGTCTCAATAAGGACAACAAAGGTGTTCACTACAACAATATCAAATTCAACAATGATGATGAGGCTGAAGAAGATGAGGATGCAAGAGATGGGGTGTGAAACATGGGAGATGGGAAGCTTAATATCCTTGTTTGGGCACTTTATTTTGGTTCTACGGAGGTTGTTGATGGCCCTTTTAACAACTATTGATTCCTATGATTTATGGGGAATGGAAGGAGATTATCCTTCCTCTCCTGTTGATGGGGTTTTTTCTCCTTTCGGTGGAGATGGAGTTGTGGATCCATAGGCTTATCTAGATTATAAGGATGAACTCCTCTTAATTATCCTTTTGGAAGCCCATTCGAAGCAGAAAAAGTTTACTAGCTTGAGGTTGAGGAGGAAAAAAATGATCGAGAGGCTAAGAAAGAAAATTTTGTCGAAGAGGATAAGGTTGGGGTTAATGTTAGGGTTCCTTTAAATTGGGTTTAAAAAAAGGGTTTTTGTTCTCCAAATTAGAACATTTTTTTGTGATGCCTTCTTCTGCTGCTTTTGTGGAGCTAGGATTGTAGGTTAACAATATTAAGGATGATGTTTTATCTTGTTTTAGTGTAGGCCATAGGATTTTAGAGGTGGATGTTTCTTCTTCTCTAGAGATTGTGTGGGTTTTTAAGGTGGGTGTTGTTTCTTCTCTGGAAATTGTGCGAGTGCCTCAAGAGGATGATGCCATTTTTTCTCACCCTAATATCGCCCTTAGGGATTTAGAGGCTCTTTGAAAGTTGGTGGACAAAGGTTTAAATATTGTTTCTTCTCTGGAGAATGTTGAGAAGGATGGAAGTTTTGTTATGCCTGATGTTGTTTCTTCTTTCCCTAATGTTGTTGGGATTTCTACCATGGGCAGAGCAGGTTTTGATGAAGTGCATATCCAAATCTATGTTCTTGATTCTCTTTTGGATGAGTCAAGTACTTGGTTGAGATGCTTTCTTATTGGGAGATTTTGTGGCAATCATAATAATATAGATGCTATTAAAAAATGAATCCTTTAGGTTCAGAAACTTAGAGGCAAGGCTCAAGTTTTTGGTATGTTAAATGGATTTTTCCTTTTTTTTTTCCTTTTATTCTAAGGAAGATTGCTCTAGGATCCTTCTTAATGGACTCTAGTTTATGGGATTGAATGCTCTTGGTCTTCAAAATTGGTCTCCTAGTTTCAACCCATGGAAGAAAATATTCTTCTTTCTTGTTTGGGTTCGTTTACCTGGGTTGGCCTTGGAGTTCTAGAATAAAACTATTAAAAATATTTTCATGATTATTTTCAATTATTTGGGTAGTATAGTGCTACTGATAAAATTACAAAATTCATGAAGCGTGTGTTATTTGCTAGATTTTGTGTGTTTGTGAGAGAAATTAGGATCTCCTTACCCTAATCATCTTATCCTCTAAATTTGGGTATTGGGTATAGCAAAAAATTTAGTATGAAGACTCTTTGATTATTTGTCACGCTTTCAATATAGTGGGCCATGCATGTAATTCCTGCTTGAACATAAGAAACAATACTTTGTTTGGATAAAGAAGGTTTGATCCTCTAAATTTGGGGATTGGGTATAGCAAACTGAGAATGAAGACTCCTCGATTATTTGTCATGCTTTCAATATGGTGGGTCGTGCCCATAATTCCTGCTTGAACATAAGAAACAACACTTTGTTTGGATAAAGAAGGTTTGAACATTGGTTCATAAGGAGGAGTCCATTCCCGCCTTTTATGAGGAAAAAAAAATGACATTAATAAAGGGAATTCCTCTTTGGATTGTTTTAGGATAGATAATGCATTAGGGCCAATAGAAGGGTGTGCCAATGATATTATGTCTCTTCCTTGTCTTAAGAAGCTATTATTTGGGAAGAAGGATCCTACTACCGTGGTCAAGCAAAGAGATTTGGATCTTTTTTAAATCACCTTGATTTCAGGCTGGTTTTTGTTTCGTTTATTGTTTTTGTGTCTTTTGTTGTTTTGTAGCTATTGTTTGGTGTTTTGTTAGGTTTAATGCTTAACCTTTCTCGTTGTACAAGGGATTAGGGCCATGTCAAAATCACTACTTACCTAATAAAAAAAACTATAATGTAATATATAATCTAAAATTATAATATATATAATAATATAATATAATATAATATATATTTTGATATATTACACTTCAAATTTAAATTATTAGTAAATTTTGAAAAAATTATTTCCAAATAAATGCAAATTTAAATCATTTTATAATATTTGTCTTAGGAATACATATGGATTTTAAGGAGTATATAATTATGTATTTGTGTATATATTAATTAATATTTATTATCAATATTAAAACTTATTATTATTAGTACTTATCAGTAGCACTAATACTAAATTACTTTAAATATATAGATAAAGTAATAATATTATAATAAGATAGTACTTGCCTTTATAGTATTTTTGAAATTATTTTAAGGATGTATTTCTTAAGTACATAATATCCTTTAAATTATATATTATTAGTAAACCGATATATTACAGTAATCTAATTTAAATAATACTAGTATACAAAAATATAATATTTTTTTGATAGGTAGATGTGACATTATGGGGCCATGCACAAGAATATTAAAATAAAAAGTCAACACGTCAAAATGCTCTACATCCATCTAGAGGGTCACAAAATGACCTCTCGGAAGAAGGCCTAAAGGAGTTGTAAAGCATGAATTTCCATAAACATGATACAAAGTGGTAAGCACAAGTATCTACTAAGATTACCAAATTAATTTCTAATAGTTCTAAGATTTAGCTCCACATTTGATACATGGGAATGGAGGTGCATGTTGAAAACTTCCTCATTTTTCTTCCTTTTCCTTTGCACCATTATCTTCATTTTCCTTTGCACCACTATTCAGTTCTCCTCCAATTCCTTAATAATCTTAGCCTCATCTGATTTCTATGGAGTTATTTTTCTTCCCCTAGGAGACATAATTTTTGAGCTCTTTGATTGATTTTCTAGCACTTCATTTGAGTTAAGATCCTTTATAGCCTAACCCATTCATGGGTTCTCAAGGGCTCATCCTTCGACTATGGTGGTTAGGCGAGATGAAGAGGTGTAGACCAAGCCGGAGCAGGGTTGGATCAAGATAAACTTTGATGGGGCATCAAGAGGTAACCCGGGCATCTCAAGTGCAGGATGTGTTTCTTGTGACGAGGAGGGGGAGATCCTTTTCAAAGGTGCGCAGAGATTGCAAGATGGGACTAATAATGAAGTAGAGGTACATGTAGCTCTATTAGCAGTAGAATTGGCGTCTAACATGAATATTTTGAGAATGCATTTAGAGGGAGACTCTAAAGTGGTGGTGGATGCAATTGTGAAAGGTGTATCCCCGAGCTAGAGATTAAATAAAGTTATATCTATTATTTGTTCAAAACTAAATATTTTCCAGGAATTTCTAATTACTCATATTAGAAGGGAGGGAATGCGGTGGTGGATGTGTTATCCAATGTGGCATGTGCATTGGATAAATGTGTGACAAGGTGGTGGGGAGGTAATGATGCCATTGTCCAGCGACATGCTTAATCGACTTGTACGGGTTGATACATGTTCATTAATGTGAAGTGTGTGAGGAAACTTAGTTCTCTACCCGAGTGCTTAGGTTGGCTTGAATGATATTGGCAATTAATGTCGATATTTTCTATAGTGCGGCGGTGCCTATGGTGATTGCATTAATGGAGGTAATGGGAAAAAGGGTTTTTCTGTTGCATTTGATGGTAGTTTTTTGGTCTGTGAGCATGGTTTCCACCGGAAAAGAAAGGTGGTTAGTCTGGCAGTGCAATGGAGGCAAATTTTACTCTGAAAAAAACTAAATTGCTGACTGCATTTTTGGGGCCGGTTTCGATGAGATGATTGAAGAACATGTTTCTTTCATTGGACCCCTTGTTGCTAAGGAGTGTGCAGTTGGTTCTGGGAGAAGATGTGGAGGTGATTGGACACCGTTATCACACAAGGGCAGATGTTTACTCTCTTATCATGGCATGGGGGCTCGAATTGGACTCCTCATGTGTGAAAGTTTGTAGGGTGATGCGAGAAATTGTACCAGCAAACTACCTTGACAATTTGGAATCACTACTGGAGTGGGCTATACTGGGTCGAGGGTTAGAGGTCTCTGAAGGAATTCTGGAATTCCACGCTGAAATTAGGGGCAGGTACATTCCTTTTCCTAAGAGGCGGGAAGTGGTGAAGGCCAGGTTCAGAGAGACGACAAGGAGAGGATGGGAGGCCTTAAAAATGTTTGCTCAGATTATGGAATTGGAGGAGATGATTAGGTAGGTTCGAGAGGTTGCAGGGGACAAGAATGTGAGTGACAAAAGGCTATGCCTGAGGACTGGATGCAGGAAGGCATAGAGGGAGAACAAGAATGCTGCCCTGGCAATCATCCCGGGTAGTTCTGTGTAATCTGTTTTTGGTTGTGTTTCATTGTTGGGGAGATGATTCCCTTTCTTGTTTAGTGGAATATGTTTTTTGTTTCAAGCTCTGTATCAATTATATGTTTGTTTTTTTCGATATAGTAGATTTTTTGGGTCGGTATGAAGTTTCGTACCTAAGATGGTGGTTTTTTCTGTGTTAGTGGTTTGGAGGTGGGATGGTTTGGTGGTTTTGGACAAAAGTTGTTTCTTTTTTAAGATGTAATTTTCTTTCTATATTAATAAAAATCCTATATTATCAATCAAAAAAAAAAAAATCCTTTTGTAGCCTTAATGTTATCCATCCTCACAAGAGGAGATCCAACCGTAGCTCTAGATGTAGATTAGATATTAATTGGTGGATCCTTTTTGATAACCATCCCCATTAGAATTCTTGAGGGAAATTTGGGTTTTTCCTTCCTATCAAGAATATCCTTTTCCACTAAGTAGTGATGGAGAGAGACATCTTTACACCAAATGGATTGACTATCATTTTTTCATTTAAAATAGTGGGTAGCTATATGGCCTTTATTGAAATATATGTGACACCAAAAGGGTATTACCCTCATAATCTAGAATCTAAATGCAACACTCATCTACAATGTCGAGAGAGATATCTACAAGAAGATATTTGGTGATATTAATCGCCATCAATATGTGAGCATATGTGGTATGCAAATAAATTGGTGTATCCTTATCAACCCCTAAAATTTTCCAAACAAATTACCAATAGCTTCAAAGCAAGAATCAAACCAAAATTATAGTGTAAGATTCAGAAGCCTTTCCTGTATTAGAATGGCAAAGAAATATTTGGAATCTAGATTGAAAGAAAGGTATCTGGATTTCAACATAAGCAAACCCTACTCACAAATCCATTAATAATCACATAACACTGTGTGGTGATTCTAAATATTGTTAAAGATCATTGGATGAAAAACCTCCACACATAGAGATATATGTGAATATCACCATCCAAAATGGGGCACTGTGTATTCGTAATCCATTGGTGTGTCTCAGATAGATTTGATCAAAACCCTTTGAATCTATCAGTCAAACCTTCTTCTAGTAAACAATGCTTCATTTTTGTCACTTCTCTTGTTATTCACCTCCAAAAATAGTTGTAGAAGTAATAGTACATTGGAGTGGTAGATTCATCAAATAGAGCCCATAAACCATTAGGCAGGTGGGGGGGATAAACCATCATGAGGAGGGGGGTCCTTATTCTTTACCAAAGCCACACATGTCTTCCTCCTAGCTAGCATGAAAAATGGTTGCTCCCATTGCCCATTACTAACAACAATGTTTTGAAGATCCCTCCTAATGAACCACTCATCAATAGTTTGTCTTCTATTAATGGTGCAACAAACCCTAGCTTCAAAAGAATTTTGCAAGGGCAACTACAAATATATATCATTATCTTAATACTAATAATGTATAATAATATACTCCTTAAATAATATTATTGCATATTAACAATAATATACTTATACTAATTATTATTTAAACAAATACGTAATTATTAATAATTTTTTCAAAAAAAATAAAAACAATAATCATGATACATTCATCTTACAAGAATTTGTTGACCTCATATTATTACCAATCTTATCTTTAAATCTTTGTCATAAATCATACATCAACTATACAACAACCACTTTTATTACACTACAAAGGTAGGTACATATGACGTTAACAATCTATTATCTCAAACTATTATTAGTTCTATAGTTTGACCAAATTTTTTAATGTATTTTTTTTCATTTTTTTAAAAATACTAAAATTATGAGTAATTGCAACATCAAATGCATGTATTGTTTATAAATTTGTGAGTAATTGCAGCATCAAATGCTATTGTAATAAGTGCCAAAATTCACCATTCCAATAGTAATATACAAGGGTTTATAGTTCCATTGTGAAAATTTTGTTATTTATATTTATTGCATGTTTTTATCATTGCATGCACAAAAATATTCAAGATATGAAATAAACACCAAGCATATATCTAAACAAATTCATAAATTCTATCAAAATCTAGACAATAGGATATTTTAGTGGTATCAGAGCTAGTGATCTTGCCAGCCTGTTAGGGTTTCAACAGTGCATGCCAGATTTTGCAGTTGTATGTGTGTCGGATGTTATTGCATGTCAATTTGGTGAACACCCAGATAATTGCATGTCAATTTGGCGAATACCTAGATAATTGCATGTCGGTTTCAGAGCAGTTTATGAAGAGGGTTAACATTGCATGTTAATTCTAAGCAGTCTATATTTATTTTACTAATGTAAGAAATTACATGATCCTCATATATCACATACTTGGAATCTTGTAGTCCGATTTTTACAAAATTACATCTTCCCACCTCCAAAAATGAATTCCCAGCTACAAACCAAGCCAAAAATAATATACGTGTCTATTACAATACCAAAATCATATAAGATTAACCCTAAAATTTAAACCTTGCTCTGTCCATGTCTGACCATCATATATAACAAAAATCATCTTGTTTCATCTGTTGTCACCCAACATCTCACAACTGATCTAGTAGTCTTCCTTATGGCAAACAAAATTTTGTTTTGCCTTCTTGGATTCCTCCCCACTCGAAGCCTACTCCATTTGTTCACAGTTGTGAAGGTATTCTTTGATGAGATTCCAACCTCCTTGTGCCTTCGCTTGATAATGTTCTATGCCAATATCAACTCCCCATACTAGGAATGGCCTCAAAGGCGACATAAACTCTACATCTTGAACCCATTCCCCACTCTTGGTGGTGAAGCCTTCTCCCAAGTGTGCCATTGCCATCAGAGTCTCCATCCCAAACTTCCATTCTTCCCTAACACATTCTTGCATTACCCATTTCACATCCTCCTTGTTTCCCAACTCCAAGCACCAAGCAAAAGACACTGAGGCCACATCCACGTTCGTGCAATTTCTAAACTTAGAGTTCATGTAATCCTCCCCCAAGAACTTGTCAATAGTCCTAAAAAAATGTAGATCCTCTATCTTGAAAATGTTTCTCATCCTTTTCTTTAAAATCTTCCCCCCAAAAGGCAAGTTGTTGCTTCTTCATCAAGAGAGAAAAATTAGCCTCCATTTTCGTTCTGAAAATCCTTGCTAAACCCTAGCTCTCACTGCAAACACCACACCCATTCTTCCTTCATCGCCTTCCAAAAATAACTGCTTCAAAACCTTTATGTGTGAGCATTTAAAGTAAAAGAATATCACTACACAGATCGATTCCTTCGCTCCACATGTATTTGCCACCTCTTTCTATAAATGCCTTCATAGTCCTCGTAGATCTCCTAATGACTAAGTACTGCAAACTACTCTCATCCACCACAGTACAAAATCTACTCATTCCTTCACACGCTTGGATAGACTCTTGTCCCATTAGTCATTTGTTCGATCTATCCTTACTTCACCATCTAGTTGTAACCCTCTAAAGTCATCCCACCATTCCATCAAATTAACATCTCTATTAAGACACCCCTAGTTCGATATTTTGTTTGCCTCCCTATTTCCTTCTCACTTGATGTGAGAAACTTTAAAGTCTTGGAATTGATTTAATTTGGATTTAATAATATTTATGAACTTGTTTATTTCCCAATTTTGGGCTTCCCCTTGCAATTGAAGTTACTATCCCATGGAAATCGTGCCCTCAAGCTGAAGCTTAGAAATTGAGAGTCGAGAAGCAAGATTAATTGCAAGAATAGCCCCTTGAGCTTCCATCTCATTGTTGGTTCCTTCTTCTAGTTTTTGGGCATTGATTGCAAGAATATTTCTATCTTCATCCATTACCATGCATCCCCCACCTGAAGAGCCAAGATTTCTTTTTGATACCCCATCAAAATCGATCTTAATCCACCCTTTCTCTAGCCTTTTCCAAACAACTTGTACATCAAATTTATGAGTTGGATTAACCCAAGAAGGCCCATTAATGGGCCAATTTATCTATCACATTGAATAATAATTGTGAATAGTATTATTAGTGTGATGTAAGATCAGTACGACAAACTTATTTTCATGTCACTATTTATTGTCCTATTTGATAAATGACATTATTTTTTATTTAAAAGATTGTGATCAATAAATACAATCATTTAAAATCATATTTAAGCCAATTTAATTTATTGAAAACACGAATAAGGAAAATATAAAAGATTGTAATTAAAATAATCAATAATAGTATACATAAAATATTTAAAAATTAACAATAAAAATAATATTTAATATATATATAGACACACACACACACACACACACACACACACACACACACACACACACACACACACAGGTGTGTGTGTGTGTGTGTATACACATATATGTATATGTATATATGTGTGTGTGTGTGTGTGTGTGTGTGTGTGTGTGTGTGTGTGTGTGTGTGTACACATACACATACATATATAGATACATATACATATTGTTGCATGATTTTCCTTTCAATTTACAGTTTTAAATGAAACTAGCTTCCTTGTTGTTGGTATGCTATAGTCCTACGGTTACTTTTAGAATGCTCTGAAATGGGATTGTAATGGTTTCTCTATTATTTCCATGATAGTTGATATTTCATCTCTGCAGCTGGCTATAATATATTATGGTATGTTTTGGTTACCTCGAGGTTCTATTGATTACTATATACCGAATTAAGGATGTGAATTTTTGGATAGTACAATATTCTCCTTTTTTGGTAGCAATCTGCTCATAAATCAAAGCTAACCAGAGCAAAATGAGCTTTCCTTCTTTTCTAATATCAGGATATGGGCAATTATGCAGTTGGGTTTAACAATCATATGGGTCTGATGGATACTAACGCTTGCCTAAGCTGTGATTTCTAGTTGTGTGTGGCTTTGTTTACAGGAGCTCAGAGATATTAGAAAGATGTATTGTCATCTACAAAAGCAACATATTATTCTTTGTTTCAAGGAATTTTGTATGTACACCCGGTCCTCTATCCGGGTGGGTTCAATCCCTCATATGTTTATAGCCTAGCTAAGCAGGCTTATTGTAATTTATTTAGAGATAGGTTTTGAGCTACAACCGAAGGTTTTCTTCCTGATTCTTTTCTCCCGGTATGCTCTTTTGAACCATGCCCTGTAAACTTTTACATATTAATCAATAATTTTCTCGGCTACGACCCCTTACCTATTAAAAAAAAAGATAACGAATAATTATATTTTTAATTCTATTTTTTATTTATGTATTTCATAGATTATTCAACAAATATAAATTCTTACAACTTTTGTCGATTTAAAGTTAAATACAATCATATTCAAATATAATTATTAAATAATATATATAAAATTTTAATTCTCATTTTTTATTTGATTAACATTCCAACTTTGATAAATCAATTTTTTTAAAAAACTTTTAAACATGATTTTAAAGATTTTTTTTTAAACTAATTCAACAAATATCATTTATAATATACAATTGATTTAATAAAATTTTATTATATTAATAATATAATAACAAATTAATAATTATTCTAAAAAAATAATTCTTTAAATTAATTATTTGGTATCTCTCACAATGAACACTACTATTTGCAATACTATAAAGGCAACCCTTCATAAAGGAAAAAAAAAACTTGGCCGTTTGCTGGGAAAAAGCTCTTATGACAATTTTTGAGGATGGCATTACGAGGAACTCCTCCTTTGCCAATGAGTAGAACTGAAATTTAGAAAACATAAAAAAGAAATTGGAAATGGAATTCTTATTTGCACTAGAAATAATAATGATATATATATGAGGAAATCTATTGGCTAATTAATGTGCTTGAACTTCAATCAACTACAACATGGAAATCTTGTTGATCTCACAAATAGGATAGATGTTTGATACCCAATTCATCAACAAAGGCCTAAAACAAATGAACATAAGGTTTCCAGAGTCCATGAAACTAACTAAAAGTAAAAGCAATAGAAATCAGATTTATTATTTATTGCTTTTAAGCATTAAATAAAAACTATATATTCAAATATTTTTGATGTAAAAATTGAATATACAATTTTTTTCCAGAATTTTATTACTTAATGTTTAAAACTAATAAATGATATATCTAATTTCTATTGATGTTTCTTCAATGCTTGTTTTAAGAACAGTCTCTAAAAGCATAGAATTATGAAGCTACCTAAAAAGTATTAAATAAAGGCTTCTGAAAAAAATATGTATTAAAAAAATTTTGATGCAAAAATTAAATATACAACTTTTTCCAGAAGCTTATTACTTAATGCTTAAAACTAATAAATGATATATCTATTTTCTACTGCTATTCCTTCCGCGCTTGCTTAAGAACAATCTCTAGGGTTACCATAGTTCTAGCAAATAGCTTTGGACTTTTTAGGAGATTTGGATCACCCCTAGACTTGGATTTATCACGCTTCTCATTTTTCTTGCCTTTTTCCTTAGGTCTTCCACGAACATTTAAGGGCTCCTTGGTACTTATGGATACTTTCCTTTTCATCTCTTCAAAAGTAAAGAACTCACAACATCTTAATCTTCACGATAACATAAGTACTCCCAATAGCCATAACTAGAGAATACTATGAATTAGGCAAAGAACAAAACAAGATTTGACATTTCTCTTTCTCATTCATTTTGACACCAACCGATGCCCATTGAGCCACCAACATATTAAATGACTTTCAAGTGGTTCGTAATATTAATTAATCCAGTCTCTTTCATTCTCAAAGAATTCAATTTCTTCCTCAAAATTTTTTTGTTTGTTAAATATTTGTTTTGATACATCTCACCAAGTTTCTTCCATAATTTTTTTGCAAAGGACTCTTCATGGTTATTGATCAAAATAGATTCTGCCAAGCACAATTTGATTAGACATTTGGCCTTACTATCCATAACATCATATCTAGCAACCAAAGTAGGATTTGCAGGCCTAAAAATATTCACATTAATAGCATCCCAAACATCCTGATCTATTAATAGATCCTATATCTCTAGCCTCCACATCTCAAAATTGTTACCCAAAAATTTCTCCACCTCTATTTTTCTTGATGAATTTGCCATTTGAAAATTCCCAAAACAAGATCACAAAGTATCTTTAACACAAGCTAACACTCAAATATGGATTAGTTCAAAAAACTCAAAAACTCACAATTGAAACTAAAGGTGATTAAGCTCTTATACAACTTCTAAGGAAGCTAAGGTATCATAACAACTTCCTACGCTAATCTTGAGAGGAGGGTAATCCAATTTCTTTTCAGATTTTTATAATAGTTACAAAAATTAAATAAAAATAAATATAAATATCATGCATGTTAACGTTATAGCAGCATGAGTTCTCTTTCCACATGTATGTTGTGTCATCTAACAATAAGCGATTTTACTTATATACTACTGTTGTTACGTGTTTAGCATCTTCATTTAATTAATCGCCGAGTTAACTTCTGATTTAGTTATCGCTGAGAAATTGTTAGTAATACTAATATATCGTTTTGATTAAGATTGGTATTCGGGGTTAATTACGATTAGTTAGAAACTAACACACCCCTTTGCAAGTAGTGTGTTCCAGTTTAGAGTTGTGTATGTCCATGTCGGGTATAAGGAACCTTTGTCTCATGAGAATTTGGGAGTAAGGTGCATGTAAAATTATGTTATGTGCATCCAAAAAGAAATACAAAATATTAAATAAACTCTCAGCATACACAGCGGGACTTCTGTGTGAATAATACCTGTTATAAAATCGTTTATATTGTTGTTTACCTTAATTATGATCTTAAATTTACATGGTATCAGAGCCAGGTTACAGTCGGATCAAACTCGTTCGAGTAGCAAAAGTCTTCTTATCCAATTAAGTCTACTCTTATCAACAATGGTGAGTGGACTCAAGGTTGAAGATAGGCTTGATGGTGCATCAAACTTCACCTCTTGAAAATTCAGGATTCTTATTGCACTGGAAGAAAATGATCTCCTAGAATTTGTGGAGAAAGATGTGCCTGAGCCATCTGATGAGGTTGAGAAAACTCAATGGAAGAAGAATGACTTTAAAGCTAGGAAGATCTTGATAGATTCTGTAAAAGATCATCTTGTGCCAATTATATCCAAGATGAAGACAACCAAAGTCATATTCGAGACTCTTCAAGGCTTGTATGAGATTAACAACACCAGTAGAGCTCTTGCATTAAGACAACAACTCCACTATATAAAGATGGCTAAAGGAGATTCAATCATCTCCTTCTTCATGAAGATTACTAAGTTGAAGGATCAGCTATATGCCATTGGAGATAAAGTTGAAGATAGAGACCTAGTTATGTTGGCTTTGAATAGTCTTCCTCAATATTGGGAGCCCTTTATCCAAGGCATTAGTGGAAGAGCTAAATTACCCAAGTTTGATCGCCTTAGAGCTAATTGCATTCAAGAGGAATTCAGGTTGGCAGCAAGAGGAAATGGACGAAATCCTCATAGTGAAGAAAATCATGTTCTTGATGCTCAAACATCCAGAAGGAAAGGAAAAGAAAGGAGAAAAGGAAATTTCAAGAGGAATAGAGATAGAAAAACAGATTCAGCCCTTGAACCAAAGGAGAAGAAGGACCTCTCTAACATTCAATGTTACAGATGTGACAAGTATGGTCACTATGCTCGAGATTGTATAACAAGACCAAAACAACATACATCTACTATGGATGTTGATGAAAAAAAATCTAGAGACGATTCAGGG
This sequence comes from Cryptomeria japonica, assembly GCF_030272615.1. Lineage (NCBI taxonomy): Eukaryota > Viridiplantae > Streptophyta > Pinopsida > Cupressales > Cupressaceae > Cryptomeria > Cryptomeria japonica. Next base: position 12,531,399 of record NC_081410.1, read on the forward strand.
GGTTTTCTATTCATCTCAATGCTTTCAAGCAATGTTCTAATCGACAGTAACACTTGTTTGATTGATAGTGGTGCTTCACGACACATTACAGGATATCAAGAGCATCTTTTTTACTTGGTAGAAAGAGAAACCAACTTACAAGTGATAATCAAAGATGATGCTTGTTATTCAGTGAAAGGTGCTAGGACCACCTCTCTTCATCTAGATTATGGAATCCCTCTTCATTTAAGTGATATCCTATTTGTTCCAAGGATCAAAAGAAACCTTGTCTCAATTTCAGCGCTGGAGGACAAAGGGTACCAAGTTGCATTTTTTGAAGGAAAAGTTCTTGTTGGCCCAGTTTGTCCTTGCGTCAAAAGATCGATCTATCAATGCCCAATACAAACTATAGAGATATGGATCACACAGGAGGCGGTTAGTCCCTTGTCATGAATCCCGAGGGGAGCACTAACCATTTTGCCAACAATCTCCCCCTTTGCGTTACCCGAGGGAATTCAAACCTGTGACCCAACGCTCTGATACCATTTGTTGGGCCAACTTGTTGTTGCGTGAAAAGATCGATCTATCAACGCCCGATACAAACTATAGAGATATGGATCGCATAGGAGGCGGTTAGTCCCTTTTCATGAATATTGAGGGGAGCGCTGACCATTTTGCCAACAGTTCTTGCTTGGCCAAAGAACTCTCGCATAAAAACAACACATGTGATCGGTGTTCGTAAAGAGAGTCTATACAGACTTTCTATTCATCCGATTAGAGTATTATTACATATCTCTACCAGTTCAAGTGAGTTATGGCATAGGAGACTTGCTCACGTACACTTCAGGGCTCTTCCATCTATGGAAAAGATAGTTATTGGTTTACCAAAACTCAGTCAGTAGCATAATGGCATTTGCAAAGGATGTGCACTAGGTAAGAATATTAGGGGTCCTTTCCATAGTAGTGAAAGTAGATCAAAAGGAATTTAAGATCTTGTTCATTCTAATTTATGTGGTCCAATGTATGTGGCATCATTGAGTGGATTTTGGTATTGTGTGATTTTCATTGATGACTATTCTCGAAAGTGTTGGATTTATTTCTTGAAATCTAAGGAATCTGAAGAAGTTCTTGATAGATTCAAAGAATTCAAAGCTCAAGCTGAAAATATGTCTGGGAAAAGAATGAAGGTTCTGAGATCTGATAATGGAGGAGAATACACTTCTAGAGGTTTCCATAACTTCTGCATTGAGGTAGGGATCAAGAGGGAGTTTTGTGTTCCATACAACCCTGTTGGTAAACGGATTTGTTGCTTTAAGAAACTTTCTTGAAAAACTCTGTTTTGCCCTATAATTAGCAACGAAGCGTTCACAACAGTTGAAGAATCACAAAGAAATGGTAATTCTTCTTTGCGTTTGAGAGGGGTAGCTCCCTCGTATAATGGGGGTATTTGGATTTTTCAAAAATTTTAAAGAACGAACAATAAAGAAAGATTGAACGCCATACAAGGTATGAATCTAGTTTAAAATAAATTCCATATAATCAAGTTTGAGATACCACAACTTGAAATAAACTTCTTCGCATTCAATGTTAAAGGGAAAGCATTAGGTAATCATCAATTAAACATAAGAACATTAATAATAACCCATGAGAATAAGTTGAACACACATCCAAATTGATCTCTATTGCTTAATTGCTTGAATAACACTATCCAAGTCTCTTATACAAAGCTTGTGAAAAAGTGGAATCCCCTACATTGAATAATAATGAGGTATATATATGTGAAGTGGTAACCACCTGAGGTAACTACCCTAACCACCTTTATAACTACTTTATAACTTCCTCAACTACTTGAAATAACTTCCTCAACTTTGGGAAAAATAAATACTTAGAATAACTACCCAAAATGAGAACTTAGGATAACTACCTCATATGAAAAGAGCCAAGATTATCTTTTATTACAATACAGAAATAGAGATGAGAGAAAGGAAACTCGATCGTGAGAGTTATTTACAAAGAAAGACAAAAACATGATGTGAGTAACACAACAAAAATGAAGACTATACAAAATGCAACTCTGCACTTATTCTAAGCTAACTCCTTGCATTGTCGATGACGCTGTTGCTTCTATAGGCACATCATGTTGTCCAGGTCCTTTGTCTCTGAAGATTCTGAAAAGTCGGATGCCTGAAGTGACAGATTTTCCTTTGGGAATTAGGATGTTGGCTATCCTCATTTTCCATGTCTTCAAGTTTCTATGAACGCCACTTAGTTCTGTCACCATGCTGAGTATCTGAGACATAGAGATTCTCAAGGATGAGTAAATATCAATCAATTTTTCCATGGTATTTTCATTGAAGTTTGTCCTATTAAAAAGTTGTTGATCTACCATGTTCTGGAAGCTATTCTGTAACACCTGCAAGTCTTCCATCAATGTCACATTTGGGAGAAGAGCAGTGAGTTGTCCTTGGAGTTTGACACACACTTGATCACATGAAAGCATGAGCTTTTCTAACTTTGATGAAACTTGATCTATGATCACTAGTTTCCAGTTAATACTTTCTATCCATATTTCTAGATAATCTTTTTCATTACTAGGCAGGATTTTCTCAGTTGCAAGGGTGTCCATTCCAATTTCTATCATTTGTTTGAAATCATTTACAATTTCCTTCCAAGCTGTTTCCTCTCTCTTGACATTCTTCAAGTCTTGCTCAATAGTATTTTTCTTTATTAAGGCCTCATCATGGATAGATTTTGCTTGGACTAGGAAATCACATGCAAGTGTTTTGACCTTTTCTACCCAACCTTCAATTACCTTTCCATAGGCTTGGTACTTTTGAAGATTATCCATAACATTCCTTTCAATTTCTCCTTCTGGTGTCGATATAATTGGCTGGCGATCTACACTTAGTGGCATAGTGGAGGTATCAACTACGGATTTCAAGTAAGAAGACAAAGTGTGCACTTGTTGTTTCAATTGATCCTTGGATTGCTTATCCTTTTCACTTCTCTCCACCATTCTGGCTGCCATCACATTAAAGTTCTGAATATCAGACTCATGAGAAGAAGGTCCCATATCAATATTCGTCATAACAAAGTCCGCAGAGGTGGCCTCATTTGTATCTTTCTCAGATATGGGTTGAGCAATCTCCAAGCACATATTCTTTGAACTTGGATCAGTCTTTATTCTTGATGATACTTTGAGTTTCTTCGGTTTTTCAGCTCTTCCAAAGAGATCAGATATGCTACTAAATTCAGGTACCATTAGCTTTTCTACCTTCCTCTTCTTCAATAGACTTTGTTCTAACCATGGGAAAGAAGAATTTTCTGTAGACTCTTGGATGATTTCTTGTCTTGCTACCATTGTTGTTGTCACCTCTCTGATTTCTTCAAATTGATCGCTTGAGTTGCTTGGAAATGATGAATCCATGACTAAAGTATTTTGTTGTGCTTCTTGTCGTGGGGATTCAATAGGAATGGAGGGAGATATGGAATGCATTTCATAATCGAATCTTGTGTCATCCAGAATTTCCACTGGAACTTGATCCTTTACTTGACTTGCAATAGAATTTTCTTCTATGTCTTTTGCTCTGGATTTCTTCCTCTTTTGTCGGGGTTCATCACCACATGTGTTTTGAAGATTGTTCCTCCTTGGAGGGTCTTCATCTCCATCACTTCCTTGAGTATTCTGGTAAGAAGGAGTATCCCTAGCTGGAGTATGGGAAGAATGCAGTGACGTAGAGCTCTCAAGCTGGCTTCCTTTCCTTCTTGGAGTTTCCTTTGTTGGTCTAGTAGCAGTCATTTGAATAATCTTCTTCTTATTCCAGGCTTCAGAATTCTTGATTACAAAACTTGTTCTTTCTCTGACATCTCTCATTTCCGGATCTGCCCAATTCAAACTGGGAAGTGGCTGGGACTGGACTTGCTCAAAATAGATAGGATCAATCAAATCAGATCCATCATCTTCAATGCCTTCTATGGTCCAATCCATCTTGAAATCTTTCATTTGCTTCAAAGTTAACCTTGTCCAATCTCTTTTTCTAACCTCGAACTCATCTTCGCAATCCTCCCAAAAGTCTTAGAGATTAGGAAAATGAAAATAGCCAGGACCTAACTTTAAGCTGCTTTTGACATAATCCTTGCTATCAAAAGGGAACCTCATCTGGTATGGATACAAATTGATCTTAGATAAAGCTTTTTCTGCCTCATCTACTCTTGAACTTGCCTCACATCTATAGTGCCTGAGACAAATAGGGAAAGCTACCCCTTTATTCTTTCTATCTCTACATTTCTTTTGAACTGAAACCAATTGCCGACAAAGCTCAACTAAAATGAGCTTGTCATCAACATATCTGGGTAACTTGAGTGGATAACCTTCAAATCCTCCTACTCAAAGATAGGTAAATCTCAGAAACTGGATCAAGAAACTTCCATATTTCTTTATCAATTTAGCGGCTTCCTTTGATATTCTGGTGGCAATGTCTCCTTGTAATAACCTTACTGCCCACATTGTGAAAGCATCATTCACCCGCCTGAAATACACAAAGCTTTCCTCAAGTTGCAATTGCTTGTAATAATGGTAAACTTGAGTTTTTTTATTCAAGATGCCATTAGTACTTAACCCTGGCCATGACCTCAAATTAGCAATGGCATATATCAAGTAAGAGGTCATATGGAAGCGTTGACTCATTTTGAAGTGTACTAACTGGTCATGTATGCAGTTGCTGATGAGATGGCCCCAGTCAATGAATTGCTTACCGACGGAGATGACTGTTATGAAGAGATACATCCACATTTCAAACTCAGTGGAGTCAGGACTTCCTGTCGCTCTATGGAGTAACAAAATCAAGTAACAAATCTCTTTGATGAAAAGAGAACGATGGAGTGTTTTTGGAAGCTGAGACTGTCCTCCACGTGGCGCAACCATCCATTCTTTAGCCAGATTGTTGAGGCATTTGCTTCTATTATTGCTGAAGTATTTATAAGCTTTTTGCTTATCGATGTGAGTGAACTTTTCCTTATATGGCAAACGAAGAATAATAGCTATTGAAATTCCGTCAAGTTTGGCCATTAAGGATCCGTCTGCAGCTCTTATCTCTCTCGCATCTGGATTATATCTTTTTGATCATTCTAGTACCAAATCTGTACATTGAATTGATATGGGAAAACATGCTGCTTCAATCAAGCCGCTTCCTGCCACTCTACAAGACAATTTTGATCTGTCACCTTCCATGAAGAACTTTTTGATCTCCTGCAAATTTATGTGCCCAATCTTGGTATCATGAACCTCTGGAATCATGGTGGTGATCATTGGGGCATACTCATACTCTTGAGCCTTGTATTTCATGATGATGTGTTTTGCAGATTCTTATACTAAGAAGTTCTTAAAGCGTCTTGTTATTACCAATTGCAGCAAATTAAACAATGTTTAAAAATATCTCTTGACTCCCTCTTATCCCATATGTTTGAAAACTTGAAAGATCATTTAAAACAATACCATGCTACTACTAGAATCATTGCATTACGTTTCTTTGAGATAATTTATTAAATAAATCATATCTCTCATTCTCCATATCTCATGGTATCTGACACAACTCCTTCTTCAATCTATATTTGAAAAGAATACTCATAACATATTTAAAGCTCTTCGAGATAGCGAGCATGGGTTTTGAAGTAAACCGACCCAGTATTCTTCAATGCATGAATGATATCGATTTGAACTGAAACTTACACAAGTTCTTCTTTAATCACAAGGAAGTCTTTAAAACTCTTTTATAACACATTACTCTGCCAGTGCAGAAAGTAATCATGCATACCCATTCTTTATGTTTGGATGTACGTTTTACAGACTTGAAAGCTTCTAAAACCTCTTCAACTAATTCATTCTGTGTTGTGACCACGTTTATTTGAGGAAGTGTCTTTGCCTTTGTTACTGATGACTCTACATCCGGATCCACTATTGCCGTAACCTGCTTCTATCGAAATCCTCTGCCTATAGCAGGTATCCGTGAAATGACATCTATTCTGAAATGCTGCAAGTCGAAACAAATCTGACAGAAACCTTGCCATTTGATCATTTATGCTTTTCTAAATCTCCCATTTCATGCATTCTACGAGATGATATTTCTTTTGAGCCATTCGATAAAATTAATCCTCATTGTATGCAAACTTCGATTGCATATATATATATTAAAAAAAAAAGTTTTTTTTTTTTTTTAAACTCCATGCGATGACATCTCTTGAAACACCTTGTCGTCTTTTGCATGTATGTCGACCAGAGCATTTGTAACTATAAAATCTTATATAATTGGCAGCACTAATAGGTATCAACAGAAATAATACTACCAAGAATGGCAAGATATTTCTAAAGTTTTGTCATGAAGAAAAGGAAATGACTTAGAAACTAGTCAAATATCAACTAGCACCCGCCAGTTGCATCTGCGTGAAAGGAGCCATCTAATACACATACCACGTATCTGCAGAATACAAGGCGCTTAAACATTTCATATTCAATACCTGCAAGTGGAGTTAGAGAGCACGATAGCATGCATATCTATCGACATGCAAAGCAAATGGTGGAAGTAGTTATAAAACCGATATCCGCCATCCTTCCAGGCCACGTGGTGTATCCAATCCGCCAGATGGACGTTCAAGGGGAAGGCGTTGTCTTTTGAAATACTCTCATCTTGCCAATGAGAATAGAGAGGATGAAATGAATGGTAAACTTGTTAAAGTTGGCCAACTCACCGATCAATATTTAAACCTTTCTCTGAAGAAACCTATCGGTCACTTATGTTATTCACCAACTTAACGGTAACAACCAACTCACTTTTTGAACTTGGTGGATATGGGCACTTTGATTATCCTACTAACCTGCCGCTAATACTTGGTCAACTGCCAGCTTAGACCGTTGATGATCATGTTTTACTTTAAACTCTTTGAAAATGCCAATAGCAATCCAAGACAATACAATATTATCATTCATTTATTGGCCATTCGAGGGATCATTTAACTTGAAGTTTAGAAGTCAACATGTTACTTTGAATCATATCCTTTACTTTGAAAATGTTCATAGGATTGCAAATACAAATACAAAGAGTTTCTCAATTTTCTCAAAAACATGATTTGTGACCCTTCACCATCATAGCGTGAAGTACAATTATGACTTTTAAAGCTTGGGTGAACTTTGGGAATTCACGTATATTCTTTTTTTTTTAACGAATACATCCAAATATACGACAAACCATTCACACTAAAGTGACCCGTTTTTACATGGAAACGAAGAAGAATTATAGTTGTCAAATTTACAATTAGGATCAACAAACCCTTAGCAAAATGGAGTTGCTGAAAGAAAGAATAGATCCATAGTTGGGGCAACTAAAGTTATGATTCATGATCGAGATCTACAAACCTTTCTTCGGGCCAAAGCTTCCAGAACTGCAGGTATGTTCAGAATCGAAGTCCTCATCATATATTGGAAAACACGACTCTTGATGAGGCTTTCATAGAAGTGAAACCTGAAATCAGTCATTGAAGAATTTTTGGCTGTCATGTTTATATTCATGTGTGTAAAGATAAAAGTCTAAACTAGAACCTTCAAGCAAGAAAGGAATATTTGTGGGTTATAGCGAGTCTTCAAAGGCCTACAAAATCTACATTCCAGGGCAGAAACAGATTGGGATCAACAAGGATGTATCTTTCAAAGAGGAAGTAGCCTTCAAAAGATCAAAAGGATCTTACATGGAGATAGACAATGAAGAACAAGAGACACCTTAGAATATGAACATTTCTCTTGATCATTCTTCTGAGACTCAGAGGGAGTCTACTGAACGAGAAGAGACTATGGATCCAGTTGATCCCATAGAACCAACTGATGGAGCAAGTAATATTGCTATAGGTCAAATGAGACCTCTATGGGGTAGACAAATTATGCAAGAAGGAGAAAAATATGCAGTTCCTCATGGCACCTTTAGAGAAAGTAAGAGACCGCAAAAGTTTCCAAGATACGTGGCATTAATGAGTCACATCATTGAGTTCGAGCCTTCTAGTTTTGAGGAAGCATCCAATCGGTAGGTATGGAGAGATGCTATGACAAAAGAGTATCAGTCTATTATCAAGAATGATGTTCAAGATGTTGTACCAAAACTTGAAGGAAAATCTGCAGTGTCTTCCAAATGGCTTTTCAAGATCAAGTATGCAGCTGATGGAAGCATTGAGAAGTACAAAGCAAGATTTATGGCAAGAGGATTCTCTCAGAAGGAGGGAATAGATTATGAGGAGACATTTGCTCGTTGCTTGATATACATCCATCAGGACTATTATTGCTATTACATCAGCCAAAGGTTGGAAGCTACATCAAATGGACGTAAAGACTGCATTTCTTAATGGTTTGATTGAAGAAGAAGTGTGCATTGAGCAACCAGATGGTTTTGTGATTCATGGGAAGGAGTCTCTTGTATGCAGTTTGAAGAAGGTATTGTACGACCTTAATCAAGCACCTCGTGCATCGTATGAAAGGATTGATCGATACTTGATGAGCTTGGGATTCTTCTAGAATGATGCATATTCCAATCTCTACTTCAAGGTAGTCGATGGTGAGGCCTTAATATTGGTCCTTTATGTTGATGATTTATTTCTTTCTGGAGCATAACATCTCATTGTTAAATGCAAGAAAGAATTAGCCTTCGAGTTTGAGATGAAGGATCTCAGCTTTATGCATTACTTTCTAGGATTGGAAGTATGACAAAGACCCAATGAAATTATTCTTAGTCGAGGGAAATACACCATAGATATCTTGAAGAGATTTGGGATGATGGATTGTAAGTCCATGTCCACACCTATGGAAATAAATTTAAAGAAGTTGAGTGACTCTGTAGCTAGTTCAAATTTGATAGATCTCACAATGTACAGATAGTTGATTGGATCGTTGATGTATCTATTCAAATACAAGACCAAACATTTGTTATGTGGCGAGGGCTCTCGATCAATTCATGTGTGAACCAAGACAAATTCATCTAGTTGTAGTGCAAATCATATCTTGAGATACTTGTGTGGCACAGTGGGATATGGCTTGAGATATACTTCCTGTGAAGATTTGAAGTTACAAGGATATTTTGATATTGATTTTGCCGGAAGTGTAACTGATAAGAAGAGCACCTCTAGATGTTGCTTCAATCTAGGGTTTTCCATGATTTCCTGGTGTAGCAGGAAGCAGACCTCTATGGCACTAAGTACTATTGAGGCTGAATACATTGAAGCATGTGTAGCATCTTGAGAAGCAGTGTGGCTTCGAAAGCTTCTTGTAGGATTATTTGGTCAAACATTGGAGCCAACTGTGATTCATTGTGACAATCAAAGTTGTGTGAAGCTCTATGTCAATCCAGTGTTTCATGATAGAACAAAGCATGTGGAGATCAAATATCATTACATCAGAGATATAATGCTGAGGAAAGTAATTTAACTCAAGTATATTTGCATTGATGAACAAATAGATGATATTCTCACCAAGCCCCTCTCCAGAGTGAAGTTTGCACACTTACAAGATAAGCTTGGAGTTGTGGAGAATGTTGCCCTTGCTGAAAAGGAGACTCGGCATCAATGATTCTTGCTAATTGCTATAATGAATATTTCTCTGAGATGGAGAAATATGAGGTGAAAGCCCTTGTCCATCTCTGAGATAGAGATGTTGCTCTTTCCACACATGGGAGTAGCCATGGTGGATGTCATGTTTAGAGACTCCATGACAACATCACGTTGAGTGACTCCGTGATGAACACTTGTGCACATATTTCCTTCCACGCATGGGAGTAGCCATGGTGGATGTCATGTTGAGAGACTCCATGACATGGATATTTGGAAAGATACCACCCTAGCTAAGAGGGAGTGTTAATGTTATAGCAGTAGGAGTTCCCTTTCCACCTGTATGTTGTGTCATCTAACATTAAGCAATTTTACTTATATACTACTGTTGTTACGTGTTTAGCATCTTCATTTAATTAATCGCTGAGTTAACTTCTGGTTTAGTTATTGCTGAGAAATTGTTAGTAATACTAATATATTATTTTGATTAAGATTGGTATTCAAGGTTAATTATGATTAGTTAGAAACTATTGTACCCCTTTGCAAGTAGTGTGTTCTAGTTTTGAGTCATGTCTGTCCATCTATCTATGTCGGGTATAAGGAACCTTTGTCTCATGAGAATTGGGGAGTAAGGTGCGTGGAAAATTTTGTTATGTGTGTCCAAAAAGAAATACAGAAAAGTAAATAATTTCCTAGCATACACAGTGGGACTTCTGTGTGAATAATACTTGCCATAAAATCGTTTATATTGTTGTTTACCTTAATTATGATCTTAAATTTACAATGCATACCACAACATAGTGATTTATGTAGACCCTTTCAGCATAACAACTCCACATTCAAAAAGCGGCCCAATATATTTTTCTAAAATCAATAAGATTACAATATACATGTAGAGAAAATTTCTCATAGGGGTATCACCAAACAAAGATCCAGAGGTAACTTGACAACTATAAGACTCTTACACTCAACCTCCATCTCATGCATCTAATATATAGGAGATACAATACATGAAACTGTCAAACGATATTACAAAACTATGAGTTGAAACCACCTAAAAAGTGGTTCCTATTGGAGTTGAAAAAATACAACACCACGGGAGCCCAAATGATCTCTGCAAGCTGAAAAACCTGTTACAAGGAGAAGCAAGGAAGCAAATAACAGATAAAACAAATACATAGAAAATATGCTCAAAAATATGAGAGCTCAATATTCCCAAAATGTGTAATGTGATAATCCTTACAATACAATGAAAAGAATAAACCTCTAATAGGTCAAGAAACCCTAAAAATGAAAACCTAGGCTTGCACATAATAATTAATAAAAGAATTAATTATTATGCACTTAAAGTTAGCTTAAGTGTAAAAGAGATAAAGGGAACTTAAATAATTAAACAAATATTGTTTAATTAATCAAGTAAATACCTGAATACTCTAACACCCCCCCTTAAGCTAAACTTACAGCTACTGAAAGCAGGAAAGATGGGTCCCAAACAAGGCCTGATCAGGTACCGAAATACAATGAAATCTCTATGAACTGGAGAAATAAAGAAAACCACGTGGGAAAAAACTCTACTGCAAAAAGAGATGGAAAAGAACACCACTGAAGCACGAAGAACTTGCAAACACTGTCGAAGAATAACTGCTAATCTGAAGAACCTCCACTGAAATAGAACATGACTAGGTAGAGAAGACTGTAACTTGTATGAGTGCCCTCAAATGACACTACTTGACTCAGATGGCAAACAAGGAAAATAGCTGAACTCAAAGATACAGATGGCATGAAAACACCAAAGCCTGAAGAGCTAATCAATCGAACCACGAAAGCATTAGAACCAACAGGACAAACCTCCCCATAATGCTGAAGAGGGAGAGGGATAGGAACACTGAAAAGAACTGCCAAGAAGAACCGCATGATGAAGAACCGGGAACATCAAAGGTGCTGAGAAAAGTACATGATGTCGTGGAAAGAACACTCACTTGACACACATCATGAGGTGAATGTCATGGAAGGAACACTCACTAGACAAAGGAAGATGGCAAACAACAGGCAAACATCAACCCCCTCATGGCACTTTATAAGTAGTGCATGTACAATAAGGCTGAAGATGTGCAAGATCCCAAGTAAACAATGCATGATGACACTTTATCTCAGTGTGTTTGCATAAAAGAAGCTACAATGATAATAAGACTAGAAAAGGAGAACCAAACTAAAGACACCCTACTTAGAGAAGAGATCCCAGGACCTGAAACAACCAAGATATCCACCAGAGTGCTGAAAAGCAAAAAGTTGAATAAAATATGCATGGAGCATAATCTAGAAATAAAACTCATATGGCTAGAAAGTACATAACACACGCTTTCCAAAAATATTTTTTTTTCAAAAAACGGAGTTCGAATGCTCATTCTATGTCTCCTGGAGTGCAAAAAAGAGACCCCACTTTGACTGGAAAAAAAAAACATAGTCAAATAGAAAAATTGGAAAAAAATACCAACATCATGAGGTTCGACTCGGAACCAGCTTTCCGATGCCTATTCGTTTTCGAAAAAAAGACTCTGTATACCCAAGATATGGCCAAAAAACCAAACCCCCCTTCAAAACAAGAGGAAGGGGGAGTCTGGTGGCTGGGCGGGCGGAGGTTGCCAGTGGGCGGCGTAGTGGTGGCAGCCTGGTGGTGCAATGGTGGCCAAGTGGTGGGTTCCGGTGACCAGGCGGCGGAGCTAGGGTGGTGGTTTCTGGCAGCGGCGATCGATTGGGAGCTGCAGGCAGCAAAGGCCAGAGCCGACGGGGGCCGCAGGAAGGTCGGTGGTGACGAGGAGCAGCAGGGAGGCTGATGGGAGGCATGGCGGTGGGGGCCGCAAGGAGGCTGGCGGGGGCCAAGCGTCGAAGGACGGCGGTACGGGGCCTGAGGCGGTCAGATCTGCAGCAGCGGCAAGGTCAGAACCCCCCCCCCCCAAAAAAAAAAAAATAAATAAATAAATAAATAAATAAAAATAAAAATAAAAATGATTTTTGACAATTTTTTTTGTGAAACCCTTGCTTTTTTTCCCTTGTGCTTTTGATTTTTTTTTTGAAGATTTTTGTAAAAAATCAAAATCCGGCCTACATGCCTTAAAAAGGCAAAAAAAAAGAGAATTTTTTCTCGAGCTGCGTGTCAAGGCCGTACGACCTGGATCTAGAGAAAAAAAACTCCCAGAGGTTCAGGAACCAAAAAAGGTCAAGTTTTATATGACCATAAGGGTTTTCGGGCCTTCTGAGCACGATGGTGAGGTTCGTTTAGGCCCAAAGTGCTCAGAAAAAAGGCCTATCCCTAGGTGCATAAAAAACTTTTTGAAACCCCAGATCTGCTTCCAATGCAAAAATTCTCAAAACAAGAACAAATAGTTGCAGATCTGAAGCTCTGATACCATATTGGAGTTGAGAAAATACAACACCACAGGAGCCCAAATGATCTCTGCAAGTTGAAAAACCTGTTACAAGGAGAAGCAAGGAAGCAAATAATAGATAAAACAAATACACAAAAAATATGCTCAAAAAGATGAGAGCTCAATATTCACAAAATGTGTAATGTGATAATCCTTAAAATACAATGAAAAGAATAAACCTCTAATAGGTCAAGAAACCCTAAAAAGGAAAACCTAGGCTTGCACATAATAATTAATAAAAAAATTAATAAAAGAATTAATTATGCACCTAAAGTTAGCTTAAGTGTAAAAGAGATAAAGGGAACTTAAATAATTAAATAAATATTGTTTAATTAATCAAGTAAATACCTGAATACTCTAATAGTTCCCAACTTTTTTCCAATCTAAGATGCCCTATGATGTGTCAAAGCACACACCAACACATGTAACTCCTTACAACTTATGTTTCCAACACATTTTTACATCTCCCATTTTAGGAAACCCAACTTTCGGAGGCCATAAATTTTGATCTGGGAGTTTGATTGACAAATCGCTTGAATCATTGCAAAAAACTCATGAAGTGCTCTAATTATCTACTAACATGCCACGTTGATTATGACCACTTTCAGGTCCAAAAAATGCCTCTAAGGCCTTCAAGCAATTTTTTGAAACTTAAAAAAATGGAAACTCCAATATCTTCAAATCTTGACATAATTTTGCAACAAAAAATTATCAGCATGTTTATTTAGCTAATTTGCAGCTTTAGAGATATTTTTGGACCAATTTGTGCTCAAATGTAAACTTACTATATATAGTAACCTTTTGTAATTGCAAGGTTGAGAGTTGAGACACCATTTTCCTAACACAAACTTCAAAAAATGTCTTGAAATGATTTTTAATCATTTCTTTTCAATGTAGCTATCTTCATCAGTTGACCATTTTTCTAATTTAGGCATTTGCAAACCTTGCATCAACTCATTGACTAATATTGAATGCTGAATTCTTGGCTCCTCCATTTTGTTCTTGAAATATTTCCTCAAAGGTAGCGAGAAATTTCTATGATGCTTCTTCATTTGTTGTGTAGTCAGCGCCTTCTTGCTGAGCAATTTTATTTGGATCTTCATTGTGTTTTGTAGATGCTTTGGAGACTTAGCCTTTTCAACAAACAAATGATATGCAAATTTCGTCAAACACAAAAATTTGCCATTCGACATAGAAAATAGGCAAGGCTTATGTGGTGGATGGGACACTTAACACTTGCTTTGTCATGCCCCATCTCAAAGACCTTAGAAAAACCTTGGTCACAACTTTGTATAATTTAAGCCTAAGCAATTGACTGAATGCGAAAGGGGCTGACCCAATGTAAATATTGTCATGACCACAACCTGAACATAATAGAAGCCAAATGTGAAATGATCTTACACACAAGACTCCACGAGTTCCCTCAGTGAATTAGGATGAAATAGTAGATCGAGAGTTTAAGTAGGCCGGGTCAATGAGTTTACATAATATTTTCTGATTCGATCATCCCTCATCAGAGCAGCAATCTCCCACAAGCAATGTGTGATTGGTTAAGGCATAAAAATAAAACTTAAGAGGCAATTGGGATTAGTTAAGCAAACAATCCCAAAACAAGTCATTAGTAATAAAAGGCAACGGTCAAACAATGCCTCCCCTATAAGCAATTGTCTCAAGGAAAGATCATGTCTCTCCAAACCAAGGAAGGGGTACAAAAGGGGTCGACCTAGTATTCAAAGGGACATCAAAGAAGACCATATTGATATCAAATTTCAATTGGAGACTTAGTTCGATCACAACAAGGATCACCCATTACAGCAAATTGGATTATTTACAATTATTATTTGTAACAGAAGATTGGTATGTTGTATTTTACCTTATGAACTATATGCTTATTTTCAATAATGTCCTATTTGAATTCTATTAGGAATAATAGGCAAACACATGGTCTATAGTATAAATTATTTCACTTATTCTTATATATATATGCAACTATAACAATGTCAAACAAATTTACATTTGTTAATATTAGGGAATTAAGATTTATATGATAACCATGCTTAATTTCATATATATACATATACATTCATAATACATGAGAAATTAGTATATTAATGACCTAATCCTTAATCATTCTCTATTGCCCCTCATGAGGATTGGTTGGATTTGTTAAGGAAAGGCGAGATTAATACCTCACATGGTAGGTGAGCCCCAAGAGGTGGTATGGATGGGTGTTCCCAAAACCCTTAGGTAGCCCAAGAGGTGGTATGGATGGGTGTTCCTAAAACCCTTGGGCCTATATTGTGGAGAATGGTTTTCTATCCCCCTAACATAG
Source organism: Cryptomeria japonica (assembly GCF_030272615.1). NCBI lineage: Eukaryota > Viridiplantae > Streptophyta > Pinopsida > Cupressales > Cupressaceae > Cryptomeria > Cryptomeria japonica. Next base: position 12,546,711 of record NC_081410.1, read on the forward strand.
TTATTCCCCATCCTTTGTTAGGGTTGATAATTAGGAAAGAAGGATTGGGCTTAAATTTAGTAATTATCAATTGTATTATGAATACTAATGGTTCTCTAGTTTTAATAATTTGATTTAAGGCATAATAAGTAAGATAAAGTATGTTTAATTATGAAAAACAGACATACTCCTAGTAGGGGACATTACATATACTTGTTCCATGTGGTGTTTATGAATTTAGGGCAAAATATAGAGAGGTCAAGAAAGGGGACATTACATGCTCTTGACCTGATTATGAAGGAACAAAGGTAGAGTCTTGAAAACAAGACCCCAATGCTATCTTCTGCTATGAAAGTCTTCAAGTCTTTGTTGTTTCATAGTTGCTTGACTCCATGAATATGAAAAATCATAGAATGTATTTAATTTTTTGGCATAAACTAGTCTATATTGATTATATTTCGTCATAGACTCACCATCAAATTCATCATAAAGACATTGAAGGTTGCTCGAGAACCTTTGATAATTTGACTTGAAAGTTGCCATGAGTTGCATCATTTGACTCATCTTCAGATCTTTTGTCACATGAAAAGAGTGAAAGGTATTCAAGCCAAGTTCAAGAGGACGTGCATCCAAGGCAAGCCATACAAAAGGAGGTAGTTTGAAATGATCATTTATGTTAAGTTTTTAAAAATGCCCTTGATATTATTGTGTCAAACAGTTTTCTTGAAAGTGCCTCTTCATGTTGCTCATATTGGTTACCACTTCTTGTAGGAGGGGAGCTACTTGACTTGGGACCATTTGCCTAATTGAGTCATCTTTAATTTTAGTAGTGCTAATCATGTCATCTTCTAACTTGATTGCTTGCTTTTGAGCTTCGAGTTCATCAATTCCTATGGATTTGATCCAGAATTTTATGGAAGGGCCTTGATGAAGCTTTACAATAGGATTTGTGGAGAATGCCTTAAAGAATTATTGTTTCTTCCAACAATTTGGTTGAATCTTGCAACAAACTCTTTTATGGACTCATTATTATCTTTCTTCACATTTAATAGTTGACCAAAAAGAAAGTGACCATCCTTAGCTGAATTGTGTGACAATTTTTTTGTTCACATGGTTTCCTAGTGGGTGATGAAACTTGCAACGAGATGATGGAACAATTTGCTGTTGTTTCAACTAGGTTTTCAGCAAAGAGTTTGACAACAACATCTTTGCGTGTCACTCCTATGGTGTTGCAAGCTATGTTGAATGTTGAGATGTGCTCGTCTAGGTGTCGAGAGCCATTACCATTGAAGTTAGGAAACTTTGTCCTTGACCTTGATGGAAAATCATGACAAACTACAATTGACGAGGGACCATAGTGGCTCCCCAAGGCAATAGAAGTGGATCTGAATTTTTGTCATGGGTTTTATCATCCATTGCTTGGCTAGGTTCTTTGTTTGGATCTAAATTTATTGCAAAAATATTAATAAGTTCATGAATTGTCAACAAAGATGAACTTTAACTTGAATTTGCTTCAGTAGGACTTTGAAAAACAAGATCAAGAATCCTTACCTTCCTCTTTGATATGAGGGCACCTTATTAGCCAAGATGGTGATGATAAGATTTTCTATTGTAATCTCAAAATGTTCTAAGTCATTCTTTAGCAAAGTTGTCAAAAGCTATTGGTGTTTCAATTTGTTGGGAGAAGACAACAAAATGAATTTTGACTGGAAGAACATTGACTTGCATTGTAGCTGATGTGTTATCAGTGATTTAGTCACCACTGGCTAACAAAAAGAAGCCTAGAAACAGAGTTTGTAGGGGTAGTAACACAAGGAAATAGATGCTATGGATGTTACAACATAGCAGTCACATACTCAATAGCCATTTGTATCATTTTAGAATAGCTAGAAAGCTATGTTGTCACTTAGGGTTCACCCTCTTTTTTTTTTTTTTAAGGTTTGGTATGTTTGGATAAGCCAATCCTATATTTACTTAATATGTATAATAATAATATACAAATAATAATAAATTGTGCCAAAAATATATAGAATTGAGAAAGTAGTTAAGCCGAGATGCTTCTACAATGGCAGAAAATTTATGCGTCAACATTTGGGGTTTTCAATTATTTTGACGGTCATTTGGTTTTCAATTATATAATGCTTAAAATAATAATTAATAAATATAGAATGCAAAATAATTGATAGATTAATAGATTTGGTTTTCAAAATGGTTACGAGACAGTTTCACTCCATTTGAGATAGAGGTATGTGATATTGTTTTACATATTTCATACTATTTTCATATTGTAGGTTTGTTGAATATAAAGGCTTGAATTATTAAAAAATATAAAATTGACTGTTACTAAGAGGGTTTCATAGTTACATACTTTCAATAGTGTAGTTAAAAATTGAAGAAACGTTACGTATTAAATTTTCAAACAAGTGAACCAATGAATCAAAATTTCTTTTGGATGGACATAAACATATTGTGCATTCAAACTCCTCATGATTTGTGCTATTCATTTTTTAAACTACTATTTAATATATATATATATATATATATATATATATATATATATATATATATATATATATATATATATATGTTTCCAGGTTTGTTGAAATTGCAGTTTGAAGGTGCAAGAAGGTACTGGCAAAGGTAGTTGCCTCGAGCTTTACATCTACTTGCATTTTCTTAAAAGTTGGTAAATCCTTTTCATATATCCATAAAAAACAATCATTGTTTCTATTTGCTTTTACTTTGTATTTTTAGCAACAATAACAGATTGTGGAGTATATCTTCTCTGTGTTTGATCAGATTATAAAAATATAATGTAATCGCATGTTTATGATGTACTTGGATCGATCTCTGTATGATTTGCAGTCGAAACCAGTATGTTTATGTTTCATGATGCTTCTCAAATACTAATTTTATTTTCAGATTGTAGAATATCCATATCCGGCTCTCATTTCTGGTGGAGCCTGGCTGTTCTGTTTCATGGCTGGGGTTTTTTTTTTTTTTTTTTTTCTGCTTGCAATGAGGGGCGTGAGGCTTGCCACCCATGCTACGTGGGGAGGCCCTCTCCCACGCGTTACCTCGCCCAGCCAAACTCCTCACCAGTCAAAAATAAATTTTCTTAGGCCAATTCAATTGGCGTTTGGATTTTATTTTTTTTCTAAAATGTAAAGTTTTTGTATTGATATTAAAGTTTTAGGGTTGCTATTTATAAGTATATATTGTTGTGATTCAAGAGTTTTTAACTTATAAGCTTGGTATATTGCCGTGATAAATAAATTATGATAATTAATATGTTTATATATCTATAAATTTTATTGGTATTCTTGATAAAAATTATGAAATCAAAACTACAATATAATATACTATGTTTTATTTCTCCCACATCTATATCTAATATAAAAAATGATTAATGAGTTTTCAATTAAATTATAATGTTTCTATTTTTTCTATTTGTCAATTGTAAATCTCAAAAATCAATTGAAAATAAATTAATTGCTAATCCAATTAACTACTAAAAAGGTAATTTATTTTCATTTTAGAAGTTAATAGAATAGAAATGTATATTTTAATTTTATTCTAAAACTAATGATTCATTTAAAAATTAAAAAAAAAAGGGAAAAAAGAGTTTGATTTAAGAATTTAAATTGATTTACAGGGGAAAGAGAAAATGGAATAGAAATGTTACATATATATTCTATGATCATAAACCTAATTGAACCTTAACTCTAATATATTTTATTTAATGAAAAAGAAATGTTACTTATATATTTTATGATCATAGACCTAATTGAACCCTAACTTTAATATATTTTATTTAATGGAATAGAAATGTTACTTATATATTTTATGATCATAAACCTAATTGAACCCTAACTCTAATATATATTTTATTTATTGGAATATAAATGTTACTTATATATTTTATGATCATAAACCTAATTGAATCCTAACCCTAACTCTCAAATGGAATAGACATGTTACTTATATATAAAATATATAAATCATTTATTTTAACCTTAACTATAACCCTAAAATTATGCCCTAACTATAACTTGAATCGTCATATAACCATAATTTAGCATTAACTATAGAAATGAAATAGAAATGTGACTTATATATCTATACACAATTTAGAAAGAGTTTTCAATTAAATCATAATGTTTCTATTTTTTCCATTTGTCAATTGTAAATCTCAAAAATCAATTAAGAATAAATTAATTGTTAATCCAATTAACTACTAAAAATGTAGAATTTATTTTCATTTTAGAAGTTAATAGAATAGAAATATATATTTTAATTTTATTCTAAAACTCGCGATTCATTTAAAAATTAAAAAAAAAAGAAGGAAAGAAGAGTTTGATTTCAGAATTTAAATTGATTTACAGGGGAAAGGGAAAATGGAATAGAAATGTTACTTATATATTTTATGATCATAAACCTAATTGACCCTAACTCTAATATATTTTATTTAATAGAATATAAATGTTACTTATATATTTTATGCTCATAAACCTAATTGAACCCTAACTCTAATATATTTTATTTAATGGAATATAAATATTACTTATATATTTTATCATCATAAACCTAATTGAATCCTAACTCTAATATATTTTATTTAATGGAATATAAATGTTACTTATATATATTTTATGATCATAAACCTAATTGAACCCTAACTCTAATATATTTTATTTGTTGGAATAGAAATGTTACTTATATATTTTATGATCATAAAATATATTGCATTTCTTTTAACCTTAACTATAACCCTAAAATTATGCCCTAACTATAACTTGAATCGTCATATAACCATAATTTAGCACTAACTATAAAAATATTACTTATATATCTATAAACAATTTAGAAAGTTTATATTTAAACTTGATTTATGTATAAATTTTATTGGTATTTTTTCTATTCCATTGAATTCTAACTCTAATGTTAAGGTTATAGTTAGGTTTCAATTATGATCATATTCCATTTCTTTTCACCTTAACTATAACACTAAAATTATGCCCTAACTATAACTTAAATCGTCATATAACCATAATTTAGCACTAACATGATATAAATCCAAACCCTAACCTCTAAACCCTAACAATTATGTAAATCCTAACTATACTCCTAAACCTGACCCTTAACCCTAACCCTAACCCTATGATATAAAACCTAACCCTAGAAATAATTATAACAATAACACTAAATCCTAATCCTAACAACAATCATAACCCTAACCCTAACCTTAAACCCTAAATCCAAACCCTAACCATTAACCTAACCCTAACCAATTAATGAGTTTTCAATTAAATCATAATGTTACATATATATATTTTATGATCATAAACCTAATTGAACCCTAACCCTAACCCTCAAATGGAATAGAAATGTTACTTATATATTTTATGATCATAAAATATACTCCATTTCTTTTAACCTTAACTATAACCCTAAAATTATGCCCTAACTATTACTTGAATCGTCATATAACCATAATTTAGCACTAACTATAGAAATGAAATAGAAATGTTACTTATATATCTATAAAAAATTTAGAAAGTTTATGTACGTTAGGAAATAGGAAATCATCAAAGAAATATATCAAAATACTAATCATTAGCTCAATCATGAAAGCTCAATGCAATGAATCTATCCTAAACAACATTCAATAGAGACATGAAAACAAAGCATACAAAACTAAATATTATGCAAACCGAATGACGATTTGAATGCTCCTTCCATGCAGCTCCATTGTTCTTCTTTCTTCTCCAAATAGTTGTGGATCTCACCTACAAGTGCACACACAATTGAAAGCAAGTAGACGGGATTTTTGATCAAGAGTACTAGAAGCATAAATTCGATAGTCTGATTAAGGATTAGGAATTGATTGAAGAAATTCATCCAATTTATAGATAAATTGGAGAAAAGATCAAATTAGCATGATAGTGATTCGAATGGAAATTCAAATCAAGAATAGCAAAATTATGACATGTTTATGACAAATTGCTATGCAAGGATTTATGACAATTTATGACAAATTGCTATGCAAAGATTTATGACAATTTATGACAATTTATGTCATTTCCATGAATTTAGGAGAGAAATAGGAGGAAATTGAAATTAGGAAATTGATGCAAATTAGAAAAATTAGAAAGAGAGGAATTAGGAAAATAGGAATTAGGAAAATGATGAAAAATAGGAAATTAGTGAATTAATTAATAATTTTTCATTTATTAATTAATTCATTCACAAAGAGGAATAATTAGCCAATTAAATGAACATTTAATTGCGATGAGAAGACTTAGGATAAATAAACAATTTATTAATCCTAAAGGAAGAAATGACAAACCAGGTTAAATGATGAAATCACGAAATCCTAGAAGATGAATTAGGTCTTGATGAAAGATAATTGACTCGATCATGATTTGATTTTGGATTGATAAATGACCAATGTGATAAATGATTTGATTGAGAAAATGCGCCAATTGACGAGGAACAATGACAAATTGATCCAAATTGACACAATTGAGACAGACAACGATCGATGGCAAATTGATCGCAAAATGACAAGATCGAACATAACAACGATCGATGACAAATCGATCGCAAAACGACAAGATTGAAAATGATAAGAATTGATGATAAATTGATCGCTAGATGACAAGATTGATAAGAGGACAACGATCAATGACAAATTGATCACAAATCGACAAGATTGATAAGAGGACAAAACCCTAATTAGGATTGACGATGTCCAAAATGATAACAAATTAGCATGCACATTGATGCAATAGGATAAAATCGATCAAAATCATGATTGGATAGTGTTGTCGACAAGACCAAATTCGAGAGGTGAGACAAATGAAGAACGTAGAAGAATGACTCGATGCTCACAAATGATAAAGACCATGTGCGAAACATAGGAGAAATGTTAATGCGATGCAAAATCCTAAAATGAGGCAATGCGCAAATGTTAAAGTACGATTCCGCAAGCGTTGACCATTTTTAGGTGTCTACATTTTGCCCCTCTTTGAGACAATGCGATTTTAAGTGTTGTTTCAAAGAACAATAATGAGAATGCCCCAGACAATAATAATGACATATGCATGCCCCCTCGAGGAATTGGCCGGAAACATGCAGAAAAGAGGCCAATTGATCGATAAAAAGGATATGATAGAACAGATTGACAATCGGATACCGGAGGCATGAAGGACAAGCAATTTGAAGATGCAAAAGACCGCGACCAACATAAGATAGAGAGGGTGCACGTCCATCTATGCACTGACAAAGATCTATAAATGAGACCAAGAGAGTGACAATTTGCTCATTTGCACTAGACAAAGAGAAGGATTTGTTGCTCTGGACAAGGACACTTACAGATAGATGGCGAACATTCCAATGGCGGATCACCTCGGTGAACGTGTACGCACATTTAGACGACCGGACGACGCAGGAGCAGCGGTATGGATCTCAAATACCCATGTTTTCAATTTGATGAATTTTGATTGCTTATGGGACATTGCGGGGCCCACAAGGGATGCAGAAGAGGACTCCTGCGCTTGTGTAGGGCGAATCCTGCACTTGTGTAGGGAGACACAAGGGCAGGTTACTTGACACAGGCGCAGGTTCCTTGACACAGGCGCAAGAGTGCATGGAAAACCCTAATTTTGGTCAAAACAGCATGCAAATGATCCGGAAAGGGGGGATAAGGGTAGGATAGGTCAGATTAGATGAAAAACACCCTAATTTGGACATGAAAATGAGGAAATGCAACCTGTAGGAGCAAACCCTAAAACTGACAAAATTTGCCCCAATTGTGATGCAGAGTCGACAGTATCCGTTGATCACACGAGAGAACCGACCTGATTGCTTCATGCTACGACATAGACTCAGGAGCACAGAGAGAGATACCTTAGCAGGACTTGGGATATAGTATGTCACATTTATGCTCGAAATTAGGGCAAACACAGGACTGCTTACCGCATTGGCAGAGCGATGGCATTCGGAGACTTCCTCCTTCCATCTGGCGACTAGAGAGGCGACAGTGACACTGGAGGATGTATGGCGTATCCTCCGCATTCTGATTCATGGAGAGATGATAGAGTATGACCCAGTGACAGGGAGAGACGCACTGTGCAGATTGTTTGAGTGCGACGCAGATGATCTGGATATCGTCGAGAGGGAGATTGGCTGGGAGACTATGGCATCAGAGTATGATCGACAATATGTGGTGATAGCCGTGGTGATAGCATGTCTACTGGCAAGAGACAGACGAGGACATGGATTCCCTATTGGATGGGGAAGAGTGCTGGAGCGGATGGTGACAGAGGGGATAGTCTATGCATGGGGACCATGTGTACTGGCTATGCTGTATTTTCAGCTGCATCAGATAGCATATCAGGGAGTGCAGACTTTGAGCTGTGGAGTTACACTGCTACAGGTATGGGCATTTGAGCACATGGCCATATGTCGACCAATCACAGATAGACAGGTACTACCACACCGACCATATGTGTATTGCTATGGGGGAGCATTAAGACAGGGTCCTTTTGGATATATATTGTACTGGCGACATGAGCTAGACAGATTGAGAGAGTTCATATGGAGGCCATATCGTGATTGCTCGGGATGGTCAGATGATATTGATGAGTTACCGTATTGTAGACGAGAGGTACTTGATTGGGCGACCAGTGAATCGCCAGAGAGTGATTGAGTTGTACCTGCCAGAGAGAGTTAGACGACAGTTTGGAGAGAGGCAGGATGTACCTAGGAGGACTGCACACTTTGCCCGATCTCACAGAGAGACGAGTCAGTGGGGGAGTATGATTCAGCCACACATAGCCTATGCCGACTTTGCACAGCTACAGTCGAGACAGTGGGATTGGAGGTCAGATGTGGTGGACGCTGGGACGACAAAGGAGTATGATAGATGGTTTGCACGACGACGACCAGTGCCATTGACAGATCTAGACATTCCAGTGCCGAGGAGATAGGAGGACTTCCCACTCACAGGAGAGGAGGAGGGAGATGAGGAGGACGAGGAGGAGGAGGGTGATGAGGATGGGGATGATGAGGATGAGGACGATGGGGATGATGAGGACAAAGACGAGGATGGTGGGGGTGACAAGGATGAGCCAGATTCAGGCGAGCATGAAGCATTGCAGGATATACCCATAGAGCCAGAGACAGCTAGGACAGAGGAGATGGAGATGTGCAGGGCTACCATAGCGAGTCAACAGGAGCACATTGAGACATTGGAGAGACAGAATGCCAGCTTGAGGACAGAACGAGATACAACAATAGCTCAGGCACAGCGAGAGGGACAGAGAGTCACTGAGTTCATTGGGTCGATCAGGGATGCCAGTGCACGGGAGATGGCACAGATGCTGGTAGAGACCGGAGAGGAGAGACTATATTGGAGGACACTATATGAGAGTGCAGTTCCACCGGAGCGGAGAGCACCTTCATATTGGGCACGATCGAGGACAGAGAGCAGGTCACGCTCTCGGAGGTCATTGAGCAACATGGGGGTGAGTGGACCTATGAGACCACCACAGCCAGGACCAGGAGGGACATCATCCGCGAGACATGGCAGGGATGAGGAAGATAGAGGGAGCACCCAGTGACAGAGGCACATGCTCCTTATGACAGACAGTGGACATTATGTAGTTTGACATGTTGTAGTCAGCCTGCGGGCCATACTTAGGACAGACAGTCCGATTTTGTACTCCGATATTATTATGATATGTGATATGAAATGCATCGATATGATGGGATGCAATGTGTTAGGATTTGTAGTTATTGTGCTATGTATGGATGACTTATGTACTTGTTTATGAACATGTATGGATGTATTGTTATGTATTTTTGATGTATTTATGAAATGAAATGGATAAAATGCTTGATGTAATATGTGATGGAATGCAAATGTACTAAACAATGAATGCAGGATACAACATATGTGTTTGGATATCGGAGCACTAGACCGAACTGACTATCCGGACTAACGGAAGAAATGTTAGTAAGAAGAAATGAGACAGGGGAGAGTTAGAGACGAAGAAAAACTTGCTTTCAGTAATGCACTTTGTAGGTGAGAACCTTTATTTTTATGTAGCAAAATGGATGCGTAGCATCATGGCATTGAAGGCCAGAGCTGAAATGCAACCCTTTTTGCAAAAGACAGACACATCACAGACAAACGACAATCACAATCAAAAAAAGAAAAAGACCATGAGCCATCCCGGTCACTCTAAATCACTCAGTGACATCATCGAGCAACATAAGAACATGATCGAAGCCAAAGATAAATCAATAAAAAGATAAGATACACAAATTCAAGCCAATCAGACAAACATCTAGATCTTCATTGTCAAAAGTTGAAGGTGCTGATAGGACGATCATGCTGTCTGGTTTCAAGAAATGCAGTACCCCGTCTAAGACAGGACACAGTCTGGTTTCGAGTATACCACACCCTGTATAAGACCCATGATAGTAGAGACAAGGACAAATGATTTTGATACTAATATTCGATTGATATGACAATTGTGATCAGTTTGAATGTTTGGTTTGATGGAAAAAGTTTATCTATTTATGCGTGATTTCAGTAAAGCACGGTGTTGAATTGCGAGTTGTTGGATGGATGCTCAGGGATCTGTCTTATTCACAAAGGGATGATTTATTGCAAAATGCGTGTTTTTGGATTTTAATGTTTTTCGAGTTTTTTGTGTTCATTTTTTCGAGTTTTTAACAATTTTTTTTTTCATTTTTCAGGACATTATTCAAATTTTTTTGAATTTTTTCAGGACATTTTTCAATTTTTATGATTTTTTTTCAGGACATTTTTCAATTTTTTATGATTTTTTCAGGACATTTTTCAATTTTTTATGATCTTTTTTTTTTTCAGGACATTTTTCAATTTTTATTATCTTTTTTTTTCAAGACAATTTAAAATTTTTTATGATCTTTTTTTTCAGGACAATTTAATTTTTTTTTATGATTTTGCCCCCAGTGTCTAGCAAGGCAAGGAATATGATAGATGAATAAATAGGCTTGCTGAAATGATGGTGGATAGAGGGAAGACAAAGGCCTTTTATCATGGAGACAATACGGATGCAATTTTCAAGGACTTTCGCGTGATGGGACAAGAGACTGGATATGACAATGTAAAGCAGTGATATGGCATGAGGGACATGTCAAGAGGTTTTTGAAACTATGTTTAAATTTTGCGTCCTTATGTCAAATCAAGATCAAGGAATGAAAAATAGTGTATGGAGAGTGATAAGATATGGATAGGATAAGCAAGACCAAGAATGGATAAGGGACATGGACTGAAGGCCGGGATAGGCTAAGGGATAGTGGCAGAAAGTTGCAATAAGCTAGGGAATATGGATGAAAGGTTATAATAAGCAAATGGATAAATGACCAAAAGCTATGATAGACTGAAAGCTGTAAACAAGATGCATGATGCTCATGATGATCCTCAGCCTTGTCAAGATCAAAGGTGGAAAGAGGAAATGGACATGAGGGACAATAGGATAATGGAGGGTAATGACATGGGTATGATAGGATAACGGAACAATGAAGAACAAAAGGATATGAAGGAGGAAACCTGCCCCCAAGTTTGGTGTGCAAGAAGTTCATAGATTACGCATGACGCCTGTTTGCCAGGTTTTCATCATGGTACTTGCCCAAGGCGCCTGTTTGTCAAGTTTTCACCAGTGGACGAATTATTTTTCTTTACTTTTTTCTTTTCTTTTGTCTTTTTTTTTTTTCACTTTTTTTTTTGATTTTTTTGTATTTTTGAGCTTTTGCAATAGAAGATGGACACATGATAGGGGATGGAAGAAGGACTCAAGTGGCTTTTTGATTGGATAGTAGCCTTGAAAAAAATGGACCATAACCTTTAAAAGTATGCTCAAAGACGTTGGTAGGATAAGGACATTGAAAATGAGATGAAACTAAGGCAAGGATTTATGCAAAGGATTGGATCCAAGGGATGGAAGGATGGAAAATATGCATTGGATAATGGATAGGGTATTGGAAGAACTGGGCTTCAATGGATGGAAATGTTGGCAAGATTGACATTGGCACACACCTTGAGGGGTGATGGACTGATGGAGGAAAGATGTATTTTGGATATTGAGATTTTGACGAAGGAAAGGCTATGGATTTTGGGACATAAGGGCCCAAAACGGATGCAGAAGGTGATGGAGGAACAAATTTGAGAGGGTTGGATGGAGTAATAGCAATTTTGGATGCCAAGTTGGATGTTTCTTTAGGCTTTTGTGCTTCAAGGAGCCACTTAGGGATCCACATGGTTTTTGATTTTTCATGATTTTGTGGTTCCTTGGAGTGCATTGCTTGCACAAGGGATTTAGGAACCCATATATATTTTGACTTTGCTTTATTTTGCTCAATGGGCCTTTGTGGCCTTTTGGATATTTCTTTTTCTTTTTGGATCATATTTTTTATTTTTTTTGGCATGCCGATTATATTGGACATGTTGATCCTTGAATACATGTGGATTGCTAGACTTATGACTTTTATACTTGGCATCCAAATTGCTTGGAGGGGGAAAGGAATGCATGGATGGATAGGAATGAAGTGGACTTCTTTTGGATTGATGAAATTTACTCAAGGATGTGTGCCTTTGCTGACCTTGCATAGAGGATGAAGACGAAGGGATATAAGGACCTAAGATGGATGGAAGGGATGATGGGGAAGGGATATGTTTGGATTTTGATGGAGGGATACCAACATCTTGAGAGTGAGTTGTGTAGACATGACCATTAGTATATTCTTCGATATGGAGGGGTTCTTGCTTGTGAAGGTCTACTCCTTTGCCTTTATGAATATCTTGACTTGTAGGATACTCTTTTCTTTGGGAAGAAGACGCGAGTCCATTATGAGGTGGATATGATATGAGAGAAATAATGAGATCTTGAAGTGGATCGGATTGCACCAAAGTGGAAGAACCCATTATGCATGTTGAGGGTTCATGAACATCTTGCACTGACACGTTAGAATCATGAGTGGGACTAGGATCATGAGGGGGACTAGGATTGTGTAGTGGACATGGTTCAATGACAGGCTCTTCAAGAGATGAAATGGGAGAAATAATGGGATCATCACAAGAAATGAGATCTTGGAGTGTATATGGAGCATTAAGATGTGGAGATGGAGGAACAAGTGGATCTTGTGGAGGATCTGAAGGAATGATAGGGTCTTGTGTTGGAAATGAACTTGGAAGGATACTTTGATCTTGACAAGGAGGAAAATCATTGGATTCCTCTTTAAAGGTACTTTGCTCTTGACTTTCAATGGGATCATCGGAAAGGATGGGAGGAATATCTGGAATGTCAATGGGATTTGAAAGGATATTGTGTTCTTGGAATGGAAGGGGATCATTTGGGATTGGATGGACTGGGATATCTTGATCTTGCTCAAGGAATGGAGTGTCAATAGGACTTTGGATAGGATGGACAAGAATAGGGGAATCATCGTGAGTGTCTGGGAAGATGGGGTCCTGGTCAACAATTGGATGGGATGATAAGGTTTCAGGATCTTGATCTTGGTCTGTTTCAAGACGCGTTTCTTCATGCTCTAAATTATCCTCTTGACATGAGGTTGGACTTTGGATATGCATGGAGGATTCTGACAAGGGATCAATGGTTTGGCATGAAGGAAATGCACTTTGAACATTTGTGATGGATTCTGGCAAGGAATCAATGCTTGAACATGAGGAAGAGGGACTTTGAATGGGGTCCTCTAAAATAGGTAATGGCCATAAAGTGCATGGTGGCATTGGGTCTTGTATTTTTGAAACATGACAAGGATGTGCATCATGAATTGGATTATCGTTGCAATCAATTATGGATAGCTCTTGGATAATTGCATCCTTGGGTGTATTGTTTGATGAGGACAATATAGAAGGTTCTTGTGAAACTTCTAAAGGTGTAGGGATAGATGCCACTGGAGAGTCAATTTGCTTGTGAGGGGATGAGGCATTGCTAGACATAAGTGTATTATCTTGATCTTCCTCAATAAACTCACTTGGTAATTTCCTTAAGAGCATTGCAATAAAGCCACCTTTCTTTCGAGGTTTTGACATGGTTGTATCTGGAATTTGAACTTGTTTGGCAAGGATTTGGTTTGATTTCATGTTTTGATATTGGACTTGGTTCAATTGTTCCGACATGTTTGAAACTTGGCTTGGTGTGTGTTGCAACCTTTGTTTTTGAATGTTTGGTTGTTGTTGTTGATACTGAGTTGTCCATTGAGTTTGTTGTTGATACTTGATAGTCAGTTGGACATATTGTTGAGATTGGACCATTGGTTGTGTTGGTTGCATATGTTGGACAATTGGTTGTGATGGTTGAAAATCTGATTGATAGTAAACACCTTCTTGTTCTTGTTGTGAAGGCACATAATGTTGAAATTGATGTTGTCTCTTTTCTTGAAATTGTTTCATCATCTCTATTTGTGAGAGGAGAGCTGGTATGTTTGATCGTTCGATAAGAGATCTTACATCAATTGGCTCAATATTTGGATTTTGACCTGGAAGTTTTCGAAACATTTTGGACATTTGTGATCTATTCTTCGCAATGTTTTTCACTCTTTGTTCCAAAATCTCATTTTCTTGAGCTAGTTTCTCCTCTAGTTTTTGTATTTGGACATTTACATCATCATGAAAAGTTTGACCAATATTGCTTTGTTGTTGGGTTGGATAGAATTGTGATTGCATTGTCGGTTGATATGTCAAACTTTGTTGCATCATTGGTGCTTGGAACCTTGTTTCAATAGACATGTCACTATGCAAATGCAATATTTTTGGAATTTTTCAAGGATAATGTATGCTAAAATGCAAACTTGGGTAGATGAAAATGCAATCTATGTTTTTGGTTATTTTTCAAGATTTTGACAAACCTTTTGGAATGCAAATCTAAAAAGAGACCCTTAGGAAATTGAAATGATGTCTAGACCTCAAAGGACAAAAGGACCAAGTGACAAAAGGACAAATGACAAAGTCTCCCCTATATGCTTGGATACTAAGCTAGGTTTGACCAAATGACAATAATGACATAAAAAGAAGAGGTTTGACAAGGTCTAGACCTCCTAACAATGACTTAGGGTTTATCAAAGATTTGGATTACTCAAGTATGACAAAACCTAGTTTTGACACTATATGCTAAGGGACAATTACTATGCAAATGACCTTAATATGATATGATAATGACCTAAGCTTAATGAAGAGACCTAGGGTAAGCAATGTATGACAATGATATAACTTTAATGCAAGAGGACATATGCAAATGGATGACTCTTATTGATATGCAAAGGAATATGACTTAGGTGAAACCTAACCTTGGTACTTGACAATGACTTTCGCAAAATGCAACCTATGATGAACTTAAATGTAAGTGACATGAATGTTGAGACAAAATTTTGAACAATATTTGACAACCATGTTTGAAGATGAGTTTTGAAGATTTGCTGGACCTTTGTTAGATGAATGTCTCTTGTGTTTAATCTTATGTTTTGAATCAATTTATCTTGTTTTTGAAATGGGATGCAATTCAACTTTTGACAAGCAAAGAATACAAGATATTGCAACTTAGACTCAAGACAATCATGCTCATTTCCACATTTCTTATGGTAGGCAAAGACATTAGGTACTTGAGAGGTAGACTCATTATGGGATTCAAGGAGAATACATAGATGCTTGACCCCACGGGCTCCCCTCCACGACACTCACTTCTCAGGGCAGCCAAGCATCAGTCCCCATGGAAATCTCCCCATGGCGAACTTAGTATCTCTTCCAAGTATCTGAATTTGTCCTTCTCAAGCAACTAGAAGGGTTTTTGGCCTCTAAAAACAAGGTGTTTAGTAAGGATTTCTGTTAAGCATTACTCCTTGATGTCACGCAAGCATGATTGAGACATTAAGCCCATCAAGATACCAAACAAATGTAGTCGCGCAAGCACGATTTAGACCAAGAGGCCCTACTTAGATGTTGATATGAGAAAGAGTCCAAGGGTCATCACTTCCCAAGTAACTGCAATTCCCACGTAACACTTCCTTCAAAGCTTTCGCTCATCGGGTATTTTTTTATAGTGAGTTAGAATGCCAAGGAATTCTAGCCGTACTCACTTTGGGTCGTCCCCTTCTCACGATTATCACTTGCTTGCAAAAGCAAAGTGGTCGGGAAGGCAGGCCCTCTGAATGTGACACACAATCAACAATACAAGCATGGTATCGAAGATCTGGATTTCTGATCACCCTAAGAAGGATGAGAGCATACTCTCCTACTCCAATGTCATACTCAACAATCAAAGAAAACAAATGTTCATTCCAACCTATTTAGAAATCACTAGGTGCTTAAAAATTAAATGCAAACACAAAGTTTGATTGTTTCTCCAAGGCAACCTGCAAAAACCCAAGTTAGAAGTTTAATACGCTTATTCTTTGACTTTCGAATCTGCACAAAGCGTGTTAGTAGTTTGTTTTATTGTCTTTGCCATGCGTATGCCAAGATTCTGCATAGATAATTAGTACCAAAATCCAAAGCACAGAAAACAGAATGCAAAAACACAACAAATTTCAAGTAAACACTGCATTTTTTTACCTCTGTTATGGACTTTACACAAGCGCATAACTCATGACACAGGCACAGAACCCATGACACAAGTGCAGAATGTCATCTAGACAAGCGCAGAATGCTCAACACAGGCGCAGGTTGCTTCACACAGGCACAAGAGTCTCCAGAAAACCCTGCACGACCCTGTTTTGGGTTTTTTGGCCTGCAAATCAACTTGAGAGCACTCAAAACACCATAAAGAGGTTAGAAGGTTAGTGTTCACGTCGGGTTCACCAATTAATGTACGTTAGGAAATAGGAAATCATCAAAGCAATATATCAAAATACTAATCATTAGCTCAATCACGAAAGCTCAATGCAATGAATCTATCCTAAACAACATTCAATAGAGACATGAAAACAAAGCATACAAAACTAAATATTATGCAAACTGAATGACGATTTGAATGCTCCTTCCATGCGGCTCCATTGTTCTTCTTTCTTCTCCAAATAGTTGTGGATCTCACCTACAAGTGCACACATAATTGAAAGCAAGTAGACGGGATTTTTGATCAAGAGTACTAGAAGCGTAAACTCGATAGTCTGATTAAGGATTAGGAATTGATTGAAGAAATTCATCCAATTTATAGATAAATTGGAGAAAAGATCAAATTAGCATGATAGTGATTCGAATGGAAATTCAAATCAAGAATAGCAAAATTATGACATGTTTATGACAAATTGCTATGCAAGGATTTATGACAATTTATGACAAATTGCTATGCAAAGATTTATGACAATTTATGACAATTTATGTCATTTCCATGAATTTAGGAGAGAAATAGGAGGAAATTGAAATTAGGAAATTGATGCAAATTAGAAAAATTAGAAAAAGAGGAACTAGGAAAATAGGAATTAGGAAAATGATGAAAATTAGGAAATTAGTGAATTAATTAATAATTTTTCATTTATTAATTAATTCATTCACAAAGAGGAATAATTAGCCAATTAAATGAACATTTAATTGCGATGAGAAGACTTAGGATAAATAAACAATTTATTAATCCTAAAGGAAGAAATGACAAACCAGGTTAGATGATGAAATCACGAAATCCTAGAAGATGAATTAGGTCTTGATGAAAGATAATTGACTCGATCATGATTTGATTTTGGATTGATAAATGACCAATGTGATAAATGATTTGATTGAGAAAATGTGCCTATTGACGAGGAACAATGACAAATTGATCCAAATTGACACAATTGAGACAGACAACGATCGATGGCAAATTGATCGCAAAATGACAAGATCGAACATAACAACGATCGATGACAAATCGATCGCAAAACGACAAGATTGAAAATGATAAGAATTGATGATAAACTGATCGCCAAATGACAAGATTGATAAGAGGACAACGATCAATGACAAATTGATCGCAAATCGACAAGATTGATAAGAGGACAAAACCCTAATTAGGATTGACGATGTCCAAAATGATAACAAATTAGCACGCACATTGATGCGATAGGATAAAATCGATCAAAATCATGATTGGATAGTGTTGTCGACAAGACTCAATTCGAGAGGTGAGACAAATGAAGAACGTAGAAGAATGACTCGATGCTCACAAATGATAAAGACCATGTGCGAAACATAGGAGAAATGTTAATGCGACGCAAAAACCTAAAATGAGGCAATGCGCAAATGTTAAAGTACGATTCCGCAAGCGTTGACCATTTTTAGGTGTCTACAGTTTATATTTAAACTTGATTTATGTATAAATTTTATTGGTATTTTTTTCTATTCCATTAAACTCTAACTCTAATGTTAAGGTTATAGCTGGTTATAATTAGGTTTCAATTATGATCATATTCCATTTCTTTTAACCTTAACTATAACCCTAAAATTATGCCCTAACTATAACTTAAATCATCATATAACCATAATTTAGCACTAACATGATATAAATCCAAACCCTAACCTCTAAACCCTAACAATGATGTAAATCCTAACTATACTCCTAAACTTGACCCTTAACCCTAACCCTAACCCTATGATATAAAACCTAACCCTAGAAATAATATAACACTAAATCCTAATCCTAACAACAATCATAACCCTAACCCTAAATCCAAACCCTAACCATTAACCTAACCCTACCAATGATGTAAACCCTTACTATATCCTAACTCTAACCCTTGACATTAACCCTTAACCTATGACATAAACCCTATTCTTAGACATAATCCTAAACATAACACTTAATCCTAAGCCTAACCACAACCTTAACACTATCCCTAACCTCAACCCTAACCATTAGCCTAACCCTAACAATGATGTAAACCCTAACTATAATCCTAACCCTATCCCTTAACCCTACTTACACTCTAATATAAACTCTAAACCTAATCCTAAAACTAACCATGATCTAAATCCAAATCCTACCCATTAACTTAACCCTGACAATGATGTAAACCCTAGCCATAATCCTAACTCTAACCCTAGACATAATCCTAATCCTAACTCTAAATCCTAAGAATAACCACAATATTAACCCTAAACCTAACCTTAACCCTAGAACCGTGATGTAAATGCAAACCCTAACCATTAACCTAACCCAAAAATTGATGCAAACCATAACTATAACCCTAACCCTAACTCTCAACCCTAAGTCTAACCCTATGATATAAACCCTAACCCCATACATAATCCTAACAAAACAATAAATCCTAAGCCTAAACATAATCTTAACCCTAACCCTAACCCTAACCCTGATCCTAACCTTAACCATTAACCTAACCCTAGCAATGATGTAAATATATCTATAATCTTAGCCCTAACCCTATGATATAAACCCTAACCCTAGACATAACCCTAACCATAATTCTAAATATTAAGCCTAACCAAAACCTTAAACTTAACCACTACCCTAACCATGATGCAAATCTAAACAGGTTGGCCATTAACCTAATCCTAACAATGATGTAAACCCTAGCTACAGTCCTAATCCTAACCCTAACCCTAATGTTGTGATATAAACCCTAACCCTAAACATAAAACTAATCATAACCATAAATCCTAATCTTAACCCTAACCGTAGCTCTACTCATGACATAAATCCAAACCCATTAACCTAACCCTAACAATGATGTAAACCCTAACTATAATCCTAACCCTAACTCTAACCCTATGATATAAACTCTACTCATAGACATAGTCCTAACCATATACCTAAAAATGAAGCCTCACTAGAACCTTAACCCTAACAATGATGTAAATCCAAACCCTAACCATTAACCTAACCCTAACAATGATGTAAACCTTAACAATAATCCCAACCCTAACCTAACCCTAACCCTAACTCTAGTCATAAAGTAAATCCAAACCGAACACTAACCATTAACCTAACCCTAACAATGATCCTAACCCTAATCGTTAACCCTAACCATAACTCTAACCCTATGATATAAACTCTAATCATAGACATAATCCTAACCATATACCTAAATATCAGGGTTGAGATTAGGGAATCTAGAGTTAACGGTTAATGTTAAGGGTTAGAGTTAGGATTGTAGTAAGGGTTTACATCATTGGTAGGGTTAGGTTAATGGTTAGTATTAGAGTTAGGGTTCAATTAGGTTTATGATCATAAAATATTAAATTCTATATATGCCCTAAATTATGGCATAAGTAACATTTCTATTCCATTAAATTATACCTCTAATATTAAGGTTATAGTTGGTTAGAGTTAGGTTTCAATTTTGGTTTAAGGGTTTGATTATGGTAGGGATTTAACTATAGTTAGTGTTGGGATTAAAATATATAACCAACTATAACCTTAACCCTAACTCATAGATTTCCCTCTAATTAAATCCAAGATTTATTATACAACTCGAAACCTAACATCATGCTTTATCCTTAAACCCTAACCTAATTTGAATTGTAACACTAACTCTAACCTTAATTGAATCATAATTGAAGTTTAATACAAACCTTAATTCTATTTGAACCCTAACCTTAACACTAATTTTATTTAAATCCCATAAGTAATCTCATGTAATAACCTAGAATAAGAACCCTAATTGTAGGCTACCCTAACACTAATATAGCCTTAACCCCAACCTCAATCTAGTCATAATTGAACCTAATCCTAATTAAACTCTAACCCTAATTAAACACTAACCCCGTTCTAACTGAATCCTAACCCTAATTGAACTCTTCATCCCTACCCTAACTATAATTGAACACTCACCATGATTGTAATCTAACTCTAATTAACTAACTCTAACTCAAATATTTACCTCTAATTGAACCCCAATCCTGACCTAACCTTAACATTAGCCCTAACTATGCTTGAACTATAATGCTAATTGAATTATAACTCTAACCTTTTTTTAATCCTAGCCATAAATCAAATATTTTTCCTATAACCCTTATTAAACCCTAACCCTAACCCTCAAAAAGTCATATTTGTAACCCTAACGCTTAATGAACCCTACATCTAACCCTAACTTAACCTTAAAACTAATTAAACCCTAACCAACCATTCTTATATCATAACCCTAACCCTAACCCTAATTGAACATTAATCTTAAGTTTTATTAAACCCTAAATCCCAGCTATATATATATATATATAGAATAAGCTGAGAGATATCCTTCTCGAGGCCTATTGCACTTTAAGCTTGACACTTGAAATTGAACCCTAGCCCTATGTTGACTAAATCAAATCAAACCCAAATTATAAATATAATTGAGCTAAACCATAACCTTAAACTAAATCAAATTCTAACCCTAACACTAAAGTAAATTGAAGCATGATCATAAACCTAATTGAACCCTAACTCTAATACTAAACCACGTTGAACCCTAACCCTAACACTAAATTAAATTGAACCCTTTCCCTAAACCAAATTGAACAATAATCCTAATTAAACCCTTAACTTAAAAATAAACCAAACTAAAGCCTAACCATAGCATTAAACCTAATTGAACTGTAACCCTATATTTAATTATATCTTTACTATTATACAAACAAAGGTCACAATACCATGCTCATAATTGAAGAATTTATAATATCTTTACATCATATCAATGATTTGCAATTATCGTAGTCACATCTTATTTGACTTTCAATACTTCTTGAGTTTACAAACTTTTAACATATTTTAGAAATGGTTATCAATTTTGTTTGGCATATATAAGAGAAATTACAAATCTTCAAACCTTGTTTTTGAAGTGGATGTCTTAAGATATGCAAATTACAAAAAAGTGTCCCATCAATCTAAATTATAAGATATGATTTAATAAACATTTAACCAATTAGAAAAAATACTTCATAATTATTGTTAGATGTTTAAATTAATGTATTTTGACTTAGAGTTGCGCTATGATTAATACATATTTATTTTTAATAATTGATTTAAGCACATAATCTTTACTTAATTCTTTACATTATATGTTTTTATAATCACTTAAAAATTATTATTGAGTGGATAGTTCATTTTTACTATTTAATTAAAAAAATCAATAAACTATTTAGAATATCTTAATGTTACATTATCTTTATATCTCTTATAGTTAATTTCAATATAACATTTTAAAAGTTTGCTTGATCTATCTTTTAATAATTAGTGACGCTAAATGTTAAAAAATTAATATGTCTTATGTGGCAAAACATTAAATTTATCCTATGATATAAACCCTAGCCCTAGAAATAATCATAACAATAACACTAAATCCTAAGCCTAAGAACAATCGTAAGCCTAACCCTAACCTTAAACCCTAAATTCAAACCCTAACCATTAACCTAACCCTAACAATGATGTAAACCCTTACTGCAATCCTAACCCTCACCCTTAGCACTAACCCTTAACCTATGAAATAAATCCTAACCCTAGACACAATCCTAAACATAGCCCTAAATCCTAAGCCTAACCACAATCTTAACCCTATCCCTAACCTTTACCCTAACCATGATGTAAATCCAAACCATAACCATTAGCCTAACTCTAACGATGATGTAAACCCTAACTATAATCTTAACCCTAACTCTAAACCTATAATATAAACCCTAACCCTAACCATGTTGTAAACCCAAACCCTACCCATTAACTTAACCCTAATAATGATGTAAACCATAAACATAATCCTAACCCTAACCCTAGACATAATCCTAACCATAACCCTAAATCCTAAGCATAACCACAATCTTTACCCTAACCATGATGTAAACCCAAACACTAACCATGATGTAAATCCAAACCCTAACCATTAACCTAACCCTAAAACTGATGCAAACCATAACTATAACCCTAACCCTAACCCTTAACCCTAAGTCTAACCCTATGATATAAACCTTAACCCTACACATAATCCTAACCATAACCATAAATCCTAAGCGTACCCACAATCTTAACCTTAAGATTAACCCTAACCATTAACCTAACCCTAAAAATGATGCAAACCATAACTATAACTAACTAACCATGATGCCAATCCTAAATCTAACATTGTAATATAAATCCTAACCCTAAACATAAAACTAAGCATAATTGTAAATCCTAATCCTAACCACAATCTTAACCATAACCCTAACTCTAACCCTAATCATGATGTAAATCTAAACCCTAACTATTAAACTAACCCTAAAAATAATGTAAACCCTAACTATAATCCTAACCCTAACCCTTAACCCTTAACCCTAACCCTAACCCTAACCCTAACCCTATGGTATAAACCCTAACCCTACACATAATCTTAACCATAACCCTAAATCCTAAGCCTAACCACAATCTTAACACTAACTATAACACTAACCATGATGTAAATCCAAACCGTAACCATTAACCTAATCCTAGCAATAATGTAAACCCTAACTATAATCCTAAACCTAACCCTTAACCCTAACCCTAACCCTATGATATAAACTCTAATTGTAGACATAATCCTAACCATATACCTAAAAATTAAGCCTAACCAGAATCTTAACCCTTACAATGATGTAAATATAAACCCTAACCATTAACCTAACCGTAACAATGATGTAAACTCTAACTATAATCCTAACCCTATACACCAATATATAATTTGAAATTAATTTATGCCATGTCTTCCAATTCATGCTGCGACTGCTACTAGCTTATATATATTTAATAATATATATAGAATAGGCCAAGATATATCCTTCTCGAGGCACCTATTGCACTTTAATGTTGATAAATTAATAAAAAAATAGGCGCCTCTAGAAGGATATCTCTCGGCTTATTCTATATATATTATTAAATATATATAAGCTAGTTGATAGTGATACCTTTTATGGTTAGCGAGGGTTACTTAGGAGCGATCCCTGATTTTTGAAATTGGGGACGATTAGTTTTTTCTCCCAAAATTTGTATATGGCAGGGACATTGACACAAATATTATATAAAATTTGAAATTAATAATAAAACTATTTACAAAATTATAATTTATCATTAACAATCAATAAATAATATAAATATATATTAAATTAATTAAATTTATAATAAAATAAGTCGGTTTTGGTATAATGAGATAGTTAAATTGTGATTTCGTTGTTCTTGTAATCAAATTTTCGAACTCAATTGAGATGTTATTCTTAAATCTTTATATTGAAAATGAGGTCCCCCGTTCATAACTTGAGATAAAAAATATTTACCCATTTAAAAAAATTCTATAATAAAATATATATAATTTACAATAATTTTTTTAGATTAATATTTTGATTTAAAAAAAATATTAAGACTGAATAAAACATTTTCAAACTCTTTTTGATCTAAAACCTTCTGCTGTGAATGAATGAAGAAGATAGTGGAAATGTTACGGAGGAGTGGCTGACATGGGACCGAAGGTTGTGCTGTTGAAGAAGTTGAATATTGTTCTTTTTATTTACCGTCTTCTCTGATTTTGCTTTGCCTGTTTCCCAGTAAAAGGTAATGAGTATTCTATACTTGAAACATGAAAGCATTTGTAAAAATAAAATTTATATAGATTAAGTACGATTTGAAATAACGAGTCTTTTTTTTTTCTGGGTCCTGAATTTTATTTATTTATTTATTTTTATTAAAGTTTTCCCGCACCTGGTTTCCTCATGGGTACACCCAGGGCATGTCCCTGATCTGTGCATTTGTCATGAGTATGTCTCCTGGCCCTGTACATTGGTTTGGCTCAAGTATGTCGAGGGATCTGTACACACCTTGTAACATAGCTAAAAGTGAAAAAATATTTTAACACTTTAACCTGTTTAAATGATAACTAATAGTGGTATCTGGTGATTTGCGTGACAACAGAAAGAGTCATGGATGAAGACAGATCTTTTAATAGCATCGATGTGCACAGACTATTTATTGGAGCTGGATGCAACAGAATTGTTAATACAGTTGCCTGGGGTCCATCTGGTTTGGTTGCTTTTGGTGCTCACAATGCAGTAGCGATATTTCAGCCACAGGTCATTTGAATCTCCACTTTCTTGACCCTTCTAAATATATTACTTTGTCAAATTATAATTACCAGGAACAAGGAAAACTTAGCATTTTCAACTCATTGAAATCTCTTTCTTTGCAATAATTTAGAATCTTGAGAATGTGAATGATAAGTAGAAACTTCCAGTTGGGTCATGTGTTGTCAATTTAAGACACTTTGAGATTGCCTTTACTATATATTCTTCATGGACCCGGATTCTCAAATTGCTCTAATCGTCTTTCTTTTGTGTAGCATCTAAATATTACTTAGGTTCTGCTAATAGAGATTGGATGTTGTATATTGTAGGCAGCTAGAATATTGACTACACTTCCAGGTCATAAAGATATTGTAAACTGCGTGGAATGGCTTCCCCGGAATAAGGATATTTGCAAACATGGTAATTATCTCAAGTTCAATCATGGAGTTTGTAAGATTTCAAATATGGTGTATGTAACTTGGTAGAGTTTTAAATCTCAAGTATACTTGTGTACTTTATGGATTAGTTACAGACTGCTTAATGTAAGTTTGATGATGGTGTGAGGTTGATTTATATTTTAGGGTTGACAATACATTCGACTATTATTTCTTATTTATGTTCCATTTGAAATTTGGAAGCAGAGCCACTTTTAAGGCATTTGTAGGGAAATGCTCGATATACAATCTCTGGGCTGTATATACCTATGTCAGTATTCGTCACTCTATTCCAATTTTTGTGATCTTATTCGGTGCATGCTTCGCTTAGAGAGGGTATGTCCATCCACGCATGAGGTGATGAGACACCAATGTTGGAACTTCCAATGGAATGTCCAGAAATGGAGGTGTAGAATATCAATGTAGGAAAGAGAAAGCCACTACATAGGTAGATAGAGGACATTCTAGTGGAACATCAAGCAAGGGCACGTGGGATATTTAGTTAAAATATTGATACATTGGGAAGATATTCACTTGGGATGTCCATGTGTGGCAGTGGAGAACATTTTAACAGGTAGAACAAGGGCATCATGAATGGTTGCTTTATTAGATATTTACACCGAAAAGATATTACTAGAAATGAATGTAACATTATCAACACTGGTTTTGTCTGAGATATTTGAGAAGAAGTTCACTAGAAGCAGGTATGACAAAACAATTCTGCAGCAAATTGTACAAGAGTTAGAGCCAGACCCGAGTGTTTGTAAAAGGTAGAAGTTAGCTCTATATTATGATAAAGATTCAATTGTAATCGTATGTACATGCAAGTAAAAAAACATCACATGTAATTGAATGATGTTGAATCTTGATGTAATGTGTATGTTGCAATTACAAATAATCAGGGATGGCTTGGTCTTGATTATTGTGACGTTGATTGTAGAAAAATCAAGTCTTTGAGGAGGTTCCCATTCAAAGTTGAAGTCATGATTACACCACAGATCATCTTAGTGAACTCTGTTTATATCATTTTTTGGGATTACACTGTGCTCTATGTATCACCTCACTTAGATTAAGTATCTTTACATTTATGTGATTCTTTGTTTGTGGTCATTTCAAATGCTTTTTCTGTCTGGAATGTTCCACTGACCTTGGCTTTGGGAAATTATACTGTATAGATTTGTCAATGCTCTAGGTCGCTATTGAGTTATCAGATAACATCATATTTTCAACACCTGTCCAACTTCAACATGCATGTTCTCTTGGTTCAATCAAACATGCTTCTTCTGTATCCTTATCATCATCATAACTGGAGGAAAATTGTTTTGGCTGTATGGTTTTACAAATTTAACATACTTCAACATGCACCTGCTCCTTGACATGCAAGTTATTTTCTCCCAATGTAATGAAGACCTTGTATGGTATTGGTTCAGAATAAAACAAAATCACAAAATGTGATTATTTTACTACTTAAAAATTGTTTGTTTGTACATCTTTTGTAATGTCCCCATTTTGAAATAGGATTTAAAAATAAATGCTAATAATAAAATTAAAATATAATAGAATAAAAATAAAATTAAAATTAAAATACGTAAAATTTAGTGTTGTTTAATGAATGGTCAAAAGGCATGAAATGAAAGTTGTACCTCCCTCAAACATGAGATATAAAAGGGAGAAGAGAATTCCATCTGAAGGGGGGGTATGGCGAAAAGAAGAAAGAATGGAGCATGTGAATGAAGGAAGGATTAAGGGAAGAGGAAATGAATGGGAAGTAAATAGGGAAGTGACTCTTTTAAAAGGGTAGAAATTATGAATGGTTGTACTTTTTCAAAGACTGCTAATTGTGAAAGGTTGTAACTCTTGCAAGAAGGCGGACATGATGAAGAGGTGCAACCTCTCTCTCACATTGGAAGATATAAAGGGCAAGAAGGATTAAATGGAATGAAGTGGAATTAGAGGAGATCTAGAGCAGCCTCAGAGCAGAAGTATATGGAGGGATCCGTAAAAGATTTGAGAAGGAAAGAAGAAAATAAGATATGCAGATCTAGAAGAAGATATGCAGATCTTAAATGGGATATATGCAGATTTGAAATGCAGTAAAGAAAGATTTGAGAAGTGAGAGATAGGTGAAGATTCAATAGGAAGTGAAAAGGCAGCAGTTGTTGCCAAACAGATGAATCTTTTCATAACCAAACTGTGTGACCCTTTTTCTCCATGAAGGGTATAAAGTGAAGGAGACATCATTTGAAGAAGAATGGAACCAAGAAGAAGATCGATCAATTCATTCAAGGGAGCATCAAGCTTCATAACTGATATCAGAATAATAAAGAGAGGAAGCGAGTAGAATTGATAATAGTAAGGGCAAGATTTAGGGCAATCCCAAAAGGGACATTACATCTTTATCAATTGCTGTATCTACATGTACCAAATAAGTATCGGCACCTTATGCTAAAAATAGATGATGAAATGAGGATTAATCTTTTTCCAACGCCTCTCTTCATCTGAATGTGTTACATAAATTTAAAAATGATATCGAATTTGACACATCAATTTAGAAACATTAATCATCAGCATGTGATTAAGAGATTTTCTCTATCATAACATTTGGAAACAACACCATAATCAATAGTGGAGACTACCTCAATACAAGGGAATACTGTTGAAAATTTTCTTCTAGTGTTTGTAGATGTGTAGATAACTACATTCTCAATCTGTAATCTATTGGTGTATCTTCAAAGTTCAAATGTATCCCTTTAGTGTCTATATATCTGACAGTGTCATGTGTTGTAAACATAATATGTAGTTTTACATCTGCATATTTACCAATATAAAGTTATAAACATATTTTGGAGGTTAATATGATCATAATACCTACCGATACAATACATAAGGGCTAAGACTTGCATGTTGGAGACTGAGGTGAGCAACAAACTAGCTCAAGATTTCATATCTTTTCAAGTCAAAAATATGAGAAAGGGCTATGTTTGTTCTCTGACAATTTGCTTTGAATGCGAACTCCGTAATAATCTTGGTGGAGATGGTGAGTACTCTTATTTCTTCTATGGAGAATTGTGTGAGAATGTTTGGTAACACTAAATGGTTGAGTGATGGGATAGATTAGGTAGATTTATTGTTTTTCCTCACCAGTCCCCATCCCTCCTTCCCCACCAGTTTTATAATTTTATTGAAGAAGTTCATATCTCAAGATTAGGACTGTTGTGGTTTGATATATTCACAAAAATCTAGGCAATGGTTCTTGTTCAACAAAATTTTTCATGGAGATTGATAACTTAAACATCAACCTGGGTTTGGGAGTTGGGAAGGCTGCACAAAATTCAGTAACTCCTAGTGGCAGCCCCATAGGTTATAGTCTTTGTGGGGCTTGTTCTTGTTGAAGACTAGGGGATTCTCCGTGCAAGTTTTAAAACGAACGCAATATTGAGAAAAACATGGGTATACGAGGGTTTTTTTTGGTGAAAGGTAGCTGTTGTGGATGGTATCTCAGCTCCTTAAACATAGGGTGAACAACTCTGGATTCTGCTTTACAATATTGAATGTAATTGTTTATCCTTTCATCCTTGAGGATGATGCTTCACTGAGAGTACAAGAGCTAGTGGGTGCATGGGCTATTTTCCATAAACCACAATGATCCCATCTCTAGTAGTTACAACGTATTTTGAAGGAAGATATTTTAAATTGGATGACTCCTATTCTAAAAGAGTTAGGTACACTAAAAGTTATAATCAAGGGCAAATACATTAAGGGAGGAGAAGCTAGATTGAAGTTAGATGTCGTTGCTTGGGTGACTAGCCGTTTGGCTTTATAACGTCCTTAAGTTTTTTTTTGTCCTAGCCTATGTCAATTGTTACATCTTCATTATGGTAGCTTCATCTATATTTAGCTTAAGCCTGTATATATTCATCTCCGTTGTGATAATTCTTCTGTAATGTCCTCTTTCTAGATCACCTTATATTTTGCCATAAATTCACAAATCCAAATGAGACAGAATATAATAGAGTTATAGATATAATTCTTACCCAAGGATAAAATAAGATAAGTTTGTTTGGAAACTTGCAATCAAGTTTGATAAACATTGGAGATATAATTCATGAGATAAATACATTAATAGGGTTAAATGAAATATCCCTGACACACTAAACATTGGAGATATAATTCATGAGATAAATCCATTAATAGGGTTAAATGAAATATCCCTGACACACTCTAAATAGAATTTTCTGTTCTTTCCAAATTTGTTGTAATATCATGCATCAGAATTAGATCAAAACGAAAAACATTTTACCTTTAATCTCATTCAGATTGAACACCAAACATTTATTATCAATAAGATTCAGTAATACAGACTTTTCAGATATAAACAACTTACATCGATACAACAATACAGATCTCATATTTGGTCTGCTGGTATTGATTGCGAAGTACAAAGCGATTCATTGGCGTTGGAAGTCGCCAATCCACCCAAGGCAGTCCCATGATATTAAGCTTCACTTTTGAGCACCCTTCAATTGATCACGATGAATCTGTGACGCCATTAATATGATTCTAGTCTCATGAATAGCCCCAGTTCCAGTTATAAGTGCGGCTTGCTGCAGATAATGCCCATGCTATGATTGTTGTCACAAATCCTCGATGTGAAAGGATTGCCACGCCACCCAAATCTCAAATAACAATCCCCTTTTGAAAGAATACTGTTTTGTACCAATATTGCCCGGTGTAGACAGAGGTGAACGGACACTAAATACCATCAGATTCCTTCTTCACGCGATTAAGAAATCTTTATTTCTTTCATGACCAAATCTTAGGAACAACAGCTGATATAAGGGAACCGATTAATTTCTTTACTCCGGCAATACTTTCCTCCTGATACAAGTATTTGCCCTTACCAAATGAGAGTAAATATATTTTATAAAGTGATATTATAATAATATTTTATTACTTTATTATTATTTAATTAAATTAATTAATATTAAGTCATCATTTATATATTTATTAATTTTGTTGACAACTTAATAAAAATCAACTTAATTAATTATCACTTAAAAATTGGGGACATTACAGTCCTCCCGGCCCAAACATTGCTTGTCCTCAAGCAATTCTTTGCTGTACCACCAGGATCCCAAACTCGCCATAAGAAAGACACTATATCATTCTGCTGCTCCACTCTGATGCAACCCGCAATACTGAACCCTGCAACTCTGTTATTCTGGACCCTTCCTACTATCAATCTGATTTATGGATCCCAAATTATCACTCTATCACATCCATAAAAAATTAGGAGATGAAAGTATCTCAAGAGGATGTCAACAATAAACAACTCTGTAACTCCACATGATCTTTCATGGATGTGCAAACCTGTAGTATCCCTTTTGATTAGAGGCTCAAGGAATATCATCAAACACTTTGCATACAAATTCTTTACTTGCTATTTTTATGTTTCAGTCTGATAATGGTTGCTTAAAATGATGTCAAATGTGATTTAAATGCTTTCAAATGGTTACTAAGATGTCTAGGCAAATAACCATAATGCAAATGCAATTCTTTTTGTCTTTTTGAATGCATATAGATGATCCACACAGTGTAAATATGCACCTGCAACAGTTAGACATTAATACAAACAGTTGGCATGCAAAATAAATACGAGAGAGACAACTCTTGACATTCAAACTCCTTGTGACTACAATGATATTAGAATGCAATGAAATTGCTTACAAACTGAAATGACATGCAAAACGCCAAGACTCTTGGCTTACAATGATGTACCCAATGCAAGTACCAAACTGATATAAATGTGCATCTACAGCTGCTTAAGAACAGCGACTAATACAACTGTAAAAATGATGCCAACTACACTAGAAAAACATGAAAGAACCTGATGTGAAGAAGTTCTTTGATTGATGAAGATGTGGCAGATCCTTATGCAAAGAATGGAGTCTCTCTGAAGCCAAATCATGCCTCTCATGTAGCTGCCCCTGTTCTAGCATTAACTTCTGATATAAAGTCGTAGCAGCAATAATGAAGATCTTCAACAATGTCTTCTTTCAATGTATTTAAATCTGCAGAAGATATTCTCTGAAAACCCTTGGAAGATTCTGAAAGAAATGTAAATCTTATCCAATGAAGCACCAACTGAACCCGTGTATGAAGCCCACAGTCAAGCAATGATTCAGTTGGTCTTTTACAGCCTCAAGATTGCATAAACACTGAAGAGACTTCGTTCTCCAATGTTGAAGTTGCCTGAAACCCTAGGTCTCAATGCACAACACCCAAAAGCAAAGACAAATGATCGTCAATAATGAGTTTGATTTTCTTTTTGAAACCTTATATATCCTTTCAACTCTTAAATGCCTTTAATTCCCTTTTGAAATCCACTTTAGGGTTTTAATAAAACTTTATAATAACTTTTCAAAAGGGTCGATCCCTTCATTTGGTGCAAAACAAAATAATATAAAGTATATTTATTAGAAATCACTTATATCTCCCTTGAAATTGGTACTTTATATTATTCCTCATATGCACTTTATAATTTGACTTTATGATATTAAATCCCCTTTAATTATAAAGTCACATGAAGTCAATATAATATTCCCTTAATAATAATTAATTATTATTAAAGTAACACTTTAATAATAATTAAATGTCATAACTCCATTAATAACCATTACTTAATGATTCTGACTTCATCATTGGCTAGTCCACTGCTCCCACTGTCAATCTGGATGCCTTACTAAAAATAGTTAGGGTTAATACAGATGCAAAAGCATATGGATTTCAAAGAATCGATGTTGTTCAATTAATCAAGGAGACAAAGCTCCTTTAAATAGAGTTACAAGGACGATGTTTCTAAAAGAAACAATCGTTAACTAGAGGCAAAATTAGAAACAACTTAAATGACCATTAATAACACAAAGAGAAAGATATTATTCTAATACCCTCCCTTAATGGTCATTGTTCTAATTACCAAGAGAAATAACAGAGAAGGTTGCCCCCTTCTTCTCAGAACATGCTGCAACAGACGACAAGGGCCTGCCACTAACTCTGCCACTTGAGATGAGTCTGTCACCAACCCTCCTAAAAACTGCAGAACTTCTGGAGATACCCAAAACAACACCAACTGTCCAACCTGATGTTGGAGAACTGTTCCTCTCTGTAACTAGAGACACACCAAGAACAGTTGTCACGATTTTGAGGAAAAAATCGGCAAACCCTCCAAAGTATTGCAGATGAGCAAGATGCCCAAAAATAGACTGCAAACAAGAGACTAGTGCAGATGTTCGCACAACAACTCCAGGTGCGACTAAAAACAGACTGCAGCAAAGTACAACTTTTGAGGAAAAAATCATAAACCCTCATGATTTTTTTTTTACAGGGACAAAAAATATTTAAAAACCCACAGATAATTTTTAGGACAAAATTATTAAAACCCACAGATTTTTTTAAGGGAAAAAATATTAAAACCCATCAGAATTTTTTTTTAGGTAAAAAAAGTAATAAAAACTGAAACAAACATCGATGCCCATAAGCCATCTTCACGTTTTTCGAGGCACGAAAAACGAGGTACTGAGAAGATGCTAAGTGCACAAAACCTGACTGCCTTCCAACATCAAGTTGGTCAATGATGCCATCTTGCATGTTTCCCAATGCACGGAAAACGAAAAAATTGAGAAGAGGCGCTGGCACATAATTCAAAAAATTTGAATCCCAATGCAGAAACAGAGGCAGATGCAGGTACAAACTTTAAAAAAATGAAGTACGATGGGCACAAATTTCAAGAAAAAAATTCTGGCCGACCCAGAAAAATCCGAAGACAACCCAAAAATCCTTGCAAAAAACCCAGAACGAATCTGCTGTCGGAATCTGGATCCGCTGGCTCGAAAATCGAGGCACCCTGAAAATTCTGATGACGACCCAGTTGAGGTCTCGAAAAACCCACCACAAATCTGTACTCAATTTATTTCGACTGAATTTGGAGGGTCAAAACCCTAGCCGAAAACCAGAAACCCTAGGTCGTGAAAAAAAAATTAGCAGAGCCGCCTAAAAATGTCGAAATCCGCAGTCAAAAAACGCGAAAATTGCGTCGCAGATTTAGAAAACGCGAACAAGAATCGCATGAAAACCTCTAGAAAAAAGAAATAAAATCGCGCGGGCTGTATGAGAGCCGAGAACAGGCGCGAAAAGCACAGACCCAGAAAAACGGACGCGAAAAATCGCATTTTCTGAGTTAACAAACAAACGCGGGTAGAGGAAAAAAATCCTCATAACAGACCCGCGAATACAAATCGCGATTTTTGCAGACGAAAACCCTTAGGATGAACGAGAATAATTTCGAAAATTTTCAAAAAAGAAAAATTTCGAAAAAAATTCACCTATAGCTCTGATACCATAATACAGATGCAAAAGCATATTGATTTCAAAGAATCGATGTTGTTCAATTAATCAAGGAGACAAAGCTCCTTTAAATAGAGTTACAAGGACGATGTTTCTAAAAGAAACAATCGTTAACTAGAGGCGAAATTAGAAACAATTTAAATGACCATTAATAACACAAAGAGAAAGATATTATTTTAATAAGGGTCCCTCTCTAACATCCACTAACTTACTATAAATAGTAAATCCCTCAAAACGGAACTAGAAACCTTTGAATATCAATGCCTCAGAACAACCGAAAGATTTGGTGAGATAAACACTTACAACAGCCACCTGAAGAGCTCCAAAACTCCCAAACTGGACCCTCTAATCCACCATACTAGCCTACAAGGTTCAAAATAATAGGCCTCAAACTCTGATGCTCACGAAAATGGGTACCTTACAAAACCACCCAACATAGGCACACAAAAAACATATCAGCCCACCCCAGGCTGCTGTTGCAAACTCAAATAGCATGCATGAATGTGAAAATCAGACTTATGAAAATGTAAGAAGTACCTTTAATGATCAATGATATTAATGCCTCATCATTATGCCAACCTCCAATGATAAAGAGATGTTCCATATCCCTCCAAAACACCCAAACAGCTGCTGCCCTCAAAGTGTTTCCAAGAAAATCTATGTTCAGCAATGTAGAACAGGCCTTACTTAACAATACATGTAGTAATAACTCATATATTAAGGTTCGGACACTTTTGCCCTTATGATAATGTGCATACCATAGATCATAGTCTAGCTGAAACTCAAATGTTTGCAACTCAAGACCCAGTATCTTCGTGACAACTTCTCCATATCTCGGTTTGTAGACCAGCTGTGTCTCCACTTTTTCAAGTGCGTACCAATCAAGTGTGTATATACATGTACATGTGTATATATATGTAAACGTGTATATATATATTGTTAAATAACTTTTTCAGATTTCTGCATACCACAAGAGATTATTGTGTCACTCCTCAGATCAGGTCTGATCGGTACATATGAGAGTTTTTGTTGTTCATCGATCCCTTCTTCGAGTGGTAAGTTTGTTGTATAGGTATCTCTCCATTGTGGGTGAAGAGTCATTCCCTATCTGTTCATAAAGTCATAGCCATCCCCAAGAGACGTCCCTTCATATCTTGCCCTTATCTTTTCATAACCTCTGGAATCTTTTAATACACACACACACACACACACACGCACGCACGCACGCACATACATATATACACATATATACATACATATATACATGTCTATATATGTATATATATGTGTGTGTGTGTGTGTGTGTGTGTGTGTGTGTGTGTGTGTGTGTATAAACACACACACACACACACACATATATACATGTGTATATATATATTGTTAAATAACTAATTCAGATTTCTGCATACCACGAGATTATTGTGTCTCTCCTCAGATCAGGTCTGATCGGTACACATGAGTTTTTGTTGTTCATTGATGCCTTCTTTGAGTGGTAAGTTTGTTGTATAGGTATCTCTCCATTGTGGGTGAAGAGTCATGCCCAGTCTGTTCATAAGTCATAGCCATCCTCAAGAGACATTCCTTCATATCTTGCCCTTACCTTTTCATAACCTTTGGAATCTTTTGTGAAATCACACGTCATTGGTGATTATTTAATATATTAAAATGGACACTAATCAGTGTGAATTAGTTGGATACTAATGGGACGATCCTTAGTGAATTTGTTCCTCATAAATATTGCCACCCTTTGTAGGCCAGGTCGGTCAGTTTCTCTTGCTGTTGGTTTGAGTTGGGTTTTCAGAAAATTGTAAAGTCTTGATTCAAGACAATTTTCTCTAAGTAATAATGGTGCAAGTCTGGGTGTCGTGGCGGGGGCATGACAGTGTGCCCTTCCCAAGATTGCTTGTCAGCAATTTAAGATTTGGATTCCCAAGTTGCATCTTCTATAGGTAGACCCTTCCATTTGACTAGGTACTTAATAGTTTTATTCCTTAATCCCTTCTCTTGCATATTAAGGATGGTCTTTGGTTTCACAATCAACTTACCTTCATCATCTAAAGGTGGCAACTTTGGACATGGTAATATTCTGTCCTAATACCTTTTTTAGGCGAGATACGTGGAACACGTTGTGAATCTTGCTGTTCATGGGTAGCTCCAACTCATAGGCAACTTCTATTTTCGTCAAAATTTTATATGGCCCATAAAACCTGGGTTGCAGTTTCTCCGCCCGACTCTTTTTGATGGATGACTGTTTATATTGTTGCAATATTAAAAAGACTGGATCCCAAATCTTGAATGTTCGTTCGGTTATTTTCCTATCCACATACATTTTCTATTGGTTTTGTGCTTGATGTAGGTTGTCCTTAAGTGTATTCATGATTTCCTCATTCTGTTGTATAAATTCCCTAGCTCCTGGCACCTGACTCTCTGAGCGGATCAAATCTCCAAAAGATGTTGACTCATAGCTGTATAATGCTCGAAAGGGACTCATCCCTATAGGTATATGGTAGGTGGTTTTGTAACAATACTCCACCAAATGCAGCCATTTAATCCATCCATTTTGTTGCCCGGTGACATATTTTCTTAAATATCCCTCCAATCATTTATTAATGATCTCTAGTTGCCCATCTATTTGCGGGTGATAACTGGTGTTGGGGTTTAGTTCTGTATAAATTTGTAAAGGCCATTTTTGGGGACAGACTATCATATGAAATTATGAATATTTGAAAAATTTCATTCATACGATCTTTAGTGAGAAAAAATTCAATTATACGATCTTTATGAATTCTTGTCTTTATAAGCATGTATTAGATCATTTCAGTTTTTTATTATTCAACTATTCAATTAGCAGTTTGTCCATTTCATAAAACATCAGGGTTTTGCCATACTGCATTAAATCACAGACTATGGTTCACTGGAAGAACAGTTCCTGCTATCTGGAAGTGCTGATGGAGTCATCATAATTTGGGCTTATCTTCCTTCACAGAGCAAGGTACTGTTACCCTATACTCTGTTAGTTTCTCATTCCATTACATTTCTACAACAGTCTAGGTTTATATTTAGTTTAACTTTTAACTAGAACTGTACAAAAAGTATTATTTGCATTTGATGATTCTATAACTTGTGTATTCTCTGGAATTATTATAACAATTTGATTATAACTTATAAACTTTTCTAGTCCATAATTATTGAAAAGATGGAGGTCTATCTAGATGTGGCGATGCTGTGATAGCAACCGCAAGTCATAAAGAGAACTCACAGTCACATAATTGTCTTAATCATAGAAGCAGATGTCTGTAAGATATCATGATATATTCCAAAGTACCTTTTCTCAGCAAGGTCTTGACATTTTCATGAAAATATCATAGGTTTTTCAAAATATCTTTGACCTTATCTTGATTCAGAAATTTTCACCAATATATCACCAATAATTTGAAATATCACAATAAATTAGATTTTTTTCTTTATATGCACCAGACCTGCAATTTTCTGATCAATATTATTGCGAACTTCTATAAATGTTTTATACACCAGTTCTACAAGCCTTGGGAACTCGACTCAACTTCAACAAGCTGAATTTTGACTTGGACAGTACTTGATGCTCAGACTGAGCCAAAACTTAACAAATTTAAAAGACCATGAAATAAAGAAACTTTTAAGGATTAAAAACTTTATCATGCACCTTTAAATAAACAAACTTCAAAGATATAATAAATTGATCAAATAGTAGTTACTTTGATCATATTCACAATTACACATTGATCGCATGCTAAGTCACAAGGTTCAAATTCGAATTCGAATTCGACAGCCATGAAATTCGGATGAAATTCGACAAGGGAAAAATTGGAAAAAAAAAATCGGATAAAGTTCGCCTTATATAATTTTGTTTATTTTTAAATATATGTATACTTCTTATAAACTATCAAAATAGCTTAACATTGCTAAATAGATTTGAAGTCATTATAAAAAGATGGCACATTTATAAAATATAAACCATAAGAAACAAGTGAATTCATTAAACAAAACATTATATGTTGGGCCCGTCCGGTCAGAAAATTGGGTCGAAAGCAGCCATAGCTTCTGTAAGGTGCGAAAACATTATATTGTCATTATATAATTGCTTAACATTATAAATACATTAAACAAAACATTATATTGTCATTATGTAATTGCTTAGCATTGCTTAACATTGCTTAACATTATAGATTTGAAGTCATTATATTGTCGGGCAATACTGAATACGGATTATATGAATACTGAATATGGATTATATGAATACCAAAACATTAAACATTAAAAATTGGGGCAAACCAAAACATTATATGAATATTGAATACGGATTATATGAATACCGTTGGGCAAACCAAAACATTAATAATTGAAGAAGCCTTCCTGAACACAGCTGTTGGCAACGATGGAGGAGGTATGCACGACAGCAACAGCAAACATAGAGATAACCCACCACAAACACAAAGAACCCGCCACAGACATGGAGAACCCGCCGTAGACTCGGAAACCCTAAAAAAATGCTTTTCAGATTTTTCCTTTAGTAAAAAAAAATGATGTCCTTGTCCGTACGAATTAATGGTCGAATTTGAACGATTTTTTTATAAATGTTGAAATTCGATTAAATTCGAACCTCATCCATGAAAATCGCCATATTCTGTGACTAAGATCGCATGAGTATAAAAGTGAATTTTAATTGAAGGAAACGGCATTTTTAAATATATAAATATTGTCAAAAATGTTTTACGTGTATAAAACTCATGGATTATGATATCCATGGCATCAAAAACAAAAAACCACAATATGGAGGTATGAACTATGGTAGAAAGGAGCTTGTATCCCTCGACCCAATATTGCTAACTCTGGCTTGTATCTCAGTCGAGTTTGCAAATGTTGCTATAGCCAGCCCTAGGAGCAATACTTAGGACATAAAAAAAAGCTCAAAGGAATAAAAAAATGTTGTTCTTCCATCTAGCATGGCCCAAAATGATTTTCATATTTGTCTTTTAAAACTAGAGCAGGGGTTTGGGGGTAGTGTCCAAAGTGGGGTCAAGGGGCAGCACCCTTTGTTGGGCTCTAGGGACAATGTTCACAATGGGATCGAGGTAAGCACCCCTCGAGGGGTCCAATTGCAGCACCAAACCAAAATTAAAGCCTTTGAAACAACAAAGACCTTGACGGTGCATGCCATTTTTCATAAATTTGTCGCTTTTAACCATCCTCCAAACCCTTCAAAGAACACTCAACTTTCATGCTTTTACATCTAAGCATTTTCAATTTTTTGTTCCTTCCTTGATTTTCATAGACCTGACATAGTCTACCTGTCAGGACACTCTGGTCATGAGTAGTCAGACCTAAATTTGGTTGACTCATCTTGGGATTTGTTGAGTTGGGGCAAGTCTTGTAATTGCTACACACCTTGAATGGTGTGAGTAGTTGTCAAGATTCCTAGCTGCCATTATTGAATAGTAGTTGGATCTGTTGCCAAGAGACAATTGTAATTTCTGCTGCTGTTATTTTAAAAATAGATGTAGTTATCCGTAGTTATTAAAAAACTTGGTATAATTGGGTTTGAAAACTTTGTGAATAGGGAACATGACTGTTGTTATTATCATTAGTGATTCTCACCATTTCTTTAATAACAGCAAATACTGCTGTCATTATTTATGATTCATGAGCATAGTCATTACTAGACGAAATTGTCAAGTAATTATGCTAGCCTTTGACTTGTCATTATTATTGTATCATAGATGTTAGTGCTGCCATTGACTTGCTGTCATTTCTACTTATCAATGGATATTGTTGTCTTTGCTTCATTTATGAACATATTTGTATTATTGAGGTAATTCTTTGGGAATCTTCATTGTTACATACAAGCTGCTAATAATGTTGTACTAGTTGAGATTGTTGTCATTGCTTCATTCATGATCATTTTCTTAAGTTTTTTAAGTTCTCAAAGTTTCAGACTTTCGGGGTTGTCCATTCAAGTAGGCCATCCCAGCCATCCCAGCCATCTCCATTTTCTCCTTTCTCCTTATCGAGTTGTCGGACTTCATCCTCTTGGCATATTTTTCCATCTGATCGTAACAATTGAGTCCTTAACCTTGTAAAGTTTGTATAAGTATGGTTGTAGGATTAACAAATTTCTCCTTACTGGCATAGAATCCATTTGAACTTTGAGTTCTTGACCATTTGCCTTAATTCCTTTGCCACATCAGAGTTTTGGATTTGTGCTTCCCTGAATACCGATTCCCTAGCATCCTCAAGTTCTAATCCCCAAAAATTCTCACTAAACAACTAAGTTTTCCAAAAGTGTTGGACTTTTAGAATTATCCTACCATGTTTTCCATTCATTTCCATCGGCTTGTTGGAGTTCCCTTTCCCCAAGTACCCTTAATACGTCATCCTCAACTTCTATCCCTTGTTCAATTGCTGATAGGTCTTTTGGACTAGAGCTTCAAGATATCCTTTATCTAAGTACCTCGTTTGGGCTTCCCTTGACTTCCTGACTCATGACTGAATGTTTTCACTAAATTTTATATTGGAGTCAAAGTTGTGGACTTCGCTCTACTCAAGTACTTGTTTCCTGTCATACTTGACTCTTGAATCCCACTAATTCCTTCATTCACTTTTTTGGAGTTGAACTTTCACCCATCTCTTTACCTCAAACTTTTTTGAAAACTACTTGCCCAACAACTTCAGTTGTACTTGTTGGAGTTTGAGGAAAGGATTTCCCATAAAAATGGTACTGAGTATGAGTCATCTCTGAACCTTGATCACCGGCATTCCAACATTCTTTCATCTCACTAGGGTTGTTTGTTCGAACTTCGCTCCATTTGCATGAGGACATCACCCCCAATCCCCAATACTTTGACTTCTATATCAGGATGAGCTATGAGGTATTCTTGATCCCTAACCCTTGAGAGTCTCAAAGTCCCATGTTTTTTCTTGTACTATCCCACTTACTCTCTTGCACTTCTAGAAGGCCATTTATGACCAGATGTGATGTAGTGACTATTGGAAAGTTTTTTTGCCCAAAAAACATTGTTCATCATTTGAGTGTGAATTCGCATGTGGTTTTCCAATGATAGAGGGGAAAACAACACATGACACCATTAATGAGTTGGTATGGCTCTGCAACCAGTAGATCATATCCAAGGGTGGTTGAAATTCATTTTTTTTATGCAGATTGGTACAAATTTGAAAGAGGAAATAGTGTGGGAAGCCATGCCCTAATTTTTTTGATGGTTGAGAGTTGTACAACCCAAGCATTCACACCAATTCCTACGCCCGTTTCAAAAGGATTTTATGGGTCATTTTTGCTCTATATACATAGATCTAGAGGTTGCCGTTGATCAATATGATGGTGAATCACAAGAGGATTCATTTTTCCTGTCTGCAAGTGTATTTTGGTGTTCCAAGAAGAAGGTTTCAATGCACAAGTTTTGATTTGATGGCATCGAAGGCATGGTACTTCCTTGCGAATAGCGTTGGGGCCACAACTTCTTTTCTCATGGTCACATGCCCTAGCTGCAGATCTATTTATGGGTCCACATTTCTCTTTTAATGGGTTGGTCTGTGTTCATTTTTTGAGCAAGTTTGTTTGGGTTGAATTTTAAATCTTCTTTGTACTAGTGTGTTTGAATGTAAGAAGTTTTGGTTTTGCTTGAAATCTTTTATGGTTGTGTAAAGTTCGCAAAAAATCAATATGAGGCATTACTTCTTTTTCGTTGCTGCATTCTATCCCCATTTTTATTAAGAGTTTTAGGGGTTTCAAGGAATCCCTAAGTTCACATTTGCTATTCTTTGTATTGATTTGTGTTAGTTTGCATCTAAGGAGTGTTGTAAAACTATTTTCACTATTGTGCACATGTATGCTAGGCAATAAACTTTCAAGGAATACATGAAGCTCTTGAACTAGTTGTGGATTATTAAATAGAGCTGCATTTTTGGGATAGAAGGGCATTTGAGGGTTCAAGCTCTACAAGATAGGGCCAAGCACATTAAACTCATATGAAAGTTAGCGTTTACTTTGTCATTAAGATTTTGTCCGGATTTGACTTTGTGTTGTAGGAATAGGCACTAGTCTGATGGTTGGAAGCCGACCATTCACTCCATTTAAAAGCAAGAAAAAATGCTTTAAACCTTTGTAATTAAGTGTTATTTACTCTACCATTGTGCATATTCCATTGTTGTAAATCTCTGGTAAAACTATTGTAAAACTGTGAATGACAAGATTTTTAGTGGTTTGTAGCATAATGCATGTTAATAGGTGGATGGTGTTGTAAGCAACTAGCAATGAATATATGTACAGGGATTTGTCACCGAATTTCATCCTAAGTTGCATCATTTAACCTAGTTGTCTTAAGTAAGAGATCTGCGATTTGTATGCGCAAGCAATCCTCCATAAAAAACAATTATCAAAGCCAAATACAGAGTCATATTTGTGAATGTATTCACTTTAGTCTTTTATATGTTTCATTTAGAAAGGATCTTTAGGAACACCCTCCTGAGCTTGGCAAGGCTTGAAGTGCAGAAGAGGTCTTTAATCCTCTTGTTTGTTGGCCTTTTCTAATCCTTGGTTTGAGGATGGGCATTTTCCTTGGTCACCCAGAAAAGTGACATTAGGGAGTGTTAATCCAAGGAGGAGGATGTTTTCTTTGATAAATCTTCTAAGAGCGATGAATATGGTAGTGATGCTTTCATTTCTGCTAATGTTATTGGTGATGACTATTGGTTAATTCACTCAAGTGCATCCTACTACATGAATCCTCACATGGACTTGTACTATAACTATGAAGAGTGCAATGGAGAGCAAGTCTTTCTTGTTGATAACAACTCTCTTAAGGATGGTTGAGAAAAGGTCAAGATATCCTTCATGGATGGAAGAGTGGGAACACTCTTAGATTTATTACATATTCTAGGTTTGGCCTGAATTTCTTTTTGTTTCAAAGATGATTGACTTAAAGATGCATGTTACCTTTGATGACAGGGGTTCCAGGTTGGATATAGGCAACTTGGTTCTTGTAAGTGAGTGTGACATAGTACTTTGTTTAGGCTAGATGCAGCATCAACATTGTTTGGGTGTGTCAATGTGGTTGAACATGAATTTGGGATGTTGTGGCATTCCAGCTTAGGCCATCTAAATGAAAAAGGATTAAAAACTTTGGTGAGTAAACATAGGGTGGATGGTATTTGGTAGTGGTACTCTCGAATTTGAATTTTGTGAACATTGTGTGTTTGGCAAGCATAATACAGTGTGGCTGGTTTCAAAAAGTTCAAGGGCAAAGGAGATTTTGGAGGTGGTACACAGTGATGTTGTTGGTCTAGTGGATGTCAATTCCATTGGTAAATCTTTGTATTATGTATCCATTATTGATGACTATTCTAGGTACTCTTGGGTCTATTTTTTTAGAAGAAATTTGAGGTATTTTTCAAATTTAAAGCTCTAGTTGGGAATTAGACAGGTTATTAAATCAATGTGCTTAGGACAAATAACAGCGGTTAATTTTGTTCCAAAGGATTTGAGATCTATTGTAAATACACAATGGAATTGTAAAACAAATGATAACTTCCCGTACACTGCAATATAATGGAGTAGCTGAAAGGTTCAATAGAACCTTGTTGGATCAATTGAGAAGTATGTTGAGTATTCTTGGCCTAGGGCACGAGTTCTAGGCTAAAGTAGTAAATACTACATGCTACTTGTAGAACAGGTCTCCTACTTTTGCATTTTGAAAGAATAGGTCTCCTACTTATGAACTAGTCTAAAGTTGATTGTAACACATTTGAAAGTTTTTGGTTGTGAAACACATTTTCATGTGCGAAAGATAAGGTGGTCTAAACTGGATTACAAAGCAAATAAGTGTATTTTCATTAGGTATGGTGAAAGTGTAGAAGTCTAGAAGCTTTGGAATCCTAAGACATTGAATGTTCTTTATTTTAGGGAGGTCAATTTCAGAGAATTTAGAGTCTTATCTATAGAGGAACAACCAAAGGAACTAAAGAGTCAAAAGTTGTATTTTCAATGCAAGTTAGAGCACTTGAATGCATTTGAAAATGAACAAACAAGTGGATATGATAGTTTTGATGGAGATGAAGCAAGCACATCTGATACAACTTTGAAGAAAAATAGGGTTAAGATGCAATAGGAAGTTCTTCACTGCTGATTTGGAGAAGGTCTACAAGACAACAAAGATCACTTGATAGGTATCGTCCATCAGATTTATGTTGTGTTTTTGTTCTAACATGTACTGATTGTGAACCAAGTTTTGTAGAGGAGGCTCTCTCTTATAAAGATGAGAATTCTTGAAGAAATGCCATAGAAGAGGAGATGTTGACATTAAACTATTTATGCAGTGCAAATCCTTTGACTTGGTAGATTTGTCTAAAGGATGGACATCAGTTGCAGATGGGTTTCAAGAAGCAGTGTAGAGGAGATGGATCAGTTGAGTGATACAAGGTCAAATCCTATATGCTCAACATCATATAGGATTTGTAGGTTTTGGCTGGAGATGGACTATGCATATTGAAAGCTTATAGTTTGAGACTTGCAAAGTGAGCTGTTGTGTTGAATTTCTGTATTCTGAATAATTAGCTTCAACAGTTCTTTGGTGGTAGGTTTTATTAAGGGTTTCCCTTGTAAATCTAGAGTCTCCTATGTTCTTTATGGTTGTATATTCTTTGAT
This sequence comes from Cryptomeria japonica, assembly GCF_030272615.1. Lineage (NCBI taxonomy): Eukaryota > Viridiplantae > Streptophyta > Pinopsida > Cupressales > Cupressaceae > Cryptomeria > Cryptomeria japonica. The sequence continues at coordinate 12,591,257 of NC_081410.1, forward strand.
ACATTTTGTACAAACTTGCTGAATAGATTTACTTAAATGCTTTGTTCTTTGATCGCATGATCTTATGTTTTTCTCTCTGTCAGTTTGTTTGTTGACTTTAACAGGGATTTTATTCCCAAGAGGACTAACCCAAAAACATGTTGGGGCCAGTGGATTGGTAAAATTAGTCATACCAATGAAGTTGAGGACAGACACCATTTCTTCTTAGCTTGTCCTACACTCAATAAAGTGATAGGGGACTTTTTCCAGTTTCAAACTCAGTCACTCTTGAAAATTTCTTATCATACAAGTACCAAAATGACATGGGTATTTTCATATACGCAATGTTTGAATATGAAAATGATATTCTTTTTGATCTGTTAATTAAGGGTTCTATTAGGGCCTTCACCCACGAAATGAGCATGGTTTACACAAGATGCAAAAGCTGGACCTAGCTCAAATGAGAAAGATTTCACATGCCGTTTATGCTATTTTCTCAAAGCCAGAAAAACCAAAGGAAAGGAGGTTGCACAGGTTTGCAGGTCACCAAGACATCATATTCTGATAAAGAAAGCTCCATCTATTCAGCATGAATACCAACTGCTAAAAATGGAGCCAGCTGTAACTGAATAAAAAATCCTCAAAAGTGAAAACCTTATCAGAAGAAGTCTCAAGAGTGAAGAGCCAAAGCTCTTTGCCCCCTATGTGCGAGGAGAGCTTCTTTGTCAGTTGGGAACTTGGGATTAATCCTTGATAGCCACTAGAGCTCCACTTTGAAGTCTTTTCACTTCACCTTACCTTCCATCGTCTTCTTAATGGAATTCAAAATCACCAATTTGGAAGAATACCACCTTGAGATTGACAAATCTTATTTGGCCAAGGGTCACACAGAAGAAGCTCATTGATTCAAGTTCTTAAAAGAACACCCAAATATATAAATGATACTAAAAACAATATATAGTATCATTTCTATTCTATCCATACATGTATGGAGTACGGTACATTACTTCTACTTTTCATTTTGCAGGGGACTTAATAATTGATCCTCATGAAAATTTGAAAGAGCTAGGAGAAATAGAGCGATTGCATCTGTGATGACAAACATATTGATGGATCATGGAATCTTATATATAGATACTAAGCCAGAGGCTATAGTAGATGGACAGAATCGATGCCAATTTCAATAACAATGATAATTAATGATATTAGATTTCCACAATCCATATTATTGTTCGTAATTGCTTCTGGATTCGATTGTGTGATAGTTTTTGCATCAACTATCACACAATCGAATCTAGAAGCAATTACGAACAATGATAATGATGTACTGCATGCTGATTTTAATGTCAAAAATAGAATGATACACTTTGATAGGTCTGACAAACCAGATTGGTCTAAAGGACATTAAAAGTTATCATCACCATTATAATATGAAATTACCTCATTATCAAAAAAAGTTAACAATTACAAATTTAAATAATGCTTGTAGAACTGTCTAAAGAAGAAAAAAAGTGGAAGACTGCACAATAAGCTTGGATGCAATGATCCATATCAACCACATTTATTGCATTTGCTTGTTGGGACATGGTCACTATAGTAAGTAAAGGTAAGAAGCATATATCAGTAGTCGAAGATAGAAAGTAAGACGACAGTTACAAGACAAAAGTTATCACGTGAGGCTAATGGTATCTTTGGACAAATAAACTGCAATGCAAATAATGTTGGATGGGTTGCAACATAAAGCATTCTGAGTTGGATGGGATTGTCGCTACAATAAAATATCTGTGTGCAATCCATATTGGACAACCAAGACAAATGCAAAGTAGGCAGAGAAAATGGATTTAAAGTTTAAAGTTCTTAACATTTGATGGGCAAGCAAGAGGAGCGACAGTGGAGTCGAACAAGCCAAACAAGGCTATGGGGTTGTAAAGAACTGATGATAGCAACACTTGCTTAAGTTCAGTATTGTCAACCAATAATAAATGATCTGAAAATTGGTTTAGTTATTCAGATCTGGAAGGTCCTGCAGTCAGGTCACTGATGGAACCATGGAGTTTCGCCTATAGCATTTTTCATGTACACCTATAGCAGGTTGCAAGGTCACCTACAACTATAAAGTGTTCTGTTTTTCTGCAAATGTCGCTTGCAATAGGTCCAAAAGTGTGCTTTTCCCTTCCAAGAGACACGGGGTTGTTAACGGGGGTATTCCTGATCTTGTGCAGGTAGTTTGGGAGTATTTCTTCTGTTGGAATTGTCTTAGTTGGGTGACTTATATTGCTCTCAGGAATGCAGCAAGTGGCCAAATGGTTAAAGAAACAAATTGAGCATTGGAAGAGGTGGAAAAATGAATGTACTATTTGGTGATGGGTCTATTGATGTTTCGATGATGGTCCAGATTCAGAAGGTAAATATTGTGTTTTGAATCGATTGACCAAGTCTACACTTGCTGGAGGTCACATTTGGGTACACAACAGAAGTTGATAGAGCATGACAATAGTTGAGTGTGGCTAGAGCAGAAAAATGTGGAGGGGCATCTGTGTCCATGCTAACAGCTGTTACATTTGCCTGGGTCTTGTGATTGTCTCCTTTCCTTGAAGGCTACCTGTCATTCTGGAGACTGTTACTATTCTGGGCGACTTTTCCTCTTCCATTCTTGGGTGTGAGTCGGACAGGATATAGGACAGAAGGAAAATGGAAAAAGGTTTGGCTCTTTTGGAGGACTCTTATGCTGGTTCCAAGAGAATGGATGGATGTGTGTAGGGTTTCTGTGAGGCATAGGAGCAGAGTATGGTTGAAGGAATTTGTGGATAGCTAAGACAGCTCCAATTAACTGTTTTTGTGGTGTAACTTCCATTTATTTGCACTGAACTTAGTGATGGGATGCTAGCAGCATACCCTTCTGGAGTTTTTCGCCCAATTTGATTTTCTCTAGATGACATTTGGTGTTATGTGTTCTTGCATAGCGTTTGTCCTGTTTCCCGTTTAATTCTTTCTCTTTGTTTTGAACATATTATAGACTATAGTAATACTACTGATTGTTAGTAAATCATTAGGGCAGTGATTGATTAGAGTTGCAGGTGTAGATCTAGTGTAAGAATCTGTGTTCGATTCATACTTGGGTTATAAAATATGAACCCAGTGTTTACAGATCAATAAAGCCACAGAGTTTCATTGCAATATTAGCAGCATTTGGGAGTTAAGTAGAACTACATGTTACTGTTGTGAAGTACAACCATAGGAGTAGTGACATGTTCATAAAATTTGAGTTCTCCATAGGAGACTAACAACAATTACAAAGTTATATTGGATAATTTGATTGATGATGATTTAAAAAATAGTTGAAAAAGAGTAACATATAATACTGAACTATTATTGATTGCATTAAAATTGTGTTTGTTTATATTTTGTTTGATGTAGCAAGGGACAACGTGTAGGACATCTTCAAGCTAGTTCTAAAAGTTACAATAACAAAGAAAGTCATATTGGAGGCTATTAGATACACATTTGCAAAGAATATTTTGTATCACACTATTGTATATTAGAAGAGATTAGTTTTGCAATAGGAGTTCCTTATGAGTATGACAGCTAATTTTAAAGGCTAGAGATACACATTGACAAAGAAAAAATTGTATCACACTATTGTATATTAGAAGAGATTAATTTTGAAATAGGACTTCCTTATGAGTATACCAGCTATTTTGTCTTCTTAAATGTGTAATTTGATCGGATTGCTTATGATGAATCTATTTGCATCGTCTTTGCTAGATTAGTTAGGTATGTTGATGGACAGGTAAATTTATGTTTAATTGTATATGCTTTTATTTGGATGGCTCATTTTTGAACCACACTTATTTTTTAATTACTTATCATACGTGATCTCTTTAAAATACTGCAGTGCAGACAGGTATCGCAGGTGCCAAAATCTCATGAAAAAGGTGTCACCTGCATTTCTGGTGCTATGCTTAATAATCTTGAAGGACTCTTCGCATCATCCTCCTCAGATGGCACTGTTTGTGTATGGGAAGTTGGGTTTCCAAGCCAGTCTGGAGGTAAACCTGATGATTTCTGATGCACATTTTCATATACTTGCACTAATCTCTCATTTTTATCTGTTCTTGAAAGATAATCAAAGCCACTTATCATGAACCCACATTTGCATGTAGTTGACTATTATTAAATACATACACATACATCTCTTTTAATCTGTAAATTCATCTCTACTTAGAGAGAAACCCAAGCATAGTTAATTTTAGAGAAAAAAGAAGCAATGTTAGTGTCCATGAGTAACTCAAAATGTAAAATGGGACTGCGAAGTGAACAGTGTGCATACTTGCGAACTGTATCTATGTGGTAATTATAGTACTACAAGGGCCAGCAAAAATTATACTAGCAACCGATAAATAGTCATTAGCTTTCTTCTTTTTATATCTGAGAAAATTATTTGCTCCATTTTTTTTGATGATGCAAAGAAAACTTTATATTTGGAATTATTTTAGAAAACAATATAAATCTTTATAAGTAATTAATATTTGCCATGGATCTGAACAGAAGAACATGAGCTGCATTCTTTTTTTTATTTTTTCCTCATTTTCAAAACACCTGTAGGAGAGAGGAAGGCATTGCCATCTTTGTATGACCGTACAAGTTACAAATGCAAAAATATTTAGTTGCAAAGAAATTATCTTTACGGATTTGTTGTGCTTTAATTCTGAAATTTTCTCAAAGGAATGAAGAGATTTTGTTTGTTTTGCCCTGTAGTAATGAAGTTGTTCGTGCAATCTTTGACTGATGAAGCTATATCCCACCCACCTGCTAATGTTCCTCAGAATAGCTCTATATCCAGGGATAAGATTGCCCCTAGCGAATAGTAGGACCAGTAAGGAAACTCCTAACCCCTCAAAGAAGGTAACACTAATATGAATGTTGACAATCCATGGTGTGTAGTTTGTCAGCTGCCTCACTCACCAAACAATGTATGGTTGCCCAGTCATTTGAAGATTTTGGCAATCCCTGTGATGAATTCAAGGATTTTCATTTCAATGAGAATGATGATGTGAATTATTAAAGTAATATTGTAATATTTCTATAATGGTCATTTAGTTTGTAGTTTAGGCAATTTCCTTTTCATAGTTAGTTCCTATTTAGAATGTTTCTTTTCTATCTTTCGTTTTTTTTTTAGAAACTCTGCTTGTAATCTCTATGTAAAGAGCTTTTCTCTCCTTTGTAAATATAGAACAATCCATTACTTGGAATTTATTTCCAGAATTTTTTTATGATTTTTTTATGAAAAATGGTGTTCTTACTTGAATTATTTTCAAAAGTTTTTTGTTCAATTTTTATTGAAAAATCAAAGGATATTTTTGGGAAATCACATAAGGTTTTTTCATGGAATTGTTGCAGAATCGCAGAGCTCGCTTTGGGTCATTTCAATTTGTTTTCATTTGAGGGTTTTGTTTGTGATGGGGCTATTTAATCGCGAATTTTAGATAAGGGTTTTTGCTATAAATCACGTGAGATTTTGTGGAAATTCGTGGTGATTTGAGAGCCTTTTTTGTTGCGCTGTGTGATTGGGTTTTTCTGTGTAGAGGATGTGTCTAGTGTTGCCGGGAATAATCATTATGTCATGTTGTTGTATTATGTTATGTTGTCGTCGGTAATTATGAATTACGGCAGTCAATTAGTCGTCCCGAAGTGCAGTTGGATGCGACGGTTGGTCGCACCCCTTCGGGTATTATATATTGTATACCTTTCCTTCGTAGTGGCATCATCATAGTTGTATTCGGGTGTAATGTTATAAGCACTTGATGTACATGGACTGTTGAATTAATACAAAAACTGGTTCTTTAATATATTTCAATTATGTTCTGTGCATTTACTTCCTGTGTTTAATCGTTTACTCGTATGTGGCAAACATTTGGCGTCGTTGCCTAGACATACTCGGGAAAGGAAGGAGTGGATGGCGTACGGACACGATGGGCCTAACCGTCGGTGAGATTAACTGAGAGGCCGACGACGCACAAACGAAACTCTACGACAAAGAGGACACTGCAATGAGGGAATTCTCAATCCTACTTTAGGCGGCCATTGAGACCTACGTCCGAAGGGAGGCCACGGAGGCTGACGTCCCAACAAGTGCAATGTGGACTGCATTGGAAGTTAGCCCCGCAGCAAATCGGTTGATGAACCACCTCCCCCGGTTGCTTGCACAGGCATCACTGGCACAACGAACTCGCCTGGAGGAGATTGCCCGTGAGGAGCAACGCCAACAAATCCTCCAACAGTACGAAGAAAACAGTCGCTGCTGGGAAGCAGAGCGTGATGGCAAGAGGCGAAGGGGAAATTGAACCCTGTAATAATCCCGGCACAATGTTGACATAAATTGTGGTCGAAAGGGAAAATAATAAAAGCTTTTTTTGTGTACATGGCATGTACTTGCTATGTACGGAAGTGATTTATGCCCAATATACTAAATAAGGACAAAAATAAAAAGATACGAAGTGACGAATGGGAAGTGGCACAAAGAGCGTTGAATCTCAGACAACAAATAGAACGAAGGCGTAGGCTAAGGCAGCTTGCCGAGGGACGACCGATCGAGGGGTTGCTCGAAGGGAACCCAGGAGGTGTCATGGAGGTTGTGGAGGCAGAGATAGACGGAGAGAATTACACTCTCTACACTGTCGTAGGGTTGCTCGAAGGGAACCTAGGAGTCACGGAGGGTGCCGAAGGAGAACTCTACAGTTTGCCAGAATACCTCCGTAGGGTAAGAAGTCGCGAAGAGTACGTGGAACAAACAGGGCGAAGTCTAAACCTGATTGACGCTACCAGAGACCTACTAAAGAACTTGTCCATTTCGGAGGACAATTGGAGGGAGACGACCGAAGGTGACGGTACGGCCGACGGTGCTGGGGGAGCACAAGGGTACCGTACGGGAGGCAATCTATTTGGTTCGGGGTCAACAACCTTCTCCGGAGGACCCACGAGTGGAGGGTCAGGTGCAGGTAGTCGAGGCGAAGGATCACCAGGTACAAGCACACAAGGCACCAGAGGAGCGAGACCCAGCAGTGGGATGGCAAGTAAGTAGAAGCTGCCGAAGTTCAACGGCGAGGGGAAGGAAGATCTCGTCCGCCATTGCCGCACTTGCGAAACCATATGGTCAGCGAACGGTGTTACCGACCAAGACAAATGGATGATGCAATTCCCAATGACATTGCGGGGAGTTGCCATCGACTGGTACTCGGATATTGATAAAACTGCAGTGGCCACATGGGACACACTGCGGAAAGCCTTCGAGAAGGAGTTCCGCCTACTTCGAGACGACAATGAAATAGTAGCCGAAATCTATGGCACAAAGTAAAACAAGAACGAGACGGTCTGAGCCTATAGTCGATAGCTCAAGGAATTGTTGGGGAAAATGGAGGGTCAACTAGCGGATGGTTTGAAAAAGAGATGGTTCGTGGAGGGGCTCAAATGCTCCCTCCGGAAGAAGATGAAAATTGTTCCACCAACCTCGTACGACGATGCATATAATAGAGCGATGGATCTCGAGAGCGAGACCAAGACATCCAAGAAGAAAAAGAAGAAGGATAGCTCGTTCGAGGATGATGACTCTTCCGAGGGAAGCAGAAGCGATGGTGAGTCCAGCAAAAAGGTGCAAGCCCTATAGAAGGACATGCTGAGGATGATGAAAGAGCTGAAGGTTATGAAGGGAGGTCCGAGCAAGACCGACGAAGGGGAGCTTTGGTGCACGAAATGTAAGACGGACGACCACACGAAAGGCTCCTGCCCAAAGAAGGCCTATTGTGATATATGCCAGTTGATGGGGCATCCCACCAGGGAATGCCCCTACAACATGTAAACACGAAACCAACAAGTATTGCTTACGCAGGAACAACCAACTACATCGGGCGGTATCGGCAGCTCCCAGGCGAACAACAATGCAACATCGGGAGGCTACCGAGATAACCGGTGGGGAGGACAAAACAACAATAACAATACAAGGAGCTGGACCCAATACGACTCCAAAGGCCGACTGATGATACAATGCAGAGCATGCAGTGTGGGGGCACTTCACTTGAGACTGCCCGAAGGGAGAGGCCACACAATATTTGCGCAAATGGTGTGGACCGGAGACCACAAAGACACCACCTGCTCGAAGTCAGGCGTCAACTTGCTCAATATCGAGGAAACCAAAGAAGAGGAAGTGCTGGCCGTAACTCGCGCCCAAGCCAGACAAGCAATGTGCCTAGACCCGGAGATGGAGAAGCGAAGGGTACGGGAAACACGGGAAGAAATCGAGAAAGAGATACGAGAGGGGGCGAAGGCGAAGGGTACGACGGGTACTGCCAGCCGACCGGAGGCAGAGGAGGCTATACTAAATCAAATTTTAAAACTGGAGGTGCTTGTGAAGGTACACGACCTCCTCCAAACGATGCCTCAATTACGAACAACGTTGTTGAATAATCTCTCCCAACCACGCACCAATACCAACCACCGCACAGATTTTCCTAGGGGGTTTGCAATAGACCCCATGTTGCTGGCAGTTAACACTGGAAGGAACCCGACCATTGTGGAGATGGGTATCCTTGGCACTATTCTAACCGATACCATTGTCGATGGTGGATCAAGAGTGAATGTTCTTTCAGAAGAAACCTGGCGGAAGCTGGGGAAGCCGACGCTGTGACCATCTACATTCAATCTGCTGGGAGCAGATCAACATGGAATCAAACCCATCGGGACACTGATGGGCCAGCAAGTTACCATCGGGACGCAACCCTTCATACTGGACTTCGTGGTAATCCCACTAAAGAAAAAAGGGTATGATGCGATCTTAGGGAGAGGGTGGTTGGTGGCAGCCAAAGCCACCCACAACTGGAAGAACACTCTGTCTATGGAGAATGGAGGAAGGAAGTTTATCATACAACCTTGGGACGCAGTTGGTTAGTGAGGAACTGGCATCATCTTCGGAATTGGAGGGTGAAGGAGAAGGCGACCTGAGGGACGAGGGACGAGGCTGCAGGGAGCCCAACGACGAAGGGATTATCAAACTAGGAGAGTGCTCCGAGGATGAGACAGGGTCATTGAATAGGCTCTTCCACTGGTAGATGGAGGATTACGAAATGTTCCAGAGCTACAGGCTCAAAGTAGAGGAACCAGAGCAAGTAACAGAGGAGGTGTACCTGCCGGAATACAAAGATTATTGGAAGGGAGACACCCCAAACCTTGATGACGTAGATAATCCTAAGATCATTCGTGTCGACAACGATTGGAACCCTGTGTGGAAGGCCGCAACCTTCAAAATCTTTATTCTTCTTCTTCTTCTTATGTACGGGAAGGAGACCGTGGTTCTTGTAGAATTTATGGTTCCAGGTCTTTGGATGGCCATTGAAAACAGACTTGCCATCAACGAGTCCAAATGGAAACCCTACCATGAAAAGCACGCAGACCCGAGCGGCCGGAAGGACACCCGAGAGTCTGGAGGGGGACCCGAGAGGATGGAAGGGGACTCGAGAGGCACGGGACCAAAGCGAGAGACTCTTGGGCGAGGAAAACCGAGAAGGATGAAGGGCGATCCCAGAGACACGAGACCTGAGCCGAAGACTCTCTAGACAATTAAATTAGGAAATTGAAAAAAAAAAGAGAGGAAAAAATCGGTGGAACCATCGTCGGGGGCCACTGTATGGTGGAACCACCACGGGAGACCACCGTGCGGTGGGACACCGTACGGTGGAACCACCACGGTCGACCACCGTGCGGTGGAACCCTGTACGGTGCACCACCGTGCGGTGAGGCCCCGTGCAGTGGGACACCGTACAGTGCACCACCATGCGGTGGGACCCCGTATGGTGCACCACCGTCGACAGAGATCACTGGCCTAGGGTGGAACTCGACGGGTATTCATCCGCCGTACGAGAGATCAATCATCGTACGACACCAAGCTTCGGGTGACCCCAGTCGTCGTACGGGTTCACTCCATCGTCTGGCAGATAACCTTTGTACGAGCTTGAGACATTACAGTTCGTAGGCTTGAAGGAGCATGGTGACGGCGGTTTAAAAGAGGGTAAAAGAGAAAATACCATGGCATAGTAGGGATAAGATAAACGATGGTGATGGCACGTAAAAAAAAACAAAAAACAAAAAAACGACTAGTTTTAAAATCATTCAATGGAGTCTGGAGCCTAGACACTGAAAAAATTAGAGTGGCGAAGAAGGTTTTTGGCATCTTAAAATGTCACAAAAATGATGTGCGCCATGGACTTCCGTGTGGTTCTGAAGGTGTTAAATTGGTGTTGTTCCGAGAAGTCATGGTAAGTGTTGGGGTTGTTCCGTACTGTGAGAAAGAAGCCTGAAGCTAAGCATTGGCGGGGAAGCCATAAGCCGTAGAGGGAGACGGATTTGGAGGTTGCAAACAAACAGAGTTTGAAGGAAAGGCATTGCAGGAACGCGGAGTCGTACAACACTAGAGAGTTATTCAGTTCAGTTATCAGCCTTTGGGGAGTGTGATGGAGGATTTGAGGCGTCTCCTAGCCTTTGTGCCAAAAGGTTGTGGCCACTTCCAGGCATGAATGGTACGCTTGAGGAACTCGGAGTATGTCTCGGCTGGACGTGAGGTTGCCTTGGTGGATGCACAGAGGGCTCGGGAGGAGCTGACCACCAGGTTGGAGGCAGTAGAAGCGTGAGACTTAGCTTAGCGTACCCAGGAGTTGGATGCCGAGAGGGCAGCGCGAGTGGCTATCGAGGACAAATTGGCTAGGGAGACAGTATCATTTGAGTAGCAGTTGGTGGAGGCTGAGACTAAAAAGCGTGTTTTGCAGACAAGTTTGGTTTAGGCACAGGAGGACTGTGATGTCAAAGGAAGCACTAATGGTGAAATCCGCACTTGAGCATCAGATGGTAGCAGAAAAGGGTTTTTAGGCGAGGACACAACAAGTGTATGGGTTCCAGGCTCGACTGGCGTTAGCAGTTCCTGCAGTTCTCTACCTTGGTTCTGTTTAATGTCATCTCTATTTTGTATTAAGTCGTCCGGAGATGACTTTTTTTCTTTGGGGAGATGATGTTGCGGGGAATAATTATTATGTCATGTTGTCGTATTATGTTATGTTGTCGTCGGTAATTATGAGTTACGACAATCAATTAGTTGTCCCGAAGGGTAGTTGGATGCGATGGTTGGTCGCACCCCTTCGGGTATTATATATTGTATACCTTTCCTTCGTAGTGGCATCATCATAGTCATATCTGGGTGTAATGTTATAAGCACTTGATGTACATGGACTGTTGAATTAATATAGAAACTGGTTCTTTAATATATTTCAATTATGTTTTGTGCATTTACTTCCTACGTTTAATTGTTTACTCGTATGTGGCAAACATCTAGGGCCCTTTTTTTTTGTGTGTGACTGGTTTTGCACAATCGTTGACACTATTGGGGCATTTTTTTCGCACGATGGTGACAGGTTTGTAATTTATGTCTCAATTAGGGTTTTGGAATGACAAGATTTCTAAGTTTTTGCACGATTTTCTTAATCGTGGATCTACTTTTCTGTTTTTGGGTTTTTTGAATTTCCCAAAAAAATCATGATGGGTTTTTCGTTTTTTGCCTGATTTTTTCATATAAAAATCGTGGGTTCTCCCCAGATTTATTAGTTTTCAGGTTTTCTCTAGTTTTTTTAGTTCGTGGGTTTTTAATGTTTTTCCACAAAATGAAGATTTTTGCTGATTTTTCACAAAATTGTGTGTGATTTCAGCATCGCATCTAGGGTTTGACGATTTTCCAATAAATCATACTGTTGTTTTACATCAGCTTTTTTTGATGATTTTTGGACAAAATCGTAGGTTTCAATTTTTTGCCTATTCTTTTTTATCAACAAAAATCGAAGGGAGCTGATCTCAATTTTTGTGTCTCTGGACAATGGAAAGGATGGCTTCATTACCCAACATCATGTTGGAGGGATGGTTTCCATTTCTTGGTCATATGAAGAAGTTCTGCAAAATGCGTTGGTTGAACAGAAGTCCAACCAAGGAGGGTCTTAGTAGCAGGATCATGTCGCAAAGCATTCAGAGGAGAAGGGGGCAGCCTTCTATGCATCCATGGCCAAATGACTAGCAAATTATGTTGTCTTCTATAGGGTAGTTAGTAGAATGACCATTAAGGGGAGGGTATTAAAGTAATATTGTAATATTTTTATAATGGTCATTTAGCTTGTTAGTTTAGGTAATTTCCTTTCTGTAGTTAGTTTCTATTGAGAATGTTTATTTTCCGTCTTTCATTTATGTTTTAGAAACTCTGCTTGTAATCTCTATTTAAGGAGCTTTTGTCTCCTTTGTAAATATTGAACAAACAATTATCATTTCAAATATGTTGTCTACTAATCTGAGTCATACAAATGATGAATTTTCTTCTTTAGAAGAGGATGGCACTGATATGGATGTAAATGACAAAAGACAACAAAGTGGAGGTTACTGTCAACAAATTTTCTCTGATGATGAAGAAAAAGGTGATTCAGATTTGCATAACTTTGAGTCTTATACTTTTGATATAAGACGAAGAATACCATTAGATGAAGAAATCAAAGCAATAACAACTGCCATTGCACAAGTTAAGATCAATTATAACTAGAGAAGTAAGATGTAAAATGACAATAGGTAGTGTATTCATAAAGCAGACTCAAAATTTCACGAAAGATCCAATTGCTACTAAAGGTGCAAAAGGAAAGAAAGATGTCAAGTTTCAAAAACCCCAAATGGAGAATATCAAGCAAAAAGCAAAAACTTCTTCTGTCAATACAAATAGTCTTGCAAGCACTTCTAATTCCAAATTGACATTTGAACAAGAAAAGAATAAGAATGTTTCTTTGGGTATGGTTCTACCATATATTCCTATTATTTAAAATTATGCCCCATTTGTTATGGTAGTATAGTCACAGATAAAAGTTTCAGTGCCACTGTTAGAAATGATGAGGATTGAAGAGCACAAAGATAAGGTATTAGCCTTGATCAACAATACTGCAAAGTTGTTGGCTGAAGGAAAGAAGACTAGTGATAAAACTGAGATAGGAAAGAAACAAGTGAATGAAGTGGAAGGAGTTAAGCATTGAAAGCACAAAGGTTTACCTAGGTACAACTTTGACAAATGTTCTTCTCAGGTTGATACTTTCTATGTCACCTTACTTATAAATGGCAAGTTGATTAAAAATTGTATGATTGATTTTGGAATTTCCATTTTGGGCAAGTGTTTTTTGTAGAAAGGTCATATTTTTGAGTCATAAAAGAGAATTTTGTCAATAAGTGAAAAGCTTTGTATAACATGTCTTCAATTCAGATTGTTTGTATGAATATCACAAATTTTTTATAATTGTCTCCAAGGTGTATATGCCCTTTTTCATAAATAAAAGATCGAGGGTCTTTGAGTTTATCCGTGTAAGTTTATTGCATTGCCTATTTTGTTTGTTGCTTCTATTCAAGTAATAGATTAAATGCTTTAAGTGGAATATGGGGAAGTGTGTATAGCATTGAGGATTTGAAAGAAGATTTGTGGATGATTTCTTTTGTTGAATGTATTAGTTAAGATAATATTGTAATGTTTCTATAATGGTCATCTTTAATGTTTAGTTTGTATGTAGAAACTTTCGTTTCTGTCTTTCATGTTTCTATTATCAATCGTTTCCATTATGGAAAGATCATCTTGTATTCTCTATTTAACAAGTTTTTCGTCTCCTTTGTAAATATCAAATTATCATTTCATGGTATCAGAGCGGGTCAATGGGGTTTTTTTAAGTTTTGGCAAAAAATTTAAAAACAAAAATATTTGGGTTCTAAAATTTTTGAAATAATTTTTTTGTTTGATTTTTCTTTTTTTTGAAAGAATTTTCTCAAAGGTTTTCAGTGAGGCGATCCAGAATCGTGGATTTTTAAGGCGAATTGTGAGGATTTGTTGCAAAATTGAGGATTTTTGTTTTTGTTGAGATCGTGGCGTTTGCTGTGTTGTGAAGGAGTTGGTGTTTCTGAAGATTGTAGGCTGGTGTTGCGTTTTTCCTTGCCGGATGCAATTTTTTTCCCGCTTGTGTTGGGTTTATTTTTGGGTCATGTGTGGGTTTTTTCTTGCATGACTTTTAGTCTTTCCCGTGCCTCTGTAGTTTTTTCTGGGCAATTGGTGTTTTCTAGAAGTTTTTCCAAAGAGATTTGCTATGATTTGCATTTTTTTTTCTTCCTACGCGATGGGTCACCTCTTCGCCTCATGTGATGGGTCAGCTCTTCTTTTCGCATGATGTTTTTTCCTACACGACAACGTTTCTGGCTTTCTTGCACACGACGCGCGTTGTCTCTAATTTTTGGCGAGAAGGCTCACTTACCGTGTCTTTTTGCATCGAACCTGGTTGCAGGGTGCAGTTTTTAGGTGTTACGCACACATGTTTTGTGCTTGCGTTTTTTTTGGTTCTTCCCTTTGTTCACATCACGTGATCCAGTGTTGTGTGCTCACGTATTTCAAGTTGTTCTTTGGCACGAGACCAATGTTTTTTTCTTCTCTTCTGCGCTTGGTTTTCGAGTCCTCATGACTTTCTGTTATGATTTTTGGTCAATTGCTCTGCATATTTTCTTCTCCAACGCCTAGGGTTTTGTTACTGCGGCTTTGTCGAATTGAAGGGTTTGTCAACCTAGGTCTACTTTTGTCTTGCAATGACAAGATGTTCTTTCGCGTGATGAAGTGTTCTGTTGTTGCAGTTATTTTGTGTTCCTATTGCCATGTGATGTCTTAGTTTTTATTGGTGTCTAGTTTTGCAACAATTCATGGGGTACTCTTCAAAGTGAAATTTTTGAAGGGTTTTTTGTTTTTTTCCATAAAAATCAGTGGTGGTTTGAAAGATCCCCACTCAAATTTGATGTAATTTTTTCTGAGTTTGATGCTGCTGATTTAGGATTTGAGGAAGTTTTTTTTTAGAGTTTGGTTTAACGTTTTGGGTCCAATTTGTAGACACTATATTTGACTAGTATAAATTACTGAATTCTGATTTTTAATAACAGCAAGATAACAACTTTTCAGGAATTTTAGAATTAAGCCAAATATGCATACCCAGAGTCCAACGCTCAACTAGTGAAGGGTTTTATTGAAGAATTCAATGAAATCACAATATATGAGTATCCATTGAGATGCAAAGGCTCCAATGCACTTTATTTTCACCAACAATAATTATCAAAACAAATATTGAAAGAGATAGTGGAATCGCTAAGTCCCACGCTTGGCCTCCAGGCAAGATTATTGAATTTACTGAAAGAACAAACAATTTGAATCATAATTGACTCCTATGGCCTGTTGAGATCAACAAATCACTGTTGGAGGGTGCTGATCGTTAAATCTGCTTTAATTCCAAACCCTTTTTTGAGTAGTATGGTCAATTTGTTCAACCTACGACTTGCTCGATGGTACGACCAGCTAGGGAAATGGTATGGCTGGTGCTAAGAGTGGTACGACTGCCTTGAGGTGGTTCCAAACCCTTCAAATCTGCAATAAAAACTCTGATATCTACTTAAAATAAAATCTACTGAAGTTCCAATAGAAACCCTGTATGGATTTCTCTCAACTATGAACTGGGGTTTCGTCCAATTCACCTATCTCTAGGGAGTTTTCGTTCCCAGAAGTCTGATCTGCTGCTGAAATTCATCTCCAGAGCTCAAATCCCAATTCGCTGATGTAAAAAAATGAATCAAAGATGCTGAAGTGAAGTCACCTCATGTTACTTTATTGGCTCTTAACTCTAATTGTACCATTTATGATCCCAATGCTTTATTTTAATGAAGTTTATTAAAATAAACTCTCTTCTAGTGAGTTCGACCCCTTTGAGGGTCTTATTCAGCATTATGAAAGACCATTTTTTTTAAAACAACATTATGTTGCCTAGGGGTGCATGCCATGGGGGTACTTTCAATGTTTTATTTTAACTTTATAACTTCACCTTGTAAAGTCACATATATTAATTTTCTATTTTTAGCTAAAAGTGACTTTATAATAAAATAACATTGAGTACTCATAAAATAAGCCATCCTAGCGCAAACTACCAAGTAGAAGTCCCCACATACCAACACTGTCATCTCTTATCTACTGGATTTGCTTTCGGAGATGGATAATAAGCAAATCTTTGTACCTGAGTGATCATCTAGGAAAGAGTGGACACTAAAGTCCTCCCTTCCCAGAATTGCTTGCCCTCAAGCAATTGCAAAGCTGGATGTTGAACTATCGTCTCTCCTTCCCACGTGGCATCCTCTATAGGTAAGTCCTTCCAACGAACCAAATATTCTTAGATCACTCCTCAACCTCCTCTCCCTCATCTCAAAAATCTCAAAAAGATTTAAGATCACTCGGCCCTCCTCATCCAATGGAGGCAACTCAGGTGAAGAAACAATATGCTGTCCCAAAGCCTTTTTCAAGCAAGACACATGAAAGACATTATGTATCTTACTTAAGGCAACTCAAGCTCATACGCTACCTCTCCAACCCTCCTCAATACTCTATAAGGACCATAAAACTGGGGCTTGAGTTTTTTTGCCCCACTTCTCTTGAGTGTACTCTATCTGTAGGGTTGTAAGCGCAAGAAGACCATATCTCCAACCTCAAATGACCTTCAAATGACCTCTCAATCCAATGCCAATCTGCTTAAACCTTCTGCTAATTCTGGGCATGGTGAATGTTATCCTCAAGTGCCTTAAGGATATCCTGACTGTCCTGAAGCCAATCCCTAGCTCTAGGCGCTCTACTATCATATAATGCTAGATCATTATATCCATACAATGCTCGGAAGGGAGTCATACCAATAGACATGTGGTACAGAGTATTATAACAATACTCACCCAAATACAATCAATGCATCCATGCCTTTTGCTGACCCGAGACATAGTTACGTAGATAACCCTCTACCCATTTATTGACTATCTTTGTTTGTCCATCCGTCTGAGGATGGTAACTGGTGCTAGGAGTCAACTCTATAACTACTAACCAAAATAGCTCCTACCAAAAGATGCTCATGAATCTACTATCCCGATCACTAATAATTGTCTTGGGGAGTCCATGGAGTCTAAACACCTCCCGAAAGAATAGCTTTGCTACCTGAGATGTTGTAAAGTTGGCTACAATAGAGAAGTGTGCAAACTTTGTCAATCTATCCACAACCACATAGATGCAATCCTTCACCTAGACTCTGGGAAGACCAGTAATAAAATCCATCGATATACTCTCACACTTTTGCTCCGAAATAGGTAATGGTTGTAGAAGACTAGTTGGGAAAGTATTCTTTGACTTGTTTTGCTAACAAGTCACACACTCACGAACATAGCACAAGACATCATCCTTGAGACCCTTACATGAGAATCTCTTGTACCTACCTGTATGTCTTGAAGTAACTAGGATGTCCTGCTAGTGGTGTGTCATGGATGTTGCGTAAAATCTTATCCTTCAATTTCGAACCAGGTACTAAATAAATCATGTCCTTATAATATATCACATCATCAATCATCGTCTATTTGTCATCCTGAATCTGCCCGTCCATAATCTCACATGCAAACCGATTTTTGGAGTACTCAACTAAAAATTGAGACTTCCAATCAGCTAGAATCTCACTTAAGGAACAAAAGGTAGATACTGTTGGTGCTCATTAAGCTCTTTCTGCTCCAAGAAGTATTTCAAACTGTTGTGGTCGGTTCTCACCACAAACTTTCCACCCACCAAGTACTGACGAAACTTCGCTAAAGCATGCATAATGGTGAGCATCTCTTTATCATAGGTGGAATACAACCTCTCATTATGCATCAACTTCTTGCTCTCGTAAGCAATGGGGTGGCAATTTTGCATAAGAACCGCATCAATACGCTCTCGTGATGCCTTACACTCTAACACAAAGGGCTAAGAGAAGTCTAGAAGCGCTAAAATTGGACATGAGCTCATAACCTGCTTGAGCCTGTCAAATAGAATCTATGCCTCATTTGTCCATTTGAAAGCGCTCTTTTGTGTGAGATCTGTTAAAGGAGCCACAAGCTGTGAATAGCCTTTCACAAACCTACAATATCCACATAAGCCTAGGAAAGCCCTCAACTCTGAAATATTCCTAGGTGGTGGCCATTCAAGTATTGCCTATATCTTCTCCTAATGAACCTTCACTCCATTAGCACCAATCACATACCCCAAGTATAATCTCTGTAAGTCCAGACTCACATTTGAACATCTTAGCAAATACAAACTGCGCCTCCATGATACCAAGAACCTCATCCAAATGCCTTAGGTGCTCTTCCCAAGTCCTACTGTATATCAGTATATCATCAAAGAACACTAGCACATACTTACGCAACTGCTTATTAAATATATGATGCATGCACGACTAAAATGTAGCAGGTGTGCTAGTAAGACCAAACAGCATCACCAAAAACTCATAGTGCCCATGGTGACATCTAAATGCTGTCTTATGTATGTCCTCCTCCCGAACACGTATTTGATGGCATCTTAATTGAAGATCAATCTTTGAAATTTCATTGCACCATGAAGCTCATCTAGTAGCTCATCTATGCGTGGAATCAGATACTTGTTCTTGATTGTTTTCTTATTCAATGCATGGTAGTCAATGCACATGTGCATAGTGCCATCCTTCTTCTTCACCAACACTACAGAAGAAGCAAAGTGGCTAGAACTAGGCTTGATGTGCCCCATATCCAATAAATCATGAATGGTCTTCTCTATCTCATCCTTAAATGCCTTAGGATGACAATAGGGAGTAGTGATGACGGGCTTGGCGCCCTCCTCAAGTTCTATCACATGCTCAAAGCCACGATTGGGTGGTCTCCCAGGAATGGCTGCTCATCAGGTGAAGTAGGTGATTTGGAAGAAATAAAACATTGTGCCACCCAAGCAACGTCTCCATGTCTAAAGAGAGACTCCATCCTATGCGTTGAAACTACCATAGGTCCACCATCTGAAAGAGCCTTTAGCACAACTTTCTTGCCATTAG
Source organism: Cryptomeria japonica (assembly GCF_030272615.1). NCBI lineage: Eukaryota > Viridiplantae > Streptophyta > Pinopsida > Cupressales > Cupressaceae > Cryptomeria > Cryptomeria japonica. The sequence continues at coordinate 12,610,216 of NC_081410.1, forward strand.
CCATGAACTCTAACTCCATCCTCTTGAAATCTTGAATATACCTGCCAAGTGATTGCAACCACAGGATGCCCAACGCTGTATCAATATCAACAATACCTACAACATAGAAATCATCAGTCAAGGTGTGATCCCCCATATGTATACTAAGTCGTGGAACTCTCCTGGTGCACCTCATAGTAAAACCATCTGCTACTATCACACTTAAATCAGAGAAATCCTTTGCCTGCAATCCACGCCTAGCCACCAAACCCTCATCAATGAAGTTATTTGTGGCACCACTGTCAACAAGGCAAGTCACACATTGTCCCTTGATTACCCCCTATAAACGAAAGGGATGGTATATGGAACTTCAGAAAGAGTGGCAATAGTAACATTGGATGTATCCAATGTATCATTACCGCCCAGCTCAACCTGTGGAGCATCTTGCTTAGCGTCACCATTGTTACCCTCAAAAACTGCATCCTGTATATGCTCATCATCCACATCTGAATAGACCTCAATGAGATGTGCTTTGCCTTTGCCAAGGCATCTATGTCCAGTTTCCCAAGGCTCCTTACACAAGAAGCATAGCTTCTTCCTCAACTCATTGTGTGTCTCTTGATCCATCCTAGGACGAGGTGGTGCACTCTTGTGTTGTGTAGAAGACCTCTAGAAAGGCTTGGAGGCTTGGTGCAAGGGCACCTAGGCTACCATCAAGCCTCTATGAGGAAAATTTTGAATCTTTTGTGTTTTGAGGTATGAAAGTTGTAAATAAGGTCTTTTAAGACCAAATGTGATGTAATAAGGTCATTAAGACCATTGAATGTTAGATTAAGTCCTAGTAGGGTCTTTTTGTTGATATTGCTCAAGAATTGTCAAAATTGTAATTTTGTGGCAAATATGTCTTAATAGGGTCATATATGGTATTTTATGATGCATGAAGGTATTTTAGTCCTATTGGGACCTATTCATATTGGTTGTGAGTTGTAAAAGTCTTGGTTTAAGTCTAGGTAGCATTTTTGGAAAAAATGTCAATATTGCCAAAATGTTGTCTAGGCAATTTTTGTATTGTAAGAGCAATTAGGAGTTGGTTGGTTGAAACAAATCCAAACGGTGATTATTTCAGTTGGGAAGCCTTAGAGGCATTCAAATAGGCCATTCCCACGTTGATTTGGAGGCTGGATGGATGTGGATGTAAACAAGAAGTAAAAATCAATAAGAATTTCATTGTTACCTGCACTTTTTCTGAGTTCTTCCACCGTGACAGTCTGATAAGAGACATTTTTATTGAGAAATTCATTCATTTTGCACTGATTGTCCATTGAAGATGAGAGAGGGATGAATTACCTCTGATTTGGCTTTTGTATCATTCAGTTTCATTGAGTTTTTAGAAAGATATCTCAAATTTTGTGAAATCAGTCCAAACCCTTACCTAGGGTAAACCGAGACTGCGTAAAATGCTTTTGTTTTGCTTCCATGTCAAATAAACCACTCCAAATGGGTGGAAATGCTTTGTATATATGTGCTTTCTATCTTCTATGTTTTGCAGGGTACCATAAAGCGTTTGGCACGTGCAATCATGAAGGAAAAGGACTGAAATTCACTGTCTCGGTCTGAGAACACTGTGTGTGCATGATTTTGGATGGTGTAAAGGCAACGAAGGTGTTTGGAAGGTTTGCAAATGAGGAGAGGGATGTGTGAAGGACCCCTTGACAAGATCCAAGTGTGTTATGAATAAGGAAGGCAATTAATCCATGGGAGTTTATGACTGTCTTGACCCTTTGAGTTGGCTGTCACAGTTTGACAGTGTGTTGAAAATCACTGCATTTATATAGTTAGAAGTGGATTTGGTGTTGGTTTGAGTGTCAAGGGTGTGGTAGGGTGGATCCACATCCTCATAGTTTGTATTTGAAAGTGTGGTAAGAAAATAATAGTCCATTCAAACATTACTGTCCCTGTCTACTACATGATTGTCCCAAAGCACATTTGACTGTCCTAATAAATAGTGTGTTGATTGTGAGTGAAGGGTAACTATGTTGGGTATGTTGGGTGGGTATAAAGTCAAGAGTAGGAGTGGTGTGAAGTCCTTGAAGGGAATTCCAAGAGTATATGTGGTTGGAGTAGTCTTTGTATGTTGAAATGGAGTTTGGAGTCCTAATTGGGTATGGTGTTGATGAGTGACTAGTAGTGAGACTTAAGGTGTTTGAATGTTGGAGGGTTTGGATTTGGGTTCATACATGTTGGTGAGGGTTAATTGAACATGTTCCAATGAATGGTTGAGGGCTAAGAAGCATGAGTAAGGTTTTGATGTATTGTACCTTGTGAGTACTAATAGCCTTGTGAGGAGTCCTGTGAGGTTTAGAGGGTTATCACCTTATTGTATAGGTGAGTTGGGAGAAAGATCTCCCCTATTGGTTGAGTTCCTTGGATGCTTTGCATCAAGGCCCCGAGAAACTTTCTATTCTGCTGATAACAAGTATATGGTGGTGAAGTCTCAAGGTCCAAGGTAGTCTGAATAGCCTCATGTAATGTCTTAGGCTGAAGAGCTTTGACCAATCTGCGTAATTTGTCATGTAAACCTTCAATAAACAACATCACCACATGTCTATCAAGCATCTTTGGAACCATAACAACAATACATTGAAACTCATTAATATAAGTTTCAACATGTCCAGTCTATCACAACAGTGCAAGATCTCTGTAATACAACTCAACATCCTTATAGTCAAATATGGCAATCGACCGCTCAATAAACCTAGTGTAAGAATGAATGAGCCCATGGTTTTGGGTAACCAAACCATGGTGCCACCAATCATACCACACCCTCCAAATGTAGAACTGCAAACTAAATAGCCTCATCTTTAGGCATCGACTTAAGTGAAAGGTAGATATCAAGTTTGTGCACCCAGGCTCATGCACTGATCTTCCCACTGCCATCAAAGGAAGATAAAGTGAGCTTACTTAGTAGCTCACTTGAGGTCATTGTTTTGCTGCTGTCTAGGCTATCTATCACTGCAACTCCTCGTACTGTCTTTGCACTGTAGACAATATTGATGTAAAGGGAAGGCATCCCTAACATGCTATGGTAGGTGTGCCCACTCATCGCTAGCCGCCATAACCATATCTTGAACTCAATGCCCTCCTGTGGGTCTACTGGTGGTAGCTCATCTCTAGGAGGAAAATGAGGCTGCATGGGTCTGTCTGCTGTCCGTGTGTGAGTCCTGTCATGCCTAGGGGAACCAAGAGCATTGTCAATCGATGAAGGGGCTCTACTACTCCCATGGATGCCTACAACTGAAACAAACTTGTCAATCTTGTGATGCCCATCACACCTGTCATGTCTGCCATGCCTATCCCTAGGCTGATCCAAATCCAATCTATGTAGAGTATCTTGAAGTCTGTCTAATGCCTGCACAATCTGCAACTGTGAATTAGCAAACGTTCTAAGTAACTCATCAGGATCAGGACGATTTTGTCTCTCCTCATGTTGGGGAATTTAATTACCCTTAGGTATATCACCCATACCAAAATCTAAATGTCCTTGTGTTCTTCTGGGAGTATATTATTTGTAAGGCCCAATCCTTCCCGGATGCATAGAAATAATCAGAGGACCCTCAAGATGGAAAGATCATAGTTTTGATACCATTGAAAGATCCCCACTCAAATCTGATGTAATTTTTTCTGAGTTTGATGCTGCCAATTTAGGATTTGACGAAGTTTTTTTTTAGAGTTTGGTTTCAGTTTTGTTGCCAATTCTGGAATGGGGTTTATACATGAAACATATGCCAATAAACAACGTTTTGGGTCCAGTTTGTAGGCACTATATTTGACTGATATAAATTACTGAATTCTGACTTTTAAGAACAGCAAGATAACAACTTCTCATAAATTATAGAATTAAGCCAAATATGCATACCCGGAGTCCAACGCTCAACTAGTGAAGGGTTTTATTGAAGAATTCAATGAAATCATAGTATATGAGTATCCACTGAGATGCAATGGCTCCAATGTATTTTATTTGCACCAATAATAATTATCAAAAACAAATATTGAAAGAAATAGTAGAATCACTAAGTCCCATGCCTGGCCTCTAGGCAAGATTATTGAATTTACTGAAAGAACAAACAATTTGAATCACAATTGACTCCTATGGCCTCTTGAGATCAACAAATCATTGTTGGATGGTGCTGATCATTAAATCTGCATTAATTCCAAACCCTTTTCTGAGTGGTATGGTCTATTTGTGCAACCTGTGGCCTACTTGATGGTACGACCAGCTAGGGAAGTGGTACGAATGCCTTGAGGTGGTTCCAAACCCTTCAGATCTGCAATAAAAAATCTGATGTCTGCTGAAAATAATATCTTCTGAAGCTCCAATAGAAACCCTATATGGATTTCCCTCAACTATGAATTGGGGTTTCGTCCAATTCATCTATCTCTAGGGAGTTTTTGTTCCCAAAAGTCTGATCTGCTATTGAAATTAATCTTCAGAGCTCAAATCCCAATTTGTTGATGTAAAAAAATGAATCAAAGATGCTGAAATGAAGTCACCTCATGTTACTTTATTGGCTCTTAACCCTAATCGTACCATTTAGGGTCCCAATGCTTTATTTTAATGAAGTTTATTAAAATGAACTCTCCTAGTGAGTTCGACCCCTTTGAGGGTCTTATTCAGCATTATGAAAGACCACTTTTTTAAAAACAACATAATGTTTCCTAGGGGTGTATGCCATGGGGGTACTTTCAATGTTTAATTTTAACTTTATAACTTCACCTTGTAAAGTCACTTTAATTAATTTTATTATTTTTAGCAAAAAGTGACTTTATAATAAAATAACATTAAGTACTCATAAAATAAGCCCTCCTATTGCAAACAACCAAGTATAAGTCCCCACATGCCAGCACTATCATCTCCTATCCACTGGATTTGCCTACGGAGATGGATAATAGGCAAATCTCTGTATCTGAGTGATCATCTAGGAAAGAGGGGACATTACATGGTTTTGTTAAATTTTGTAACGTCGGTCGTACTATTTCATGCTTTCGATATATATATATATATATTTTTTACACCGTTCATGGTATCGGGTGGTAAAGCGATTCTCAAACAAGTCGCACTCCTTCCAATCGGGTAAGTAAATGGTGACTAGTTTATATACTGTGGTGAGAGGTACGTAGGGAAGAGATGTGTCTTCCCACGTGGGAAGACATATCTCTTCACTACGTAACCCCTCATCCAGTTATATAGCATGCTTACATTGAGGAGGATGGACACACCGAAATTAATAAGTGTTGTGCATCTTCAAAACACGCTATAGCAGATAAAATACAACTTTCAGATCATATCTCCATCTCTTCTATTTTGATCACAAAATTTTGAAAGAATTTAACATGGTATCAGAGCCAAGTTAAGGAAGATCATATTAAAATTCTGTAACGATCTCATAAACTTTCACCAGGCTCTTACTAAGATCACATTCCCATAAATCTAATGGCAACCGGAGTTAGGTTTGAAGATAGATTAGATGGAGCATCAAATTTTGTATCTTGGAAATTCAGGATCATGCTTGTTTTGAAAGAAAATAAAATTGACTCCCATGTCAAAAGTGAAATTCCTGAACCCTCTGATTATATAGAGAAAATTCAGTGGAGCAAGGACAGTGAGAAGGCCCTTAAGATAATTGTGGATTCAGTAAGAGACCACATTGTACCAGTTATTTCTAGATATGAGACGGCCTTTCAAATGTTCAAAGCACTAGCTGACATTTATGAAATTAACAACACTAGCAGGGCTCTCACCCTAAAGAATCAACTACACCATATAAAGATGAATAAAGGAGAAACAGTTACATCCTGTTTCTTGAGGATCACTGAGCTTAGGGATCAACTATCCACTAGTGGACATCTAGTAGACAACAAAGAGCTTGCTATGATGGCCCTAAATGGACTTCCTACCTCATGGGAATCGTTCATTCAAGGAATCAGTGCTCGTTCTAAATTTCCCAAGTTTGATAGATTGAAAACTGATTGCATTCAAGAGGAATCTCGGCTTGTCACAAGAGGAATAAAGCAAAACAATGGTAATGAAGACATTCAAGTTCTAAACTCTAATTCCCACAAGAAAGGAAAGAAGAAGAACTTTAAGAGAAAGAGGGACAACAACTCAAATGGGAAGAGGTCTTCAAAGAAGAAGAGAGACATTTCTGAAGTACAATGTTTCAGATGTGACCAATATGGGCACTATGCGATGAAGTGTCCAGACAAGATCAAACAACAAGCTTCAATGGCAAAAATTAAGAAAGGGAGTAATTCCGAGAAGCTAGTCTTCTACTCAGCCCTCTCTAGTCAAGTCACCTCCAGTTTCAACACATGGGTGATTGACAGCAGAGCATCTCGACACATCAATGGATTTCGTAAGCACCTAGATACACTCGTGGAAAGTTCAAATGAAGAAGTGACAATTGGTGATGACTCAAATTATCCAATTATGGGAATAGGAACCCACAATATCAACCTAAAGTCAGGCATATCCCTACAACTGACTGGAGTTCTATTTGTACCTGGTATAAAGAGAAACCTTGTCTCAGTTTCTGCACTTGAAGATAAGAGTTACAAATTACCCTTTATGGAAGGAAAGGTACTTGCTTGGCCAAAGAACTCCACCATCAAGAAAGCCCACACCATTGGAGTAAGACAAGGGAGCCTCTACAGACTTTGCACCACTCCACCTCTAGCTTTGATTCATGAGACTCCAGATTTGAATGAACTTTGGCACAAAAGATTAGGGCACCTTCATTTCCATGCCCTACCTAAGATAGAGAAGATGGTGATCGGCTTACCCAAGCTAAGTCAAAAATCTGAAGGAGCTTGCAAAGGGTGTGCCTTGGGAAAGAATACTAAAGGGTCTTTTAATTCTAGCAACAATAAATCCAAAAATGTATTAGAATTAGTTCATTCTGATTTATGTGGACCCATGTCTGTACCCTCATTAGGGGGATTTTTATATTATGTAATATTTGGAGATGATTATTCTAGGAAGACCTGGATATATTTTCTGAGGTACAAAGAGTCTGAAGAAATCCTTTCTAAATTTAAGGAATTCAAAGCTCTTGCAGAAAATATGACAAGTAAGAAAATATAACCTTAAGAATAGACAATGGGGGGGATTGTTTAAAGATTATTGTTTAAATGTTGGGATTAAGAGGGAGTTAACTGTACCTTATAACCCACAACAAAATGGGGTAGCTGAAAGAAAGAATAGGACTATAGTAGAAGCTGCTAGGGCTATGTTGTTTGACCAAAATATAGAAACCTCATTTTGGGCTGAAGCATCTAGGACAACTGTGTACATTCAAAATAGATGTCCTCATTCTCTTCTTGACAATAAAACCCCTGAAGAAGCCTTTACTGGCAACAAACTTGACATAAGTCATTTCCGGATCTTTGGGTGTCCAGTCTATATTCATGTCCCCAAAGAAAAGAGGTCAAAGTTAGAACCTTTTGGAAAGAAAGGAGTCTTTGTTGGGTACAGTGAAACCTCTAAAACCTACAGAATATACATACCTGGTCAAAGACAAATTGAACTAAGCAAAGATGTCATCTTTGAGGAAGACAGAGTATTTAGGGGGTCCAAAAGATCTAATGAATTAGAACACCAAGATCCTCCTACAAGCTTGGATGAGGATTCCACCCCTGAAGATGTTGAGCATGAAGTTCAAGGCTTACCTTGAGAAGAAAATTATCCCGAAACTAGGAAGAGACCACTTTGGGCTAAAAAGATGCTTCAAAAAGCTGAAAATTATGCTGCTCCAAAGGGGACCTTCAGAGAAAGTAAGAGACCTAACCTATTTTCCAGTTATACTGCCTTGATGAGTGACATCATTGATGCAGAACCTTCCTGTGTTGGAGATGCGCTCAAGCATCAAGTTTGGAAAGATGCTATGTCAGAAGAGTATCAGTCAATTCTGAAAAATGATGTCTGGGATATTGTGCCTAGGCCTAAAGGCAAATCTGTGGTATCTTCTAAATGGCTCTTCAAAATCAAACATGCAGTAGATGGCAGCATTGAGAAGCACAAAGCAAGGTTTGTTGCTAGAGGTTTCTCACAGAAAGAAGGTATTGACTATGAAGAGACATTTGCTCCTGTTGCCAGATACACTTCTGTCCGAGCAATTTTGTCTATTGCAGCATCTAAAGGATGGAAAGTCCATCAAATGGATGTTAAGACTGCTTTTCTGAATGGTAAGATTGAAGAAGAAGTTTATTTGGAGCAACCTGAAGGTTTTGTGATTCATAAGGCTAAATCACATGTCTGCAGATTAAAGAAAGCTCTATATGGACTGAAACAGGCCCCCAAAGCTTGGTATGAAAGAATTGATCATTATATCTTGGAATTAGGGTTTTCCAAGAATGAAGCAGATCCAAATCTCTACTACAAGGTAATCAATGGTAAATTATTAATTCTATTCTTTATGTTGATGATCTAGTAATCACAGGAGAGGATAATTGTATTTCTCAATGTAAGAAAGAATTAGCCTCTGAGTTTGATATGAAAGATTTAGGAATTCTTCACTACTTCCTTGGATTGGAAGTTTGGCAGCAGGCAGATGGTATAATCCTTAATCAAGGAAAATACACCATTGATATACTCAAGAGATTTGGAATGATGGATTGTAGATCCATGACCACACCTATGGAGACAAATCTGCACAAACTAAAGGAAGCAACTGCAGAATCAGAGTTTGCAGATCCTACCCTCTACATACAGATTATTGGATCTCTGATGTATTTGGTAAACACAAGACCTGATATATGTTATGTTGTTAATGCACTAAGTCAGTTCATGTGTGAACCTAGGGAAATACATCTTGTTGCTGCAAAACATATTCTGAGATATCTTCGAGGAACTATTGGTTTTGGTCTGAAGTATAAACATGTTGCTTCAGTTTAGGATCAGGAATGATCTCATGGATATGTAGAAAACAGTCTTCAGTTGCTCAGAGTTCTACAAAACCTGAATACATTGCAGCCTCCATGGGAGCAAGAGAAGTATGGCTTCAGAAACTGCTTGTAGGACTGTTTGGTCAGCCCTTAAATCCTACTGTCATCAATTGTGACAATCAGAGTTGCATCAAGCTTTCAATGAATCCAATATTTCATGACAGGTCTAAACACATTGAGATTCCTTATCACTATGTTCGAGATATGGTGGAAAGGAATGTGATCCGACTGAATTATATTGGTACAGGTGATCAGATTGCAGACATTCTTACCAAGCCTCTCTCCAAGATCAAAATTGAACACTTTAGAGATAAACTTGGTATGGTTGAAAATGTTATTTAATTTTGAGATAGAGTCTCATTTATTTTGATATACTAATATATTTAAAGATGTTTAGTGTGTAAACTCTTTTATTTGTCATGTGTGTGACTCCATGACTGCATGGGCCTTTTGTGAACATTATTGAAGGGTGACGACTTTTCAATAATGAAGACCTGTTTCAAATTGATATTGTAAGGTGACGATTTCACAATTATCAATTTAACTATCTTGATGGATATCATGTGACTTGATATCTGTGGACATGTCATGATAGTATATATATCTCTAAGACATTATGGTAGATATCTGTTGGTTGATATCATTAAATAAACTATAATTATGATAGAGATCTTCATGGTGAATATTAGGAACATAATATTCGTGGACATGCCATGAAATCATTATCAGTATGGTAGGCATCATGTGACTTGATGCCAGTGCACACACCTTACTTGATAACTATGAGTTATGGTGAGTATCATGAGACTTGATATTCATTGTTGAACATATCTTTGAATATCACTATGGTGTGATATCTCCTCTCTTCACAATCAATGGATGAATCGTGATGTTTTCTCTAACATGGAATGTGTCCTCCCTAGTTAAGAGGGAGTGTTAAATTTTGTAACGTTGGTCGTACTATTTCATGCTTCCGATTTATATATATATATATATATAAATTTTTTACATCGTTCATGGTATCGGGTGGTAAAGCAATTCTCAAACAAGTCGCACTCCTTCCGATTGGGTAAGTAAATGGTGACTAGTTTATATACTGTGGTGAGAGGTACGTAGGGAAGAGATGTGTCTTCCCACGTCGGAAGACATATCTCTTCACTACGTAACCCCTCATCCACTTATATAGCATGCTTACATTGAGGAGGATGGACGCACCGAAATTAATAAGTGTTGTGCATCTTCAAAACACGCTATAGCAAATAAAATACAACTTTCAGATCATATCTCCATCTCTTCTATTTTGATCACAGAATTTTGAAAGAATTTAACAGGTTTTGCATGATTTTTTCCGCAAAAATCATGGTTTCTTGCAGTTTGTTCTTGGGTCGTAGTACTCATCTGGAAGAATGGAGGGTTTGCCAATTTTTTCCTCAAGATCGTTGTTTTAGTTTGAAAAGCTGCTCTCGGTATCTTTCGCTACAAGGAGGGAAAGCATTGTTACCCAATTTCTCATTGGACGGATTGCAATAGTTCAATAGAACCAAGGAGGGTCTTAGCAGCAAGCTCTTGTTGCAAAGTGTTCTGAAGCGAAGGGGCCAGCCTTCAATGCTTTTGTGACCAAAAGACCTTTTGTAGGGTAGTTAGTACGATGACCATTAAGGGAGGGTGTTAAGATAATATTGTAATGTTTCTATAACGGTCATCTTTGATGTTTAGTTTGGATTCAAAAACTTTTGTTTTTGTCTTTCATGTTTCTATTATCGATCGTTTCCAATATGGAAAGATCGTCTCGTTTCTCTATTTAAGGGGTCTTTTGTATCCTTTGTAAATATTGAATATCAAATTATCATTTCATTAGTGTTAGGCACTAGTACCACTTATCGAAAAAATTTGAGTTCTGATGTTAGAAGGAGGCATTTGCGGGGACATATTGGACTATGTACCCTAGATAGGCTCCGAACTAAAATCCACTTTGTCCAATATATAGAACCAAGAATCTGAAAGATAAATCATTTGAATGTTTTGTATGTTTTATAAGATATTTTCATATATGTTCTCAAAGCTTGTAATGAGTAGTTCTCCAAGAACCTAGCTAGTTTGGAGTAAATCTTGTATTTCTGGGTGAAAATTTGTGATAGCATTTCTGCTATAGCAATATCCTGGTACGTTATTGTTCAAATTCATTGATATTGAATAAAAAGACACCCCCATAGGTTCTGGAGAACTTAAAGTGAAGATAAGAACAATTCTGTTGTCTCCTGTTCGTTGGCCATTGATCTGAGAGTCTTGAGCATTAGAAATGGCTATTCTATGGAGATTATCAGGCAATCAGTTTGAAACACCAACATGCCCTAAAAACAGTATTACTTTACGCTTTTGTTTGATATGATATTTCAAACACCATAATGTTGGAAGACGGGCTATAAGAAAACAGATGTATAAACTGAGGTTTTGCCACCATATAAACAATTACAAACCTTGTTGAAAAGTGTTAAAATGCCTCATATTATACGAATCAGGATAGGATAAAAAATCTCTTCTTTGTATAATTTGAATTGGTTAATCATTCTATTAGAATGTAGAAATTTAAATATCATCAGAATTATGACAGATAATGTTAGAAGTTCATGGTAAGATGTCTTAAAGAAACATGTTTGATTGTGGGTATTAGATTCCGTGTTTGGCTTAAATACAATTAACTCTTATATTTGAGGTGATTTCTTTCTTGTTTTGAAGGAAAAGAGCAGTTTTTTTTTGCACTGGGAAAAAGGTGCTAGCCCATGCTATTATATGCTACAATATTTGAAACACAACAAGGCTTAAACATGGGAAACATGGACAAGGATGCATAACATTTGGGGCTTACTACCCTTGAAACAATGAAACCTTACCAAAAGCTGTCAAAATACTCTAGTTTGTTCAGCTCTGCAGGCTTGAAATGTGCTTTTCCTACACTCAATTCTGAGCAAAACATGCTTGTCACTTGATTGTGATTGGATTTCATAATTGTCCACTTAGTTGTGAAAAGCTATGAGGAGGCCACATTTCAAGTATATAGATCAGCTTCTGAAATGTAATTGGTGAAATGCTTTACAAATTTCGATTCAATTGCTATGTACAATCATCATTATAACAGAAAGCTAGGTTGTTAGAGAAGGTTTATATTTGAGGTTTTGGAGTCTCTCACATAAAAGGAAGAGGGAAAAATGGTAAGGAATGTCTCAAAATATTTTTGGTGTTTATCGTAAGCTATGGTTGGCTACAAAAGGTCTAGTGGACAAGAGAGACATAGTATTTGTCAGTGGAGTGCCAATGATGAGGTAGTAGGTCCTAAAAGAGTCAATGAGATGAATCTTTGTCATCAATATATGCCTTATTGTGAAGAGTAACATCATGCTTATTTATAATGTAGAGTTTTCTAAGAAAAATACTGCATTTATAGGATGCTAAGTTATTAGACTTGCCTTGGGAATCGGGGTCATTGAAATGTGGAAAAAAATCAAACCAAATCCTCATTCAATTCGTTATCCTCACTGATATTTTTGTGTTGTAGATTTCAGAAATTTTTGTAAATTTAATAAAAATATGTACCATTTCACACCTGGAGACTGTAGAATTCAAGTAGCAGACATGCAGTGAACCTGTGTTTTAAGTTTTAACTTCTTTTCCTTGGATCAGTCAATGGTTCAGGTTGTCAATGCTAATTGAAGATGTTCTTTATATATTTTTCTTACAGGTGACTGTAATTTGTCAATGCTGCAAACTATACATGTGGGTACAAGAACAATGGTTGCTCTTGCCCTTGCTGAATTGCCAGGAAATGCTGCAGATTGGATTTTAGCTATGGGAGGACTTGACAACAAGGTTCATCTATATGTTAGTGAAAGGAGGGGGAAGGTCAGGCTACAATTTTAGATTTGATTTAAGTTCTTTGAACTTTACAGTTGTGTCTTTTGTACTATATTTGCTGGTTTGTAGAAATAATTTTATTTGTTCAATCCAGTTTGTACCTGCATGTGAACTGAAAGGCCATCAAGATTGGATACGCAGTTTGGATTTTTCAATTCCTACAATAGCTGAGGAGAGGATGGAGATTTTTGTTACAAGTTCCTCCCAAGATAAAACTATTAGGATATGGAAAGTATCATTTCATAGTTATTTGAGTGAACATAAAGAGGAGGCACAAAGCATCCAAAGTGTTAGTTTGAAAACATATATTGAAGGACCCATGTTTAAATTGGGCACATCTGTATGGCAAGTTTCTCTAGAATCTCTTCTTGTTGGACATGAAGATTGGGTATATTCTGTAAGTTGGCAACCTCCTTTGAAGATTTCTATTGATGACAACAATGCTTGCTGGATACAACCTCAGAGTATTTTATCCGCATCAATGGACAGGACAATGATGATATGGAGACCTGACAGGAAGACAGGAATCTGGATCAATGATGTTACAGTTGGAGAATTAAGTCATTCTGCTTTAGGGTTTTATGGGGGTCTATGGAGTCCTAAAGGAGATGCCATTTTGGCTCATGGATATGGTGGATCTTTCCATCTTTGGAAAAATGTTGGTCTTTCAGTTGAAGATTGGCAGCCTCAGCTAGTTCCGTCGGGGCATTCTGCAGCAGTATTAGATCTGGGATGGGCTAAATCTAGGCAGTTTATACTGTCAGCCAGTCATGATCAGGTACACTTCAATTCCTATATTTTTATTTACGTTGGATGGTAATTTCAAGTTTTAATGCTTAAACTCTGCTATTTTTTTGGCATCTCACTTATTTTATGTATTATAATCTTCAAATCTTGTTTTTAAACTCAGTTTCAGTTCAGGGTTCAAGCAAAATAGTGTGGCAATTTTTTCCAGGGTATGGTATAGCTGTACATATATTAAGATTGTATTTAAACAAGGTTGCACGGGTACGGGGGTACTTGGAGACTTTGGAGACTGGTGCTGGTACTGGTACGGCTATTTTTTCAAAATAGGAGACGTGGGTACTTGGAGACGCCAATTTCTTTTAAATATAATTTAATAATTTATAGAAATTCTGAAAATATAATGACATTGAACATTAAATATAATATAATAATTTAGTAATGGCTGTTGCAACGTTTTAAGAAATCCTTGTGACCTGCATTTGTTTTGAGCATTGTTTTTTTTTCCATTTGTACTACATTTTGATTGTTTTGTTGCTTGTGTTTTGTTTTTTTTAACATTTAAGGTTTCCTTTTTTTGTTTGGCTTGGAGACGGTGGGAGACAGGCGGATACGTTAGCGAGAAGTCTCCTCTCTATGGAGACGTTTCCAACGAAGTTTCCGGTGCGGGAGACGTGCCCAAGTCTCCGGTACGAGTACCCAGGGGCTTGGTACGAGTACCCATGCAACCTTGTATTTAAAATACTTACAATTTGTAAATATATATTTTTTAAATAAATAAGCAATTTATACTTTTATATATGATAAATTAATTAATAATAAATAATAAATATATTTTTTATGTATTAAATTAGTTAAGATTAAATATTAAAAATTGATCAATATTAATAATAAATATATTTTTTATGTATTAAATTAGTTAAGATTAAATATAAAAAATTAATCAAAAATATTGATCAACATAGCAAACATTAAATGCATAGTTAATGTTTGGTTTAATATTTTATAATTTTTATGTATTTCTATTCAGATTCATAGTGTAAAAATATTAATTAGCTAATTAGCTAATTAGCTAGACCAAAGGAAACAGAAACAACCCAAACAGAAAAGGCAATCAAAGTGCCTGAAGATATGAATATAATTCACTTCCTCAATAATGAGTGTGGTGCATTGGGGGGCCATATATTTCAATAGTAAGATAATCTGAAACCTGGGGTATCATTGCAGGAAAATTGATGAATTGTGAAATTATGGAATACAAACTTGCACAGATATTCACTGTTTTGCTATGGCTTTCAATTGCTAGTGCAAATAATGAAACAAAACGTATATGATAGCTAATCAAATATGCAAAACTCACCTTCATTTCTCTTTAAGTGGAAATAGATTATGTGGATTTAGTGCTGACATAGCTTCCAAGCATATTGACTAAAAGTGTGTGATAAATTCAGGAAAAACACTAGAATGACATTGTGGAATTTGACTTGTTTTATTTTTCACAATGTTAAAATTTGCCCTAGCTATCAAATGTTTTAGATGTTTTTTTTTAAATTCCTGTAGTGAGCATCTTGTCCGTGGACCAGACCCTGCTCCTGAACCCTGTTCAATCCTGTGACACCCAAACTTTGTAACATAGTTTTTAAAGAATAATTGTTTTTTCACATAATTGATCATGTTTGTATGTGTGGAGAAATGACTAGAAGATTGTGTCTTAAATTTTGTTTGTATAGACAGAGTGTCACATGCTCAAACATGGAAGTGATACCCCCATGGGTTGTGTGGTTTAATGGGGCTAAAATCAAGTTAACTCAGTTAGATCTAGCTTGAAGGCACACATTTACTTCCTATAAAAGAAGGAAGGAAAGAGAGAAGCATGCCCATAGAAATTGAAATTAGAAGTTACAATTATAAAGTGATATGGTAAAAAAGATACCTAGGAGTCAAAAAATGTAGTCTAACATTAAAATAATATAAATTAAAAGCAGGGTGAATCTTTATCTATATGAACCAATTAGGAATACAAATATCTCTCTAATAAACAAAGAGCTGATGCAGACCAGAACTAGATTCCAAACCTGGAGATCAACACCATCATGTTTGCATCAAAGCTTAGAATAGAAATTGAAAGTAGAAGTTAAAATAAAAAATTAATACAGTTAAAAAGATCTCTATAAGTTAAAAATGGTAGCCTAACATTAAATTAATATAAACTAAAAGTAGGAGTCAATCCCTAGGCATACGAACAAACTACAAATTCAAGTATTTAGATAAGGGAAAGATTCCCCAAGGAAACAAAGAACTGGTAAGGACCATAACCAGATTCCAAGCTTGGAGATCAGCACTGTCATCTTTGCGTCCATGTTTGGAGTAGAAGAAGAACTAATATGATCATCATCATTCATCACCATGTTGGCATTAATGACTTAGGTTACTAGGTTGGACAATGTTGGGAGGCAGCAATGAATCTCTCTAGCACCTCTCCTAACATAAACTTTATTTTGTGTTACATGTGGTCACAAAATGCACGTCAACAAGACACACCTCTAGGGAATCCATCATTGAGTGTACATGGCATCAGAATTGGAGACTGGGCACAAAAAAGACCTAGATAGGTGACGAGGATAGGACACACTAAAGTAGGGGCACAAACATGAGATGTAAATTGGCTTGGTGACAATTTACAACGCTACAGCTTGTAAGTCAAACATAAGTCATTTCTACCAAAAAAGCACAACTTGCAAAGGGAGCTTTAAATATCACTCACACAAATCTATGTGAGCCATCCTAGAAATCATACAACATCCTTAGTGCAAGGTACTTCTCATTATTAGTTAACAATTTCTCCAAGAAAAAGTTTGCATAGTTTATAGAAAAGAACTTTGATTGCTTTGGAACCTTAATCAAGTTCTAAGCATTGGTTGAAAAATAGAAAGGAAGGTGGATCAATATATTGTGTTTAGATAATGGAGGTGAGTTCACTTCCAAGCAATCCCAAGACTACTCTGTGAAGGAAAGAACTCAATGATTTATACCCTCATACACCCGTGAACAAAATGAGATTATTGAGAGGAGAAATTACACAATCATGAACATGACCTAGTGCATGATGCACAACAAAGACATGTATACATATCGGGGTAAAGCAATAAACATGATAGTGTGTCTACAAAACAAAGTCAATGGAAGGGAGTTATTTGTCATGCCCTAACTCCTTGGTAAAAATTATAATATGCATAGCCTTGTTTAAATGGGTGTGAAACTCCTTGAGCTTGTCAAGACTATGCTACCAATTGATGTTTCCCATCTATGCAATGTTTTCACCATCCTGGTTTTAGAGGGAAGGAGTTGAGGGCTTTTGCTTTGAAGTGCTCCACATAGAGATTAACAATTATTGAGGATAACGGGGAAACCATTGACACTCCATTTGACTTCTCATAGCAAACAAACCTGAAAATGAAGAAGGGTGATCGAAGGCAAAGCTCAATTAGAAAGGCAATCTCACTGTTATTATCTCAAAAACTTATCGCAACAATTTCATACCAATCTCCCTCCTTTACAAATGAGGGGGGTCGCCCCTTTATATAGGCCTCAAGCCTTGGCTACATGCAAAACCCTAATTAGGGTTTTCCCTAAAAGATTCTCACACATGATGCAACAAGCTGGGAATCAACAATAAATGCCCATTATGCCCATATACAGTTAATTCCATCCTATTACAATTGGTATCCAAAATGCACCACTCTTCACTAAATTCTCCCAACATGCAATGAATATTCCTCCATGCAAAAATCGCCCATGCAGCCATAAATGTCCATCATCTCCTAAATACGATGGCTACATGCAAAAGATGCTCCATTACTTCAACATGCGTTGACCCAGCCGCCACTTGGTCAAATATTCCCGCCATGAATGCGCCACTACGTCATGTAACCAAAAGATTCTCACCATGTAAATGGATTCCATCATCATAGGCACTTCATAATTTTCTGGGTTGTGCATCAATGCAGAATATTCTCCTTGATTGTCGCCAATTCATCCTTTACAAGAATCTTTCAATTTTGGGTTCACAAAAGATACTTTGGAAGATTTTTCTACCTTGGAACAATCTTTTCACTTTTGAAGAATTCTTGAATGCTTGGAAATTTTGGAGAGAGAAAGTCTTCAAGAGAGAATTTTCTATCCAGAAGGATATTTTTGATCAATTTTTCACATTTCCTATTTTTTAGGAATTTTTTCAAATTTGAGTTCCGAGGTCCAGGAGAGGGAAAATTCTCTCCCTTGGCCAATTTTGTTATCGCCTCAAAATTTGGACAAATTTTTATGCCTGAAAGAGGATTTTTTGAAATTTTCCCCAAGGGGGTTTTCCTTTCTCATTCTTATCCTTGACATCAAATTTCCATGCCTTAGAATTCAACCTTCAATCTTGGGCACTGGAATGACCCCGTGGAGGAATTTTCTTTGGAAGTAAAATTCCTTGACTTCAAATTTCCATGCCTTGGAATTCAACCTTCAATCTTGGGTGCTGGAATGACCTTGTGGAGGAATTTTCTTTGGAAGGGAAATTTCTTGACTTCAAATTTCCATGCCTTGAAATTCAACCTTCAATCTTGGGCGCCGGAATAACCTTGTGGATAGAATTCCATTGCCCTCTCTGTTTGGTGCCCTGAATTGGCCTTGGGCGGAATTTTGGTAGTGTTGACGTGTTTTTTATGACCGCGTCTAACACAGAATAAAGTCACCAACGGTCACCTTATTCTCTCTTGATCAAGATTAGTCCGTATGCTAGGATTGCTTAAAGTTCAAACAGCTAATTCCAAGGTTCCTTCAGTGTGTGGACGTGACTCAGTTGTTTGATGGGTTTGCTGATAACCCAAGGGGCCTTACGTATGTTGAAGAAAACTTATGCAAGCTCAAAGATTTCTGTACGGGAGATTTGCAGTGAAAGCTCTAATTTTGAATCTTTTGGGTTTTGAATTATGCGGAAAGTAAATAGGAATAGGGTAGAGAAAAACTAGACTAAAAGTAATCTAATCCTATGAACAAGGAGACGGGATAACTTGCGCAAAATCCAACCACGCTTCGCTTTGCCAGCAACGCACAACTACACGAAGGCAGTGCAATCTTCAGAGGGCGTGTTAAAGATTTTCAAATCATCAAGAGAAACCATCAAATCGAACAATCTCTTCTGATAATCGAAGTTAAACATACACATATAACGGAGGCTCAGGCTAACTTTGCACGGTATGCAACAATCAGCTGCACACCAAAAGTATGAGCACGAATTTTGCAACAAGCGATCCTATCAAATCTAGTTCGTCTAACAGCATGAAAGCAAATCTAATCTATGAAGAGAATGAGACCATGCGAGCTCCGAAACAACACAAGAACACACCAACAATTGAACAATGTATTAAGTGTTTGCTTCAAAAACTCTTAGCAACAATCTCTGATGATAGTCTCTCCTCCTTTACAAATGAAGGGGTCACCCCCTTATATAGGCCTCAAGCCATGATTACATGCAAAACCCTAATTAGGGTTTGCCCTAAAGATTCCTCACTCAAGGCGCAACAAGGTGGGAATCGGCAATTAATAACCCATTATGCCCATGTACTATTAATTTAAAAGAGCCTAAAATAGCACCCACTAGCACATTAAATGTGCCCCCATGATGTTGATTATGCCCAGAATATAACTGACACCATCATAAATGCCCATCATTCTCCTAGTGACAGCGACATGCACGGAGAATCTGTCATAATGCCCTAAATGTGATGGCTGCATGCAAAGAGATGCTTCATTAATTCAACGTCTGTTGACTCGGCTGCCACTTGGTGGAAAAAACCTTGGAGAGAGAAAACTTCAAGAGGGAGAATCTCTGACTCTGGAAGTATTTTCTTGAAGTTTTTTGAACTTGCCTTGCTCTAGGAAAGATTTTCAATGATTTTTCAACATCTCCTATTTTTTAGGAATTTTGCACAAATTAGGGTTTCAAGTCCAGGAGGAAGAGAATTCTCCTACGAATCCAAATCTGTAAAACTTTTGAAATTTGGATGTGATTTGATGCCCGAGAATGGATTTTTCAAATTTTTTCCTCGGGGGAAATTTCTTGTTTAGTTCATCCATGATTCCTTCCTTGCCTTAGAAATTTTATCTTCAATTCATCCTTGGGTGTGATTTCTTGTTGTGGAGGAATTCTCCTTTGGAAAGAAATTTGTTCCTTACCCTGAGGAAGGAAATTCTTCATACCTTAGCCAATTTTCATGATTTCCAAGAACTATGTCCTGAAGGAAGAAATTTCAAACACTTAGTCAATTTTTCACCTTTTCTGGAATTTCTTCTTCTTGGGTGCAATTCTTCCCCGATGAAGGAATTCATCTCTTTGTGCACTGTTCATTCTGGTGCCCTCCACAAGGTCGGGGCGGAAATTCCTCCTGAGGAAGTGTTGACGTGTATTTTATACACAATCATACACAGAATAAAATACCAATAGGCATCTTATCCTCTCTTGAGAAAATAGTCTCTAACTGCTGAAGATCTGCAAAAAGGATCAGTTAGATAGACTCCAAGGTTCTTTTAGTAGGGTCTCTACGTGTGGACAAGCTTTTTAGTGGTATGATGTGATTTGCTGTTTCCTCCAAGGGGTCTTACGCATTCTAAAGCTCGAAGATTTTACTAAACTAAAAGGAACTTTCAAAAAATAGCAAAAAGATAGGGTTTAAAGAGGTCTAATCTAGCCTAACCCTATGAATGACTTAGTATGGACGAGACTTGGCAAGATTCAACCAACTTCAATTTTGCCATAAGATAACAACTCAATTGAAATTAGTGCGATCTTCTAAGGTAATATAATGGTATTCAATGCATCAAAGATCAAGGACACTACTACGAAGGTACATATCCAAGACACAATGATAATTGAAGATTAAGGACTCAAAGTGTTCTCCAGTCGACCAGTCAAGGCGTTCCTACAATCAGCAAGAAGCTAGTGGTTTGGATTACGAATCCTACCAAATATCAAATCTCACACTTAGTCTTTCAAATTAACAAACTACTTCGATTGAGCACGATTCAAGTGTATCAAACAACCATGAAGATAACTCAAGAAATTTGCAACAAAACACCATAACTTCAATATTTTATTGAGTTCCAAGTCATCATGTACAACAATTGCTTGAATTTCTCTCTTCAAGACTCAATCTTGCTACAAAATAAAATTGCTTCTAACTCTAATCTCTCTTACATCAACTATTGACTATTATCTGACTATTACTCTATTATCTATTACCCAATGAAATGAAAAATGGGGGTATAAATAGCATCCCCAGTTACAATGAAAGGTCCAGATTGAAAGTAAATCAACGGACAAGATCATGACACCTAAACCCTAATTAGGGTTTGTTACAAATGACCTCCTTTTTACTGAACAATATTAAATACATAGCCAAATATTAAATTCGGCACAAAAACCTAGGAGGTATCAACCAATGAGAAATAAGATGTCATGTCATCTGTAACAACCTTTCATCTAGAATCTTATTCCCTTTCCAATTCTCTTTCGTAGCATATGCAATGAATTTTGTCACGATTCCTTCGATTTCTGTGATTGGAATCTCGGGAAGAATCTTGATACTCTCTTCCAAGTGGATGACCTGATCGAATGCATCTAGAAGAGCTGCGTCCCAAGTAGGTTCAAGTTCCTTCGTTCTATCAATCAGGAGCATGGTGGCAAACATCTGATCATACTGCTCATCTGTAACATCTGCGTCCTTGCGAAAGATGATCTTGATTCTATCCTCAAATTCCTGCATATCCACATCTGTCTCGACCTCGATCCTTCTGCCAAGAATGGTACGAAGTACCTCAAATACTCTGTCCTGGATCGGATTGATCACCTCCTCAACTTGACTACATCTAACACTGATGTCCTCGAAGAGAACACTTTTTATATGGAGTAAGGTTGACCACTGAAATAAACTGTGAGAATCACCTTCCAAGATCCTCTCCTGCGCTAAAATTCTTCTGGATGTATGTCTTATTACTTTCAAGACAGGGATGATAACGTCCTTGGTATGGGCAAATGCAGCTACTGTTACCATCAATCTGTGGATTATCTCAAGAACTTGGATAGCCTGATGAATGATCTTCGTCATCCTTGTAACAAACTCTATGGCCACTGTATGAGATCTATCCATCCAACTACATGTACGCTGGACCAGGTTCCTGAATCTTTCTGCTTCATTGATCGATTGAAGGGGCAATGCCTGCACTGGTGATCTAACTGGATCCTGTCGTCCCAAAGGTTCATTGATGTGACTGAAATATGTCCTCCATGCACCGACCTCTCTCTCAAGCTTTCTATTCTTTTCCACTTCTTCTCTAAGCTTGTCCTTCAATGCCTCAAATGTGTCGGTAGCATCATCCATTGTCTGCTCTGCTGTGGATGGTCCTAACTCAATAGTCTGTATATCATAATCCTCTGCTAGGATCTCACCCTCATATTTATCTGCTGCCGGTGTAGCTATCTGCAGTTTTCTGGATCCAGTCTCATCTCGAATCATCTTGGACATCTTTGTAGCCTTCTTCTTCTCTGTTATCACATGTGAACGTCCAACAAGGCTCTCTAAATCAATTGCATTGTCCTCGTCCTCTACTACGATCACCTTGGTCAATCTTTCCTTCAACCAATCTGGAATATTCGATCTTGTTTCTTGAACTTGAATTTCTTCATGTACTATTTCTTCTTGTCTGGGAGGAGATGTTACTTCATTATCTTCTTCTAAATCATAGTCTTGGAGAGATCCATCCGATGAAACATGCTGTGCCTGTCCTTCCTCCTGCCTGTCATTCTGTACCATCGACTCCATGGACTCTTCCACTCGAATTGTTCTATCCTCTGGTCTGGAAGAAGTACCTGGTGTTTGATCTTTGTTGGCACCTTGCTTTTTCTTGGAAGGCTCTTTCTTTTCTGATCTTTCCTTTCTCTTCGAACCTCTCGGATGGAGATTGCCCTCACTGGCACATCAAAGGTTACCTTCACCTGAATTCCTAGGATTAGGATTGCCTTCACTCACACTTGCTCCACCTTCGGCTGGTTTCTCTTCCAAAGTAAAAGACATAGCTATGCCTTGTTCTCTCAACTTCTGATGCTGAACGTCTACCCATCTGCGAGTACAAGACAAAACTGGTGCCATCAAAGCATCTAAATCCACGACCTCGGGCTCATTCCAATCCAACCTTATTGTTTTGCTTTCTCTATCATAGGAAGACTGGATATGCCTGCCATTGTCCTGAGCTTGGTCGGCCACTCTGTAAATCCTGCATTTCCTGATGAAATCCAAAGGCAATCTAGAATGTATCTTTCGTTTCACTTCAAGATCATCTAGGAGGTTCATCATAAAATCTTCAATTTGATGCTCATGTCTAAATCTTCTACCGACCGTCTCCTCTAAATGTCCATGTGGATCAAAACTCTCTCTCCAAGCAAAAGATGAAAAAGAATACAAGGCTAACTCCTTCTCTGCGTCATCCATGGCTAAGACATTAGGACATACCTCAACTGAATTACCCAAAATAATAGGTACTTGGACTCCATTCTAATGTCTGTGTCTGAATGCCTTCACATATGCTGCCAACTGCCTTGTTACTTCAAGTAACACAATTCTGTCTGTCGGATATCTCGGCAACATGTATGGTGGTAAAGGACATCCATTCACTCTAATGTAAGTAAACTTGGGAAACTGAATGAACCAAGCACCGTACCTCTTGATGAATTCCTGGGCGTCTTGAGATAATCTATTGTGAATCCCTCCTTGCAACGTCCTTGTGATGTTCATCGTGAAGGTATCATTGACTAACTTGTAGTTTTTCCCTGGCGGATGATGCAAGTAGGTATAGGATTCACAAGCTCTGACCTCGCCGGGTCCTCTTCCAATCACTCCTCTGTGAGGTAGTCCTGCGTACTCAACACTCCTGATCAAAGCATAGATGACGTATGAACTCATGTGGAAGGACTTAGTAGCCCTGAGTCTCCTCAACTGTACGTCTAAGCAATGGCTAATTATCCTAGCCCAATGTATTGTACCCTTTCCTTGAACAATCACCTGGATGAAGTAAAACATCCACTTCTCAAAATAGAAGGCATGAGGTGCTCCTGTAACTCTGTTGAGCATAGTAATCAAATCTCTGTACTCCTCCTGGAAATCAATCCTGTGCGGTGTGTTCGGTACCTTGCTTAGACGGGGACGACTCTTAAGTAGCCAGTTCTTATTGATTATGCTTAAGCAAGCATCTGGATCATCATCGTACACTGATCTGGCTCCTTCAATGCTCTTGTATATCATGTCCCTGTGCTCTGGAAGATGGAAAGCTTCACTTATAGCTTCCTCTGAAAGGTACGCCAAAGTGTTTCCCTCATTGGACACAATTGTCCTGGACTATGGATTGTAGTGACGGGCACACTCGATCATCAACTCGTGGCACTGAATAGCTGGAGGAAAACCGGCCGCCTTGATGATGCCACTCTCTATTATTCTCCGGGCGACAGGTGATGGCTTGCCAATGTAAGGGACCTCTCGAAACTTCTTCGTGCTAAAGTTCCCCAAGTTTGTATCTCCAATGTTGCTCCACTTCGACACGATCTTGGTCTCCACTTCTTCGGTCTTTTGATCTTCTTTCATGAGAGCTGAACGGCTGGTGGATGCTCCCGTCTTCGGAGTCGCCATACCTACACACCATTTCATTATAAGA
Organism: Cryptomeria japonica; assembly: GCF_030272615.1. Classification (NCBI taxonomy): domain Eukaryota; kingdom Viridiplantae; phylum Streptophyta; class Pinopsida; order Cupressales; family Cupressaceae; genus Cryptomeria; species Cryptomeria japonica. The sequence continues at coordinate 12,634,594 of NC_081410.1, forward strand.
ACTTGATTTTGCAATAAATAACATAGATTAGAGAGATAAAGTTTTTAGGAAACCTCATGATAAGTCTCTAGAGTTATCATTTCCTAAAAACAAAAGATTGAGCAATGAAATTCAAAATTCAAAACTTCAAAACTTAAAATATGACGATGAATGAATAAAGCAATAAAATCAAATCGCCATACCTCAATAGAGAGCTAGCTCTAGAATGCAAAAAGACAAAAGATCGCTTAGGCAAAATTGATGTATAAATGATCTTCAAAGTTATCTCCCCAAAAGATCAACTTCGCCACCTTTGGATTGAACGTGATCTTCAAGTTCACCTTTGGGGTGGTCTTCAAATTCGCTCAAATGAAGTATCGCACCACCTTTGATGTAATAGCACCACCTTGGATTTGAATGGAATTCGCACCCCACACTTCGCACTTCCTTCCTTCTCCTTAATTCGCATGTAGAGGGATAAAAATAATGATGTGAAAACAATAGTTTTCACCCTCCATATATAGCGCTTGCACCTCTCCATGCCCTTAGGCCGACTTGGAGATAAAACAATTTTTTAATTAAATAGCAAGGCCGACCTCCATATATGAGCGCTCAAATTCGATTTTTTATTAATTAATTGATGATTAATTAAATGCCTTTCGTTTTAATTTATAAATTTCGATTTTTAAATAAAGGCAAAATAATTAATAAATGATCAACGCCATATTAAATGCTAATTTAAATAGGATTTTCAATTTTATCGAACTTAGCATTTAAGGAAAATTTGAAATGTTTATTTGGCGCCAAAATTATGAAAATGAAAGGGACGTACCTCATCGCCCTGGTCCCTTGGAGAGGGACAGGAGCGATTCATGATTTTTGTCTTGATTCTTGCAACTTCAACGTTCATCTCCTTCCTTTCCATGTTCAATATCGATCATTTTGATGGGTCCTTCGAATTTGATTGCCTTGCATGTGCGCATAAGTGCCTTTGGGTGTTCATCGCCCTGGTCCTTGTCCAAAGGACACGAGCGATCTCCATGTTTTCACGTTTAATATGCATCTTTGATCCTCGAACTTTCATTGTAGGGCGAATAACTTCATTGCTTGTTTCTTCTACGCTTGTTCCATTTGTTTTCATGAAGTGTTCGGACATTTGAGAGGATCATCGCCCTTGTCCCTTGGAGAGGGACAGGAGCGATCCATGTCTTTCTCTTTAATCTTAGCAACTTTAAACTTCGATCTTTGTTGTGATGTCTTCCAAACGCCGTCCTTTACCTTGTTCATCTTCGCCTTGCCTCAACTTTGAAGGAATATGAGTGTTTTTGATGGGATCGCCTTGGTCCTTGTCCAAAGGACAGGAGCGATATGAGCTCTTTAGCATGTTTGATGATGTTTGGACGTTCAAGACTCTTGCACGTGATCTTCAAACGATGTCTTGAACCTTGTATGATCTTGTGGAGTATTTGACTTGGCATGAACTCGAAACAAAACGAAGAGTCCAAGGCAAATCGCCCTGGTCCCTTGGAGAGGGACAGGAGCGATATGGTCCTTATGTACATCTTGGTGATCATTTTACGTTCAAAATCTTTGTGTATCACCCTCTAATCATGCCATGGACCTTCTAAGACCTTGCAAACCCTTGATCTTACGTAAATCTTGCATGAAATGGCCAATATATCCAACATCGCCCTGGTCCCTTCCTGAGGGACAGGAGCGAACTAGGTCTTAGGGTGCAAATTTCTTCATTGTGATGACCTTTAAGTGCTTGTGCTCGATGAAGATGCCTTAAGATGTTCTTGCCACCTTTCGTCTTGACTTAGATCGATTTCAAACTTGGAGGAACGGCCTTGAACCACTGTATCGCCCTGGTCCCTTGGAGAGGGATAGGAGCGATTCATCCCTTGTGGCCTTCATTCCACTTTGTCAGGTCCCAATTTATATTAAACGGACTCGTCATGCTCTACCCCATTCATCCATGCCTTGATATCGTCTGCAACTTGGCAAGAAAATCAATTATAACAAAAATCGCTCTGGTCCCTTCCTGAGGGACAGGAGCGAACTGGGCATTTTGGGACCCTTGTGGACGTTTAAAAATCTTCAATTTGTATTCAATGAGTTCATCTCACGCTCTTCCTTGCCTTTGGACGTAAACTTGTCTTGATTTTTGCCTGGATTTTGCCCAATGAAGGACATCGCTCTGGTCCTTGGGAGAGGGACAGGAGCTATAAGGTACTTCGCCCTGGTCCCTTGGAGAGGGACAGGAGCGAACTTTGCATTCTAGACCATTCTCCTTTGTGATAGCACTTCAAATTATATTCATTTGGTAAAGCATCTTCCTTTGGACCTCTTCAAATCATCAAGTCAACGAAATCTTGCAAGGATAAGGCAAAATTTGATTTGTAGCTCCGGTCCTTCACTGAGGGACAGGAGCGATTTTTCTCCTAGAGGCGTTTCGGTGCTCATGAAAATCTTCAATTTATATTCAATGGAAAGATCTCGCCGTTCTCCATCACTTCCAATTTGAAATTCGTCTTGACTCTGCAGGAATAGTGAGATCTTTGAAAATGAGCTCCCGTCCTTCATTGAGGGACAGGAGCGATTTTGCTCCTACAGGCCAAAATAACATGATTTTTCATATTTTAACACTTCACAAGGCAAAAACAAATCATTTCCAATGCCCAGGACCAAAATCAAAAAAGTCAAAATTTAGTCAAAATATTCAATCGGACAAAAATTCACACTTCACTCTCAACACTTAGACAAATTTAAGCTCTGCATCAACATTCCAATTGAACATTAAACCATTCTGGCGAATTCTTTGCATTCAAAATTTGCATCCTAGAAAAGGAAGCTCAAAAGCTCTCAAAAACGACTGGATTTTGGCCTGAAAAGACAAAAATAAAAACCCTAAGGCTTGACCCTAAATCCAGACAACTAACTGACTAACAAAATCCTAAAAAACGAAGCAAAAGGCGAGCAAAAAGAGGGGGTCCCCATTTGCGATGGGGCGATGTGTGAAATGGTCACAACAGGAAGGAATTCATTGTTTTGTGAATTGTCCATGTCTTCTTTTCAACATCCCTATTTTTTAGGGATCCTCCTAAAATTTAGGAGCCGGGTTCATTGGATGGAGAATTCTGCCACGATTCCAAATCTATGACAATTTCCTCATTTCGACGAGATTCGGTGTCTAAAATTAGCAAATTAAAAAAATTTGCCCGAGGGGAATTTTACTTTCTATTCCTCCTTGACTCCTTGGATTCTATGCCTTAGGCAAAATTTCAACTTCTAGCTTGGGCAGAATTTTCTCTATGTGGAGGATTCATGAAATTTATCCATCTATCCTTCCTGACCCATCTTGGCACCCAACTGCATCCTTGGGCGGAATTTTCACTATGCCATGGATTCATGGAATTTTCCATTTGTCCTTGCCTTCCTCATTTTGGCGCCCAACTCCATGGATTCATGGAATTTTCCATCTGTCCTTGCCTTCTTCATTTTGGCGCCTGACTGCAAACTTGGGCGCAATTTTGCTCTGTCCAGGGATTCATGGATTTTCCTCCTGTCCTTGGGAATCCCATTTTGGCGCCCAATTCCACATTTGGGCGGATTTTTGCTTTGGCCAGGGATTCATGGATTTTTTCTTCTGTCCCTGGCCCCCTCTGTTCAGTGCCTGACTGCCTCCCCGGGCGCAAATCACACTTGGCCAAGGAATTTCATCTTTTCTTTGTTATCCTTGGACATCCTGTTTTGGCGCCTTCCACCTTACTTGGGCGGAATTTTCACCCGGAGAAGGATTCATGGAATTCTTTGTGAATCCCTGGGATCTTCATTTTGGCACCCAAGCTCATACCTGGGCGCAATTTTGACTAGGCGCAATTTTGACTAGGAGAAGGATTCATGGAAATTTCCCTCTCTCCTTGCTTCTCCCATTTTGGCGCCCAATTCCACATTTGGGCGCAATTTTGCTCATGCCATGGATTCACGGATTTTCCTCCTGTCCTTGGAAATTCCATTTTGGCGCCCAATTCCACATTTGGGCACAATTTTGCTCATGCCATGGATTCATGGATTTTCCTCGTCCTTGGGAATCCCATTTTGGCGCCCAATTCCACATTTGGGCGGATTTTTACTTATGCCATGGATTCATGGATTTTCCTTCTCTCCACGAGAATCCCATTTTGGCGCCCAATTGCACATTTGGGTGGATTTTTTCTCTTGCCATGGATTCATGGACTTTTCAATCATTTAATCTCCCAGACTTAGAATATTTTGATCTCCTGAGATTTTGAAATGTTTTCCTGAGCTTTCCATTTTAGGCATGGATTTCTAGCACTTGACCCATTTTTGGCTTTCTTTGTCTACTGTTTGACTTTCCGGAATTAGAAATGTCTGCAAACGTCTAACCCTTGTCGCCTTGTCTGACTGACCCTGCCAGTAATGACTTTCCAAAAATAGAAACCTCAAGGTGTCAGCGTTAGATCCCTAGACAGGGTGCAGGAATGACTTACTATAAATAGAAACTTACTAAAAATATTAAGTTTGATTTTTGGCAAAATGGCGACATTCCAGGACTCAGAAAAATCCCTAAAAAATAGGGACTTTCTAAAAATAGAAAGTTGCTCCATTTGGGCTCAAATTTTACTGGGAGGTCCCTTGAAGGGTCCTGATTCCAGTCGTATGTTCGGTTTTCCAAAACCCTAACAGGAACCCCTAAAATCTAGGACAAAAGGTAGAAACCCTAAAAAGGGACAAAACGGGCCCTAGACTTCACAAAATTCGCTCGACAGAGAAGCAGATTAAACCTAATTGACCTCCGAACATCCACAAAGCGGAGAGATTGAAAAGATTGCTACCAACACACACAAAAACCAAGACCAAACGACCAAAAGGGCCTAAAAGATAGCGGGGGTCCCTATCTGGGATGGGGTGATGTGTGATTAGGTCACAATAGGTAGCATGGAGGAATTTGTGTTGTGGAGGGAAATTCCTCCACAACCCTTGCTCTTGGGCATTGTTTTGGTGTGGTCATGGAATTTTTGGGGGTGGAGGAAAGGAAATTCCTCCACCACCCCATTCTAGTATTCACTTCTCCTTTTGAGCGCCAAATTCAATTTGTGTTGGAAAATTCTCAATGGAGGAAAATTCCTCCATGGCCTTATTTTCGCACCCACTTGCATTTGGATGCATTTCTTTGGTGAGGGATTCTTGCTTGGTTTTTATCGAGACTTGGCCATTTTTGCTCTTTCCAAATTGGGATACCATTTTGGATTGAAGTGGATTTTCGTGCCAAACTTGAAGATTTTTCAATGCTTTCCACTTTTGGAATGAATTCCACGCACAACCATTTCTTGATCAATTAGCTTGCTTTTTCAACTTTCCAAGTTTAGACAAATATTCAGGAATGCTTAGTCTTCAATGTCGGAACCCCTGCCTGTGAAGAACCTACAAAAAATAGACTTAGTAATTACTTCAAAATGTTAAAATTAGGGCAAAACAGGACGTGATAACACTTACTAAAAATAGAAACTGCTAAAAATTGTAAGTTTGATTTTTGGCAAAATAAAGACATTTCGGGAGGCAGTGAAATGCCTAAAAATAGGAACTTTCTATAAATAGAAAGTTGCTCAGAATTCGCTCAATTTCATTGGTAGGTTCCTTGAAGGGTCTTGATTTCAATGCAATGCTCAGTTTCTCCAAAACCCTAAGGAAAAGACCTCAAATCTAAGTTTGAAGGGTGAAACCTTAAAATGGACCAAACGAGTTCCAGACTTACCCAAATTCACTCAAATGACTTGCTGACTTGATCAAATTCACCCAAAACACTTGCAAACTGAGGAGATCAAAGAGATCACTGGAAAAAGACCCAAAGAACCAACCAAAAGACCAAGAGGACCTAAAAAGTAGGGAGTCCCCATTTGCAATGGGGCGATGTGTGAAAACGTCACAACATGTCCTTCTCCTTGAGGCTTAATTGAGGTGACTAGCTGAAAAGGACCAAGGCACCCACACCTTAGTCCCTCTTAGTTGGGCCCTATTTTGAAATGGGGCAAGGGTCCTATCTCTCTGGCAGGAATTCAATTTTATGGCTCTACATGACATTGGATGTTGGCTTAATCAATAAATGACCTAGATACCCCTATATAAAGACATTTGATCAACCTAATTTCATCCAAGCATCATAAGACTCCAAGTGATCCATTTTCAAACATTCTTGCATCCGCAAAGCATTCATTATCAAGGATTTTCAAAGATCTTCAAGATTGCATATTCTTCATTCAACCATTGTGGAGCAAAATTACATCATTCATATGCAAGCATGTGTGTGATTAGGATTTTATCATACTCATGCCATTTCATACAACATATGTGATTACATTCAAGAAGCAAAGCATCATCATCAACAATTGCAGATCTGAGGCATATCTTTCCATTATTTATTTTAGTATTTGCATTTATTCATTCAAGGTTAATTCCTAAACCGAGGTTTGACTTAGCCAAACTCCTATTCCCAACAATTTCCCCTTTCTTTTTGTGTGTAGGAAACAAGTACATAGCTGTAACTTTCAAGATCAACATTATTCACAAAAATGAGCAGGTTCCCTTTTGGATGGTGAAAAATTCAGAGGACCAGAGTGACCGGCATTTTGGTCCTGACAATTTAGGTCATCCTTCTGGGAACAGATCTGAACATTCACATATTGCTCAGATCTATGTTTGTGGCTTCGTTTGATGACGATAGCTCACTGATTATGCGTAATTGCTTCAATTTACACACATTTACCCTAATTTCAGCATTTTCACAATTCAACTTAAAAAGAGGGAATCAAATTCCAACTAGTGAATCTAATCAAAATTCTCAGCCCTATTCTTGTTGGATTGAGGCTAGATCTATCGGATTCACACATCTTTAATGTAATTGGTCCTTAATCAAAATTAGTGATTTTATTACCCTAGTGGTGGAAACCCTAATTTTCACCACATTACACAAGCCAACATCTTGCACTTAGATCTCGCTTCTACTAGATAGATGGAAATCCGTGGACCATACAAGTTCTACATAGTTTGGCTAAATATTGAAGGTTGAGATGTCCATATATGTCATGCCACAAAATGCTATAGATGTCCTCCACAACTAATACATGCAAGCTAATTGTGATAGGATAAATTAGCCTATACAAACCATCTTGCCTAATGGCTAGGGTAACCATTATGTCATTCACAATACACTTTGCCAAAAATTCACAATAATCTTAAGATTTTATATAGGTTGATAATAGATGATCAAATGACATGGAGCAAATTAAAGAATTGACGATTATTTTCATCATTGTTGTCCTAGAAAGTTGCCATAAATGCATATTCTTCCTTTTCAAAGTCTTGCTCTACCCTAATTGCCACATTAGCATGGCCTCGTAACTTCTTGTAGGATAGATCATATTGTGTTTTGTGGGATTCCTTTTTCATATGATCTAAGTTACCGGTTTTGTTATGGGAACGGGTACAAGGTTTGGGTGTGCTCAAATGAGAATTTTTTAAAGTCGACAAATTCGGATATCAAATTTAGAACTCACCCTAGTTCATTGATGCCAATGGATTTTATTGGGGGCCTGATATTCTTCCAAAAACAGGAGCTTTAACTTGGACTGTAATGCACAAATGAATATTAATAGGTGAGAGGCTAAGTATAGTAGGAACTAAAGGCTCCTTGAGATTTCCTTTATGCATTTATGATGTAGAATTAACATATATCATTTGTTAAGATGACCCTTTGCTAGCAAATGTTGGTATTGGCTTTAGGAGAAATGATGTTGGAAAGGTGTGACCTATAATGCCATCAAGGAGCACATTATCAGTTGATCTCAATTGAACTAGAATTTCTTTGTGGAGAGGGTTATGGATTGCAAGCCCTTCCTTGGTTATATGGCAATTATGGAAGGAGGAATCAAAGATTTTCATCAACAAACAATCAATCAAATCAAACAAAAGTGTTAGAAAATATTTCAAGTATCTTGGATGCAAAAAAAAAGGAAGGATTATAGTTTGGACGCTAAAGCACAATAGAACATGTGATATTGGCAATTTTAAAATGATAAGACACGAAGAGAAATTGTAAGCAATCTCATGGACTAGATCTTCCAATGTTGGAATTAGTGATGGTGGTTTTAAAGGAGAATGAAATAAGGACATGGAAGATGGTTTGTTCTTTGTCCAGAAGAGGAGTATAGTGTGGGTGCGAAGAGGAAGATTTTATTGCACAAACTCTAGTGTTTTCTCATTAGCATGTGCCGACAACAGAGAGCGCGATAGAACATCCGATATTGATGATTCTCGAAAGATAAGACACAAAGAAATCAAAAGCAATCTCATGGATAAAATCTTCTAGTGTTGGAATTAGTGATGGTGATTTTAAAGGAGAATGAAGGTAAAGACATTGAAGATGGATGGCTCTTTGTCTAGAAGAGTACATGGTTGCAAGAAGAAGGATTTATTGCACCAACTCCAACATTTGTTCATTATTCACATGTTGTCAACAAAGAGAGTGTCGATTGCCACTATTGGGTCAAGGATGCTATAAGGTGGGTATGTTCTTGACCAATGAATAATCGAAGACTTGCTCACCATTGTAATCGATATTTTGGACAAGAAAAGGTGGGGAAAACGTCATGACAAACTTCTTCAAAGATCAGAGGGGCAACGTAGTGATGGAGGCTATCTTCAATAATGATAGGAGAAAATCAAACACAAACATAGGTGGCACAATAGAACATGTGATATTGATGATTCCACAAAGATAAGACATAAAGAAATCAAAAGAAATCTCATGAATTGGATTTTCTAGTGTTGGAATTAGCGATGGTGTTTTTAAAGGAGAATGAAAGTAAAGACATGGAAAATGGTTGGGTATTTGTCCATAAGAGGTGTATAGTGTGGGTGTGAAGAAGAGGATTTATTGCACCAACTCCAATATCTATTAATTATTCACTTGTCAATGACAAAGAGAGCGATTATTGCTATTGTTGGATCAAGGATGCTTTAAGGTAGATAGGTTCATTACCAAGGAATAATGGAATCAGTGATGATGGTTTTAAACCAGGAGAATGAAGGTAAAGACATGGATGATTGTTTGATCTTTGTCCATAAGAGGAGTACAGTGTGGGTGCAAAGAAGAGGATTTATCACACCAACTCTGGCATTTATTCATTATTCATGTGCTAGGAGCAAAAAGGAGTTGAATAGAACATGTGGTATTGGCAATTTCAAAAAGATAAAGACACAGAGAAATTGGAAGCAATCTCACAGAATAGATCTTCTAGTGTTGGAAGTATCGATAGTGGTTTTAAAATAGAATGAAGGTGAAAACATGGAATATGGTTGGATCTTTGTCCAAAAGAGGAGTAGAACAGAGTGAGTTAATAATTATGTCAAATCAAAAAAGGTGGGAAGATATTTTGAGGATCTTGGATACAAAAAAAGGAATTGTAGTCTAGAGGTTAAAGCCCAATAGAACATGTGGTATTGGTGATTCCAAAAAGATAATACATGAAGAGAATCAGAAGCATTCTCATGGATTAGATCTTCTAATGTTGAAATTACTTTGTTCATTGATCATGTGTTGGCAATGAAGAGAGCGATTATTGCCACCATTGGATTGAGGATGCTTGAAGGTGAGTATGTTATGACTAATGAATAATGTAAGACTTTCTCACAATGTAATCAATATTCTAGATAGGAAAATGTGAGGAAAATTGGTTGTGGCCAACTTCTTCAAAGATCAACGGTGCAACATAGTGATGGAGGCTATCTCCAACTATGATAGAAGGAAATTGAACACAAACATTGGTGCCACAATAGAACATGTGATATTGGTGATTTCAAAAAGATAAGACAAAGAGAAGTTGGAAGCAATCTCGTGGATTAGATCTTCCAACATTGGAATTAGTGATGGTGGTTTTAAAGGAGGCCAATGAATGTAAAGACATGGAAAATGGCTAGGTCTTTGTCCATAAGAGTTATGTTACCAGTCTAGCCCTTGCAAAGCTCAGGTACCAGTTCGGTCCGGTCCGGCCTGGGTTCGGGGTTTGGATATAGTTTCTAGTGGTTTTTGGCAGGGTCCCTCAAAACTACTATGCGTTCATTTAGGATGAATCAAGATGAACCTATTACTAATTTCCAAAATATTTTCTCTGCTGCAGCAAGGCATCCATGTTTTCCCTCTATAAATTGTTAGAAACTCTGTGGAAAGACAAAGAAAACAGCATATTTATTACGAACAATTAGTGTCAGATTGTAAATCATAAGTCAATTTTTTTCTTTTCTTTGTAACATCTATGAACTTTTCTTTTCAAATCTGAGTGTTTGACTCTCTGCCAACAAATGCAGAGATTCCAAAAATGTTTCAAACTAAGGTGGCAAATTCTTTATGATTAGGGCAACCATATCATCTTCATCAATATTTTTATTAATGTCAGCTGACACCGTAAATCTTCATTTGAAGATGCTAAGATCTTTCACTTAACTTTGCAGAAGACAAGAAGTTTTTTAAATGTAGAACACAAACTTTTTCTGAGGTTAGATAATTTGTTTTTGAAACTCTACCTCAAATTGCCAATGGAAGTGGTATTTTGGACTTAAAGGATCAAGTTATCAGAGGTAGAGAAGTTCAACAAGGCTTCTTCATGGCAGTTGTCAAAATCAACTAGATTTGCAGCAGCTCTAATTTTTTTTTTGAGGATTATTTTATCATGGTATCTATACTTGGCAATGGCAAAACCAAAATTTGGATATTGACCATTGCTAAGTTTTCAACCTAGTGTTTCCAAGATAAAAATTGAGACTTCAATAGAATTGTAAATGATCCATAACGATCAGGCTTGGGAACAGCCTGGAAGAACTAGCAATACAAAATTGCCAGTCTGATGAAAGAGGTGTCATCCAGTTTAATTGTGTGAGAGGTTGAACAGAGTCTGACTTTGCCTCTTCATTTCAAGGCAAGAAGACCTTTCAGTGCATGGTTAGGGATTTCTGACACAAAAATGAATACATGGATGGGGCAAATTTGAATATGGGAGGCATTTTTAGTGTTGAAGCAACTAGAAGAAGAATATCAGCTGGAAAGTGAAGTAGCAGATTTGACAGTAAGAAGGATGTTGTCCTCATTTTTGTTTTCAAAAATGAAGGACCATTACATAAAAAATTTATCAAATTTTTTTTTTCTCTATGACATGCTTCCCAAGGCAGAATTTTGCCTAATCCTTGGACTGGCTTAATCTTCAGTCCATCCTTGAACCATGTTTTGAATTTCGTCGCATTCTGAGTTCGTTTGCTATGTCTTTCCTTCAATTTCGGTTTTTTTCTCCTTGATTGTAGGTGGGAATTTTTCCTTGAATTGCAAGTTTTAATGATTTCCTTTGTTTTGGTCTTTGTAGGGAAATTTTTGGCTAATTACAAGTGCACTTTATTGAAAAAAGAACTTGTAACTTACCTTTTATTTCCCCCTTGATGCCTTTTGGCGTTTTAAGTTATGATAGGGATTTTTTGGATAAGTTACAAGTTAATTTTAAATTGCATATTTATAAATAACTTGTAATTCTTTTCTAAAACCCCTATTTTAATGTCTTTTGCTTGTAATAGGGATTTTAAACCCCTATTAAATGTGTTAAGTTATTAAAACTTGTTGAAGGAATTTTATTTTCCCCTTACAAGTAATTTGTAACTTGCACATCTCTCTCCAAAACCCGATTTTTCCTAGAAATGAAATAAAGTGACATTTAAAACTTGCTATTTTGCCAAAAAAACCCGATTTTCTCCTTAAAGTGCAAATTGGGGAATTTTAAACTTGTAATTGCATTTCCAAAACCCGATTTTGCCTTGTTGAGAGAAAAGAGACATTTTAAACTTGCTATATGGGAAATAAAACCCGATTTTCCTCTCCTAAGCCAATTTTGCCACAAATTCTTCCCAATTTTTTGTGGAGAAATTCAAGGAGTAAGGAGGCGATATTGTTGCAAGGCGATTTATGTGAGTTGAAGAACACGTTGCATTTGTTTTGGTAAATGATTCAACCCTTGTTTTCTGCAAAACCATTTTCACGTGATTCCTTGAACCCACATTTTGGGGGATTCAAACTATACAAAGTGGCAATCTCTTAGGTCGTTTTGCCTTCCTTCACCTAGGCGTTGAAGTTGGAGGGAGATTTGACCACTTCTTGTGACATTTAACTTGCATTTGGTGCGCCACGTTTTGCTGCTTATGGCGTTTTAGTAAAAACGTGGCAAGGGTTTTTGAATACGGTTTATTCTCTATATAAGAGCTATCCTTTCTTCTTTCAAAGACTAATCATCTTTTGAAGAGGCATTTTCAGTTTGAAGCAAAGTATGGTTTCTTTCCTTTCTTTGTTTCATTTTCTTGTTTTCTTGTTTTCTTGTTTTTCCTTTCTAGTTGTAAATTTGTGTATATATTTATTTTGCTCCAAAAATCGGTTTTGTGAGAGAGATTTTCCCCTTTGAAAAACAATTTTTGAATTGCATTGTTCTTCCCCATTTTCCCTCTTTACTTATATTTGGGATTTTAAATCCTGATTACAAGTTGGATGAAAATAATTGTTCTTCCCTTACAGTTAAAAGACTTTAACCATTTTTGGTTGAAATTTCAAATTGCAAAGATGAAAATATCCATCCTTCCAAAATCGGGTTTTTAGAACCGGAATGCATGTCCAAAGTTCTTCCCTTTTTCATGAAAATGGCATTCCCAAAATCTTCCCATTTTTATCCATCCATATCGCCTATATCTGTACTTTCCGTTCACGTCATTTCCCACAAGTCTAATTCTCATTTTTCACTCATTTCTCCATTTACCGTTTTGCAAGTATACTTGCATTCGGGTTTTAAAAATCCGATTGTATGTATGCTCTTCCCAACTTGTATACTTGCAAAAATTTCCCCAAGATCCGAAATTGGTCAAAATCAAGATTCCTAGCAGTCCCATTTATTTCCCATCTTTCTCTCACAAAATTGTGAAGTGCAAGAGTTGGAGTTCTTCCCATTTGAAGAAGGAAAAATGTTAGTTGCAGTTGATTATGATGTTGCCTTAGCACTTTTAAGTCTTCATCGCAGTATACTAGGTTGTCCTTCAATGTCAGATTTGTCGTCATCTCCAATTCCAAAGAAGATGAAGTATAAATATGACAAGTATCAGAATGAAGTTTCACCTTCGCAAGTCTCTTCTCCTTTGGATCGCATAAAAGATACGTAGATCGGGCATGTAGACATGTCAGAATTTGTCAAGAGGGTAGAGGATCCGCAGGATAGCAATATGCAGTGGTTGTTGGACAGCCATATTCATCATGCATCTTCTTTCCCAGTGGCTGCCTTAGAACCTGAATTTGTCTTTGCTTGCGCTCATCACTTTGACAGGGACACGAGAACCATCTGAAATGATGATGGTGAGGCAATAATCCGCCTTGATGCTGATACCATTGAGAAAGTCTTCAAAATACCACCAGCACCTGTTTATATGGAGATTTCCAAAGGTAGTGCAACTGAGTACTATGTGAGAAAGGAGAAGGACTGCAAACATCATATTAACAGGTGCATTCATGAGCCACGAGCTGCCTTCTCAAGATGGGCTAAGCTGTACCGCTGTGACTTCAAGTGGGAAATTGGAGATATCATAACTCTCCTCAACAGGATGATGGGTCCTGAACACTCCAATGTTTTTGAACCCTGGATGTATCAGTTTACCATGTTCATAAGGCAATCCCATCATATATCATGGGGAGAAGTCATTAGCGATGCTTTTTGTGAACAACTTGTAGCAGTCCCTTCCACCATGACTTTCTACATGAACTCATATTTGGTGTACTTGGTAGCGTCACTTAGACATTTTCCTGGTCTTTCTACCAAGGGTGATTGCTCGCTTATACCAGTATGGGAATATTATGATCAGTTGCCTTTGAGACCCAACAGACTGCATTTCAGAAGAGTTCAAGATGCATTCTTCGGCTACTTTATGTGCCAGTTTGAGAAGACTCTAAAGAACAGAAGGCTATCAGATGAGGCATGGGAAAGAGTGAATGAGTATGGGTGCTTGTTTCTTCAATTCCCGACCTTTACCTATATGAGAGTCGGTTGCTACAGTGGGCAACTGTACATGCTTCCTAGATACTCAACTGATAAAATCATTCTTATGGAGTTGGGAAGATAGATCATGGTTGTGCACGCTCATCAATCTGTCAGACATAAGGTTGGAATGGGGATTTCCACAACAAACCCATTAAAAATTGGCCGGTATTCTCTTGTCACATCCGTAAAAGCCAAGGCCATGGAGACTAAAATGCAGGAAATTAAATTCAAAAGGTTTAAGTCCAAGGCAGATTTTGACTACCGGGGTATGAAGGAAAAGATCAAAAAGTCCTTCATGCATGTGCATTGTATTGAGGATATCTGGGTAGATCTCCAAACAAAAGTAGAGGTTCTCAAGATGGATTACTGTAGGCTTACTGTTGAGCAGGTTATTGATTTGAACTTGGTGGATATTCCACAAGGGATGATTGATGATGGGCATGTACTTGATCCTGAATATATTTCACGAAGGGTTGAGGAAGCTCCACTTCCTTTAATCCAATGGTCACACAAGGAGTCCACATCCATTCTTAAGAGATTTCAGCCTATCTTGGCTAACACCAACGCTTGGCTAAAAAGTAATGGTGTTAGACTCATTAAAATCAAGGTTGGAAAAGAAGATGACTTTACGGGACCTCTTGGACGTAGGTATGAGATTCAGGTTGACAACAATGAAGGTGCATCATCTTCAGGCACAAGGATCAAATTGCAGGTTAGTCGGGCAACAATACTTCCTCCTATAGAGGCAACAGTTCGTGGGAAAGAGAAGTCTCGGCTTCACATTCATGTGATTGATCCTGATGATCCAGAAGGACAACAATCAGACGATGCTCCTAGATTGATAGCTTCAGAATCACCTCATGAGATTCCTTCTTCAGTCTCTATGGAGTTGCCTCTATCTCCTCCTGACATAGTGGTGGAGGAGTCTCCTCAGAATGTCGTCCCCATTTCAGCAGTTGAGCTCTCTATTGATCATCAACAAGAGAGTCTGCTGGAAATCTTCGAGGATACTCCTGCATACATTCATCTATCGGAGATTGATACCTCTACTTCCAGCTTTGAGGAGTTCATGAAGCAGACTTCATGTCCTTCGGGAGCAAACCATGGTTGCTATTTAGACGGATACTTCCCCCAGGGTGACCACAGTTGTTCAAACAAAAACTGCTTCTCCTCTGCTCATAGCTGTTACTGAAGGAGAGTTGATGGCTTCATGTTTTAGTTCTTTTACTCCAAAAAGGAAGAAGCAAGAAATCTCACCTGATGCCTTTGATTATTAGCAAATGAAACAATCTAGGCCCAAGGTTGCTAAAAAGGCCAAGACTATCTCCAAAGTAACTATTGATAGCAACAAGATGAAGGTAGCTGAAATTGTTGAACCTTTAGCAGATAAGCCACTTGAAGAGATGTCAGCTGCTGATTACAAGGTCACAAGGGTGGAATTGGGTAAGCAAATGCATGAGGTGGTTAAACATGATGCCCAGTATTCTGTAGCTTCACTAGTGCAGCAGTATGATGAACTTCTGGCAAAGAAAGATAAGCTAGAAGAAGAAAACCGGCAACTTGTGGCAGTTGTTCATAAAATTACAAAACCTGTTGTTGAAGGGAGTAATCCCACAAGTTCTTCCGGTTCCCAAGAATCAATTCGTGGAGTTGAAAGGGCTGCTCAGAAAGTACAAGCATTGGATTCCTGGGTTGATCAGCTTCATGATCTATGTGCACAAGTGATGAAAGACATTTTTCAGATGATGTCTAAGTTGGAGACCATTGAAGAGAAATTGAATCTGGAAAGTGTTGAAGGCAATTTGACAATTTGGCGCACCATGCCCCAATGACAGTTGAGTGTTCTTCAGGAGCATGCCATTATCCCTTCCAGGGTCATGTACTTGGAATTCAAAGAGCTTCTGGAAAATAAGGCCCTTGTTCTTAAATCCCTCATTGAGGAGATTGATGATGCAATGAGATTGCGGGGGGAAGTTTTCCAAGGCATTGTTTCCCATTGTGAGAAGGCCTCTTGCAACATAATGAGTCAGGATGGAGAGCTGATACCAGAAGAAGAAGTTCTTGCAGATCTACAGATGAGGATTCATAATGAATGGAGGAGTGAACAATTCTCAGCTGCTTCAATTCAAGTTTTGATGAAACACCAAATCTTTTTGCATGAAATTCAGTCCATCTTGGAGAAGAACAACTCTATGCTCCTCCGATGCCATGATACCATCGTAAAGACCACGGTTGTTGCCAAGAACACCCACGAACCGAATCTTGATGAGCTGCAAACGATCATCCAGAAGTTCGAAGGATTCATGTCTTCACATACTGCAACTTAAGTGTTTTTCAACACTTAGTTGCGTTTTTCCAAAATTGTAATTTCTTAGTTTTAGTTTTTCTTTTGACAAGTTACATGTAAAAACCCCTTTTTGTAAATTGCAAGTTAAGTTATTACTTGCACTTTTGTAATTACATGAAAGGCAACTAGAGGTTGTTTTCAGTTAGGACTGTAGTTGGAATAAGTCATGGTTAGTTATTGAATAAGTCTTGGTGGTTGAGAGAATTTCTCAAGTCAGTTGGGATCCTCTCACCTTTTTCTTATGACTTCTCTCTTATAAATATTTGAGGGGGTCTATTGTAATTTTTATCTTATAGAAAGCAAGCAAAAACTCTGCCAAGTTTGTAGCAAAGAAGTCTTTAAGCTTTTATGTGTAAATTGAAGAATTGAAAGGAATAGAAGAAAATTGCTCAAGCTTTGAGTCTTTGTGCTACATTCTTGAGTTTGTGTTCCATATTTCCTTTTTTGCAAGTGTTTCTTTGAGAACTTAATCAAATCCGATTTGCAATCTTTGAGCTACAAATATTGGAGATTAACTTGGTTAAAGTAGAAGTTCTATTGGGAAAGAGGTGTAAGACTTTGTGCTTACACTTGTTCTTAAATAGAGTTTAGAAGCAATTAGATTTTTATAAGAAAAAGTTGTGAGTCTTTGAGCTCACACTTGTTCTTGCCGTCTTGGTAGGAAGAATAAGATATTTCAGTCTTTGTGCTGTTATAATTTGTTCTTAATAGAGTTAGTATAGAAAAGGGTAGATAGGACTTCACATAATCAAGACTTTGAGCTCGATATTGTTGTCCCATCCCGAAGGAAGTGACGGAAGTCTTTGTGCTTTCAGGAAACTTCATTTCCTTTCTCTCATTTCATTTTGAAAGTTGTTACTGCTGTTTTATATCAAATCGCTATCACTTTTTTGTGAAGAGAAAAGGATATTGTCTTTCTTAAAAGAAAAAGAAAGACTGCTGTCCCATCCCATTTTATTTTTAAAGTTATAGTTAGATAGGGGGAGCCTTCCCTTAATTAGGAGAGTTTTACTCACACACTGTGGTTGAAACCACAATTTTGTATATTCCCCCGAGTGTACAAAATTTTCAACCAACAAAGGACATATAAAAGTTGTATCTCTTATCTTTGTACTTGTTTGTTCTAAGTGATTATAATCAGGTCGATGAGCAATTGCCACTACCAACTAGTTTTTTCCCCATCCTGTGGTAATCCAGGATAAACTTTTTGTGCTGTGTTGCAAAAGTTCTTTATTTTCAGTTCCAAACAACATTTTAGACCTCTAATTAGCTGTCATTTGGGAAATTCAAGTAGCTTAGTAATATAGGCATGAAGTTTGCATATTTCTACTATAAAATAGAGAAATTAAGGATCACTAACACTAAAAATAATGTAATGCATACTTTTCACAGAATTTTGCAAAAAAATATACGTGTATCATTTTAGTCCATACTGTTCTGCACTGTTTCTGTACAGCCTGCTGTTTTGATATATTTCAGATTCCCTTTGCCTAATGGCCCTTGAACACCATCAACAGGGTCAGTCCTTAATGACAGTTTTTCCCTTTAGTTGGTCCATGCACATGCACTTGTCAATTGTGTTGGAATTTACAAAAGTCTCAAAATTTGACCCTTCGACAACCATTGATTTCTTCTCCAAATGAATTGATTTAACATATCCTCACGTTGTCTTCCTTAGTCTGATTTAGCATGCCCTCACCTAGTGCTTCCTTGCTTTAACACCAAATGTCAGAAGAAGGAATTCACAGAGTTTGAGAAGATGCATGGTATTTATTATTTTTAGGGCAAGTTAAATTGGTGGTTATCACTCACATTGTGTAAGTTTCCTTTTAGACATAACTAATGTGTTATTATGACATCATTGACACAAGCAATGAATGTCCTTGTATACAAAGGATAGTCTAACATTATATTATATCTAATAGAGTGCAAAATGCTTTAAAATATTAATTTGAATTAATACACAATTAAAAGTGGTTTCTTGGGCATATAATGACGACATTTTTTACTGCAATAATGCCCTTTCCTCTCATCTGGCCATTTGGTATATTCAAAGAATGCATTCAATTAAAAGAGTCATCTGCTAATATCCTTATTTGCAAGTACTTGCACTGCTGCTTCCTAAACCATATGGGATAAATATAATGGGCAGAATGACCTACAAAGTGACATTATTAATAAAAAATTAACAGTTGGAAATATCATCCTATGATATAAGAAGATAACAAAGAAGGAATATTCATCTTCTTTGTTTTTGTTTTTGCCTAATCTCTCTCTATACAAGTATAATTAATTCAAACATTCTTTATTTGAATTTGTTGTAGACAACTCGAATTTTTGCTCCCTGGGAAAGGCACAAGGATGGCAAGTTAGAAATATCATGGCATGAAATTGCTCGTCCACAAGTCCATGGTCATGATATAAACTGTATGGCTATTATAAAAGGAGAAGGAAACCATCGTTATGTTAGTGGAGCGGATGAAAAAGTTGGAAGGGTCTTTGAGGCCCCACTATCATTTCTACAGACTTTGCAGCACACTGCCTGGGGACATTTGGGAAAGCAAGATGTTAACAATGAAGACATCCAAATTTTGGGTGCCAATATGTCTGCACTTGGATTATCTCAAAAGCCTATCTATGTTCATGGTAATTTTGCTGATCTCACTTCTCTCATTTAATCAATTTCTAATAATCATATTACAGTGGCCAAGTTTGCACTTTTATATGTGTGATCTCTTGATATTTACTTGTGGTATATGACAGTGGCTAATGTCTTGTATATTTTCTTTATTGAATGTATTTTCTTGCCTTATTTCGTATTCTTGTTGTATAGTGTGGAGGTTGAGCTGTTCTTTAATTGCACAGAATTGAAAAATGAATTAATTTGAATTTATTTCTAGCTGTTCAATTTCAAGAAAAATAATGAAACTTTGTTGGAACTAATTAATGAGGCAATATCTGTGACATCCATGGATTTAGATGGCCACGTGTTATAATGTTTATGGTGTTAAGCCTGTGCTTTATGAGAAGCGTTTAACCGATGTAGGACCTTCGAACAATCTAGACTAGACTCTATAAATAGTTATTTCATTTCATAGTATTCTCTCATATATGTTCTTGCGCATCCTAAATGGTGCATAATGCACAATGAACTGATTAGACCTTGGCAGAGGACATTTGACAAATAAGAGGAACTTTATAACCCAATTTGTGATGTCTTTTGTAGTTGAGGACCTGAGGTTTCATAATAATCAATTATTACAAAAAGAAATTGTCATTTTGGGAATTGTTTGAACACCATACTCTATTGGATCAGTAAATAGCTAAAGAGGATACATATTCAGATTGAAATCTGCTGCAAAATAGCACAGTCAGTTCTAGTACATTATATCTAATCGAGGACCATGACTAGGAAGATGAGCACCAGAATTGGAGACTCTTTCTTGGTGGACCTGATAAAGCTACAGGCCTGAAATTTTAAATTTTTTGGTTTGTTTTTTGGGTGGAACATTAAAAAGTAGAAATTTTAAGGGTTTAATTTTGTATGAACTTAAGTTCTGAATGAATGAAGTGTTCCTACGCTAAATCTGTGTGGTGAGATTAATAAATTCAATTTAGAAGTGTTTGGAATTTCAATTATTATGCATTGGATTGGCACTCAGCTCTCTAAATATGTATAAATGGGTTATCCTAAGCCACTATCTGAGAGATTTATCAGGTTGGTAAACTGTATAATTTAACAGATTTGAAGAAAGTTGATAAGTAGGAGGTATTTTCCACAGCAAGTCAAACTATGATATTGCTATCAGGGTTCAACTGTGTACTTTTTTGAGTCAAACTCATTGACCCATATTTCATGAGTAGTGGTTCACAAGAACCCATCTCTCATGAGAATGAATGGTCCACTTAGCACTCATTGCATCTAGGTGATGCTCACAGGGGTGAAGCATTGGGCCTTCCTGGGAGGTCACCCATCCCATTGAAGAAAGTTGTCATGACCCCTTTTTTAATAAACTTATATTTGTGAACCATGTTGGAACTCAAATCTGTAATGCAATTTTTTTCGAGTCCCATCCCTTCTTTGTGTCTTAATCCTTTTAAGCCCATTTTATAACAATCCAAGATTGTCTAAGTGGGTTTTCTGCAAGTCAAAATGTCTTACTGTTACCCTCTGCCATCTTCCATGTGCTAACGTGTTGATTAGCAATGTCTCGAGCCTCATTTTGAATGTCATTTCCAAAAGTCCTTTGGTCTCTTATTTGTAGTGGATTGTTCTTCGAGAGTGTAAAATTCCTTAATTATTTTTTAGACATTTATCCTTTTTTATTAACGTCTTTTCTATTATAACCAGTGAGATTTGGCAGAACAATGAATAGCATTCAAGCAGGGATAATTCTCTTTCACATAATTTCAATTTCCTTCCTACCTGCTGTTACTTCAGTAATTTACAGAACTAGGTATTCATACTTGCTGTTACTTCAGTAATTGACAAAACTGGGTATTCATTAATAAAACATATGTATACGTAGTGCACCTGTTAACTGCTCTGTACTGTTGATGCTATGCTTGTACTGTTGACCATCGAAGAATGGATTCGCTGTGAGTATAAGGAAAACCAGACCTCCTCAATTATGTGTTGCTTGCACAGTCAGTCCCTACCACGTTCACAATGCTTTCATTTCTGCTGCTCCACGGTGTGGTATCTCTGCTACATTGATGTTCTCCTTCTGCTGATATTTCCGCTACACTGGAATATGTCACGTCTCTTACCCACGGGCGTCGCTGCCTACGCGTTTGCAAGGGAGGACGGAAAACACCCGATATCGAGTCTTGTATTACATGAACGGGAATTGGTTCGTATGCATCTGCTATGCTCGGTATTATGAATCTCTGCTATGCTACGTGAGTCTTGTGTTCAGAATGCAGAGGTTCGTTGATGTGTGGAGTTCCCGTGTTCCAGTAACTTCGTGTGGATGATACGATAGACACCGCTCTCTGCGATTTCACCATGTATGCATTCCGCTGCACTGTATGATTTGAGTTTGCAAATGTACGTTCTCCGCAGGTTTCATAGGGACTTTATTATAGAACATCCGATGGTTTCTCCTCCTGTTAGACCAATAGGCCAGTCTAAGAGACTGACGAAAGGCTAAAGCAATTCTGGAGTGTATATTAACACTCGCAGACCTCCTATAAACTCTTTCACGATTTGTTTTATCAAAAACTCCCCGTCACCTCATCACGGGTGCTGCCCATTTTATTATCATCAGTTGGTTATGAATCCCGTTAAAAATCCTATAATAGTTAGGATTAATTGTGGAGTTAAACAAATACATATAAATAAAAGACATTCTTGATAATATTAATTATTTATATAAATGAACGGGAGAATTTATATAAAATAATTAATATATTTTTATACTATCGTCAATCAAATATTAGGGGACATGACAGAGAGTGAAAAAAAAGGGGTGGCTCTCTACCACAACATTGGGATTAGGTGGGGGCATAGGGGGCTTCATTCCTTTTGATATTCTCTTTGCTAAATGATGATTTGCTCTATGGCTTTCTATTTCATCTGTTTGGTCTTGCTCACTAATATATGCTATCACTTGCTCCCATGGCACAGGTACACCATTCTTCTCAAGGCAAGCTTTGATGCCTAGTCTAGGAATTCCACACAAATAGGTTTTCACCTGACTAATGGAACTTGAATAATTGACCACATCCTCAGCAAATCCAAATATAATCCCCAACAGCTGGAGACAATTGTATCATATTAAAATACTTCCAAAAACAAGAACCCTGATCTGTTTTGAATTTAGGTTGTCTTGTGGAGCTAGAAGTAGCATTCCTTCCACTATAATTCCTACAGCCCGTTCAAAACAAATAAAAACAAAAAAATAGATATATAAAACTTTGCTCCATAAAATTTTAAGTATAGTGATACATTCATAGAAAAATGAAAGGAAAGTAAAGCAAGAGAGTTTGTTTCATGTAGGAGAAATTTAAAAAAAAAACTTACCTTATTTAAAAAGAGTTATTCTATGATCGTTTTGGCAGTTAATGGACAATTGGACATGCATAGGAACAGCAATGCAATTGTTGTGGAACTTTCAATGATCAATCATCAACTCAATTTGTTGAAAGACAAGCAAGAATGGAAGTTCAGCCTTTTGGAATGGTATTTGCCTTTTGCACTAAAAATGAGCTACAGTGAGTTTGTTTTAGTGTTTGAAATGCTCTAGATAACACTTTTAAGGTTAGGAATTTATTTTAGGGCTACTGGGGCAAAGTCAAAGGTGAAAAATTGAAAAAAAGCGAAAAGGAATTTATAATTCCCTCCAAAGAGTGATGGGTTCGCTGCGTTCTGTCTGGATCCTCCTCAGTTTCATCCAACTCCTCCTGTCTGTGCCTTGTTGGAACCTATAAGGGAACTAGACCAAACCATGGACCTGGCTAGTCTCTGGTCAAAAAGTGAACCCAGCAACTTAGAAAGAAAGCAATAACTCGTACTCTAGAGTTGGCTACACCTGATTTCACGAAGTATTTTGTCCTTGAACGTAATGTTTTTAATAAGGACCTTGGAGCTGTTCTATTGCAAGATGAACACCCTATTGGATTTGCAAGCGAGATTTTTTCTAGTCAAGATTTAGCCAAATCAACTTATGAAAAATAAATGTTGGCTATCCTTCATGCAGCTCAGAAATGGAGGTAGAACTTGCTTAAACATCATTTAAAGGTCAAAATAGACCATACCATTTTAAGTCATTTCTTGAATTAGCATGTTTCTTCTGAAAAACAAGAAAAATGGACTGAAAAAATGTAAGGTATGATTTCAAAATACTACACAAGAAAGTCAAGGAGAAGATTGTTGCAGATGCACTTTCATGATAACAGGAGGAGCTGTTCAATCTGCATGCAGCTACATCCATTGATGGTCAACTCTTAATCTGTGAAGAAAATATCCTCTGTTATAAATTCTGTTTCTTATTATTTTAATTTCCAATTCTTCATTAAAGAAGTTCATTCTAGTAGCATATTATTCTTCTCCAATTGCTGGCCATTTGAGCTTCATTGAAACATATCATTAATTCAAATTCTCTTTTGTTTGGCATCATGTAAGATCTGATATTGGCAACAGCTGGGAATGTATTGCAGTGGATTTCATAATAGGATTGGCACATTTTGACAGCAAACATGCTATGCTTGTGCTGGTAAACCAGCTCACTAAATACAGCCATTTATTGGCCATCTCCTCCACCTCGAATTCAAGTCCAGTTGCAGAGATGTCCACAAACTTCATGGCTGTCCAAGGGTCATTGTGTTTGATTGTGATCCCAAATTCACTTGTAATTTTTGGAAGAAATTTTTCCAATCTCAATGCACTCAACTTGCTAAGAGGCAATGAACAATTGCTTTGAGGGTTATCTTCTATGTTTGTGGAAAACAAGCAATCCCAATGGATTGAGCAGCTACCCCTAGAATAGTCGTGGTATAACATAACTTACTACACAGCCCACCAAAATAACTCGTTTTGAAGCCCTCTATGGGTATTTTCTACTAATGATTGTTAGTTATCTTCTAGATTCCTCCAAGGTCCAAGTTCTGAAGAGCACACAGTTATACTGAGAGGGGGGGTGAATCAATATAACAACCAATTTAAACTTTTTCAACTTCAATCACAAGTGTATAACTTATCTCATTAACATATTCATTGCATACCAACATTCATATGTGATCTAACGAATATGAACACAAGTGAACACAAGATATATACGTGGAAACCCTTACGGGAGAAAACCACGGTAAATCAATGCTTTTATATATTTCTTCTTTTACAATGTTTCGTAGGCACCAACCCCTAAGTTTGTTTGTGAGCACCAACCTACTTCACATAAATCTGATTTCCCACCTTGAAAATGTTGCTATAACAACAGATGATGGACAATTGCAAACTCTTTAAATCTGCATATACATCATATAAATCTATCTCAAATCTGCACTTTTAATCATATCCTTTTCATAATCTGAAACAATCTTCTCATGTATTAGTTCTCTTTGAACCTGGTGTATATTTAAGCATCTGCCTGTTTTGCACATTCTCATCTTATATTTATTACACACACCATATCCACAATTTTTTCTTTAACTTTCCCACAAACTCTTCTCTGTCTTTGAGATAATCTGATCACACTATCCTCTAGTAATCTGTAACATATTTCATTATAGTCTTCTTCTCAAATCAGAATTCAATACTCATGTAATCAACACTTCACAAATCTGATCTAGCACTATATTTTATATATTACAATTTCAGCATCATATTTTTACGCTTAAACATTCAGCACATATATGCAGCAGTATCCTCCTTTATACTTTCGATTATTTTCACAGTATTAACTTTTTCATTTTAAACTTCACACACACTCACTACCAGTTTTTACTTTCCCCCGAATCAAATCTATATATATTTGCACTAATCATCATACCTTTTTGCAAAGATACTTCATTTAAGAGTCACGTCCCTTTGAAAGAATCTTTCATTATTCTTTAATGATTATTAACTATTCTTTGCCCGATCGCACTCTTCCAAGAATAAAATATAAATCCTTTTCTTAATTGCAACATGTATTAAGAAGAAATGACATTCATCGCACCTTTCTAAAGCATCACTAATAAACAAATTGCATCATTTAGAGAATTATTTTCTTCTTAACTAATCACGTGTCTTGATTTTCCTCATGTAATCGCTTCTTCATAATTTTTAATTCTTTAAGAAATCGCATGAAGTTGTCTTTTTCATGTTTTTGTGCATTACCAATCGCTCATATCATTTTTTATTTTGAACTCTTAACTCAGAATCACTGCATTAATATCTCATCATACATGTTGACCTTCAACAAATAATTTATTAGTTTTGATAACATTCCCTTCACAAAACCACACTTATGAAGTCCCTCTTTATTATTTATTTTTTCTGTGGCTTCAATATGTAATAAAACTTTTATGAAATCCTTTGACCAAGCCAAACAAGAGTCGGCGAACAATGTATTCCTTAATATATCGCTCCTTGATATTATAAAGTCACCATACATGTTATGAATTTGCTCACCTGGCATGGAATCGATAAGCTTTGTTTTGATAAATTACCGCCACACATTGATACTTATAATCACTGTTCTTTTATTTACTTTTGTTTCAAACACAGTCAATGTCGTTGAAAAGTCGGCCATCTTCAAAAGTAACTTGCCCATAAAATTTGTTTGGTTTTCTTAAGGAAGTTGTCTATTACCTTAATCACTTTTATGAAGTCGACCACCGTGCTTTCTTTAATATATCGCTGCATCTCAGTTGCTGTGTTGTATAATCGCTGCATACAACTTTACCACATTTTTCATGTCTAAAACTCACAGCAACACCGTTACGTTTCCAGCAAACACACAAAGATGTGGACGATATACCAAGGCTCCACATCAGTCTTATACTCAAGTCGACTGTTATTTGTCGAAAGTCGTTCTCTTAATTTTGTATAAACTTTCTGTAATGTCCCCACTCTAGCAGATTGACCAAGTATATGTGCGTTAGCCTAGCTCTACATGGTCCCGAGGGCTAACGAAGGGTTTAAAGGGATCCTGGAGTGTTTTGGCCTAGTCATTTCCAGTTTGGGCCAAAACGAAGTTGATTTACTTAGTTTCAGGCATACTTACTATTTTAGTAAGTCAGTAGGACACAACGGGGACTAGTTTTGGTGATTGGATTTGATACTCCTTGGCAAGAGCTTTCCGACGAGCTATCACTCACGCTATTCGGAGTCCGATTGCTAATATATTTTAATGCCTGAAGTTTTATTAAAGTAACATTTAATTTAATTGTAAAATATTAAAGTGTTACTTTAATATTTATTTTATGGAGATATGTGTAAATCAAAGGGGCAACCAAGGGAGACATAAGTGAATATTTTAATATGTTTTATATTGAACATGTTTTATTCCACATTGCTTGAGTGAGTTGGGTCGCCCTTGGAGAAAGAATAAAAGGGAGCTTTTGTGGCTTCATTGGGCAAGTGGAATATGAGAAGAATTTGGTGTGTGAGTTGCAGATCCGTTCTTGGCATTAGAGGATGTCTATCCTCTCTTGTGACATTCTAGACGTCATTCCCTTGGGGCTTGGCCTTTGGAATCCTTTGCTATCAGCTTCATTTACAGGCAGATTGGGTGTTTTTCCAGCTACAAGCAGCAGCATTATTTGGTTGCATTTCCAGCTACAGGCCGCGACACTATTCACGCGGGTACTATTCACGCGGGTACTATTCACGCGGCACTATTCACGCGGGTACTATTCACCTGGCACTATTCACGCGGCACTATTCATGCAGCACTATTCATGTTACTGTAGCAGCAGAATTAGAAATTTTGGTTGGAACATTATGTCAAAATGCTGGAGTATTTAGTGAGTTGAAAATAACCTGCTATGTATTTGATTTTTGTTAATTCTGGAAATAATATTATAACAGCAGTAGTTCAATTTCCAGCTTGCCTATTATTGTAGATTCTTTTTAGTTCATGTTATGTGGTTTCATACCTGTGCAAAGACTTAAAAACAAAAAAAACATTGAAACATTAAACGGAGGAATAAGGAGTTGGCTACAAACTGTTTGACTAAATTCCTATCAGCAGTGGGGTTAGTTTTTGGGCATTCTAGGGTGTCCATTACACTTTCTGCCACTTAATATGCTGCATATTGAGATTGCCACTGTTCCTTGTTGAAGACAAACTTATCAATAGTGAAGTTGTCGATGATTATTTCGGTGGTCCCTTTGAATCGCTGTTATTAATTTCCAGCGCTACCTTTGACAATGGTATACAATCTGTGAATAACTTTTCAATGCCACGAATGATTTTCATTTGATACATGCATCAAATATTCATTCCCACGCTTCTCGGCAAGTTCCTCTCAGCTACAAGGAGATATCACGCTTATATTAACAACACACCATGGCGTCCATAAATTCTCAGTGCAGAAGCTTCCAAATACCACGTCTCAGGGTTCCAAGAATCCACGAACTTCATTTGCTAAGATAGTTTCTCCTTCTTGACTGCTGTGGATTATGGTTATTAATACTGCCAGAGTATCAATGTTATTAATTTTCTATGTCAATGTTCTGTATCAGCATTCAGCATTCTGTGTCAGTGTTCTGTATTGGCATTCTCAGCATTCTGTGTCAATATTATGGCAATGGCCTCCTTTGTCATCAACCTTATTATGACATCAATGTGACAACTACACCAACAATCTTATTATGACATCAATGATAATGACCTCATTCAATTGCTTTCTCACCAATGATAATTATTTCTATTTGCATTGTGTATTAGGCTCTTCAATATAAATCACAGCTATCCAATTCCTAATGACAATATTTCCAACAATGTGCTTCGACATCTTACCTTTGACATCAATGACAACACATCCAACAAGTTGTTTATGATCACTATTAGAAAGTGCATCATATCTTGGTGGCTCTCAAGGATAATTTCCAAGTTGATCAAAACTGTATTAAACAACAAGCTGACCAACATCAACCTGAGGTATATTTCATTCTTGGAGATTGTGTATGCCTTAGATTCCAACCCTACAAGAAGCCTTATCTCAAGCTCAAGGCTAAAAAATGCATAACTCTGAATTCTGTGGTCCCTACAAGACCCTAGAGAAAATTGGTGAAGTTGTAGATGGCCTGCAGTTTTACCATCAATGTATACATGATATCTTCTATCATCATACTTGTCAAGGTGGTTGGCCAAAATATTATCATCCAAATTGAACGACCAGTTTTGGATGATCAAGGAGGAGAATCATGGACCTAGAACAGATTTGGACCAGCACACTTTCCAGCTTTGTTGGTGTAGTATTTTGAATTACCTTGTCAAATAGAAGATTTCCCTCCTAAGGATGCCTCCTGGGAACCAGAGGACTTCATTCAGCATTATACAAAATTGGCAAAGCATTGAGTTCAAGGCATTTTCCAAGGGGGTGGCTTTGTTATACGCCTCACTGTACCTCCTGTTTTGTCCTCTCCTATTATTCTCTTTGTCCCTTTTCTCTATAAATTGTTCTCTTCTTTTATCTTGCATATATATTTTGAGATTATTTAGTGAAGCTTGGTAATGGGGTCCCTCACCCCTTACAGCAGCAGAGATATCACTTTTAACTGTCACTTCACTTGTAGGGTCACCACTTTTAACTATTGCATGGGTATATTACTTGCCTTACAACTGTACAACCAGGAATACTGCTTGCCTTACATTTCAACCTGCTGCTTCTCCTGTAAGACTACTGCTCTCCTTTCCTCCACTAGCTTGTCTCGTGTGACTACTGCTCTCCAACTCCTCCTTGTAGAACTACCTCTCTCCTTCAATCCACTACTCATCCAATTCCTCCACCTATGTTCCTCTTATATCCTCCTAGAAGGCTGCCGCTCCCCTCTATCATCTCCCTCCTATGTTCCTCCAACTCTAGCATGCTCCACCAGTCACGTGTGGGATTACTGCTTCAGCATGCCTCCTGGTGCTAAGATTTCACTTGGGAAGATTTGAACCTTCATCTCTAACATAAGAACCAAGGACTGTACCACTCGACCACAACCTCACTGACCTTTTATCCTGCATATATTAAGTAGCATGTGGCTATTTCATATTTCTCATAGATAAGAGTTTTGTGTGTACAAGGAAGGTTGCCACACATTTGAGTTATATATACTATTATTGTAATAGGAGGTTGCCCCCTCAAAGTGGTAAATATTGATCAAGGCTTCTATTCCAATCTGCACTTTTCATTAGTCGAGAAGGTTTCTTACACTGGACTTTGAAACCAAAACTATGTATTCCCATGGGCCGAATCCAAAGATAGAATGCATGCCATTGAAAAAGTGTTATAGAATAATGAGTAATGCACTGTATCCTCCCGTCCTGATTGAAATCAAGGAAACACTAGTCATGGAGTCTTCAATCAGTTAAAAGATGGAATAGTTGTAAGTTCCATTTGTATCTCAATCAGTTTAAAATTCTTCAAAATGTTTCTTGGCTTGGAAGATGATGTGGCACTCAGTTGATTATGAAAAGTGCTTTGTTGGTACCCCAGCCTTGTCTTGTTACACACATCTGACAAGATGACATGGAGTTCACGGCATTTCTCATAAACACAAGCTG
This sequence comes from Cryptomeria japonica, assembly GCF_030272615.1. Taxonomy (NCBI): domain Eukaryota; kingdom Viridiplantae; phylum Streptophyta; class Pinopsida; order Cupressales; family Cupressaceae; genus Cryptomeria; species Cryptomeria japonica. The sequence goes on from NC_081410.1 coordinate 12,664,254, forward strand.
CAAAATGATAAGAGAACCTAGTGCAAATTTTGCAAGAAGTGCACTTTGAACTGCATGTCTTGCAAATCCAACCCAGATGTGATCAGATATGTTTTATTTTGTTCTTGGCTGTAGCTTTCAATTAACACCTTCCCATGATTTTGAATAAAGGGTTCTCGTACATGTTTGCTGTTAATTTTTAATAGAAGATGCTTTCTTTGATCAATATTAATCTTTGCACTGAAGTTGTTTTCAGTTGTGTCAGGACCAACATAAGAGTTCCATGCCAAATGATTATGTTGCTTAGAAAATCTTATTGATTAAATTAAAGTTGACACTTCGGTTTTTCATACAGCAAGTACCACAAGGGCTTCAGTTGCATCTTCTCAAGATTTTTCAGATGGAATGGAAACTATTCCAGAAGCTGTTCCTGTTGTGTTAACAGAGCCTCCCCTTGAAGAAAACTTGTCCTGGAATACTTTATGGCCTGAATCTCACAAGCTTTATGGTCATGGTAATGAACTATTTACCATGTGCTGCAATCATGAAGGGAAGATTATTGCAACAGCTTGCAAGGTGAATATAACTTTTTATTATTCATTTAATGTATTTGGTATCTTTGCTGTACATTTGAACTATCATAATTTGTAACAATCAAACTAAAGAGTCAGATGGGGTCTTTTTTGTACATTCGTTTCTCCCATTAGACCTTATATACTATCTTCCACAGAAGTGATCTAAAGGTGTGTGATAATTTAAGCTTGGACCCACTGGCTGATAATTTAACCTACCAATGAGTTCATCTCTGTTCATCAATTGATTTATGCTATTTTGAATTTAATGTGTGTATCCATACATGGAAATTTACCATTGTATTTTGTAAGGAAAAAAAAACAGTTCTTTTAATTGAAAAGAAGTTAAAAATAAGCAGAAATGTAACCATTCATTGATGCTCAGGGCTGAAACCTCACATTATATGCATACCATGTTTAATTTTCTTTTATTAGCTAGAATCTGTATATTTTAATAAGCAAAAAAATATAAAATATCTGTGAATCACTGTACCATACCAAAACCTGTTGACGGGGCCTGGCAAGTTAGACTCATGGGTATTGAGTCATTATAATGCCATGAACCTGATCAATCTTATAGTTAACAATTAATAGAAAACAATAGTGTAATGAAATTTGACTTTAAGAGGTGCCTAAAGCCTTCTATGCACTTTTCAGTTCATTCTGGATTTTTGGCTATTCCTACTTAGTTGTTGGTCCCGTATTGACTTAATGGTTTCTGATATTAGCATGTCTTATGTGGTTAATATCCAAACCATAATTAATAAGATTGAAAAACAAAGAGATATGACAATCATTTATTATAGGCTGCTTCTGGATAAGGGTGATTGTCAAAACACATGAATCTTGCATGGATTTCGAATTGGAGAATGGTACAAAGTATCTGGAGGTTTTGGGACCAGGTCGCATATATGATGTGACTGAACTGTATGTATGACTACTTCAATATGCACTACAGTCATAATTACGAGGTGACAGCGATTGGTACTGGAACAGGAGACAAAGAGGCATACTGGAACACCATTTTTAAAAATAGTTCGAGATGGGTACATGGAGACTGAAGAATTTTTTTAATCTATATAATATAATTTAAGAAAAAGAATCCATACAATTGATATGCTTTAAAGAACTTAAAATTTAAATTAACATTTTTAAAATATTGGAGTTAATATCAATGAAAGGAAAGATTGATTATATTGATAATTGATGACTATCATCATGATATTACACAAATAATTTTAAACCATAATGACCAGGAGATGGCAGACGGAGTGGAAGTGTAATGTCCCCTTTTTAGCGCAACATGATATGGGGTGTCGTTAGCCTATTCTGACACGGTCCCGAAGGCTAACAAGGACATTGATGGGATCTTGCGGTGTTTTGGCCTAGGTGTTTTTGATTTCAGGCCAATCGGTGCTACTCTGACAGGGTTTCTAGACACTTACTATTTATAGTAAGTTAGTCTCCAAGCAGTGACTTGAAATTTTTAGTGTTTCCCTGGTTGGCATAATTATCAGTAAAAAATATTTGAAGGCGACAATGATTTAAAGGGATTGTCAACAATGTTTTAATATTTAACGATAAAGTGTAAAGTTAAATTAAATATTTAACTTTATCGTTATATTATAAGGTTGGGAATATAAAGTAATGTTTAAAATATTAAAAGTTCCCTTTAATGTGTACATTGTGGGAAATAATATTTTATTCTAAAATGTATTATCCCACATTCAGGAAATGAAGTGTTTGCATCCAAGAAGAAGATATAAATGGAGGTTGAGAGCTCTCTTTTGATATGCTGGGGATGAGATTAATGTTATGCTGTTGGATTTCGTAGAGATCTAATTATTGGGCTTGGAGGACGGAATCCCTCTTTGCTAGCATTCTCTTCGCTGTTGAAAGACACAGTCAGGAGGATTAATGGTGTTTTCATTCAGGAAACACATTGGGCTTCATCTGGTGCTCTCGCATGAAGTTTTTACAGGGGTTTGAAAGTGCAGATTTGAAAATAGTGTTTTTGCTACAGTACCGCGTGAATAGTGTTTTTGCTACAGTACCACGTGAATAGTGATTTGCTACAGTACCGCGTGAATAGTGTTTTTGCTACAGTACCACGTGAATAGTGTTTTGCTACAGAGCCGCGTGAATAGTAAAAATGCTACAGTGCCGTGAATAGTGCAGCTACAGTGTGTGAACAGTGTTTTCAGCAGGTCTATACTTGTGGAGTTCAGGTTTGAATTTGTTTATTATCATATGGTCTGTAATATTCTTCAAATCTGATTTGTATGCTTGGAGTTGGAATTAAATAAATACCATCAGCATTAATCTTCTTGTTTTTGGTATTTGATATGTCTGGTTGTTATTATATTGAATAAACTTTGAAAGCTTTACAAAAAAAATAACAGTTTATCCAATTTATCCTATTGCAAATCAAGAACCAAAAATCCAGTAGTCAGCTTGCAAGCCAACTGTTTGACAAAATTACACTAAGTAAAAAGGACATAGATTTAGTGCCGAACAAGGGGTGCCCATTACAGTGGTATCAGAGCTATAAGTCCTGCCATCCTGTAGAAGTCTTACAGAGACTTTGGAACAGCCGGATAGAGGGAAAAATGTTTGACGAAATATCAAAACACTAAAATCATAAATTATTGAATTAAAAAACATGCTAAGCATGTATGTTTAAGCATGCAACAGGGGCCTTATAACTTCTGCCATACCAAAGCAAGACAAAATAGAAATTTCAACTCACAGAGCGAGCAGTCTAGTTCATCCGTGCAAGTGGACATAGAATCCAGTCATACAGACATAGAGGAAATATTCTTTGATCATGACAGCAGTATGGGTGACCGAGATGATAGGAATACCGTTCCAGATCAGGGGGAGGTAATGTTCAGACAATTACTGGGTACGTTAGAGCAAGGGCAGCGTATGCAGCAGGAGCAGAATAGGCGAATGGACATGATGTTGCAGCTTATGGCTAGACAGATGGGAGTCAATATTAATCCAGGTGATGCCAACAATGGAAACAATAACAATGGGGGAAACGATAACAATAGGGGCAATGATAATAATGGAGGCCAAGGCAACAACAATGGCCCTGAGAATAACATTAATGGTAATAATGGACATGGCAACAATGGGAATGAGGCGGATAACTTTAGACACGTTGCACGCCCAGCTCGAACAGCGAGCTCGAGACCTCTTCTACCCACCTTCCCACCTAGGGATCCGGTTCAACCAGTGAACGAACCGCAGATTACTGAGTTACAGGGTCAGTTCAGGAGGGACTGGGAGGCCAGTGGACCCGAGTTTCAGGCAGATATTTCCCTCAGAGATTATATGGACTTGAGGATGAGACATATGCCTAGAGCAGGAGGGAGGAATCAAAATTTTGAGCTGAGAAAGAAAGTTGGAAAACTTTCCTTGCCTTATTATGATGCTTCAGGGAAGATGACCGCACGAGCTTGGGTGCAGAAGGTAGATACATACTTGCAGCTTAATCCTATGCCTGAGGAGGAGGCTATCAAGTATGCGGCTATGCATTTGGACGGCGTTGCGCATGAATGGTGGCATCATGGCATGGTGACTCTGGGGCATAATCAGATTACATCCTATGAGGAATTCACAGAAAGATTGATTGAGAGATTTGACACTAGGGATCCCGAGTTACATTTCAAGGAGCTAGCACAGTTAAAACAGTCAAGTTCAGTGGATGCTTACATCGCCGAGTTTCAGCGTTTGTCTGTACTTGTTACTGATATCTCTCCTAGGAGATTGGTGGTGTTATTTTGTGATGGGCTTGCTGATCCATTACGTGGTTGGGTGAAGGGACATGATCCACTCACCTTAGCAGAAGCAACTAAAAAGGCACGAGATTTAGCCCCTTCGGTATACAAAGGAAAATACCAATCAACAGATTCTTCCTACCGCAAGGACAAAGACAAAAAACCATTTCAGAAAGAGTATAACAAACCCAAAGAAGGATCAAAAGAACTAGACAGTGAAACCTTGAATGAACTTCGAAAGAAGAAACTGTGCTTCCAGTGTAGAGAGCCTTGGGACTTATCTCATAAATGCCCTCTCAAGGCTAAGGCAAATCAAATGGAGTATTTTTCAGCAGAGGAGTCAGAGTCAGAGGGGGAGGATCAGCACTCCGATTCAGATGAGGGTAACATGATAGAGGAGAGCAGCATTCCTAAGGATGATAGATCGTTGGCACGCGTGACAAGGGCCCAAAAGGCAATCACATTTAAGGTCAGGGGTACTATCCAGGGGCAGAAAGTGATATCTCTCATTGACACTGGGGCTACACATAACTTTATAGATACACAGCTAGTAGCCAGGAGAGGCTTACAGACAGAAGAGCATGATGGTTTTAGAGTCATGGTGGCTAATGGCCAAAAGCTATTATGTACTCAGAAGGTTTCAAATCTTCACATTAGATTTGGAGATGGCTATGAGTTGGAGGATGATTTTTATGTTGTGGACATGGGAGATTACAATGTCATCCTCGGTATGACATGGATGGCATCGCTGGTTGAGTTCACTTTCAACCTAGTGAAGTTGGAAATGAGGTTTCAGCATGAGGGTAGGACTGTTGTACTCAGGGGACTTTCAGATGGGAGTTGCAGGGTAGTCTCTTTGAGGAGAATGGAGAGACTTTTTCGGCATAATGACATAGAGTGGGCAACAGAGTGCTTAGTTATGTCATCTTCACCGGAGCCTCGAGTGAAGAGTCATCCACCAGATATACAGGAGATTCTTGATAGACATGCCAAGGTATTCAGTGACATTCCTCATGGTGTTCCTCCTGACAGGGGTGCAGAGCATGTTATTGAGCTCGAAGAAGGATCCAAACCAATGATGATCACTCCTTATCGTCATCCTAAGAAACACAAAGATGAGATAGAGAAGGCAATTAAGGAGTTGTTGGAGATGGGGCACATTAGGCCTAGCAAAAGCCCATTTGCTTCAGCAGTAGTACTGGTGAAGGAGGATGGGACGATGCGCATGTGCATCGATTACAGGGCACTGAATAAGAAAACAATTAAAAACAGGTATCCCATTCCTAGGATTGATGAGCTGATTGATGAGTTGCATGGGGCATGCTTCTTCGCCAAAATTGATTTGCGATCCGGATACCATCAGATTAGGATGAGAGCAGAGGACATTGAGAAAACAGCCTTCCGATGTCACTATGGCCACTTTGAGTTTATGGTTATGCCATTTGGACTAACCAATGCACCCGCTACATTTCAGAGTTGTATGAACCAGGTATTCCGGGAGCAGTTGAGGAGATTTGTCTTGATCTTCTTTGATGACATCTTGGTCTTCAGTAAGACCTGGGAGGAACATTCACAGCATTTGGAGGAGGTATTATCTATCCTAGAGAGAGAGTCTTTATATGCCAAGGAGTCTAAGTGTGAGTTTGGTATGACAGAATTACTATACCTTGGGCATATTATTAGTGCAGATGGAGTTCGAGTAGACCCTGAAAAGATTAGAGCTATAGTTGATTGGCCTACTCCTACAAACCTCACACAGCTTAAGGGATTCTTTGGTCTTTGCGGATTCTACAGAAGGTTTGTTAAGGGTTTTTCACAGACGGCAGCGCCTTTGACAGATCTCACCAAGAAGGGGGCCTTCGTGTGGACAGGGGCAGCACAGAGGTGTTTTGAGCATTTCAAGCAGGTAATGTCTTCATGTCCAGTTCTAGCTCTACCAGATTTCACGAAGCCTTTTGAGCTTCATTGTGATGCATCGGGTGATGGGATTGGAGCAGTATTGATGCAGGAGAAGCATCCCATTGCATTCGAGATTAGGAAGCTCCGAGGAGTTGAGAGGAGCTATTTTGTCTATGACCGGGAGATGTTGGCCATAATGCATGCATTGGCCAAATTCCGATCATATTTGGTAGGTGGGCGTTTTGTGATCAAAACTGATCACAACAGTATTAAATACTTCATGAACCAGCGTGATCTTAATGACCGGCAACAGAAATGGGTTACTAAATTGCAGGCTTATGACTTTGACATAGAGTTTGTCAAAGGTAAGAAAAACGTGGTGGCTGATGCCTTATCTCGGAGACCTCACTTATGTGCTCTGGCAGAGATTTCAAGAGATTGGAGAGATCGGATTATAGCAGAGTATGTCGGAGATGCTTGGGCTTCTGGATTGATTTCAGGTACTATACAAGATGATCGCTATGAGGTGATAGATGGATTGATCAAAATTCAGGACAGGGTTTATTTGATTCCGTCATCACATTTGAGAGAGGTGATACTGAAGGCATTTCATGATGCACCCACAGCTGGGCATCCGGGGATCTTCAAGACCTACAGGCAGATCCGGGAGCGGTTCTCATGGAGAGGGCTCAAGGATGATGTTCAGAGGTATGTCAGGGAGTGTGCGGTTTGTCAACAGAATAAGGGAGAGCACACATTTCTTGCAGGTTTATTACAGCCCTTGCCCATTCCTGATAGGAAATGGGAAAGTATTTCGATGGACTTCATCACTGGTTTACCACGAGTGCAGGGAAGGGATTGCATCTATGTGGTGGTGGACCGCTTGACGAAGTTCGCTCACTTCTTTGCTATTCCATCCATTTACACAGCAGCACAGGTGGCAGATCTTTTCTTTAGAGAGATATTCAGGTTACATGGGTTGCCCAGATTCATTGTCAGTGATCGGGATAGTAAGTTTATGAGTATTTTTTGGCAGGAGTTGTTTAGGTTGTGTGGTACAGATCTTACACCTAGCACTAGTTATCATCCGCAGACAGATGGGCAAACAGAGATTGTGAATAAATGGGTGGAGGGTTATTTGAGAAACTATGTAACTGCACAACAAAAGGCTTGGGTCAAATGGTTGCATATGGGAGAGTATTGTTATAACACCACTTATCATATGTCCATCAGGATGACTCCTTTCATGGCACTCTATGGTTATGACGCACCTAGCTTCATGGATTTAGTTTTGGGGGACAGCAGAGTGCCCAAAGCCAAAAACTTATTGCAGGATAGTCAGGACATCCTGAAAGTGCTCAAGGAGAATATACAGCAGGCCCAGAATCAACAGAAATTGTACGCTGATCAACACCGAATAGAGCGCAGTTTCGAGGTAGGGGATATGGTTTACTTGAGGCTACAACCATATAGACAGTCATCACTCAAAAAGAGTGGAGCTGAAAAGTTGAAGCCTAGATTTTATGGTCCCTATAGGGTGATTCGCAGAGTGGGCGAAGTCGCCTATGAGCTTGAGCTTCTAGAGGGCAGTCGGGTGCACAATGTGTTTCATGTGTCTAGGCTTAAGAAAGCCATTGGTCAGAGTGTAGTGCCTTCTGCAAATTTACCCCCTTTGAATGAGGAGGGGAAGCTTGTGTTAGTACCCGAAGCTATTCTGGATATCAGGGAAAGGACACTCAGGAATAGAATCGTTAAGGAATACTTGGTGAAATGGAGAGACCTGCCAGATGAGGATGCTACATGGGAGAATGAGTAGGTATTGCAACATTCAGGACCGAATTTGCTTGAGGACAAGCAATTTCAAGGGGGGCGGACTGTAATGTCCCCTTTTTAGCGCAACATGATATGGGGTGTCGTTAGCCTATTCTGACACGGTCTCGAAGGCTAACAAGGACATTGATGGGATCTTGCGGTGTTTTGGCCTAGGTGTTTTCGATTTCAGGCCAATCGGTGCTACTCTGACAGGGTTTCTAGACACTTACTATTTATAGTAAGTTAGTCTCCAAGCAGTGACTTGAAATTTTTAGTGTTTCCCTGGTTGGCATAATTATCAGTAAAAAATATTTGAAGGCGACAATGATTTAAAGGGATTGTCAACAATGTTTTAATATTTAACGATAAAGTGTAAAGTTAAATTAAATATTTAACTTTATCGTTATATTATAAGGTTGGGAATATAAAGTAATGTTTAAAATATTAAAAGTTCCCTTTAATGTGTACATTGTGGGAAATAATATTTTATTCTAAAATGTATTATCCCACATTCAGGAAATGAAGTGTTTGCATCCAGAAAGAAGATATAAATGGAGGTTGAGAGCTCTCTTTTGATATGCTAGGGATGAGATTAATGTTATGCTGTTGGATTTCGTAGAGATCTGATTATTGGGCTTGGAGGACGGAATCCCTCTTTGCTAGCATTCTCTTCGCTGTTGAAAGACACAGTCAGGAGGATTAATGGTGTTTTCATTCAGGAAACACATTGGGCTTCATCTGGTGCTCTTGCATGAAGTTTTTACAGGGGTTTGAAAGTGCAGATTTGAAAATAGTGTTTTTGCTACAGTACCGCGTGAATAGTGTTTTTGCTACAGTACTGCGTGAATAGTGATTTGCTACAGTACCGCATGAATAGTGTTTTTGCTACAGAGCCGCATGAATAGTGTTTTGCTACAGAGCCGCGTGAATAGTAAAAATGCTATAGTGCGATGAATAGTGCAGCTACAGTGTGTGAACAGTGTTTTCAGCAGGTCTATACTTGTGGAGTTCAGGTTTGAATTTGTTTATTATCATATGGTCTGTAATATTCTTCAAATCTGATTTGTATGCTTGGAGTTGGAATTAAATAAATACCATCAGCATTAATCTTCTTGTTTTTGGTATTTGATATGTCTGGTTGTTATTATATTGAATAAACTTTGAAAGCTTTACAAAAAAAATAACAGTTTATCCAATTTATCCTATTGCAAATCAAGAACCAAAAATCCAATAGTCAGCTTGCAAGCCAACTGTTTGACAAAATTACACTAAGTAAAAAGGACATAGATTTAGTGCCGAACAAGGGGTGCCCATTACAGGAAGGGGGATGCCATTGTTTTTTAAAACATGGGTCTCTGGAGAAACTTGGTGGATTTTCAATCAATTGATGAAAACTTCAATGCATTTACACATATAAACCCTTATTATTGTTTCTCTTCATACTATTAATTATCTGGGATTTGATAATAAAATTTTCTGCTACAAAAATACTGATAATTTTATGCAAAAAGCAAAAGAAATACAAGTCTATTAGTGCATTGCTTTAGCTCTTTTAGCTTTTCTCAACCATGTATCAACACTTTAGGAAACCAGAGTGTAATTTATATGATATTTGAGAAACCTTTATAGGATGTTTCCCAATTTTCAAAGGATGCTTCTAGGACATATAGAGACACAAAGAAACTTCATCTTAAGTCTCCTAATATCTGGAAATGTCCCCATATGGTTTTTTGAGATGAGGACGTGTTTTCAATACAAAAGAGTCAAAATGAGTACCAAGGGTCAGGGTATAGAACAAGCCCGCTGAGAAAATTTACCCTTTATTGAAGTAAATTTGTAAATGGCATCACGTCTGTTAAATTTAAAATGAAACCACCTACTGGCCTTGGTTGTGCAAGAGAGAAAAAAATTGGAATATATTGGATTGGAAGGGATTAACTCCCATGCTGGTCCATATGCAGTAATAAGCACTGCCCTATTGGGTTCTGAATTTCCATTTGTCCAATTTTCTGTCATACTGTTTGCCTTTTTATTATTCTAAGGATTGAAAATTTCGTCTGCTGGATGACATTTTCTTCCACTTGCTAGTCAAAGTTCTCAGTGAAATTTTTTTCATCTCAACTTGGACCTCATGCTTGGATTAACAAACTTTCACCTTGGAGGCCTTGAAGTTGTCATTTTCTCTCTGATCCATATCTCCAATTTAATTGCCCTATTATCGATTATTAGGCTGACTTTATAGATTCCTATTCATATCATCTTTAGTTTTCCTTTTTCTTGTTCACTTCCCAGGGCACTTCAGCTCATTTCTTTCTTCTCAAAATCTTGATGCATACGTTCAAGTTGTTTTCTTCCTTCATTAAAGTATTAAGGTTTTAGTTTCCTTCTCAAAATTTTAGAACATGTTTCAAAATGAAATATGGAAATTCAAAACTGCTAGATTTTTTTAAAATCTTTTTGATGCCCTCCTAAATGGCACAAGGTTAGTCTAAGATCAAAGAACACAAAAACACACAAAACATTAGTGTTAGTCAATCTAAAACTAAACATATGAAGGCATACCAAGAGAGACACAAAGAGACATGCTAATATATCTAATAAGTAAAACAAAGATCATGAGACATCTCCAACTGCCTCTTAGCATGGCCTTAGTTTCTTCTCCCTTGTTCCTCTCCTCTCCAAGTTCCAAAATAGTGTAGCTCTCAGCAGCTTTTTGCACTATGGATGCTTATGGAGGATTGAGATTGTAATATAGCTCTAAATGTGAAATAAAAAGCTAATACTAATGCTAAAATGATGTATTTTAACCAAAAAGACAAGATGTTAGATTGCTTATGCTAAAATGCTCTCTAAAATGTCTATAGCTTAGATGCATACAAGTTTTCAGGATCTGGATTATGAAGGAATGGGCTCTATTTATAGGAAAAATGGAGCAATGGATGGCCAGGATTGAATGGTTTAATCAAGGGTCAAGCTTGAAAGTTGGGGATCCATGTGCACAATTGACACCAATGAAATGGTGACAAATGTCAACATAGGGTTGGGTTGAAAGAAGAGGTTGGAGGCATTAAAGGCCTGAGAAGACCTCATGGTTATCTAAAGACTAAGGGTCAAGCCTAAATTAGGATTACCCACTGGATTAGGAGTTAATCCAAGGATAAACCTTTGTGCAAATGATTAAGAGATAATCATGGTCAAAGCATTAAAGGTTTGATGAGACCCTTGGGTTGGATAGAGGTTGAGTCAAAACAAATGTTTTAACCATGTGGGAGGGTTTGGGTTAACCATTAATGGTTATTGGAGACTTTGGGGATTAAGTGGTTGAAAGTTGGAAGCTTTCAATGGTTATCAAAGACTTTGAGCCATTTAGTGGTTGAAGGTTGAAAGCCTTTAATGGTTATCAAAGACTTTTAGGCTTTGAGAAGTGACTTCCCTTTGCTTAGGAATGTGACAATATTTAGGGGATGGATTAGGCTAATTAGGAAGGGGTTAGAAGAATCTAGAAGGGGATTAGATTTTGCAAGTGGATTTGGTGGGTGAGGGAAAATAGGATTTTATTTAAAATAAAAATTCATTTATTTCAAAAATGTGTGCAAGCTGCATTTGTAAGAAAATGCAAGTGGGGTGGGGATAATGATTTAAATAAATGTTTTATTTGATTTATTTAAAAGAGGAAAAGGGGATTTAATTAAATAAATAGATTTTATTTAATTAATTGATTTGAAATTGGATTTAATGAATTAATTAAAATAAATTGAATAATTTTTTTAATTAATAGGAGAATGTTTGGAGATGAATTAATTAAATATTAATTTAATTAACTGGTGGCTAGTAGATTTTTAATCAAATAAATAGCGAAATATTCATTTAATTAAAATAGACAGATTTATGTGACTACATTTGCCCCTCTTTGAGTCGGTGCAGTTTATCGCATCGTTTCAAAGAAAGAAAAACTGGTGTGAAGAAATGCCCCATAAAATGTAAATTTAATGGGTGGTATGCCCCCTCGAGAGATGGGCCGAAAAATTTCGAAAAATCGGGCGATCTCTCGAAAAAGAATGAAAATTGGCAGGGTGTGAGAAAAGAAGAAGTTACTCATACGGGTGAAAAATAGAAGAAATCGGAGATAAAATGGAGAAACATCAAGCCAGTGAGTACCCTTAGGTCATGCAAGAGATACAGTGAAAATGTGGTGGTTGTTCTTTTGAGTGATGCTATACAATTGATCAAAATTGGTTGAACAATCTGGTGCAATCGGCTGAATTGCCCCGGTCAAGTCAAAGCATGACAGTTGATGCCAGTTGTTTGCTTGGACAAGATAAAGTCTGAGTAAGTGAATCAAAGTGACCTGATGAGACTTAGGCAATTGATGCAATTGCCCGATGAAGTCAAGGTATATGAAACAAAAATACTCGTTGAGACTTAGACAATTGATGTAATTGTCCGTTGGATTGTGTTTGATTGGTTGATCAATTGATAGTGTGTGCGTGTGATGGATGGTTGTGGTTAATCATAGCAACCCCGTTGAGACTAGGCCATTATGATAAATGCCTGATGTAGTCTAGGATTACCATGATCGATTACCTGTTGAGACCCGAAGATACTTGATCAGAGTATCTGTTGATAGTCTAGGTGTGGGTGAGTTGATGTATCTGTGTAGACAGAGTAACTTGCTTGATTGTGTGGATGAATGAGGATGGGAAACACAATCCCTCCTTTTAGAGATGCATGGTGATGAACGTGGCTTGATTGGGTTGATTGAGAAACAATGAAGGGTATGTGATGTTGATTATCGAGATGGGGAGGGTTGGGGGGGGTTCGATGTTAGAAGAAATGGAGGACCTATGACTCATTCCTATGGAAGAAGAGGAAAATAGAGTATGCATTATTATGACTATGTATGCATGATATGCAGCTATTATGAATGTATGGATGGTTGGAATGCAACGGAATGCAGTATATACATATGAGATGGAATGATGATCCATAGTGCTCTATTTTCATCATTGAGCTTAAAAATGTTGGAAGAGAATACAAGCATCTTGACATAATGATTCAAGATGAGCAGAGTATTTCTTACATGGATTTGATATAGCAAGTTAATACAAGCAACTTGATATAATGGATCAAGTTGACCTGAGTATTGCTTGCGGAATAGACAAGGATTATCTCCTTTCGTGCATGACTTGGATCGTCCTCCTTGATCTTAGGCTGATCAGATCCTGAGACAAGTACATACCGTATTAAGAAAATAAAACCTTTATCCAATTTGGAGGAAGAGGAATCAAAGGATGAGCATTGTACCTGCAACCAAACAGTATATATACATAAAGAATAAAGAATATGGATCCTTGGTAATGGTTCATGCTCATATGGTCGAGGTATACGCTGTAGTCAGCAAGCCGTAGTGATTTATGACTGTATTTTTGCCTATGATCACGTAACTTAGTGAACTTCCCACGTAGACACCATTAGTACATGCCCCAGAACTTCATCGGAAATAATGCGCAAACGATACAAAATAATGCTAAAAGAGTTCGATACAGATAAATAAACGATTGTACTCACAAATCAACCAAGTATTTGATAGCCTAACAGAATTTTCTTGTCAAAGAAAATGTCATCTTGTCTTTGTTTTGATAAGGAAGGATGCATCCTTGTTTAAAGACAGGTTGGATTGTTGATGTTGATTGTTTTGGTTTGATTGATAAATGATCATTGTGTGAGTAGTTTTGTCAATGTTTATTTTGTATCTGATCGGATGACTATGTACAAGGTGGCGCCATGTTTTTGTGTGATTTTTGATGGGTTTTCCGATGTTTTTTGGATTTTGTGAAACAATTTTGAATGTTTTTGGTATTTTGAGAGTCATTTTTGAATGTTTTTGGATTTTGCGAGACATTTTTGAATGTTTTTGGATTTTGCGAGACATTTTTGAATGTTTTTGATATTTTCTGATGATTGCCTGAATGAAGAGCGTAATGATATATAAGACAATGTAGAATCCACTTCCCTCAATAGGTTAAAGGCATTGCCCCCAGTTTTAGACATGACTATGAAAAAGTGGGATGCAAGATGTATGGAGTACTATCATAATTGCAGAGAAATAACAAGCCATGGTTGATGGATGGATGTATGTATGAAGTAGATGTGATCGCAACAAGTCTGAAAGATACTGGAGCCATTGCCTTTACGAGTGGCGCCTGTTTGCCAGGTTTTCGCCATCGTACTTACCCAAGGTGCCACTGGAGTGGTTGTTCACCGTTTGGATCCATGATTTTTCTTTACTTTTTTGAATGTTTTTGTATTTTCTTTAGGACATTTTTTTGAATGTTTTTGGTATTTTCTTTAGGACATTTTTCTGAATGTTTTTGGTATTTTCTGATATGCAGGGGAGCCTGATGCCTTGTACACCTTACGTATAAAACCGTTTGAGGTGCATGCTGTTGATTGGATCTGCAAGCGGTTCTCCTTTTGATGTAGCCAACTGATATGCCCTGGACCCGAATACAGCAGTGACAACATATGGGCCTAGTCAGTTTGATTCAAACTTGCCCTGATGTTCTCTATTTGGTTGGTTGCGAGGATTCTCTCGTAGAACAAGATCACCTACCTCAAATGTACGAGATCTAACTCGGTGATTGTAGTTTCTACTCATGCGCTGCTGATAGGCTTTGAGATGATTGTATGCAGCTTGTCGCTTCTCATCAAGTAATTCTAAGTCCTGAAGACGGGATACTCTGTATGCTTCATCATCGATGAGATTGTGCAAGGAAACCCGTAATGATGGTATCTCAACCTCAATAGGTAAGATAGCTTCAGCACCATAGACCAATGAATAAGGAGTTGCACCTGTAGGGGTCCGAATGCTAGTTCGATATGCCCATAGCGCTGGATTTAATTGAACATGCCAATCACGACCGACATCATTGACTGTCTTCTTTAGGATTCTCAATATGTTTTTATTGGATGCTTCAGCCTAACCATTGCCTTGTAGGTAATAAGGAGTGGAAAAGCGGTGTTGGATATGAAATTTCTCACAAAGTTCACGGACATCCTGATTTTTGAAAGGGAGACCGTTATCTGTGATGATGGACATGGGCACACCATACCGGCAGATGATGTAGTTGAGGATGAATGAGGCGATCTGCTTGCCGGTGACTTGGGTAAGTGGAACAGCTTCGATCCACTTTGTGAAATATTCAGTAGCGGTAATAATGAATTTATGGCCATTGGATGAAGATGGATGAATCTTACCCACAAGGTCAAGGCCCCATTGACAAAAAGGCCATGGTGTTGTGATTGGTTGCAGTTCCTGTGCTGGTGCATGTATCAGGTCACCGTGAACTTGACATTTCTTGCATTTCCTGACAAAGTAGTAGGAATCCTTTTCCATAGATGGCCAATAGTATCCAGCTCGCATGATCTTCTTGGCTAGTGATGGACCACTTGAGTGAGTCCCGCAAATTCCTTCATGTACCTCTTCCAAAACCTTTGTTATCTCATCCTGTTCCAGACATCGAAGGAGAGTACCATCAAGACCGCGTCGGTATAGGGTTTCGGCAATAATGGTATATCGAGCAGTTTGACGAATGAAGGTTTTTCGTTGGTTATTTGATTGGTTGGGAGGAAGGGTGTGATCGCGGAGATAGGTGTAGAACTCACCATACCATGGGGATTCAGAACCAACAAGGCGACATATCATTTCGGATTCGAGGATATCATAAGCGGGGATCCAAAGCTGTTCTACCAAGAACTCATAGCGTGTTGAATTCTGTGGAAGATCTAGTAGAGATGCGATGGTAGCTATAGCGTCAGCAGCTCGATTCTGATCTCTTGGTATCTGCTCAAAGGTGATAGTAGTAAATGATGTCTTTAGATTGTCCACCATTTGCTTATATGGCATGAGTTTATCATCTTTGGTCTGATATTCATCTGTTGCTTGTCGAATGACTAGTTGCGAGTCGCCATATACTTGTAGTTCTTGTAATTTCCATTGTACGGCTAACCTGAGTCCTGTGATCAAGGCCTCATACTCTGCTATGTTGTTGGTGCATGGAAATGTGAGCCTGTAAGACTTCAGGATGCTGTCACCTTGAGGTGTGATAAACAAAATGCCTGCCCCCGAGCCGTGCCTAGTGTATGAACCATCAAAATATAGTTTCCATGGTTGTGCTGTTGTGATCATGAATATCTCTTCATCTGGAAAATTGGAAATGAGGGGATGATCGTCTATGAGTGGTGCATCGGCCAACTGATCTGCAATAACTTGACCTTTGATAGCTTTACGGTCCACATACTTGATGTCAAATTCACTTAGAATCATTACCCATTTGGCCAAGCGACCTGTCAATGCTGCTTTGCTGAGTAAATACTTGAGTGGATCAATCTTTGCGATGAGTTGTACCTTGTGTGTCAACAGATAGTGTCACAATTTAGTGGCTGCTAAGATTACTACTAGGCAAGCTCGCTCAATAGGTGTGTAATTGAGTTCATAGCCAACCAGTGTGCGAGAGATGTAGTAAACAGCACACTCTTTGCCTTCTGCATTATGTTGTGCCAATAATACACCTAATGCTGTACTTGTCGCTGAGATATAAAGTAACAACGGTCTACTTGGATCTGGTGGCATCAACAATGGTGGATTCATGAGATAGTCTTTAAGCGTCTGAAATGCTTGTTGGCATCTGGCATCCCACTGAAAGCGGATGTTCTTGTGTAGCAAGTGTGTGAATGGGTGACACTTATCAACCAATTGTGCAATGAATCTTCGGATGGATTGAAGCCGCCCTTATAATGTCCTTAGCTGACTGATATTCTTTGGAGGTGGCATGTCCATTATTGCCTTAACCTTTGCTGGATCGACTTCAATGCCTTTGCTTGAGACAATGTATCCTAGAAGCTTCCCGGAGGTCACTCCAAAGACACATTTCTTTGGGTTGAGTCGAACATGATATTGTTCCAGTCTATCAAAGATTTGATCTAAGATGTGGAGATGTCCTTCTCTAGTAAGTGATTTTGCTAGTAAGTCATCCACATAATCTTCCATCATAGTATGCATCATGTCATGGAAGATGGTGGTCATTGCTCTTTGATAGGTCGCTCCTGCATTCTTTAGACCAAAAGGCATTACATTCCAGCAGTATGTGCCCCATGGACACGTGAAGGTTGTCTTATGTTGATCTTCGGGTGCGATCTTTATCTGATTGTATCCTGAAAAGCCATCCATGAGTGAAAGCATGGCATGTCCTGCTGTTAGATCCACTATGATGTCAATATTTGGTAGGGGGAAATCATCCTTAGGACAGGCCTTATTTAGATCTCTGAAGTCAGTACAAATGCGGATGCCCCCTTTTGGTTTGCCGACAGGCACAATATTGGAGATCCATTCTGCATAATCAATTGGTCTAATGAAACCAACATCCAGGAGTTTCTTGAGTTCTGTTTTGACTAGCACTGCAATCTGGGGATGCATCTTACGAAGCTTCTGCTTGACAGGTTTGGCTCCTTCTGCTACGGTGAGGTGATGCATGACTAAATCAGGATCAAGCCCAGGCATGTCTGCATATGACCATGCAAAGTTGATCTGACGCTTTTGGAAGAACTCTATAAATTTAGGTTGTTCCTCTGGAGTGAGAAGAGATGCCAGATGTATGATATGAGGATTTTCAGGAGTCCCCACATTGTATTCTTTGGTTTCCTCGATAAGAATCGTGGATCGTTCCTGTTGTGTACTAGCAGGGAGAATGTCAAACCCTTCATCCTCAGGCGCCTCAGAGAGGTTTTCACCGTTGGATACGCTCTTTCTTTTTACTTTTGTCGGATCAAACAGTGCCACAGTGTGGTTTTTACTGGAAGATCCATGTTTTAATGTTATATTTTTGCAGCTAAAGGGTTTGGCATCCGCCCCAAAGTATGCTGCGCTATTAAGTTGAATGGCGAATCCAGCTTTGTGATCCCCGCTTGGTAGATTATCCCTTAATTCTAAAAAGTCAATGATAGCCTCATCGTTTTGGAAGAGGTCAAGACATGGGGGATTTGGTTGGTTCCATTCGATGAGTTCAAGGTGGATAATGGGCATTACTTCATCGACTAGATTAAGTTCGTTAGAGGTATCAGTGAGGGTCAAGACAGTGTGGTGAAGGTCGTTGATGGTACTCTCCTTGTCAGAATCAGGCGTAGGATGAGACGTAGGGTCTGTGGAAGATGTTTCCAGCTCAGGTACCCAAGTGGTCTTTATCTATGCTTCTCCGTAAACAGGAATGTCTTTGCGGGGTGGAGGTGGTGATGTGTCTTCCTCATCTGAAGTGTTAAGCTGTACAGAATCAAATTCCCACTCATGTGAGTCGGTCTCTGAATCACTTTCCAGCATCCGATTGTTATACCATACTGGGATGTCTTTGGAGTTAAACACGGCAGGTGTGATTGGTTTATGTATCTTTGTAGTAATCGGTGCTGCAGGAACCGTGATGGGTTTTAAAGGATCTGGTACAGGAAGTATCGGTAATGGTGACTCAGTGGTTTCTGCTGGAACTACTGGTGCCATAGATGTTGCTGCGGGTTCTGATACAGTTGCTGCTGCTATTGGTGTTATTGATGGGATTACGAGTTCGTTTGATGGGATGAGTGACATTGGTGATGGTTGCGGTGGAGTTGTGAGCCTCGATGGGGCAGTGGGGATAGTGTTTGATGGTGCTTTGATTATGAAAGGTGTCCTCTTTGCAGTAGGCGGGCAAAATGGTTTGCTAGGTTTTCCTTTGAATCTGAGTTTAGGAAGGATCTCTTTTTCAAAACCTAGGCCTGTATTACCTTTGGGCTTGAATTCCGGCAGCAGAGGTTCATGTCGTCCTTGTTTGCAGTATCCCAAAGCACTCTGACCATCATATCCCATTCTTTGCATAATGAGGAGGCCTTTGCCATATTGTTCCGTAGGAAGTGTAACTTGTGGTTTGTCAGTGGTGATGGGATCTTTATAGATCCAGTCCGCTAGGTCCTCCTCTTGTGTCTCTTCCTCTTGACTCTTTCCAAGAACGAAAGGTGTCAGGGCACATGTAGGCATGATTAGTGGTTGCTGGAGTAACTGCTGAGGTTTACCATGTGTTCTAGGAGAAGTGGGCATTTGTCCCACACAAAAGAGCTGACTCAAGTTATATTCTCCAGGACCTTCCTCTGCTACCTTCATTTTAAGCTTTTCTTGCTTGGGTATAGGGGTGTTCGAACTAGCAAGAGAGGCGGGACTTACATATGATGTGGAGGAAATGGCTTCCCTATTATTAGGAACAGTAATCTCTGGTTGATGGCTGATATTATGGCAAAATGCAAAAGGATTTGCATCACCCAGGATTGTGATCTCTGCACCATTATGTGGGAACTTGATACATTGATGGTAGGTAGATGGAACGGCTTGCATGGCATGTATCCAAGGTCTCCCTAACAATAGATTATATGGCAGAGGAAGGTCCAGAACTTGACAAATGATGTGCTTTACCATAGGGCCCACTCGGATTGGTAGTACCACAGCTCCTTTGGATGAACGCTCTGCATCGTCATAGGCCTTGATGGTGATCTTCTTGCGAGGATCCACTGATTCTATTGCATATCCCAATGCTGTGACCAACTGTAGTGTGCAAATGTTTAGGCCTGCTCCATTATCGATCAAGACTCGCTTGATCTTGTGTTGGTTGACAAAGCCTTCAATGTGGAGTGAGGCGTTATGAGGTTGTTGGAATGAAGAGTTGTCACTTTCGGAAAAAGTGAGACAAGGTGATGACTTTAGATTTCCAACCATGGCTTGAAATTGGTCCGTGTTCAGGTTTGCAGGGACTGACGCCTCTTGGAGTGCTTGATCCAAGATTGTTTTATGAGAGGGTGACAGACGCAAAAGCTCCAAAATGGATATAAGTGCAGGGGTTTTGTCTAATTGTTCCACAAGATTGTACTGCTTTGGGACGGAGGTGGTGCCTTGTGGAGCTGCCTTGATGGTGACCTTGCCACGACGCGTAACAACATTGCAATTAGAGTTGGGATTTTTGAAGGTTATAGTTGCAACTTGTTCACTGACATCATACAGGTGATTTACAGTATAGTTATACGCAGCCTGTGTATAATCAGTGGTATCAGTGCCTCGCCGGGAAGTGGAAGGACCCCTTTGATCTTGTGATGGAAGTGGATTCTTGAACATCTGATGATCATTATTGGTTGTTTTTGGGTCATGTCCTTCAATTCCAATTTCTCGTTGCCTTGACCGTGATCGAGTTTGAGCCATTTTGTTTGCAAGTTTGTGTTGAAGTTGATTGAAGATGATGATGAGTTGTTTGATGAAATGAAAGATTGATGGTTGGTGATTTGTGTTGTATGGGGATCTCTAGCACTTTAAGGTAGATGTAATCGAAATTCTTTCTTTGAATTGCTTGTTTGTTTTGAGGAGTTTGGATATGATAAGGTGTAGAGAAATCTGAGATGTGTTACAGATTTTGACTACCTAGTAATGAGAGGATTCACTCATGAACTAGTTTTACCCTGCGTAGATGTGTCTCTTAGGATGAGCTTATCCTAGATGTAGAAACAATCTAAAAAGTGATGCGATGTGTTTGATTTCAAGCAATATCTAAAAGAGAATTTGGGACAAGAACCTCTTAATGTTTTGAGAGTTTTGGGATGGATTGATGATGAAGTGATGATGTATGAATGAGATGATGGATGTTTTGTTTTCAACTTCAATAAAAACTTTGTGTTACAAATGGAACAAACGCTACCTCTTCCCTTTCAGGCGTTGTAGGTATTTCTCGAGCTGTGTTGTAGGTGATACAGATGTTTGGGAAGAAGTTGGGATTAATCTTTCCTCCTTGGTTTTTGTGATAACTCAGAGCTCTATATTGCATAAAAGCTCTGCGGTTCAATGATTCTGAATCAAACTCGTTTGTTTTACCTTGAAGGTATAGACGCATGCGATGTAGAAAGACTCTATGGGAGACAAAGATTTGTCGATTGATATAGAAGAATTTCCTCCTTTTGATCAAAGCCTTTGAGCTCAATGGTCTCCTTTTCAAGTTGATATTCTGATGACACTTCTTCTTTCGCAAGATGTGAAGAATGGTCATAAAAGTTGTGACTCTGTGTTGTTTGCACTTTGTTTTTGGTATTTTTGGTTGTGTTGACAGATGTTGGATGAATACTTTGTTTTTGGGATTGATTTTCTGATTTTTCTTTGACAAGAAAACAAAGCAAGCACACAAACACAAAATTGTAGCCTCAAAGGCACAAATGAGTATGGGTCTAGATCAACCCAATCCTTGGACTTGTTTTTGACCCTTCCTTTAGATGTATTTTAAGGTGTATTTCCAAAGCCTGAAGTCGGCTCAATTTGCACTAGGTTTGTAAAACGAATACACTTCAAACACTCTTTATCCCTAAGGTCAAATGGCTAGTTGTGATAAATTTAGCCCACATCTTGATATTTCTTCGACTTTGGTACTACATACCTTATGAATCCCGCCGTGGCAGGTAAGGATGTGATATACTAAGTCTTGCACGAGCATAACAAATAGATGATCCCTATGATGGGGGAGTCACCACTTTTATCAAGCCACAAGTGACCTTTCAAAAAGCTATGTTTCTACTCAAGGAAATATGTATGGTGAGTATCTTGGGAGCAAAACCTTCTATGCTCTTGCACTAAATTATACCTCAAATATCCTCAATCAATAGAACAGGTGGGCTACTACTTAAAGGTGTTTAGTCATGTTCGATGTTTTTGGACATAAGTTCATTCTGCAGTGACTCACTTAAGAGCCTTGTAACTGGTGGTGGGGCCCATTTGTCCTTTCGGCCAGTTACACTGTAGGAACAGCTATACCCAAGGCTACAGCTTTCGCTCTCACCTGATTTCTATAGCGGCTCGAAGGATTTACCGCTCGAGGTCGTTCCCAAGAGTATCGATCCCTTGGCAGGCCTCTCTTAAAAAGATAAAATGTGAGTGTTACTAACACTTTTCTCTTGCACCTAGGACCACGAGAGCCAAGGGAGAGGATAGTGTGTGTTAGAAGTAGGACCACTCGACTGACCTTTGTGCACAAGCGTGCCAAACACCAAATTCACTTGTTCTTTTTAATCCATCATTGCAATGTGATTTAACTATTTGGAGATGTTGCTCCAACAGTCATGGTGTTCTTTTTAACTTCAAAAAGAAATGTGTTTTGTAATCTAGAATTCGAAAATCCTGGTCAACTTAATGGAAAACACGTTTGCATGAAGTAAAAATCGCTTGCAAAAATCAAAACAAGTGGTTTGTTCTTTTTTCTTGTCCAAAATTGAAGTGTGGATTGTAAATTTTAGGTCCGAATTGATGCAAGGAAATCAAATTTGTGTTGATGATTTTAAGCACCAAAAAAGATGAATCCTAACTTGCAATGAAAGCAAATTTGAAGTTGTTGTTCTTTTTACCTTGCAATAAAGAAAGATGAATTTTCTTTTAAGCACCAAAAACAAGTTTGAGGTTCATTTTATGCACTCCAAAATAAAATGTGAGGTTTATTTTAACTTGTACAAGAAGGGAGAATAGATTCTTTTTAACCAACTTTTGTTGAAAGAAAGTTAAAACAAAAAACAAAAAAACTTAAAGCCTCTAAACTAACTCCTTCCCCTGCACAAAACAGATTAGAACCTGCACACAATCAGTGATCAAATGTTAGTGTGGGCTTACACAAGCCTAAATTCTGATTTTGGTTACAAATTTTACAAATCCCGATTCTGAAATGCCCTGAAATTTGACTAAGTCTGAAATTTGGAGGATCTTCCAAAAACTAGATTTTGCATTACAACTCCTAGAGGTCTGAAACCCCTCTCAAACATCCTGAAAGTATATATGGAATATAACTTAAAGTATAAGTTCTCTTTCTTATACTTAAATGTTATATTCCATATATATTCTGCCTCCCACAAACCTAAGAAAAATAATTTTATCAATTACAAGGCCTTTTTTTACAACGTTCTGTTACAATAGCGCTAGTCTGTGTGAAAACAGAAGCGCTACTTTAACACAAACGCACTAGAATATTACAAAAGCGCTAAAAGAAAAGATTTTTACAACAATACAAAAGCGCTAATTAATGAACAAAAGCGCCAAAATACTGACAAAAGCGCTATTGTAAGAACAAAAGCGCTAAAAGACAAAAAAACAATAGCGCTAAAATGAGACAAAAGTGCTAAAAGACAAAAAACAATAGCGCTAAAACGCGACAAAAGCGCCAAAGCGTGACCTGTGTGTCAAGTTCAACATTCAAACATGTTAGGTAACAAAAAAATATCAGAAGGTTGTGTGTTTGATTCACATCGGGTTCACCAAATGATGCCCTCCTAAATGGCACAAGGTTAGTCTAAGATCAAAGAACACAAAAACACACAAAACATTAGTGTTAGTCAATCTAAAACTAAACATATGAAGGCATACCAAGAGAGACACAAAGAGACATGCTAATATATCTAATAAGTAAAACAAAGATCATGAGACATCTCCAACTGCCTCTTAGCATGGCCTTAGTTTCTTCTCCCTTGTTCCTCTCCTCTCCAAGTTCCAAAATAGTGTAGCTCTGAGCAGCTTTTTGCACTATGGATGCTTATGGAGGATTGAGATTGTAGTATAGCTCTAAATGTGAAATAAAAAGCTAATACTAATGCTAAAATGATGTATTTTAACCAAAAAGACAAGATGTTAGATTGCTTATGCTAAAATGCTCTCTAAAATGTCTATAGCTTAGATGCATACAAGTTTTCAAGATCTGGATTATGAAGGAATGGGCTCTATTTATAGGAAAAATGGAGCAATGGATGGCCAGGATTGAATGGTTTAATCAAGGGTCAAGCTTGAAAGTTGGGGATCCATGTGCACAATTGACACCAATGAAATGGTGACAAATGTCAACATAGGGTTGGGTTGAAAGAAGAGGTTGGAGGCATTAAAGGCCTGAGAAGACCTCATGGTTATCTAAAGACTAAGGGTCAAGCCTAAATTAGGATTACCCACTGGATTAGGAGTCAATCCAAGGATAAACTTTTGTGCAAATGATTAAGAGATAATCATGGTCAAAGCATTAAAGGCTTGATGAGACCCTTGGGTTGGATAGAGGTTGAGTCAAAACAAATGTTTTAACCATGTGGGAGGGTTTGGGTTAACCATTAATGGTTATTGGAGACTTTGGGGATTAAGTGGTTGAAAGTTGGAAGCTTTCAATGGTTATCAAAGACTTTGAGCCATTTAGTGGTTGAAGGTTGAAAGCCTTTAATGGTTATCAAAGACTTTTAGGCTTTGAGAAGTGACTTCCCTTTGCTTAAGAATGTGACAATATTTAGGGGATGGATTAGGCTAATTAGGAAGGGGTTAGAAGAATCTAGAAGGGGATTAGATTTTGCAAGTGGATTTGGTGGGTGAGGGAAAATAGGATTTTATTTAAAATAAAAATTCATTTATTTCAAAAATGTGTGCAAGTTGCATTTGTAAGAAAATGCAAGTGGGGTGGGGATAATGATTTAAATAAATGTTTTATTTAATTTATTTAAAAGAGGAAAAGGGGATTTAATTAAATAAATAGATTTTATTTAATTAATTGATTTGAAATTGGATTTAATGAATTAATTAAAATAAATTGAATAATTTTTTTAATTAATAGGAGAATGTTTGGAGATGAATTAATTAAATATTAATTTAATTAACTGGTGGCTAGTAGATTTTTAATCAAATAAATAGCGAAATATTCATTTAATTAAAATGGACAGATTTATGTGACTACACTTTTAATAAGCAAAAACACTCGTATAATACCAGGGCAGCACTGAAAAGATGTAGGTAGTTATCCAGTGATATTGATATTGGTCTCTGAATTCATCCTGATTAAATCAATTGTGACAGTCGCATGTTTCTAAAATGCTGCTAGCGTACTGTATGGTTTTATGCATAGATTACATAGTTGGCATGCTAGTCGTAAGTCCCAGATATCTAATAGGACCAACAATTAAGCACATAAGTTACATGTAGTATAAACTAGTTGATTCAACAAAACTCAATACGAAAAACAGTTAGCTCTTGTCATGTGAATGAAACTTGTGCTCTATAAGATTTATGATGTGTCAAGAAAACTTGTGAATGGCAGATGTATAAATTGATTCTTGAATTAATAGGGAAAAGGTTTATGTAATGTACAATGGTTGGGGTTTTATACATGTTGAAGTATCGGCATGATCATTGGAAATTTGGAGACAATGTCTATTGTAAAGATCAGAGCAAGCTCCAATGGATGCTTTGCAATTTGCATACTAGCTATGTTACCAGTTCGTCCCTGTAACCTTGCCTGTTCAGGTACGATCCTTTTTGGATTTGGATACTGGTTCAATGTGGGTAGGGGTGTGGCTAGGGTTCGAGATTTTGCCTGTGGGTTTGTCTCGGGCAACCTTGGGAGAACTTGTGAAAAAATTTGACGTTTTTTCTCAACATTATGTCATAGGATTCACCGATTTTATGAACTTCAGCAAACTTTTATAGAAAACTAAATAAATTGTTGGAATTCATCTGTCTTGTGAAGAACTGTCTGGATTCCTATTGCAATAGGAAGAATAAAGGCAGCACAAAATTGTTGGAAAGCCTCGTGCCACTTCTCTTTACATATGGAGCTGAAAGCCTTGTGCTTCAAGCCCCGATCTACCCAGAGCGAAAGGACATTGCCATATTCATGATGAACAAAAGTTGGAAGGAGCTTGCTGAAAGCCAAAATAGTAAATGCCTTACCTAATGGTTAGGATAGAGTTATTTAAAAATGTCTATTTATTTTTTAATATTAACATTTAATAGTTTAAATATTTTATTTAAAATATATAATTATTTAAAAATATATAATTATTTAAATATATTAATACTGATGAATATTAATATCATAGAAGCATAAATCCTCAAAAAAATCTTGATTTTTGCGATTTAAAAAAAATCCCCAAATGAAATTATATTTTCCCCTAAAAATCGTGATTTAATCAACCATGATTTTCAATGATGTTTAATGGATTTAAAGGTTTAAATTGCAAAAAAAATTGCTCGGGAAATGCATTTACTATCCACCAATTTGTTGTGATAGCCTAAATGCATGAAATTGCAATTTAATTGAGTTTTTTCATTGATTGAGCATTAGCCCTTGGGACGTGGTTCACCATCAAAGATTCACGAGATTTCATCAGGTTGTTTAGGCAAATCACAAGTGACCTTGAATGGACGTATATTTCTAGTAGATGTTAAGGACATTAAAATAGAAACACGTTCTCTAGCATGCTTCTACTTTTCTCAGTATACCACACTACTGCCTTAGGCTCGTAGTAATGCTGTCCATGTATATAAACCCAAAGACACAAATTAGTGGGGAATAGTAGACAATATCATAAATACTAAGTAAGGTTTATATCTGATTTTTTTAATGTATGTGAACCTTATAACAGTACTTGCCAAAAGTAAATATAGAAAGCTAGACTAAACATATCAATCTAAAGAGGATGGTTTTCTTGGAATTCTTGTGATCCTAACTATTTAAAAGAATTTTAAGATTTCAATTGTCAACGATAATGCCAAGGTGGTTGTTTAGATTATCAAGATTAGGCTGGGACAAATTTCCTTTTCCGATGCTAAAAAGTATGATAATTTGGAGCATCAATTTGACAATGGCCATCAAGTTTTAATGACAAGTAGGTAGGTTAGTGACAATTGTATTATCAAGTGGGAAGAATATACATAACAATGTATAAACATTGTGGAACTAGAAGCAAAATGTTTCCTATGAAAAAGGATAAAAATCAGCTGTAGTGCTGAAAAAAATGAACTATAGCAAAATTTTATATCAGATTACTTTGGTTATATTTAAATTTCCTATATATTCTACAAGCTTAATGCTTTGTTAGGGAACTACATTCCATTTAGGCTTGTCATATACATGGAGGTTCAGAAGGCCTGCAAGGAGTACACTAGCAGTACATGAATGCTTTAGACATATAGCATAGCATTCCATGCATGTTAAATAGATATGAGGAAATCTAATACATGCCTTGAGAGAAATCATGCCCTAGTCTTTTGGGTTTA
Source organism: Cryptomeria japonica (assembly GCF_030272615.1). NCBI lineage: Eukaryota > Viridiplantae > Streptophyta > Pinopsida > Cupressales > Cupressaceae > Cryptomeria > Cryptomeria japonica. Next base: position 12,691,406 of record NC_081410.1, read on the forward strand.
TCTTAATACCCCCCGAAACAGACCTCAAATTTTTTCTCTCTAACAATCTAGATAGATTTCAGCAGCAACTGTCTCTAACAATCCAGGTATGAGGAAAACTAATACATACCTTGAGAGAAGTCAGGCCCTAGTCTTGTGGGCTTATCTTAATCCCTCCCAAAACAAGCCCACATATTTTCTCTCTAACAATCTAGATAGATTTCAGCAGCAACTGTCCCATTGAAAGGGAATGTTCCTTGTGCTTTGATTTTTGATTGAAACTTGTACTTATCATCTCAAATTGTCAACTCAAAATCCATCAATGTTTTTAACTCCATTGTTCACTTCTACACAAAATCAAGGAAATTTTACTTGAATAATAATAGCTAAAATTGTGGCCCAAATGGTTGCTCTCTTCTTTTGTACTAGCAGATCTTTATTATCTAATGGAAAAATGTTTTAACACTTCCTTTACTGTTTTACAACTCTGCTAAAATAGTCATCAATGAGAACATCTCAATATCTTTTATTATCTTTTGCAATGTAAGATTCTGTTTCAAAAGCATTTTCTGCTACTCTAGATCTTGAAATATTTGATTCAAAACCTATTAAGTTCAACTTTGCAGTTGCTTCCTTTGTCGTATAATTTCCCTTTCATGCTCTTATTATAGTTCTCTTTCACATTGTTCTAGAAATTGCAAGTACAATCACAAATATGAACCAATTGATTCCCGTTTTGTAATTTATGATCTCTGCTCAATAAAGGAAAACTGTTTTTTTAATGACTTACTTTCTTGAGCCTAAGGATTTTGAGATCTTGGAGGCCAACTTGGATAGTCATGAGATTGAACGACTTAGGAGAGGCTCTGAACTAGAGCTTCATCATTAGGATCTGCAGCCCACTAGCATAGCCTATTTGTAGTAGCAAGTCATTGGCTAGTGGCTATATTTGATTTTTTTGGAACTTTGTGCTTAGTTTATGGGTTGACTTTATACCATGTTGTAATTGAAATTTTGTCTACCCTAACCATCTAGTTATTATTTATGCACTACAAAGTATGCTTTGTGCAATGCAATTGAATCAGTGATATGAATATAAACAACAAAATCCTATTTCTACAATTCATGGGTTAAACTCTCTATTTTTGTTCTATATATCTCTATGCTATGGAAGTGCCCTTAAATTTCAAAAATAATGTAGATTGTCTTCTTTTCTACAATTTTTTATGTGTTTTTTAAATCCAATTTTCGCTCCATTTTTCCCCAACATTTTCAAAAAATCTTATACTTATGGTTTGCTGATTTTTTACCCAAGCAATTTTTGCTGCTATGAAATTTAATATAAGTTAGGATTATATCACATTAATATTAATATATATTATATTTCTATAATTTAGATTAATGTATCTTTATATTTTAATTTCTTATATATGCAATCATATTACTATATTTTGTTTGTATTGATGGATATTAGATTCATTTTTATTTTACTATATTAATTATTATTTTTTATTGCATTTATTTATTGTTTGTTAAAGAAAAGCACTCTTAATATTTTCCTTGAAATTTTTATATGTTCCTTGAAATCTTTTGAGCCCAAACTAGTAGCAGGACTGGTAGCTTAGCATACTAGAATTACAAACCTTGAGAACCTCTTAAGATGAAAATTTTGGTTATATTTTGCTTTGATTTTGACAGCAATAAAAATCTGCATTTAAAGCTACGTAATGTATGTCTGTTATCATGGAAAATCTATTCTTTCCATTTGCTTCTGTACTTTTCGTTATCCATGAACCTACCACACGTTCCTAGAAAAAGGATTTCTACATGTATGATAATCAAATTTGGTTTGGATTCAAGCTGTAAGGGTTCCTTATTTTACAAAATGCAGGCACAATCATCAAATGTAGCAGAGATATGGCTATGGCAAGTAGGCTCATGGAGAGCCATCGGTCGACTTCATTCTCATGCTCTGACTGTAACACAAATGGAATTCTCCCGTGATGATCATTTCCTGCTGTCAGTATCGAGGGATCGGCATTTTTCTGTATTTCGGCTAGAGAAAAATGGTATGCTTCACATCCTATATTCAGCATTTTGTTTTCCAAACTAAAATTTCTTCCATTAATGAGAAACAGATGAACTACACGAACTGATATGCTTATATTTGCAGGAACCGATGAGGTTAAATATGAACTTGTTGCAAGACATGATGCACACAAAAGAATAATCTGGTCATGTTCATGGAACACATGCCATCATGTATTTGCGACAGGATCGAGAGATAGGACGGTCAAAATATGGAAAATAACGGAATCCAAGAGCGAAAGTTATGTTACAGAGCAATTGAGTCTTCCTCAATTCAGTAGCAGTGTTACAGCTGTATCATGGTCTCCACGTAGCAATTTCAAAGATGATCTACTTGCAGTTGGCATGGAAAATGGACTTATTGACATCTGGAGGGTTACTTTGCAAGACATGACCCCTGGAGGAGAACATTTGCAGCCACATCAAAGATTTGACACTGTGACAGCTTCTAAAATTATAGGACTAGACATTTACCTATCTCATGTGGCTACTGTTCACCGTTTGGTTTGGAGAGAAACCTCTGAAAGTGAAAATAGTACGCTAGTTAACTCTTCATCCACAGTTATGCAACTAGCTTCTTGTGGGGCTGATCATACTGTTAGGATATTCAATGTAGTAATAGCGTGAGATCTTGAGCCCTTCCATGTAACACTGAATCAGATAAACTGTCAACCTTATTTCTGTAGACCTATTAGAAGGATTATGTATTCATGGAAGAGATGTTTTTGACATATGTCGATTATGGAAGAAAAAAAATCTTATGTTTACCGGGAGAAGTAACCATGTCAGATAACATCAATCCTTAACAATGCCACGAAGCTACCCACCAGCAATTTAGGCAAAAGAAAAGTAGTATTGTAATTTTGTTTTTTGTATTTAAAGGTCAAATGTCTTTACTCTCTTGAGAACACATTCTTTTGACAGTAATCGAATACCCCTGGCACCATTCCAATGACCCATCTCATCACCCTCTGCACAACCACTCCAACTACTGTCCGCATGTGCACGCAAAAAATAGAAATGGTGGGAGCAGGCATGGAGATAGCGTGCAATTTCAAATCTGGGTTTTTTAGTAAAAGAACAAGGGTATGGCAGTGGTATATATAAATGTACTCACTGACTGATGTGTCTATGGCAACAGGCAGTTGTCCTTATACTGAAAGAGGCAGTATAAAATCATGAAAGCCTTTTCTGAAGATGCCACCCAGCAATTTCTTTTTGATATTTTAACTTTCTACTCCCTTAGAGAACGAGTTATTTGCACGATAATCAATCAAATCTCTCTAAAAGCCAAGGTTGACAAAATTTGCGAGTTATGATAATTTACCACTATAAACTATCCTCACTTGTAATGGTTTATTTTAATGATAAAAAAACATTGAGCAATTTCAAATAATTCGTTCAGCTGTAAAAAATGGAAATCAAATTTGCATAGCAAACCATATATATTTTGCTACAGAGCTTAATTGGAGAAAATAGAAGGCTTATTATCATATTTATGGCTATAAATAATAGTTAAATTGCTTATCTGATCTTGTTGGATTTCCAAAATAAATTGAACGCCAAAACATCATTATTTTCATGTCTCAGATACTGTGTATATTTAATTAAATCCCATTTCCCACAATCCTATGCGTTTTGGTGATAGAAATCTGTATCTGAAAAATAATAGCTGCCCAAGAAATTTCCTAACCTAAAGTCAATATCCTGTGTAACTTAAAACAACTATAAAGATGCACTCTTATATACGAAAATACGTAATTCGTTTGGGAAGTTGTGGTGCATGCCAAACTTTTAATAGTTCAAAATCATTAGAGAAGGATAATTGTAATGATGAAAACTGTATTTATATGTAATAATAAATTTACAAATGATACATTTTTGATAATTTTGGCTCATGACACTATTCTAGTATGTTTCTAACAAGACTGACAGAAACTGGTATGTCTGATTTTGAAAAATAGAAGATGGGGATACTTGGATATGTCATTTCTTTTAAAAATATATATATAATAGAGTATTTTTAAAAATATATATATAAAAGAGTATTTCATGTGAAGATTTCTTGTTTAAATATAATTCACTATATCCTTTAATATTTCTAATATATATTATAAAATATTTAATATTTTTGATACATAATAGAATATATAATATTATTTTTTGAATCTCATTGCATTTGTGATTGCATAATTATTGCATAATTATAGATCTTGGAAGTCCTATTCTTTCAACTTGTTATACCAATTGACCTTCAACCCATATTTGATCGATCCTTCTATTTTAAACCTTGAGTCTAGAGTGAAAAAACCCACACGTGACAATAAAATATAAATCGCACAATCGTAGAATGTATTTCATGTTTGTTTTAAGTGGTGAAAAAACATTAGAACCCTCATGTGACATTTTGGAGGTTGTGTTTTTTCTCTTTTTAATTTTTATCTTGAACAATGATGCAAAGAAATGTAAGTGGGACCATCCTAGTCTTCAATACACATCCCAAGAGGTCAAAGACATGTCTCCTTGCAACTATGGGGAGTTGGTTCCAATCCCTAGATTTTTCATTTGCAATCTAAGATCAGATCCATGGGTTTTGGGAATACCTCTAAAGAGATATTGAGATAAAGAAAGCTAAAAGTCTAATTTCAGTAAAAATAAATATAGAGCAATTGGTGAAGTTTCAAGATTTTAGGGAATGAAGGAATTGGGTGTTTGGGGATAAGAAATACTGAGATTGTTGTGCAAAGATTTAGAATTCTTTTGAATGCAATGGATTGGAGTTCGTAGAGTGGCGATGCAAGGGGATGGGTAACAGGATGTGGGTGGATGAAGAGGTTTGAAAGTTTGATGAATGCAAAGGATTGAGTTTTAATAAACTTTTGAGCTTTAGGGATCAAGAATGTTAAAGAAATGGTATTGGGGAATGAAGAATACTAAAACTTCAACAAGGGGGTTTATAGGGGAAAAGTGAACATTTAGGAAAGGTATTATAGGGATGACAAGTTTGACAAAGATGTCAGGATGAGAACCTTTGAAACTTCAAAAAATGACACAGGCAAATTTTACAAGGGCATGAGCAAGTCGTTGAGATTAGTAGGGAAGATAGCATAGATATGGACAACCTCGAAAGTTTGAAAAGCCAACAAACATACAAAATACCAAGGAAGACATTAGAAATAACCTAGACCTTGACTTTTTATAAATTTTACACCTTTTGACACTTAAGGGACCCATTTAGGATGTCTCAAATTGATTATCAACAATGATCAAATATGATAAGACATGCAAAATGGAAGGGACTCAAACAAAAATGACACTATGAATTTGAGTCCCTACACAACCAAATTGTAATTAAACTTGTATCAAGGTCCTAAATTTGACAATGGACCCTACCTATTATACAAATTTTTTATGATGTATTCTCATATGAAGGTACTCTTAAAATACCAAAGTATATCTTAGTAAATACAAGTATACAAAAATTAAATAATATATTAGTGTAATCTTCTATGTTTTTTTATGGTCTATATAAAATCTCTACTTTCATGTGATACATTCTTTTTATATTTTTTATTATATTTTATAATAAAATATCTAAATATAATCATATGACCATCAAATTTAGACTTTGCTTATCTATTTTTTTATAGAATATATACATCTTAATGTTGCCTTTTTATTTTTTAATTATGTACTTTTTTATTTTTTAATTATGTACTTCTTGATAATAAAAATACGCACCTTCACTACTTAAAGAATAAAAAATGTAAGCAAATGGATATTAGAAAGTGTCTTTATTTTTTACATATAACTAAAAGAAAGAAAAGGCCTTCACCAAATGTTCTTTTCAATTAAAGTTGTCATTAGGGCAACAACCTTCCTTAGATGTCATAGTCCACTTTAAACTTAATGTCTCGATTAGAGGACTTCTAATTTTTTATTTAATTAAAGTTGTTTGTTTTTTTAATTAAAATTAGCATCCTTGTATTGTCCTATATGTGAAATTTAAGCTTAAACTCCAATTCATTCCTCGTAGAGATCTAATGTATTTGTTGTTCACTTGTTTTTTATTTGATAATGATGTAAGTGATAATCAAGTTGATTTAATATAAGATATATGACAACTCTTCATTATCTAGAATGACATGAGGGGAAGCATGCCAAAGAATCTATGTATGTAAAATTTTGTTTATATTAGGGGGAGGAGTCAGCAGTTTGGAAGGTTGTAATAATGGGAAGGTTGTAATAATGGGATAGTGTTTTAGAGTGAAAAAATATTTTTTAAACTATAATGTTTTGATAATAGTTTTAAAATTTTATTTTTTATGTTGTTATTAGGTCAGATAGGTTAATTATAAAAAATTAATGAAACTTTTAATTTGTGAATGAAAATTGAGTTTAAATGTATCTAGAAAAAAATGTTTTATAAAGTGTCATGTTATAATCATATATTTTATTTGTCTTAGGAGTTTTTTTAAGAGGGTAAATATTTTTTATCTGGAGCTATGAACTAGTGCGATTCAAATGGGTTTGAACTTTGATGGCAAGAACAACACCACCACAACTTAACCATCACAACATACCAATGACTCAGAGCTATGAATTGATGAGGTCATAAATAGAGAACCTCATCCACAATACAAACAATCAACAATAACACCCCAATAGACTTTGAATCTTTCTGACAATAACAACAAAAACACAACTTAACCATTACAACATGCCAATTAATAATTTATTCAAAACTATTAGAACCATCTTACTTTATTACCATTTAATTATTTTCAAATATCAAATCAATTGTTTTCACAATAATATAATAGTCAAAATAATATAATAAAATAAATAAACTATGTCAGTAAATATTAACTATATTAAAACTAAAATAAAAAATAATTTATTTTTTTCAATTCTAAAAAGGATAATGAAAATTTAATTAACTCACTCAAGATACACCTATTCATTTTAAATGTCTATATGCCTTAATTTTTAAAGGTCATACAAATGATTTTAAGGTTGTCTTATCTATTATATTCTTTAAAGTAATTAATCAATTATTTTAAATACTTTTAAATAGATTATTTAATCTAATGCATGTTGCTTTACATGCTACTCACTACGAAGGAAGGGGATTTTGCCCACACCAAAATAAATAATGCAAAGCTATCAAATGCATAATTCCATGCTTTTGAAATGAAAAAATCCTATGTTCAGGTTGCATATATATCATTCTGACTTATTAATTATATTTCTATTAAAAGATATATAAAAGATTTTAGATTTAATTTTATAAGAATTTGAGAAGAGATAGCTTTTTTAAAAGAGTTTAAATTTGTGAAGATATATATTTAAATGAAAAAATGTTTATCTTTTTGATAAATTTAATAAATAGAATAATGGAAAGATTTTCTTTAGAATTCAATAAATTTCAAAAAAATATTACTTTGTTTATTATTAAAATTAGATATTTAAATGAGGGAGTTTATAGAAGAAAATTTTGCATAGTACGAAGATGGCGTTCATGCGGGTGCGTGCAGGAGGTCGAGCTAGGGTTTCGCAGCCCTAGCTCGCAGGCGGCACTGGTGTGGTCTCGCGCGGGGGGGGAGAAGTGCTGGGTGTCGGGGGAAGACGGAGGAGGAAGGGGTTGCTAGGGCTCGGTGGTGGCTGTGAGGGTGGTCGCCGGGAAGTGTGAAGGCTGCACAGGGGTGGGGATCTACTGCTGTGGTCGAGGCTATCCCGGGTGTTTGGGACTTTAGGTAGGCTGGTCCTTGGTGGTGCGGGTGAGGGGAGGGGCCTTGGGTATTGAGCCCCCGTGGGGAGACCTTGGGTTGTGGGCCCTAGGTCGTTGTCCTTGTTTGTTATTAATTTTTTGTGTGCCCCGATGGTGACTTTAGGTGGGGAAGCCTCGCAGGTGGGTCCAGCCATGGATTTTCGTGCTGCGGTGGGCTTAAAACCCCCATTTCAGAATGTGAAGACATTTAACAATAACCTATTCTCTTCTGACTCAGGATCTGGGAGTGCTGGTAGCTCACGCATGGTGAAAATTAATGGTTGCCTAGAGAGATGCAGTGAGAGGCCGAAGTTGATTATCCCTCCTGAGATTATAGCTGAAGACATTGAATACTTTTCAAATCACTCGCTATACTGCAAGTTCTTGGGAATGAGGGTTTCATTGCAGTTTTTGGAAAACTAGGCACAATGGACATGGGCACCAGATGGGGAAATGGAGATTATGTTGCTGGCAAATAACTATTTCATGGTTACGTTCAACTGCATGGAGGATCACAATAGGGTCTTTGAAGGAGGTTCGTATTTTTACAACCAGGTGGGATTATTCATCAAACCTTGGCATGCGGGGTTTAATCCTTCAGAGGAGCTCCCAAATAGAGTTTCGGTGTGGGTTCGGCTACCACGTCTTCCAATGGAATGTTGTCGAGAGGATGTGCTACGGATGCTAGCTGCTCTGCTTGGGAGGCTAGTGGGATCCTCATCACAAACTCTGGGGAGAAAGGTAATGACCTCTGCACGTATCTGTGTTGAAATAGATCTTAGTAAACCCTTGCCAGATGCTATAGATATGTGTGCAGGCTCTTATTCATGGGTTCAACAGCTAGATTACGAGACTTTACCATTTCACTATCGTCTGTGTCATGAGTATGGTCATTTACAGCGTAAGTGTCCTAGATACAAATTGGTAGTGCGACAACCTCAGCAGTTAGAACCGAGCCTTGATAGGGCTGAGAAAGGGAAAGTTGCAATGTTGGGTGTGGTAGAGGGTGTTGATGCTTTTGTCTCGGTTAAGACAAAGAACAGGAACAGAGGACAAAAGAGACCCTTACAGGAGAGACGTGAGGAGGACATCTTTAACAGATTTGAGGCCTTGGATGACCTGAGTCATCAGGAAGTAAACCCGAGGTTAACCCCTCTAGATCAGGGTGCATCAGGAGGGGTACTGGAAAGTGTAATGGATGAATCTTCCCAGGCCTTGCTAATGGTTGGAAGCCAGCAAATGGAGATGGACCAGACAGTAGGGGTTCAGTTGGGCCTGGCTCTTGGTATTGAGGTGAACGGGGCTGAGGGGGAGGGTTCTCCGATAGCTTCGAAATTGGAACCGATTGGGGCTAAAAGTAATAAGTCAGCCGTTCACCTGGGTCTACACCAAAGAGATATTAAGAAAAGTGCTTCAGAGAAGAGCTCAAAGGTTGGCAGAAAGAAGGATCTGGATAAGATCAAATTGATGGTGGAGAACTTGGTTGAGTCAGGGTCAGTGAAGACTTTGGATTCGCACTTTCCAACCCTCCTAAATGATTGTGCTCTCATGGAATGTAAGGGGCTTGAACAGCAGTCCTAGACAAAAAGTTGTTCGGGATTTGATTAGGAATCACTCACCTGATGTCCTTTTCTTGCAAGAAACTAAACTTTCAGTGGAGAGTATGATGGGTCTCATGCCAAAGCTGTGGGGGCGAGGCGAGTGTCAGTGTGTTAGGGCAGCTGGTTCCTTAGGAGGGGTGGCCTGACTTTGGAACCCTTTAAGGTTTTGCCCTGTCTGGTGGGTTGCCTCCAGATCCTCATTATCCGGGGTGATGTCTAGTCTTGAGACTCGGGAATTCATCTTGTTTTCGAATATCTATACTCCCATTGATTTTCACAGTAAGCAAAGCTTATGGTCACATGTTTCAGGTATGCGAAGGTTGGCCCCTTTTCATCCATGGATTATGGTAGGAGACTTCAATGCCATCCTGGAGTTGAGTGATAAGAAGGGGGGTGTAATGCGGTTGGAACCTTCTTCTTTCCTTTTCCAGGATAGTATCTCCTTGTTGCAGCTAGTTGACGTCAAGCCTAGCAATGGTTTGTTCACTTGGAACAATAGGAGGGTGGGAGAGAATTGGATTGTTGAATGATTAGATCGCTTCCTGGTTTCCTGTTTTTGGATCGGAGGGGGGTGGTCCACAAGTTCTGAGATTCTTGACTGGAGAGGGTCGAATCACTGGCCCATCAAGCTGGTTTTGTCTTTGGCTTGGGTAGCCCGTTCGCCTTCATTCAAATTCCAACTTATGTGGCTTTGGGACCCTTCTTTGCAGGCTCTTGTTGCGGACTGGTGGAGGAAAGGGAGACGGGCCTTTGGCACTGCCATGTACTCTTTTGCCAAGCAACTGCAATTTGTTAAGCTTCAGCTTAAGCAGTGGAACTGTCAAGGTTTCGGGAACATTTTTCATGAGAAGAAAGCTGCTCAAATTGCACTGAATGAGATCACCAGTGAAATTAGGGAGCATGGGTTGTCTGAGGAACTGCTTAGAGAGGAAGACAGGGCGGTCAAGGTGGTAGAGGAATGGGAGCTTCGGCAAGAAATATATTGGAAGCAAAGAGATTGTATTGACTGGCTGAAGGAGGGGGACAAGAACACTACTTTCTTCTTCAACTCAGTGAAAGCAAGAAGACACGGAAATTCCATTCCTTTTCTGGTTAATGACAGAGGTGAGCAGTGCTTATCCTTGCAGCAGATGTCTAGGGAGTCTCTCCAGTTTTTCCAATCCCACTTTAGGGAGGACTCTCAGGGGGAAACAGTGGAGGAGAATCTGGTTCTAGATTGCATCCCTTCTCTTGTCTCGAGGGAGATGAATGAGAAGCTTTTGTGTCCTATTTTGCTGGAAGAACTTGAGAGGATTGTCTTCCACATGAGGAAAGGAAAGGCTCCTAGACCGGATGGGTTCCTGGTTGAGTTCTTTCAAGAGTTCTGGGATATAATTAAGCTGGATTTATTGGAAGTAGTCCAGGAGTCCCAGAGGAATAAACAGATGCTTAGGGCATTGAATGCGACCTTCATTGCCTTGATCCCCAAGTGTGCAGGGGCCGACCGGTTAGGCCACTTCCGCCCGATCTCCCTCTGTAATGTGATTTATAAGATCATCTCCAAGCTGATAGCGGATAGATTGAAGAAGTGCTTGGGGAATGTTATTTCTGAGGAGCAGAGTGGGTTTGTGGAAGGGTGCCAAATTTTGGATGGGGTGGTCATTGCAACGGAGACCATTCATTCTATGGCAACCTCCAAGGAAAAAGTTATGTTTATCAAGTTGGATATGGCTAAGGCGTATGATAGAGTTCGATGGTCCTTCCTTCAGAAGATCCTCGGGGCTTTTGGTTTTGCGAACGAATGGATCCAGTGGGTTATGAGTTGTGCTACGTCCACCTCTTTCTCTGTGCTTATCAATGGAGACCACACTGAGTTGTTTGGTGCTTCTAGGGGTCTCCGCCAGGGAGATCCTCTATCCCCTTATTTATTCATTCTTCTTGCTAAGGGTCTGGGGAGGCTGATTAAGCATAATGTGGGTCGGGGTTCTATTCAAGGTTGGAGACGGGGTAATGACTTGCAGCCGCAGTCTCACCTGCAGTTTGTGGATGATACAGCCCTTATGGGACTTGCTAGGATCAACGAAGCTTCAAATCTGCGTAAGGTCCTAGATGTTTATCTTGCAGCATCTGGCCAGATGATCAATGAGGATAAATCTTCCATCCTCTTTTTCAACACTCCTGAGTCTATTCAGAGGGGGATTGCTCGTATCTTGAGATTCCAAGTTGGCTCCCTGCCCCTGATGTATTTGGGTATTCCTATTTCTCCTGGCAACCCCCCTAGGGAGTCATGGCAGGGGATCTTGGATAAATTCCGCTCCAAGGTTGAGCATTGGACTCATAGATGGTTATCCTTTGCGGGGAGGGTTCTACTGATTCAGTCGGTGGTTCAGGCTCTTCCGATCTATCGATGTATGCTTCAGGTGGCTCCTAAGTGGTTCTTGAAGGGTTTGGACTCTCTGGCTAGAAAATTCTTATGGGCTGGTAATCTCACCTCTTCCAAATGGAGTCTGGTCAACTAGGACCTGGTATGTAGCCCGAAGCAGTCCGGGGGGCTTGGGTTAAGGCAGTCTATTCTTTTTGGGGAAGCACTTGCTGCTAAATTGTACTGGAGGTGGTGTGTTGAGCAGGACCGAGGCTGGGCCAAGATTTTGGCCAGCAAATATATGCAGAGGATTCCGATGGAGGAAATCCCCGGATATCCGCTTGAAGGAAAGGGCTCGTCGATCTGGTACACTCTCAAGAGGGGGGCCTCTCTCATTAAGGCAGGACTTTTTTGGATCTGCAGAAGGGGGGAAGAGGTTCTTTTCTGGAATGATTCTTGGGATGGATACCCTCCCATCCTTGATCAGTTTCCTAACCTTGGAAACCTGGGCCAGAGGTTCTTGGAAGCTGGATGGTCAAGGGTGAGTGACTTTAAGGTTGTCTATAGGTGCAGTCGACTGGACTTGGAGTGGTGGAAGACTCCTAATGAATGGTCGGTGGTTGGGATGGAGGATGAGTGTGCAGAGTTGCAGGGCATTTTAGCGAAAAGACATTGTAGCTCCCTTAAGGGTAGGGATGGGCTTGCTTGGTCTCCAAATCCTAAGGGTGTTCTTTTTGTGGCTAGTGGTTACCGAGAATTGTTAAGTCAAAGACTTGAGGGAGGAGAAGTGAATTGGTGGAAACAGGTGTGGAATAATGCTTCTTGGCCGAAGTGTAATTGCTTTGCCTGGACTTTGGCTTGGAATATATGTCTAACTTGGGACAATATCCGCAAGCGGGGATTCTTGGGGCCTTCTATCAGTGTTTTATGTGGTAACGGAGAGGAAGACTCCTCACACCTGTTCTTCAAATGCCCCTTCTCTATGCTTATCTGGCACTATTGGTGGGGGGTGTGGAAGCATCCTTGTGTCCATGTGGACTCCCTAGTAGAGTTTTGGAGCAGTTTGGGCAGACCTCCTATTCCGTCCTCCTTCCTCCAAATGGTCTGGTATATTGGGCCCATCTTCATTCTTTGGCAGATCTGGCTCGAAAGGAATAGGGGGATCTTACGGGAGGCCAAACTATTTATTCAACAAGTTTGGAATAGGATCATTGCTATGATTTGGGAGACAGTGGAAGCTAAATGTGAGGTGAATTTCCCATTGGGTAGAGATGAGGTGGATATAGTGAGTAGGCTTGGCTTGCAGGAGTTGTCTCCGGACTCTACTTGTGTCAGGAAAGGTAGACGGGCTATGAAGAAGGTGCAAAGGGTTGGAAGGTGGATTCCCCCTCAGGATGAGTATATCAAGATCAACACCGATGGCTCATCTAGGGGCAATCCAGGCCCTACTGGTATAGGGGGTGTTGGCAGGAATAGCAGGGGGGAGGTTGTTTTCTTCTTTTCGGTGCATAAAGGGTGTCAATCTAATAATTTTATGGAGGGTCTTGTGATTCTTTATGCACTTGAGCAGGCTTTGGTGTGGGGTTTTAGGAAGGTGATCTGTGAGGCGGATTCACAAATTGTTGTTAACTTGTTGTCTGATCAGAAGGTGAGTGTGATTCAGTGGCAGTTGGCAGGGATTGTTCAGCAGATTCTCCAAATTAGCTCTTTAATGGAGCAGGTGTCCTTCATCCATATTCCTCGCGAATGGAATGGTGTGGCTGACTGTTTGGCCAAGTGGGCATCGGAACATGATAGTGAGTGGAAAGTGGAAGGCTGGGAGCATCTCTCTGGGGATTACTGTCAGGAATTGCAGAAGATTCTCACTGAGGACATGGGTGGCTTTGAAGCTGGTTGATTTGTGGTTGGGTTGGTAGTTCTTTTCTGGGGCCTCGGGGCTCTGATTCTTTTTTGTAATGCTTGATTCTGATTCTCAATAAAGTTTTTACCCTTTTAGTCAAAAAAATTAGATATTTAATAAAATTGTAAAATCTAGATGTCAACAATATTGTTGTCAAAATATTACTTTGAGATGTGTTATAAAATAAAATTCAACTTTAAAGGCTTGAGAAAAATCTATACAAAATTAATCCAAGCAAGGGTGAAGAAAGGATCATTGATGTTATAAAATAAAATTCCACTTTTGAAGTTCAAACAAAATCCATACAAAATTACTTTAAACAAGGAGGAAGAAAGGATCAGTGATATTTAATTGGAAGTTATCTCTTGTCAAAATGCTTGTAAATCTTCTATGGTTAGGTTTTCTGTAATTCTGAAGGAGATCTCTATTGGTGTTGGTCTCCTAACTTCCCTAGCTACTTTGTCTCTGTCTTTTTCAAGGGGAAATAGTGCTTTTGTTGTCTCTAGTCCATAGTCAGGGTTGAGACATGGCTTTCTCCCCCCTATATGTGTCCAAGCACAAGGCTAACAAAGTGTTAATGATTTTTTAATGGTGGCCATACTCAAGTACTAACAAAGGGTTTCAAGTTGCAATTGACATTATGGTATAGGAGTTAGGTAGGGTTATGCATGTGATCCCTATTTCCCTTTGTGTGGCAATTAAGGTGATATGTCTTAGCCCTTCTCTCTCTAACCTAGATAGAGAATGCAATTATAAAGCTTTAGGTAAGGAAGTAAATGATGCTAGAGCTTTAACTAAGGAGGTAGGGGATGTTATTATTGATAAGAACTCAAGGATGCCTTTAGCTAATGGTTGTGTGAAGGGATAAAAAATTCTATAACCCTTAGGAAAATGAAGAGTTGATATCCTTAATGAAGGTTAAAATGGTTAGTCAAGTTGTGGAAAATATGTGTGTTGAGGATTTCCCTTCAATGGTTAGGGTTTGATTTAAGGATAATATTGGTAATACTATTGGTTTTGAGACCCTTCGCAAGGGCTCTTCAAATTAGAGGAGTTTGGAGGAGGTTTGTAGATAGGGAAAGAAGTTGGTAGAGGGGGTCCAAAGTGTCCCTTATATGAATACTATATTATTAGCCTTATGTGGGTGATTCAGTCTTCTTTTAGCTCATTGTCATGAAATTAGGAAAAAAGAAAAGTGGAGGATTCAAGACCAAGAAACTATTCTAGCATAAGGTTTTCAAGAAGATCTATGATATCCTTTGATATTAGAAATGTCAATTAAAAAGGGGAGAACATTCAGGAAGAGACCTAACAATCTAAAGAAACTATTAGTGAGAGGGCAACTATTAGCATTGATCATATTTTCTTCTTGGTGCCCTAACAATTTAAAGCAACACTAACAATTTGTTCTAAAATCAAATAATTGTCCCAGGCAATTTTCCTTGAACGTACATGTATAGCTCTATGTTTGCTAGTCTCTATTGATTTATTTAGGGTAGCTTGTATTGTGCCATTTGCTTTTAGTCCCACTTTTATGAGCTAACTTCAAGGAGTTGGTTTTATTTTTGTTTATTTTGGTTTACAACTCCTAGTGTTGTTGCTACATGCAATTGTTCCATTATTATTTGTTGGGCTTCAAAAATTATATTTGTTCTTATCTTTGTAAAATATTTTGGATGCTTTCAAGAGCCCACCTTTTCCCTTAATTAAATAAATCTACATAAAATTTTATCATGATAAAAAGTACAATTAGTCATTCAAATTTGTGATATTTCAATTTTGCACTAACATATTGAGTGTACTATTATTTAACCCAACATTATTAATAACCATTTTTAGATATACTACTCTCGACAAATACCAAGAATTTATACAAACATTTCTTTTGAATCCAAGTCAATCCATCTATAATATATCTTCTAAACTCTCTAGTGTTTCCTTATAGTAAAAAATATAGGTCACTTATATTATAACATTATTTATTTATATAATTTGTTAGATAAGCATTCAAAGTTTAGCTAAGCATTTTCATTTCCCCTTAGAGATTCTTGATCTAGATATTATTTATTTTCTAGCATTCACTAATTTTTTTAAAGAAAAATAAGTTAAGGGATTCATATGCAAAATAACACATGAAATTATTGTCATTGAATTTGATATTTTTCATAGAACAACTAGCCCCTCCCCATCTTACTATTAGGTAACATTGCACAACAATAAGGCACAAACATTTTAGCTCAACCAAAGATAACTTCATTAATATACTATTACTTGTTTTGAAATTTTTAATAGTACTCAGAGGATCAAGTTGTGATAGTATTTGTTGATTTAATGTCTAGTATTTTTAATAGTATAACACTAAAAGTTGTGACTTTAGTGTTGATTATAAGAACTCGAGATTGAATTAAATGAATAATTTCAGATCTAAAGGTTGAATACTTTCAGATCTAAAGGCAACAAATCATATTGATTATAAGAAAGAGTTCCAACTCAGGCATTTGTTTCTCTTTCATAATTATTTAAAAGAAATTGTTAAAAAGATGTTTCTTCTGGCCGAGTTAATTTTTGGGAAGGCTTATTCATGCAATTGAGGGCTTGTCAATTAATGTTGTAAAAATGTCAAAGCTACGCCAAAATTTTTAAAAATATGTATTGAAATAAGGGTGAAGTTTGAATTTTATCTGGAATTTGTTCAAAAATAGTTGAAATTTGTGGAGAACGTGATAACAATATCAAGGGTTAGGTGCAATAAGATTAGGGTTATCAAAATATAATTGAGGTTTTTTTTATATTTTATAATTTTATTTTAATGATTATTTTAATAATGATAAGAATTTAAAATGTAAATATAAAATTTTAAAATTTAAATATTTTTGTATGCAATAGATATAATAATAATGACCCTTTGGTTTTGTTTGGTGTATGCTCCTAGCATTCTAAAAGAGAGATGTGACTTATGGGAATGGATGACCAAGAATCTACCTCAATTTCATTGGATTATATGAGGTTGATAGGACAATATATTAGATAGGTTTTATATCTCTCCTAACCTACATTTAATTCATGACTCCATGAGAAATTGTGTTAAAGTTGATTGTTCTAGTTCCCTCTTAAATCACCTTCTTATCATCTAGGTTATTTCAATGGAGAAGTGTATTACATGAGGTCAATTGGTATGACATGATGTTGTTTTTGCAACAAAGGTTTCAATGGAGAAGTGATAGCTTAAAATCAAATATGCATCCACTTACAAGGACCCAATCATAATTGAAACAAAACCTTTGAATTGAGAAAATAATCAAGTTTCATTACCAATAGGTTCATTTTATGTTTGCAGTAGGGTGAGAGTGAGAGAGAGGTTGAGATGGGGCTAGAAAGAGGGACATATAGAGAGAGAAGAGAGAGAAATATGGGTAAAGAGATAAAGATAAAGAAGAAGATATAGATATAGATATGAATAGAGTTGAAGATGGATGGAGAATGAGGAGAGGAAGATGGAGAGGAAAGAGGTATGGAGAGATAAAGAGAGAGAGGAGAGAAGAATAGATAGATATTGAAGAGAAAAATAAATAATGGGAGCAAGAGGGAGAGATAGTCTAAAGATAAAGATAGAGATAGGAAGTGATATATAGAGGGAGAGAGGGAGATATATAGTGGTAAAGAGAGATAGAGGGATAGATGAAATAAGTGATAGGGAGAGATAGATATAGAAATGAAAAGATATATAGATATAGAGGTCTAAAAAGAGGGAGGAGAGAGACAGAGGGAGAGAGATGGATGGATGGAGGGAGGACTGTTTGGAGATATAGGTGAAGAGAGGAAGATAGAGATAGAGATGAAGATAGAGAAAGAGAGTGAGAGGGGGAAAATAGATAGAGAGATAGAGGGAGCTAGAGGGAGAGATATTCATAGAAAGATAGGGTAGAGAGAGAGAAAGAGAGAGAGAGAGAGAGAGAGAGAGAGAGAGAGAGAGAGAGAGAGAGAGAGAGAGAGAGACATGAAGAGATGGACAAATAGAGAGAACCTAGAGATAAACAAATAGAGATGGAGAGAGGGTGAGAGAAATAGAGGGAGATAGAGGGAGAGATAGACATATATTGGGATTGGAAGAGAAAGAGAGAGATATAGAGATATACAAAAATAAAATGGGAAAGAGAAGTAGAGATAAAGGGATAGGGAGGGGGTTAGGGAGGGAATGAGGGAGAGAGAGATGGGAATAAATAGAGAGAAGGGTAAGAGAGGGAGGGCCTGAGGAGAGAGAGAGAGAGAGAGAGAGAGAGAGAGAGAGTACACATTAGAAATAGCAGAAGCATAAAGATATAAAAAAAGAGGGAGTGATGGGGAGAGAGGGAGAGAGGGATAGATAAGATAGAAAAAGGGAGAGAGAGGGATATATGGGGATAAAAGAGATAGAGATGATGATAGTTCAAGGAGATAGAGTAGATAATTTGTAAAACATAAAGGGGGTGAAAGAGATAAAGAGATATGGAAGGAGAGAAAAGGGAGGAGAGGGAGAAATAAAGGTAGAAAGAGGGTGATAATGAGAGAGAGAGAGAGAGAGAGAGAGAGAGAGAGAGAGAGATATAAAAAGAAAGAGTGAGAGAGAGAGAGAGAGGGAGAGATAGATAAAGTTGGAAGGATGGAAGGGGAAAGGAGAGAGATACATGGAGAGGTAAGGAGATATAGATTGGGGAGAGAGAGAGAGATGGAGATAATAATCAAATGACATGCTACCCTCATCATAACTCCCCAAGGACACATGCTATCCTTAAATTATTGACATGAAATGGGTAATCAAAAGTTAGTTGCTCTCTCTTGCTCTCTTGCTCTCTTGCTCTAAATGTTTAATTTAGGTTTTAAGTTGAAATATATTTTATTATAAAAATTTAAATATAATCTATACAATAAATAAAATTTAATAAAACAAAATGTATAAATTAAATTAATTCTAAGATTTTTTAATTATTAATTGTAATTCAATAAGAAGACAAATACTTAAAATAAAATTGCAAACTTAATAAAAACTAAAAAGAAATAGAAGAATTAGAATAAAATAAGTAATAAGATAAAATATCTAATAAAAGAAAATAACATTAAAAGATATTTTTTATCAAAAGAGGATAGTAATAAAAGAAATATTTCAATTCAAAAAATAATTATTTTATAATAATTAAAATTTTAATAAGATAAATAATTATAAATTAAATTAATTTTAATAATTTTTAATTATTATTTGTAATTTCATAAAATGATATAAATAATTAAAATATATTATAAATTCAATAAAAAAATAATTTAAATAAAATAAAATAAAACTAATTGTTCTTTTTTAGAATATTTTTTCTTTTCTTTTTAGATACTTAAAAGAAAAAGAAAAAGAAAAAGAATATCCTATAAAAGAAATAATACTAAAAGACATTTGATTCAAAAATAGATAATAATAAAAAATAGATTTTTTTATGTACATTTTTTTCTAATCAATAAAATTAAAATATATATTTTTAAATTTTTATCAATAATTTTTTTTTTTTAAATAATATAAATTTAAGCAGCTGAAATTAATTCTATAATCCTTCTCCTCCATTTTGAACCATTGATTTCGAAAAAATAGATTACCGTAATTTTGATAACTTTACTACTTTATAAAAAAAAATAAAACAAAATCGCCCAATATCATAAAATATAAAATAGCTTTTCCTTCCTTTCAAGAGTTAGGCTGAATTCCAAAAACCAGCTACGCTGGCGAACAAACAAATTACAGTAAAAAGTAGTTTTCATTTTAATAACGCCTACAACCCTGCCTGTAACGTAGGGGACACTTATGAGGAAGGCCCAGTAAACAATTGATATATCAAAATTGAACTGGTCAATTTGTCAAAAAAAAATCCCAACTGGATGACAAAAGCATTAAAATTAACGCCTCCAACTGTTGAATAATGAGAAAAGAAAAAGAAAAGTGAAGATTGTCGTGATCCACATTGCGGAATATCTGACCTCATCAGGTTTGCATATGGAATCGAATCTATTGTCATGTTTACTTAGTCATATCGCTAGCTGGAAATCCTTAATACCACCTTCCCCAATGCGCCTTAGATACTCTAACAGGCCTTGATCAAGATTCAATCCAATGCAATGAAGAATGTAAGCAATACAAAAGACGATGATGACGAGGACTCCAAATCTGCACTTCTGATTAATGGGAATGGAGATCTGAATGGCAGAAGGAAATTGAAAGTGCAATGGAATGATACCAATGGGAAAGAGCTCACTTCTGTATGGAAATTTGAGCCAAGGTAAAATCAGATCCTTTGAGGGAACCCAATTTTTATTTTTGTTTCTCTGTGAAATCTGTTCTAAACATGAAGATCAATAGTACCCTATATTGTTTGTCTTTTTGGGGGTTAATTCCATTCTAAACATAAAAATTAATAGAACCCAGTATTGTTTCTTGTGTTAAATCCATTCTAAACGTAGAAATCATAAGAATCCAAAAGTAATTTCTTCCTTAATCCATTTTAGATACGGAAATGAAGAGAACCCATTTTAAGAGATGAGTGCTTTTAAATTTAACTGCGAAGTTATTTTTCCTCTCTCTTAATATGCGCTTAAAACGATTACGAGCATAAAAACCTAAGGTCTTGAAGAGGTCAACCTGCGACCTTACCGTCCTCTGCTTTCTATCGAATGCTCTATGTTTGTATCCGGATTCCTTTTTTGGGTGTGTTATGGAAATGGAGCAAACATTTCCAGATTACCTGGTCATTCATTACTGTGGACCACATTGAATCTGTATTAAAATGAATTATCTTTTAAAGGAATTGCTGCTTTGGGTGAACGAACGGAAATCGGTTTTAATTTGTCAGGGTAAATATATGGCCTGAATATTGTTCTTTGGTTATAAAGAGGAGCCACTAATTCCTGGTTTTCGGTATCCTCATAGTTCATTTATACTAATTTTGGGTTCCTCCTTTTTGCCGATGTTATGAGGAAACTGGGAGAGAATTATCACCCTTAGGCGACACAATGGCTTTCTCTGTCCTTTAATGCAGGGCATTCGTTTGCACCTACAGCCTGTAGGTATAACCCACATTCTGGGTGGGCGAAATTCCTAGTAAGACAACCCTCGCCAATGCACCAGGGTCCAATACACCAGTGAGATAGCACTGGTAATGAACTTGGATTAAACATGTGAGTGTGTAAACCAGAATATTTTGCCTATGAGGCACCTTCTATTCATTACATTCTGGGAATTGTGGGTTTCAAAACATTCTGGTTTACACAGTCACATGTTTATTAATATTCATCCATACAGTATATTTTGCCTATGAGGCACCTTCTATATAAGTTCTGTTAATTCTTTCATGCTTATGTAGCAGTTGTGAGATCGTCCTCCTCTTGTCCGGGTTAGAAGATTTGGAAATTAATCGGTAATATCACGGCAGGTTGTTTGTCTATACCTATAGCTGCATCCTACAGTTTGGGTGGGGGATGAACTTAACAGGACAGTGATTGATGGTTACCGATGTGGCCACAATAAACATGAGTGGGACACTTTTCATGCATACGAGTTAAATATAAATAAGTGTGTTTTCAGTGTTAACACATACACTTACAGAACTCTCAAATTTAACCAAATCAAATGCATGGAACGCGTACGGATTGACACCTAGAATTTTTAGCATACCTCTCGGCCCATGTCAGATCCATGATAAGATGTATCTATGCTAACATATTTAGCCTCTGGAGTACACCATATGTTGAGAGGTTAAACCTTATTGTGGAAGTGGCATCTATTGAGAGATTAATTTTCTTTGTACAAATAGATAAATTCTCTTTTAGCAATCTTCTCGCCACAAGGATTGAAGAAGCGTCTAGTAAACATTGCACAATGAGAATAGATCCTGAGAAAATATCTAGTTCACTATCTGCAGAATAAGGTTTATGAAATTATACATTTAACTAGCATTGCTCTTGCAACTAGCACTCAAAAACATATAATTTAAATGGCAGGGTGCCAATGGATAGCTTGGAATAATTGCATTTGTTAGGACTTCAATTAATTATGAACTTGAACCTCGCAATTTTTTATATGGTATGGCGCTTAATGCCCAATTTTAGCCTATAATACTTTTTGGCTTGCCCTGTTAAGCTGGACTGAGTCTGTTTCAATAGAAGATCTGAACTGACAACTTTCAAAGTTTGCTATGTTTGAATCATTTGAGATTATTGTTTGTTTTTCTGATCCATTTTTAAAGGGTTTCATATGAATAATTTCATGGAGGCTCTCACCATTTTGTCTTCTATGGAGAGAGGTTGTGATTTTGGTTGGTCCAGGATTATTTGTGAATCTGATTTACAAGTGGTGGTGAATATGTTGAATGAGCAGTGCTTCGATGATGCTAATTGGCATTTATCTGTGGTTATCCAACAGATTCTAAGTTTGAGTATGTCTTTAGAATTTGTTACATTTTCTCATATTCTTAGAGAGTGGAATAGAGTAGTGGATTGCCTGGCAAAATGGGCATCTGATGGAATGCAGGGTTGGAATATTGCAGATACGGGACATGTGCTTTTGGATTTATCTCATCTGTTAGAGCAATTAGTTGCGGAGGATAGGAATGGGTAATTCATTGTTCTTTGCAGGACTGTTGGCCATTCTTGCTTTGTAATTTTCATTTGTGATTAATAAATTTTTACCCATTTTGTAAAAAAAAACCTACCTCATAAGGCTTGAGAATAATTAGGTTTGCTAGTTCTTCAATATAGCACATTTAGATCCCGTATTTATTTCATCTTTTAGCAAGTATAGCCTGGAGTATTTATCAAGAAAAGATCCACCTCTGTGGGGTATTGCAATCACACATGGTTTACAGTGATATGAATAATACCAAACCATTTTTTTTTTGTATTAAATCTTCCAAAGAAACATTTTTCTCTGCATCTCCTATCAATTCAAGACAAAAGATCATTTAATTTCCTGTAGAAACCCCCATGATCAGTCCTCTGTTCAAAAACATGGTAATTATCTCACAAACTTTTTTTTGTTCTTTGGAATTGCTCAGCTCCTGTTATTAAAATCCAGGTCAGGAAGGGGTCCATTAAAAGGATTATTTATTTGTAAGTCATCTAATTATACTGTTCAACTAGGAGTTGACCATGGACAAAAATGGACAGTTAGAATGGATTTATCATTTAGATGAGATATACAGCTGAGTCTTTGGGGTAGAATTTAAAAGATACATGTTTTTGGCTAGACTTGGTGAATTTTTAAAATTATCTATAATGGAATTCTAGGTTTCTGTTATATAGGTTGTTTTATGAAGCATGTCTAAATGTATTAATTTTATGTCATTTGATGGAGTACTATTACATTGAAACTGACTTGCACAACTTTTTTGGCACTAATGTCCGAATTTCATTCGTGGTTAGTGACTCTGACTCAGATGATGATAAGGATAATGAGCATTCTCAAGCTTGTAGCTGTGTCATTATGTAGAATTTTTACATCATTTGTGAGGCCAACAAAAGGCAGTTTTTTATGAATGGAGTCAGCACTCTATTCAGGCTTTGATCTTCGTATAGACCCTTACAAAGGGATTGTGATTATGAGTTCTCTTGAAAAATTGGTGGGAGGAGATTGATTTGCAAACGTCCGATAATGCCCTTTAGTTGTGTATACTATCATGGTTTTGTGATCATATGCAACAAATCATCAAAGTTTATTCTGCTAGGGCAACTCTGATGCTTCAAATTGATGTTCTAAAAGTATTTTTCGTTATACTGGATATTTCATGTACAGGAAGTGATTTAATGAAATCTAACTCTCAAGTTGTATTTCCTTGATTCTGTACAAATATATATGTGTTCCAGATAATCTTTTTGCTGTTTCCATTGTTTTGGATGGAGTACATCATATAGTTCTTTCTTTCTTTACTAAAGTAAGGCTTTTATCCTACTTAATGGGGTACTCCTGAAAGCCCTGTACATGGTACACTTTTGGTACTGACGCTGGTGAGGTTGCCTTTTGGGTTCTTCTATTATCCTGGGGGCCCAACTGTTATAATAACAACACCATGAGCAAATGTCATACGATTTCTTCAGGTAGATCTTAACTTTGACTATGACTATTTACTACTTTCCTGCTTTTAACATATAATTTTATGTGACATATCATACCATGACTTATTTAATCTTTTGGAGTTATCAATTATCAGTTGTTTTTCATTTATTTTGTGTATATACCACTGATATAATGGTTAATTGTGTTTATTTTGTCCACAAATTTTCATGTTCTTTATTGCTTTTATACTGTGTAAATTTAAGATTCACAAAAATTACTTTCATATCCATATTAGTTAACTAAGCTTGTATCTTAGCTTGTCTCTTCAAATTTGATAAAAAAATATAGGCTAATAATACTCTCAAAATGTTTCTCCCCTCATATCCGACATGGCTAAATGACTTGTTCTCTATGACTGAAAAAAATATCATATCATATCTAGAAGCCTATTCTAGCATGAAGAGAGCAGATTTTAAGTAAGCATGATAGAAACTGTGTATTCACGGGACATTCAATCCTTTTCTTCAATTTTACAGTTATTATCTGTGTGTATTTTGGTATTTGCAACTTAGCGTCAGAGCATCTATTCAGGATATGAAGTGAATGATATAAATGGTAATGCTTTGTTTATAAATGAACACATTTCGTTAGCTCTTAGGGACAAAAAGGGTGCATTCATATGTAATTATAGAAGTGGAAAGTGCATGCTTCGTTCCTTTTATCCTCTTGTTTTACACTCAGTTTTGGCCTTATCCTAAATGCATTGTCTTAATGCTCAGTATTTCTTGCTTTGTGCACAAATCGACTGCAATCTAATATTTATCACTCTAAATATCATATCTGAGTCATATTATCAGATTGGTCTAATTCATTAGGGGTTTCTACTCTTCAACTAGATTTTGTCCGCAATTATATTCCTTCGATATAATCACATTGTGATCATGCCCCCATTTTCAAATTTCAAGTTAATTGCTCCCAAAAACGATATTTCCAGAATTTGACTTTACCCATTAACATGTGTGTCAAACCATTTCAAATTGAGTGCCTAGCACTTTGTATTTAAGGACAAGCCCTAGTTCGTTAGTAATCATGAGCTATTATTATAAAAGATAGCTCAAGTAATGACACATTATCAAGTATTAACATGAGGTACTGCATCATCACTACCAAATGGTATGTCAATAGCTAAGCATTTTGCAAAATCTATCTTCTGTGTCTTTAATCTTGTGAAATCAACAACGGGGTTTAACTTGAAGCAAAAGAAGTTTCATACTTCAATCCTCTTATATCAAATTCCCAAGATTTTTGTCAACAACACATATGTCTTCAGACAAAAGTACAAGAAGGCAAACATGTTTCAAAAATCTATAGGTACAAAAGTACAAGCAAGGCAAACATGTTCCAAATATCTATAGGTGCAAATGGCAAGATTACATGCCTCAGCTGAGATTGTGTCAATGAGATAGGATCACGAGCACAATTTCATCTTGGACATGAGAAATCTAGGAATTCTTTGTAGTCTACCTTAAAATCCAATATTAGATATAAACTTATCACATATACCATTGTTCATCAATCTGTTTTGAGGACCAAAGTTGACAAAGCATAGTGAAATAGTTTGAGTGTCTTTTTCCTCTTTATTTCAATTATCATTTGCATTTACATGTTTTAATCTTAGCTATTTAATTTATTTAAGAACTAGATAGTATTCATTGTGATGTTCCCTTTTTTGTAATAATCTATGTTATGGACCAAATTCCCAATTTCCCTCCCTTGGTCCAATTTTACACGTGTTGTCTCTCTTCTTTCTCTTTGTGTCTATATAAGGTCCCCAAAGTCTTTGAGTTTAATTGCAGGCCCAACTTTCTAAGTGTTCATAAGTTGGAGTTTGGGAGTTCCTCATTTTCATACTAGGTTTGACCTTTCCTTCGTCCCCAACATACTTTCAAACTTGCTCATCATGGCATGCCTTTCTTCCCCACTCCACTATTCTTTTATGCCTATTAGAGTGTCAGATTTGTCCATGCAAGCATCCCTTAGATCCATTCCCTACTTTCATTATCTTCTCTTGTTGACCTATTAGAGTTGTCCATCTTGTCATCCCTTTCCTCCAAACCTTGGTGTTCTCCCTTGCCTTATAAGAGTTTTAGACTTGTACTTATTGTCATGCCTCATGCTTGAACTTTGATTTCTAACCAGTGGTAAGAATCATTAAGTATCTTTGACTTTCAAATTCTAACATTCCTGCCACTTCTCATTGTTCCCTCACCTACCTCTTTACATGATCAAACAATCATTAATGCTCAAATGTATGATGCATCTTCTAGAAGGTTTCTCATGGGCGTAAAAGAATCATTTAATAATGAGAACATGGATCCACATGTACCCCCATTATGGCAAATGAAGACACAATCTTGGTTGCCATTAATGTGGTAATTGCAGTCTCAATCTCAATGGGATATCTTTCCATTACTTCAAAGTTCATTTGCAAGTCACAAAAAACATCTCCTAGTGCTTCTTATTTATGTCTAAAGGCATGTGGCATGATTTGAAGCGTAATATGAAGGAAAAAATGTCATCCATTGGGTTTGCACACTCTTTGTTGGATACCAATCATGAGATATTGACATTTAATGCAAGTTTCAACATTCTTTCTATGGGCATTAAGGATTTAAAGCTAGAAGAGAAGGATTATCACAGAATACCCACAAACAAACCCTAACCAAAAATCGTAGTAAACACTTATGTAGGTGTCTAGATGAGGATGAAAACCTACGAGTTTCTAGAGATTGAAGGACAAAACCTACATAGATCTCCTATTGAGGGATGAAAACCCTTCGACTTGAGCAGTATTTTTCACCTAGAAGTTGTGTTTGAGCTCATCTAGAGGTTGTGTTCCTTACACTTTCCATTGTATTGGCCTATTGTTGCAACATGTGGGTTGCCTCCCCATTTCATTAATGTAAAGGTAGTTTAGGAATCTATCATTAAGACATTGATGACTTTTTAAATTTGAAATCTACTATTAATGTAAATATGGTGATTTGAATCAAATTGGCCAAAACTAGCAAATGTATTTGAAGTTGCATTTTACCTTCATTTTTTGAGTTGATATACATTATTAGGATTTATTGTTATTTGTATGAATGCAAAGAATTTTTTTGGGTTTGATTGATGTGAGTAGAACATAGTAGGGTTTATCATTTTAGGGGCAAAGAATAAAGCTGAAGCATGATACTAGACTATTAAATTGTTGTGTAAACATGAATATAATCTAGGGTATTTGAGGTTTGGGTTTGTTACCCAATAATCTAAATTTTTGGTCTCCATCCTAAATACTCAAAGTCGTGATCTAAAAATGATACTTAGCCGAAGTAATTCTCTCATTTTCACTGTATTCATTGGTAGTCAGTCTTTTGTCCCTTTCGCGTACCTAATCAACAAAGTTTCAAGTTTTCGTACATAATGTGTATAGTTCAAAAGTTCATGTTTTTGTCGATTGCTCGACTAGGGGAAAGGACCCAGTAGTTGAGCATGTACCAATTGTTGTGAGGGTTGTTGATACCTTTTGTTCCAAAAATTGAACAAATAAAACCTATTGTTTGAAACAAAAAAATCAATTTTTGTTAGGAAATGTACCAACAATTGTTGGGAAATGTACCAATAGTTGTTAAGAAATGTACTAATATTGTAAAAAGTAACCAATCAGGTGATGCCATGTCAGCTACACAACTATTGGGGTCTTTTTTGCACGCCTATTGGTCTCACTTTTTTGGGGGGTTGTTTTGGACACCTTGGCAAAAAGCATGCTGATGTGGCATCATATTTGATGATGTGGCCTTGAAACCTTAGTTATAAGCAGGGGACTTGCCAAGTAAGCTGCTGTAAAAAAATCGAAGTGATTTGAAATTTCCAAGTAAGATTTTGAGAAGCGCAAAGTTAGGGTGCACAACTACTGGGTTCTTTCCCCTGCTTGAAGTCCTCTGTTTTATTTCCACTTGTTATTCAAGTCTTTGTTACCGGCAGATCGAGCCTTTCTTGAACCTTTGTACCTTTTGCCTATTGGCTCATAAATTCATAAAACTGTTGATTCCCCACTACTCAGTGAAAGCGACTTAAGTCGTATTCAAGTCTTTGTTATCGATAAATCGAGAGATTTCTGAACCTTTGTACCTCTTCCGCAGTGGTTCAAGATTTCAAAAAGTCCCCGATCCTCCAACTATGAAAGACGTCCCATCATTCGAGGAGTAGTCTTTTCAAAAAAAAGTTGGCAAGTACCGGGCATTAACTACTCCCTTAGGTGGTGAAAGACACGCAAGCAGATTGGCACGAATTTTGAATGTATGTCGCCATCGAAACAAGCAGAATTAAATGACTCTGTTTTTAAAGGTGGCATGGTAAAAAATTTGCTTTCACTGTAGGAAGCCTGCAAAAGAAAACTCCAAGTGTCTGGACAACGAAGAAAGAATTGTGAGTGCATGCATAATTCAAGTCATGCTTGAGACGACTTCTTCTTCTTTCTGCTATTTTAGTATAAATCGAATTGTTTCAAAGAGGTGGTTCAAGCTAAGAAGTAGGATTTTCTCCCCTTCATGAGTTTACTCAGCAAGCCCTCTGCAAATTTCATGCATTCTTATTCCCTGCCAACCCAAATAGTTGAGTCCTGCATCCTTTATTTCTTGCATTGTCATCTTCAAACCCTAGTTTCTGCCATGTTTGTTGCTATAGATGACAACCTAGAAGACGCCTTTGACACTGATGTAGGTGATGCAAGTGTCCCTGAAATTCTTGGCAGGTTAAGGGGAGATTCCACCTCTCCAATGGCAAGGAAAATAGTAGAGAGTGGCCTTCTTGAAGTCAGAGGTTTTCCCAAAGCAATCCCCTATCGTGAGTTAATAGTATCTTGTGTTAATCGTTATCACCTAGACTCTCATGAAATTAGAGCATCTCATGGCTTGGTGGTTTCCATAGTTAATTCAAAGATTGTATCCCATGCACTCAAGCTGGTGAACCAGGAAGAATTTGTTGATGCATCACTCAATGGTGGTTAGAATTAATTCTTGGACAGGGAGGAATGGTGTTTAGGTGGAATTGCCACAGCCTGGTTCAAGGTGAAATTGAAAGGCAAGTCGTAGCTTCCCACAATCCTAAGAAGAGGGCTTTTTGTAAAATAAGTTGAGGATGTGGTTGTTTTGTTGCACCACATTGTTGGGAGTGCACAGGCGGAAGAATTTGTATATTGAAAGTGTCAATTTCTAATAATCATTTGCAATGATAACCAGTATATTGATTGGGGAAAGATAATTAGCCACCATTTGCATGAGCAATTGTCCAATTTCAAGCAAGGAAATTCTTTTCATATGTGTTCCCTGTTGGTTTATGTATTGGCCAGTAGTGAGGCTACCTGATTGGGCCTACAAATGTTGGATTCTCCCACTCAGGACACGCCTATTTATGAGCTTTTTCTGCAGCTACAAAAGAAGGTGGGAAGGAAAGATTATTACATTGTCAATGATTCATTCTTGTGGGTCATGATCAAAAGAATTGAAGGGTCACCAGAGAAGAGAATTTCCATAGAAGTTGTGGTCCTCATAATGCGTTATGGTAGCTATTTCATTCAATTTGATATTTTTTCTTATCTCAGAATTGGAGGCTTCAATCATAACCCCTGCAAATTGCCTAGATATGTGTCCAATTATTTTGTATTTTTGGAGGTATGTCAGCAAATGGCAAGAGTCAATGTTAAATATGTTGGCAAGATGAAGAAGGGGTATTCTTTCCTTGTTTCCTTATCGTATTTAACTTGTAAAGCAATGATGATACTAGAACTACAAAAAGGCTTCTATCAAAATTCAACTTCCAACCTCTATCTCCAAGGTCTTATTATGGCAGTGAGGGTTTTATACATGCTAATTTTTATGGGGGCTAGTCTTATTTGCATCGTCCTCAGATAGAGGATTATTAGGAAGATTGTTTAGACATGAGAGAAGTGCAAAGAAAAGACTTGATGAGAATGTCCCTAGACCAAGTTTGAGCCTTTGGATTGCTTATACCTATACATGAAGGATTAGTTGAAGACTGCTCGAAAATGATTGAAGATGCTTATCATAATGGTGTTCTCTCATCTCCCCAATTGCTCACATGGCATGATAAGAATGACGTGGATATCGAGAAACGGACTGCCCATGCAGTGGAAAGGACAAGAAAATGGATAGAAAAGAAAACCAAAGAATGCTTTAGTCCTTCTACTCCTAAGGAGTCAACCTATTCATATTAAAGTGCATTACAAGGTCCTTGCCCCACAAGCATTCAAACCACTCCAATCTTTGTAACCCGAGGAGATCTTTCTCAATCAGGATGAGATGGGGAAGAACCAGAAGAGAGGAGAAAATTGAAATCTAAGTGCAAGGAAGATGTGCCATCATCTTCAAAGAAGACAACAGACAAAGGAGCCTCTACCCTTGTTTCCCTAGTTAATATTGACTTGACAGATGTTACCGGTAATGCCCAAGAGAATGATTCTCTCATCTTCCACCACATTGGGGAAGATGATATTTCAAACACAATTTTTGATAGTTTAGACTTCACTATGCTCAGCGACTCCAACCCTTCCAACTTTGAAACACCACAACCAAGAAATACCATCACTACTGTGATCACTACTCCTTGGCTGAAGGAAGTAGTTGAAAAGAAAAGGAGATATATCTCTATGACAGACACTAAAGTGGGCATTGTAGCTAAGTTATTGCAAGGAACCCCCAAGCCAAAAAGAGCTAGAAGGATGTCCAAGGTGGTAATTGATCCCAATATTGATCACAGATTCCTGGAAATAGCTGATCCCATTGGTGACAAGAATGAACACGAGGTGACAAAGCAGGATAGACATGGGTTCACCTTCCATCAAGGGAGACATTTACCATGCTAAAACCTATGTAGGTGCATTGGCAAAAAGAGTTAAAGATGAAGAACAAAAGAATTTAGTATTGCAAAAACAGGTAAATACTTTGATCTCTTTCATCCAATTTGTCTTGCAAATAGAGAGGATAATCCCATCAAGCAAAATATAACTATTCCTATTGAAGGGTTAGATCCTAATAAATTGAAACAAATTAAATGAGCCTAGAATGTCACCCTCGCAATAGGTAAATGGGTAGAGAAACTTATTTTTTATGGACTCTCATTTATTGAGGAAGCTATAAAGATGTATACTCAAGTATCTGATAAAATGAAGGTGTGCAGTAATGATCTACAAAACATAAAGAAGGAACGAAACGCTTTATCAGTAATTCTTTATGAACTACAAGATATTTCAAAAATGCCTCCAGCAACCTCAATCAATGAAGGGATAATAAATAGCCCTAATGATTCTGAATTCATAATGTGGATGGATATGTTGGAATGGAAAATTGCCACACTTGAAGAATTGGACAGTGCAATAAGAGAGGCCTTAATTCAGTTCAATCACGACCTCCAAGATCTTAAAGGTCACTTCTTAATTCTATAAATGGACATGTTTGAGGAAGACGAAGAGAAGTTAAGGAAAAGTGTTGAGGTAGTCTGAGCATTCAAGGCAAAGGAGGAAGAAAGTTTGTCTACAAAAAAAGTAAACAAAGAAATGATGGATACCCATAGGCATTTGGCAGATAATATTCCAAACTTTAAACATGAAGTCGATGATTTGCCTTCCAAGGTTGTTGAAACAGAACGAGAATTGGCTAAATACAAAGTGAGGGTAAGCATAACAGGGAATCTAAGTTCTAAGCCACTGCTTGCAGTCATTTCAAAATTTTGGGCTTATAGAGCAAGGATACAGGCCCAGGAAGCACACGTGCAAGCAGCTAATGCAACGGGACAGGAGGCACATGTAGATCAAGGAGCTAAGCACCGAAGAGTTGGGGATGGAGAGGTGATCATGATCAATTGAAATTTTCTAATTTATGTTATTTCTTTATGTTTCGGTAACTGAAACTATTGGCTCTAGTGAGCCATTATCTTTTTTTATATTTTCTAAGATTCTCATTGATCTTTGGGACGATTTCTTCAAGAAACCGTTGGTTACCAAAGTCAATTAGGAACTAAAAGTATTTATGTTGTTTTGCTGGTGTGTGGTTAAAATGTGGAGGATGCCTGCACCTGCAAGAAAACACAAATCACACACACACATGAGACATTACGTTAGTGATATCAAGAGATCGAAATGCAAACTAATATAATTATTAGTCCAAGAAATCTCAAGATTGCTAAGCCCGCCCCATGCTCCTCTATCTCTAAGGATCTCTAAGATTCAAGGTGGCCCTCACTTGGAATAACACTTGATCCTCAAGATGACAACCTAGAGAACGAGTTATGAATGATGATTCTAGGATCAAAATGCATACAACTAAGATCCTAGCTAAGATGAAATGATGGATGGAGATGCAAGATGTAAGATGATGATATGAAATGAGTTCCAAAGTGAAAGATTAAGTGAACTAATTAGGCTAATACGAGGATGAGATATGAGAATGCTATGAAAATGATATGAATTAAGCTAGTAAGATATTCTAACATGTATTAAAAAAACTAAGCTATCATGCAACTAAGATGGCCTAAATGCTTGGTGATGGGGATTGAGCTCCTTGATAACCTACACAACATAATTAGACTATGGATGTAATAGAAGTGGATGGATTCTTAGATTGAAGAAATGGGCTCTATTTATAGAGAAAATAGAGAAATGGATGGTTGGAATTGAGCATTCTCAACAAGGGCTAGGATTGAAAGTTATCAATCCATGTGAGGGATTCAATCCAATCCCAAGTTGACAAATGTCATCTTGAGAGGTCTTGAGAGATGTTAAGCAAGCATTAGATGCTAATTGATCATTAGGGAAGGCTTCAAGGGGTGACATCATTGGATAATCCTTTTATCCAAGGAAGCAGGCTATTATCCAAGAGGTAAACTCTTGTGCAAGGATAAAAGATGGTCAATTGACAACCATCATGGGTTAGGGGTGTGGACTTGTAAGAGCCTTAAATGGTCTTTGAAGACTTTAGGGGTTAACTTCTCCCAAGAAGAAAACCACTAGTGGTCTAGGGGACAAATTTGTAAGAGCCTTACAAATTTGGGGGTATTCAACAAGTTACCTTGTTGAAAGGAGGCCTTAAATGCATTTTGAAGACTTTCTCCAAATTTGGGGAAGTGACTCCCCCAAATTTAGGGATTGGACATGATGAGGAGAATTAGGCTAATTAATGGAGGATTAGAGGGATTCTAGAAGAAATCAGGAGGGCAAGTGGGAAATGTAGGATTTGGCAAGTGGGTGAGGGAAAATAGGAATTTTAGTAAATTAAAAAAATTTAATTTAGCCAAAAGAGGATGCAACTTGCATTTGTAGGATTTTGCAAGTTGGGGGGGATTTAATTAAATAAACAAGATTTATTTAATTAAATGTCTAAGGATATTTAATCAAACCTTAGTTTAATTAATGGATTAGGTTTTTGAAGGGTTTAATCAAATCTTTAATTTGATTAATAGGCTAATTAGAAGAATAGGGATATTAATTAAATCTTAATTTAATTAATAGGTGATTCAATGATGATTAAATGAATAAAATTCATTTAATTAGTTGTGCAAGTTTTAGGTGTCTACAACTGGTTTTGTTGAGGGTTTTGAATTTTTAGAGACTTTGCTGCTCTTAAAAAGTTGATATATTGTTCCTTATGAAGTTAATGAAAAACATTTGAAAGTGGCTTTCGTGGATCATAAACTTTGTTTTATGATTTATGAATTGTTCATTCATCCTATGTTGAATGTATGACATTTTGGATGGTTTTCTCTTAATGTCTATGGAATGGTTTATGGAAGTTGAAATGTATATTGTTGTTTAAAGATTAGCTTTGAATGAGATGAATAGTAGTATTTAAATGCTTTATAATATATATGCAATGGAGAATCTTTGTATTCTTATTTAATCTTGTTTATATTTAGAATTTTTGCCTTTAAAGGCTTTCTGGTCAAAAGCTCTGCCTTTTTGCTTTCTGGTTAACAGCATGCATGTTTTTATTTTCTAGTTTAAGTCATAAGAACGTAGCTACGCCTTCAAAAATAAGCAGAGAGTAAGTGTAGAAGATCATCACAACTGACTCAACCGGTAGTTCAGATTGCTACTTTTTGGGCAGATAATATATTGATAGTTAAGTGGCAAAATTTGTAAACTAACAGGTTTTAAAATACTTAAGCCAGATATATATGAACTAAAATATTTTCCCTAATATTTAGGGTTTTAAAGGTTTAGCTTAAATACATTTAATTTATTTTTCAAATATTAGTGGTAATATTAGTGATGGACATTATAATGGTATCAAAGTTGGTTTTCATACTAGTTTGTGAATCATAGGATCATCTTTCACAATTTTAATGTATGGTGAGGCAAGCTCTTCAAGAGACAATAGTAACAAGAACAAAGCTAATGATGATAAGTAGAGAACAATGATTAACTCTATTGATAGGCCCCACTAACCCATATACATGCATGCATGCATACATATGACTCTATCACAAAGCTATGGGAAAAAAACATTTTTTACATTTTATGTTATTGATGAAGTCATTAATAGAAGAAATTGTTAAATGATTTGCAAAATCCTACAATTCATTACAAGATTTGAAAGCAACTTTATCATTTGTAAAATTTATAGAAATTTCTTTCCCAAAGTGGATAAAATCAAAGACTAGACAAGTATGTGAAAAACAACTAGAAAAGAAGCATAGTCCAATTCTGTTTGAAACATATGATACAAGAAATGAACTCGGGAGAAAGAAAAAATTTTGCTTATGCAAAAAACCTTGGGGAATTCAACCACAAATGTCGAGGCAAAGATGAAATTATGTTAGAAGAAGAGTTAGAGAAATATGATAAAGAACCAAAAAACAAATGATAGAACATAAGTTGGTGATGAATATACTCGAGCACAGTATGCTTGAAGAAGAAAAGAAAGAACACTTTGAGTTGCAAGAAATTAAAGTCATCACATTCAAAAAGAAATACACAAATCCCTATATGAGGGCAAGATGACTCCTATCGAAGAAGTACAAGTGACAAATGAAACCACTCTCACAAGGGAGTACAAAAATTCACTATATGATTAAAAAATTATAACAACTAGCATGAGTCAAAATATAATTTGAAGTTACAAGAATGTAAAAAAGAGCAGCTAAAAGAATATTTCATGTGCATGGAAGGTATGGAATCTGTTAGAGTTATCATGTATTAGCTAATAATTATTTATTTAATTATTAGTCTATTATCCTTTACACTTAAGCTAAACTTAGGCATTTAATAATATGGTAGGTATTTAATAATTATTCTAATTATTAAATACACTTTATCCCTTTAGGGTTTCTTTAGGGTTGCACACCTAATTTAGGGTTGCTAATATCCTTTTATAAGGACTGTATTGTACTTTTTCATTTTGATTCTCTCTTTGAATGACAATCTTCTTCTTCAGAGCCATTATTGTGTTTTTGTCTCCAATCTTCTCTTGTGACAAGTATTTTGCTTGCAAGTGGTCTTGGGATCTCTAAAGTTGTATTTTCTCAACTTCTTCATGGTATCAGAGCCTACATCTGCTACTACTTGTTCCTGATTTTTCAAAAGATTTTTTGGAGGCTAGGGTTTCAAGTTTTTTAGTTTTTTATTTGCATCTAGGGAGCTTTTTGTTTCTAGGCATTTTGGGCTCAAATGGACCTCACCGTTGAGCTCAGAACACCCCAAAACCCCCCATTTTCATATAAAATTTGTCCAATTTGGACAACTTTGCCTTTGGGAATTTTTTGGGGGTTTTATGCCCTTTTCTGGGCACAAATTTCGAGAAGAAAAAATGCACGTTTTCGAAGCACAAAAATTCGTACGGTCGTACTTGATTTGCATAAAAAAAAATTTGTCAAAAAAAAAAATTGTAAGGGATTTTGATTTTCAGCTGCTAACATCAGCATGACAGTCAGTCAACAGTACGAACTGCACAATGGCCCTTTTAGACCTTTGTGCCCTAAAAGAGGGGTTTTTTTGGGCATACGATATCGTTTTTTGGCAAACGAGATATTGTTGGAAAGCTAGTTTTGTATACTTTCCAGATTTGTGGGTTTCATCAACTGGTTTTGTTGTTGGTACATTCTATCGCCATTTGAAGTCAGAGGTGTTGTTTTCAGTCCCAAGCTCGTAACTTTTCACCAGTTTCTCTGTTTTTTGCGATTCTAGTGGCGTTGGGACTGTGTTTCAGAGCTCTTCACAGCCATCTATGCATTTTTTCCAGATTTTACTTCATGTACATTTTATTCAGTTTTTTGTGTTTTCACACTTTGGTGAATTACTCGAACATATGAGATTGTGGAAACTTCTCGTTTGTGTGAGTTGTTCTTCATGTATTTCCAATCTTGTGTCTTTTTTTGACATTCTAAACTTTCATTGTAAGCATTTTCTTTTTTGCAAACGCACTAAGATAATGTGCCACTATGCTTTGCATGCTTGGGATCTTCCACATCTTGTGTCTTATTGTACTCGCACTATGATATAAAGTGTCATGGGAGTTTGATGTTTGTCTTTGTTTGCCTTCATACCTTTCTCATGCATGTGTGCCTTGGTTTGTACGCCCTTTGTATTTGCTTGTACTTTCATGTTTGCACAGTCAGATGTTCTTGGTTCTTCTTCATGCACTACATGATGGCTTTCAGATTCATTTTCAGTGTACCTGTCACCTCTCCCTTGTCGGCATTATGGGGGATTCTATCGTTGGTGCTAATGCTTCCTTGGTTCATTGGAGTGAGCTATGTATTAAGTATTTGTTCCTATGTACTAGGCGGATGCAGCGGCTGGTTTCCCATGCATTTCAGTGAGATGGATCATTTACCATATGGACACTCTTTCATTCTTGTTTTTGGAGGGAACCTTCCATCTTCGATTGATCCACTCTTCAGACTTTGGTGTTTGTTGCCATCTATATCTTTGAGTTTAGTTGTTTGCCTTTGTTTTCCATCTGATTCGAGTAGTATTATTTGAGGGCACTCATGCATATTACAGTCTTCTCTACCTGATCATCTTTTATTTCAGTGGAGGTTCTTCAGATCGATAGTTATTCTTCGACAATGTTTGCAGCTTCATGCTTTAGTGGTGTTCTTCGTGTTCATCCTTTGTTCCTATTTTCTGGAACATTCTCTAGTTTGGAGGCTTCTTTAATCCTTCACTAGTCTTCATCTCTTTTTGGAGTAGAGTTTTTTCCCATGTGGTTTTCTCTATTTCTCTGGTTTATAGAGATTTGATTGTGATTGGGTACCTCATCAAGCCTTGTTGTCAGGACCCAAATTTGCCTTCATCATGTAGTTGTATTTTTGCTTCATGCATTTAGTTTTTTAGCTTCTCCCTAAGTTCATCTTAAGAGGGGGGTGTTAGAGTTATCATGTATTAGCTAATAATTATTTATTTAATTATTAGTCTATTATCCTCTACATTTAAGCTAAACTTAGGCATTTAATAATATGGTAGGTATTTAATAATTATTCTAATTATTAAATACACTTTATCCCTTTAGGGTTGCTAATGTCCTTTTATAAGGATTGTATAGTACTTTTTCATTTCAATTCCCTCTCTAAATGATAATCTTCTTCTTCAGAGCCATTATTGTATTTTTGTGTCCAATCTTCTCTTGTAACAGGTATTTTGCTTGCAGGTATTCTTGGGATCTCTGAAGTTGTATTTTCTCAACTTCAAAATCTAATATGGAAAGATATATCTTCTTGATTATAATAGTGTTGATCATCAAGTTTCTAATTCAAAGCACGCAATCCTAGAATTAAAAGTTGAAATGCTTGATCCCTTTATCACCCTTGTACTAAACATGGTTAGCATAATTAGCCTTAGCATCGAAGAAAAAGGTAAACCTTTTCATTGCTTCTTTGAGTACAACTCAAGAAGTAAGAAGGATAATATAAGCATGGATTTATTGTCTCTTTCATATTATGTCATTACATTGTTTCGACATGGATGAGAAGATGAAGGGGACTGAATGGAAAGGGAATCATTTCTTTCCACATCAAGATTGTTAGTGTGAATGAGGTTATATCCTAACTATTTCTTGGTGGGAACCTATTCACATGTTAAGTTTACTTAGGACCTAGCTTACATTTAAGTTAGTTGTCATAAAGTTACTTTATGTAACTTGTCATTTAATAATGTTCATAGGATCATACTAGTTATCCCAGGTGGCATTCTAGAAGATATGAGGCCATGTCTCATTATTTAATATTTTGTTCAAGCATTTATCATTATGCATTGGACATTTAACATTTGTATCAAGATTATGTGTGCCTACATAATCACTTGCCTATATATACAAGGTGCTTGTGCACTGCATCATATCACAAT
Source organism: Cryptomeria japonica (assembly GCF_030272615.1). Classification (NCBI taxonomy): domain Eukaryota; kingdom Viridiplantae; phylum Streptophyta; class Pinopsida; order Cupressales; family Cupressaceae; genus Cryptomeria; species Cryptomeria japonica. The sequence continues at coordinate 12,729,543 of NC_081410.1, forward strand.
ATCACATTTTCATTTGTATTTGATCAATATCATTTCTCTTGTTCATGCAAGCTCATATTGCTCTCTTGTGGTTGGCATCTTTCTTGTTTGATTGTTGAAGTTTGTAGATTCATGATGGGTTCTTTATAATTTCAACAAATATTGCTTATGCATGATGGAAATGGGATTTGAGAATTTGGGGCATTCCTCAAATTCATCACATAGAAAATGGAATACTCTGCTATTGTCTTGGATTTCATTAATGAAAACTAAGTGTTTGTATTCTTTGCCCAAGATTGTTAGTAAAAATGAGTAGAAGAGCATAACAACATACCAAGCAAACAAAATTGGATCAAACCTCTTTAATGAAGAATGTAGATTTTCTATGATAAAAATAAAACCAAATTTTAGACTAATTGTAAAGAACTTAAATTATTGGAAGGGTTGAATTGGAAAAACATCCTTATCAAAATATTATATACAAAGAAGTATTTGGGAGTTAAAAATGGATGATGATTTGAAGGAGTTAGGCGATAACTAAACCCTTAATACAAGAGAAGAAATTGTGCATCTTCCCATGGAATGGGGCAAAATTTGATGATTTAGAGTTATCCTTGGGTGGTTAACTCAACTGAAGCACATGATAAATCAACAATGTAATAATTATATAAAATTAGATATGTAAATCATTCTCACAAAATGAAAAACATCTCAATAAATATAGGTCATGTGGCATATGTTGGTGATCTGAGTTGCAGAACCCAAATCCCTAAGGCTTGATACTCTCACGAGTGTCCTAGGTGTCAAGCTTAGGAAGAATATCACAAAGCCTATGTTCAAGTTGGGCAGCTTAGGACTAGTTGTTGAGGTGGATAAAACCTTCACTTTTGGCTCTACAAGACCAAGGGAGATTTATCTAAGGTGTTGTAATAGATATTATCATAGGAACACAAAACTTATCCTAACACAAACCATACCCATTGAATAGTAAACCCTTATTTTGGTTGTCATTTCATGTATATATGCTAGTTTGGGAGAGTCGATATTAATCAACTTATTAAAATAGATGGTTTTCCACATAACCATCAATGGATGTGTTTCAAGGTAACTATTTGATGCTATGGAGATTCAAACATGGCTATTGGAACGCACTAGAAAGGATAAAATTATAAGATGCTTATATTGATGTATTTGAGTGTGTAGAGGATGATGGGGAGAAGGATCCAATAACAAACCAGTTTTTTTATCTAGTTGGGAAACAAAGTCTCTAAATTCATTTAAACATGCAATCACTAAAACCAAGGTGATACCTTAACCAAGGTATCACAAAAGACTATGCCTTTCAAAATGTATAAGCAAGCTAGGATCTACATATACATTCAAGAAAAGGAAATTAATAACTATATACTACTATATGAGCCTATTTAGTAGTCCATGATCATACCCATACATTTCCTTTATTGTTCTAAGAAGATATCCTACAAAAGCTTTATAACGATTTTATAGTCATCTAATTAACCAACTAATAAGAAACACGTCTAAAATTGTACATCATGCATAGGGAGACACTCAATCAAGGTTGAACATCCCTTTAATCACTCAATCTACATTGGTTACATGTATTATTACATATTTGGGATAAACCCGTATCATTACAATAACAAAAATAAAATACTTAGATTTGGAACTACAAACTCTCTAGTTCTATTCCATGATTTTTCTTATTTCTATACCCTTCTCTCATCCAAAATGTTATTATCTCCCTTGAAAAAGGAAACTCAATTTGCATATATTCTTTTGTAGGTCCCCTATAATGTGAAACATGCAAACTTGCATGGGGGCCCAAAAAATCGGCAATTTCCTACAATTGCAAGTAGCAACCATATCTTCTTGTTAAAGCTTAATCATATTTTAAACCTAAATCTTCCATGAACCATGTGTCTGTGTTCAAAAGGAGTATGGGAGACCATCCCCCTTCTACAAGTGTTACCCTTTTCATTAATGGTAATCAAATTTGTGTGCAAGGACAAGGAAAATGCCCAACAAAATCACTAAAATCGTGATTTGGGAATGACACTCTAATCTTGGGCTTTGTAATAATAACTAAAGTAGCTAAGTTTCATCCTTATCTTTTAAAATTTATGACAAAATGCATTTAAAATGATTTACGTTCACCATCAAATTGAAATATGGTAGCTGCAAGAACTTAAATGCACTAATGTTGTTGTGGAGTAGTCAGTGGAAGAAAACACATCTTCTAGAATGGCCCTATTGCTATTGACAAGTTATCAAAGCATCACTTACCCACTTGACCATCAGACTTGTGAGAGAAGCATTAAAACCTTACACCTTGAAATAAACATTTTTTACTTTGTTGAACCACCAAACTAACATACTTCCCTCAATTTGCATACATGTTAGGCCAAGAATGTGGGCATGGCCACCGCCAATATCCCAATGACGCATAAATCCATTAGATATTGGGTTATCAGGCCACCATCAAACTGCTTGCAATTAAGAGGGGATGACACATTTTTAAACATCAAAGGGGCAATGATGTCAACATGGATTGAAAAGGTGAAAAACTTTTCTGGCAAAGTGAAGAAAAATAGAAAAACCCTAGATTTGAGGCGTAGAAACTTCCAGCAAACCCTAGTTGGGCTCTGTTGATTAATCCTGCCTGTGTGGAGGCTCCCATGCATCTCAAAATATCAACAAGGCATATTAGGGGCAGTGCTTGCCCAAAATCAGAAACATTTATGGAGGAAAAGGAAAACTTGCACATGGAGAAGGAAATTTCTCGAACTAAAAATGTTGCTACTAAAGACATAACAGGAAAAGATATACACAAGTCACTTCCTATAGACCAGCAACATACTAAAACGGGTAAAGTTTTAGAACTACAACTTCTTGGCAACATTGTAGAAGTTATTAGTGACACCGAAGTTAGGACTATAAAAAAATTATTAAAGGCATTCCCTCTAAGGAAGATTTTTATAAATGGGCCTATTTAAATTGGGGAAGTTGAGGTTGGAAGATTGAGGCCTTAAAGGTCTTGACAAATGGTACGTTTCTTACATGTTTAGATTAGTGGATCATGCTTAAGTTGTTTTGCAATGCGACACTTGGGTCATTTGTGGGAAAATCTATTACCTACAAACTTGGACATTTAACTTTCATCCTGAAGGTTCCTCTTATTCTCATTACCCTATGTGGCTTGAACTGCCCTTTCTTAACTTGGCATTCGAACCTTTTTGAAAAGACTATGACTCAGTTAGGCAGGGTTCTCTAGTGTAAGCACAATTCTGAAAAGTTTTCAAGCTTAAAGGTTCACCCCATAGCCTATGTAGAAGTAGATCTCAATAATTCTTCACGATAAAGCATCAAACTTATTGGTCTAGGGTTTGAACTAAATCAGCCAATCATTTACCTCAATAAACCAAATGCATGTTTTTATTGTCGAAAAGAAGGCTATTTGTTCCATGATTGTCCCATCAGGAGAAGTAAATTGGTTCAGACACCTCAGACCATGTCATCTAGCATTTTGGTCCCCCTTGTTCTTCACCTATCACTAACAATACTTCTCTTTCTTCTCCTAATCCCTTCATCCCTTATGATTCTTCTGGAGAGTTTGCCCCTTCTTATAAGGACACGGTTATGTCAGATGGTTGGAGACTGGTTAAGAAAATAAAAGATCCACCAATATCTTCCACTACTTCCATTTCTTGTTCTTCACCCCGTGAATCCTCCTCTCCCCCTTCTCCTTCTCCCAAGCCATCCTCTTCCCCCTCTCATCACTCTTCTCCCCAACCTCACTCTTGTGATTCCCCAGACTCTTCCTCTCATTCTCATCATAGATCCAAGTCACCTTCTTCCACCTCTAGAACTAGTGATTTCAAAGAGTAAGAACTTAGTCTTGATAATAGGTTTAGCGTACTAGACCAAGGTGATGACTCCTGCAACTTGCCTCATGAATCTTAAACTCGTGTCTTGGAATTTTAGAGAGATTTACCTCCCTGATCATAAATGTAAAGTAAAAGAGATGGTTGTAAAATGGAAACCTGATATCTTATCTCTATAAGAAGTCAAAATCAGTGATATCTGACTTGAAGCTTCCTTACACAATGTTTGGAAACATGCCACATTTATGCACACATCCCATTTGGATGGTAAAGGTGGTGGTGTTATAGGAATGGCAACATCAATTTTAAAATTTATTATCCATCTCACAGTTGTGTGTGGGTTCTTACCATTATCGATGGTCAACTCATTGGTTTTGCTCCATTTATGCTCCCAATTTTTCAAAAGAGCAAATACAACTTTGGGACTAGGTGGCCAATAATCTACCCAACGTAGATTGAAACCTCGAAGGTGACTTTAACATGGTTGAACACGCCTAATATTGCAAATAGAATAAATTGGTCAACCTTAGCAGGGATGAATTGATAGTTGGTTATTTGTCATAACTCTTTGGGGGTGGTGATCCCATTCATGATAAATTTGCTAGCCATTCTAAAAATTGGTATACAAGGTTCGATTACCAAATGGGAGAAAATAGAAAACTAAATAGGTTGGATAGATTTTATGTCTCTTCTAGCCTCTCACTGGTCTATGATCCTTTGGGGTTGTGTGTTCATGTGGCTCATTCTCCTCCCCTTTCAAATCATTTTCCCATTGTGTGCACTATTGGCCCTTCCCAAAATTCAACCATTGAGAATTGTCTTCCTTTTAAGCTAAATGTTTCTCACTTAAGTAATCCTATTTGTTTGGCTACCCTTGAAGGGATTTGGAATTCTTTTGCTAAGCCCAGTGAAGGATATTCTTGGATTGATTGGTGGTGTGCGACCATCTCTCGATGCACCAATTTTCTTCGTAATTTTGGCAAGAAATTGGCATGACAATGAAAAGGTAAGGAAAAATCTCTCCAAGGAAAACTTGCTCACACCATAAAACTTCTTAATGATGACCCTAGTAGTATTAAGCTTCAAACTTCTATTGTTATTGTTGAAACCCAAATGTGAAAAATTGACAACTACAAGGGTCAAGGGGCTAAAGTTACAGCCAGATTGCATTAGATAAAAGAAGGAAATAAGGGTACCAAATATTTATTTAATTACCTCAATTATAAACACAAAAAAGAAAGGATTGATGCTATAAGAGATGAATCGGATTCTCTTTTTATTGATCCAATTGAAGTATGCAATCCATTAAAACAAATTTATGGCAAGATATTCAAAATGCTCTTGAAGATCTTATCAAAGCTTATATTCCTACTCAAATGGATTCTAACTATAGTCAAACTTTGGATAGATTTCTCTCTTTGGATGAGATGGAAGTGGCCCTCTTCTCTATGGCCCCTCATAAAAGTGCAAACAATGATGGGCTCACTATGGAATTTTGTTGTGCAATGTGGTACCACATTAAGGTTGACTTTTGTTTTTAATATCTAGAAGCCTTTGAAAAAGGCTTTTAAGGTCCAATCATTAATAGGGGCATAATCAAACTTCTATCCAAAGGAAAATAGGAAGATCAAATCTTTGGTTAGTGTCCTATCACATTGCTTCATACCTCCTATAAAATCATTGCAAAACCTTTAGCTAATAGGTTTAAACCAATGGTGTAAGGAATTGTACGAGTTGAACAAACCAATTTTATAGCTAGTAGATACATTCTAGACAATCTGATTTTGACTTGGGAAACATGTGAGTGGGCCCAACAAACTAGTCTGAATGTTATTCTTACCAAACTTGATTTTGATAAGGCTTATGATAGATTCGGTGGGATTTAATTCTTAAGATGCTACAATGGTTGGGGTTTGGTCCTAAAATTCAAGCTCATGTTCAAACATTGTTTCAAGATGCAAATTCTTGGATTATCATTAATAATTTGATGATAGACCCCTTTTCTTTAGAACGACCTATTTGTCAAGGATGATCTTTAGCACCTTATCTGTATGTACTTATAACTTCAATGCATTGGATTATATGTTGCAAAGTGCAAACAAAATGACTCATTTTTTGGAATATCCATTCCTCAAGATGTTGATGTTATTAAGTCTCACTATAGCGATGACATCTTATTATTCTTACAAAATTCTAAAAAATACATCTCCAACACAATGGATATTTTGGAATTATATTGTGTTGTTTCTAGCTCTAAGTTTTCTCATGATAAAACTTAATTCTTGATGATTCAGGATGGGCCTATCCCACCTTGGATTCCATGGGAATGGAAACAGATTAAACATGGTGAAATTGTGAGGTATCCTAGGATTCCCTTTGGTCTTGGAGTTCCTCTTTCTGATATGTGGAACCGTTATCTTAATATAGTGAAAGTGAAAAAAATTAATTGGGGAAACAAGTTCCTCTCTTTGTTTGATAGAATCCAAGTTGCTAACAAATTTTTCCTTGCCACTCATGTATATTACTCATCCTGTTGGATGCCTTCCAATAAAATTTATGAGGACCTAATTAAAATCATCGAACAATTTCTATTTACCAAATGGGATGGCAACATGGGTTTCGTAGCCACTTCTTGAACTAATTACTTTCAACCTAAGCGTAAAGGGGGATTGGGGCTAATTGATCCAAAGACACAAGGAACTTGTTTAGAGGATAAATGGATTATCAGGGCTATCAAAGGAGAAGGACCTTGGAAAATTCTTGTTTGGAACAGAATTAATCTTGCCTCTGTTAAAGGAAAATGGTAGGATGTGGGTTAGCTAGATAAAATTTTGAATGCTCAATTTTCCTTTATTAAGGCCTCACCTCCCCTCCCATCTATTTCAAAGGCCTAGCAAAATGTTAGCCATCTTCTAAAATGGAGAGATGTATCCCTTCAACATGGTTTCAGTTTTTCTACTTCCTCTATCTAGTGGAACAAACATATTTTTGTTCTATGGGAAACCTTTGGCCTTAAGCTTTTCTAAACAGTCTTGTTTTCTATTCAAAAGAGGCATCAATAGGGTTGGAGATCTTTGGGACTTTAGTACATTGAACTAGTTATGTTGGCATCTTGTTAAATCACAATTTTACTTGGACAATAAATACAAATCACTTTTGTGGAATAATTGGTACCACTGGAGTTATCTATGAAGCTTTGTAGTCCAATTCAATGTAGTTTTTTCAATGATTGGTTATGGTTATCTTCTTATCCATTCTTGTTTTCCCCCTTAAAAAAGATATACATGCAATTATTTCCTTGTCTACCCATGAAGTCTCACTTGAATGTCAAGTGGAATTGCAAGTTCAATGAAAAATTATGGACTGAACTCTCTGCTCAAATTTGGCAATCAAGAATTAATGCAGAAGCCCAAGTAATGGCTTGGGAGGTTTTACACTACAAGTTACTTATTGGTGATAGATTGGAGTGTATGATGGTCCATCCTCTTAGTTGATCATTTTTCCATAAAAGTGAAATTGCAATGATAAATCAGGAAATTGCAATGATAAATCTTTACTATGGCATATTTTATTGTCTCACTTCTATATTCTCTCAATTGTTGGCAAATTCTAAGAGGAACTCAAAGATGGATTTCCAAATTCAGTGCATCAAGTGTCAAATTGACAAGCTACTCAAAAATAATAAAATTTGTATAGCTCAAGTTCTTAGGCATTTCTTGCAAAAATGACTGGTGTCGTTGGTCTATTATCTTACTGTTCATGTTGTTATACTATTTTGGGGCTTGTAAGTCTATATTTTTGGGTCTACCCTTCATGATCAGGTTGTTATGTTGCATGTTTATGGTTCATAGAATTCTTATTAGTTGTTGCCATGATTGTTAATCCTTTGATAATCTTTTGACTATCTCAAAGTCATCTTATTGGTTGATGCTATGTTGCTTACTATTCAGGACAATTTTCATTGTGAGTTCTTCGACAATCTTTTGACTATCTTGTTGTAATTTTTCTACATATTTTCAATATAAAAAAAACATGGGTTGGAAAGGTAGATCTTTGGAGTTTCGGAGATGGATGGGAAGGAATGAAGGGATGAGAAATTCCAAAAGTTCAATAGGGGTGAAGGGGTGAAGGGATGAAGAAATTTGGGATGAAATATAAAGTACTTCTGAAGAATTAGGAAACAAAGGGATGATAAAAAAGATAAGGGAAAGCTTGAAATTTTGAAAGTAATAACTTGGGTAGATTATATAACTTTGTCATAGTTTTGGACCATTGAGGATGCATGGAAAGAGGAACTAAAATAGGGAAAGGAGAAAATTCCAATAGACTTAGCAAAATGTGTGGGTTGAGAGAGATGTCAAACTTTTAAGGAAGGCATGACCAATATGACAAGTCCAATAGGGATGGAACTATGAACAATTTTTGAGAAGTCAAGGATCAAAGTGTCAATAAAACAAGGATTCAAGGGAACAAATACCAAGCGATGGATGGATGTGAGGAAGTCTAAAAGTTTGATAGATAAAGGACTTAATCTTTTGAAGAATTTTGGGCTTTGGGGATTTGGGATAACAAGTAATGATAGGAAATTAAGAATAACGCCTAAATATTGAAAGATCACAAACACAACATTCAGGAAACATAAACTTAAAACATCAGAGAGCAAAAAGACCAAGTAAATGGTACAACGTCAAAAGTCCAAAAAAATTGACAGGTAGGCTCTATTTAAACTTTGGACTCTAGAGATCAATAATACAAATGAAGGGTATGAAAGCAAGAGAAACTTTGATAATCCAACAAGGTGATGAATTAAATACTTAGGCAACCTCTTACAAATCTTGTAGATGGGGTTTTGAGAGAAATAGGAAAGGCATACAAGGATAGATACCCCTGAAACTCTAACAACTTTCACACTTAGCCAATTTTTTGGTTTTTCAACTTGGGAAACTAACTAAAACATGAAAGGGAGACACAATGCAACAATTAGAGGCACATTCTAAGCATGAGTAGCCCATTCAATATTTTTTAGATCAGTTAGAATCGATGGGCAATGAAGGGGTCAAAATGCACACATTTAGACCAAAAGAGGACATAATTAAGACACAACAAAATGGGGTGACACTAACATCTAGAATTAATTGCTCTTCCATTTATGGAAATAGTTCCAAGATTGTGCATGAGGATGCTAGAGTTTGGAAAGAAAAGAAAAGAAAAGAAAAAGAAATGACTTCTTACCAATGTGATGCAAATCTTTATAAAGCTACAAAAATGGGAAGAGTGGATTTTGGTAATAATAGAGAAAGAGGTGGAAGTTCTAACTGAGCTAGATAGCACAAAAAGGCTCATTGAAAAGTTGATTATGAGTTATAGGAAGGCCCATAAGATAAATGAGGTAAATGCAATCAGCAATAGATATACACTCAGTCATGTAGATTTACAAGTAGCGAATAATACTTTAGAAATGATGAAGTTAGAGAACTTGCATCTAATTAAAGATAGAGATATGATATGTTAGAATTGTAGAGATGGTCATAAATGCATCTCAATAAAAGAAAGAATTTTTTTATGAACTCACCTTTGAGATTAAATCAGCCAAGAACATTTTAGGAAAGACCTAAAGGGCACTTCTAGAGGTAGAAAATGTTATGAAGAAAGAGGATACAGCAAGGGCTAAGGAATTCAAGTAAGTTATTAAAGAGCTTAACCAACTCCAAGAGGATTTTGATTTAGAACCATTTTGAGGAATATCAAAAGTTTCCAGCATAGAATCAAGCACATGTGAGGCAATAGGGTTGGGAATTGAGAATCAACAAATGCTACAACTCGAGAAAAACTAAATGCATGTGGACTAACATGAAGAATGATTTAAACAAAAAGGAAGTAATTTTCAATATTTTTCTAGTTTCCTTTAGGTTTTTCATAACCCTCTTTGATATGAATGCACAAATATTCTTTTGTTCAAGGTTCTTAACTTGTGACAATAGTAGAATAGTGCAACAAAAGTTGAATACATCACAAGAAGGTGTGATAGTGGGGAATTACAAACTCCCACAATGGGAATGGGAAAGGAGACTCCAAGCTCATGATTTTGAAACATGGTACATGAAGGGAAAAATAATGCAATTGTTGATATCTTCCCTTTGATTTCCACCTTTGGATCCATTTATGTCAATTTGATTATTCAATGAATTCTATCATGGTGAAATATACTATGGATGCATCTATTGTTAACATTTTAGATGCAAGTGTGCAAGATGAAATGAATATGCCATGAAGTGGTTGCATTATGTGGAAGAATAGAATATTTACAGTGTGTGGGTCTAAGATGAAGTGAAAGAGCTTGAAAATAGTTCATGATACACCCATGGTGGGATATTATAGACCATACAAAATTTGTAATTGTCTAAGAAATAGATCATAATGGAGGGTACTTTGGAATGAAGATCTCGAGCACAATAAGGGGAACATCACCTACTTGAAAAATAGAGGATAACATCACTTTTCTATAAGTCTATTGCAACCTTTGTTTCTTCCTCATCAAGATTTGAAATGTGCCTTCAAGGATCTCATCATGAGGCTACCCAAAGAACATAGTAAAGATTACAATTATGTTGTTATATATAAGACAAACAAATATGTGTGTTCTTTTACCATTCATATTGAATGCAATACCTATTATGGTGTAGAATTTATTTCAAGGGGTGATTGCTGTTGAAATGATGGTCTTGTTGATCAAGAATGATGGAAGTCTCAAATGACTCTGGATAAGTAGTCAATCAAAGTGAAGCAACCTAATCCTCATATAAAGTCTCAAAATACTCAAAAGTATCGAATTCCTCAATAGTATCACAATCCTAAGGCGTCATTGTATTTTAGATTTATTTGGAGGACACATTTCAGAATTGTGGTTGCATGATGCATTCCTTTCTAGTATTTCAAACTTGGTTTTTCATTAACCTTTACACGATTTCACAAAAACTGTACACACAAGTCACACAACCCATACATCCATCTACACAATGATTTCATTTGTTTTATACTATTCACAACCAAAGCAACATCAATTAGTTCAACCTAATTGGAAGGAACATGTATAATCAAAACAATTAGCCCAAAAGCAATCTTCAATGCATTGCAGAAGGAAAAATGACACATGTGAGGCATCACACCATGTCGGTACACCTTCCTATCCATCCCAAATCATCACATCCACACAAACCAAAATATTATAGGTTGGTTCCAATGATAAAATGGTTACGACACACCGACTCAACTTACTCCAATTACAATGTGGACCACCAAAAACACTTGCAGATGCTTAAGATAGCATCACCTGATATCTACAAACACAAATCAACAAATTGCATCACCAAATAATTGAAGATAGAGGAATGCAATGCATTCATGTACATTGTCACTATGTCACTGCACACCTGAACTCAAATTAACATAACTCCAACTCCAAACCACTGTGGACCACTAAAAATATCTCCAAGACTCTGAAACAACTATATTACAAATTGATATTGTGTATGTTGAATTTGAACTCTAAATATTGCAAACCCTAGTTCCAACCACAAAACCCTAGATCTATAATGAAATTCAACAACACATCAATGAAGAACCATCAAACATGCAAAATCATAAAATAATTCAAAGGATACCTGTACACATTCAAATGGGTTTGATCTTCATTATTCTCCTATCTCTATTGATCTTGCTTTTGATTTGGTTTCTCTCAAATTTTTATGTTTACACGAGAGTTCAATGGGGAACGAATGTGATTGTGATGATGTAAGCTAAAGTCAATTCGATAGAATGTAAGTATGCTCCAAGATTTGATTCATGGAAAGAAAGGGGACGGAGACTCTTATATAGAGAGCGTCCTAGAAATGGAGGGATGGGATTAAGAGGCGAGATAAAAGATGGTCAGCTAAGATTAAAGGGTAGGTAGAGGAAATAATAAAATAAAGGGAGTGTTTAAGATAAATGAATAGGAAAAAGCTAAATGTTTTAATTAAATAAATTAAAAAACTGATTTAATTAATAGAGGGAGGGCCACATAAATTAAATAAATAAAATATTTATCTAAAAAATGGGAATTTAAATAAATAAATAAAATTATTTAAATTAGGATAGAAAGGGATTAATGAATTAATTAAACAAATAAATATTCATTTAATCAATAGAAGAAAAATGAGATAATTAAATAAATAAATAAAATTTATTTAAATAGGCTAGGACAATTTTAGGTCTCTACAATTTGCCCCTTTTTGAGACAATACAGTTTGTCACGTTGTTTCAAATAAAATAGATTAACTAATACAAGATTTTGCCCTAGTACGAAGGTGGTATGCCCCCTTGAGAGATTGTGATGCAGAGCATCATGAAAATCCATAAAACCTTCATTCAAGGGTAAACTTTAAACTTGAATCAAGAGACATATAAAAAGATAAATCACTCTTCTCAACTTCAAAACAATTTCAAAGGTTATGTTACATCCTTAAAACCCTTCATTCAATATTTCAGACCATAACATTCACCATAATATGAGAGAACAAATTCTTTATTGCCATGGAATACCCTAGTTTAGGGTTTCATCCCTTAACAACTGTTTTCACCAAAATAATCACAAAATATTCGATTCTTAACCAAATAAAGTAAGACCAAAAGCACTGGAAAGAAAATTTAGAGACCTTTCCAACACATATATCCTTTCTTCAATATTATCCCTCATGTGACCACACCAAATGCTACAACCTAGTTGTTGTTGCCTTCACCAATCTGCTTTTCACCGTGAACTGTAACAAACAGTCATCCATAACATTTTACATATTTCTCATAAAGAAAATCGCTTTGGTCAGAATTTATATTACTTAGTTACACAAGTTATCTCAAAATTTCAGTCAAATCCAACAGTTTAATCAAAAGTTATGGTCATTTTTCCAAAACTGGGTAACCCTTGGCAGGGTTTTGACAATCATTGAAAAAACAAACATATCTTGCCAAATACTCCACAAAAATGCACAAGAAAGGATTCATCTGAAAGATGTTTCATCAATCTATCATTAAATAACATCTACATATAAAAATTACATCAAATGTGATCCTCCATGGATCTATGACAGCCATAGATTCCTTAAAACCTCATGACAGTTTGAGGGTTTGATGGATAATCTTTGTCAAATCCCCTCCAAACTGATCTCCCTTCTTGATTTCGACCAAACATGGTTTTATAAACCATTTCCAACTCCATTCTAACTAATCCAACCACCTCATAACCAATGGATTTCATTTTTTACACTTTTGTTGCACTTTTTGGCAATATTGCAACTCTGCAATTTTTACAATTTTTGACATAAATGACTCGAACTCTTACATGGACACTTTTAAAACTTCAATATGGACCAAATATGATATCTTTGGAAAAAATGGCTCATTTAGTCTTCCATATTATGATTCAATTGACTCAAATAACCTTAATATATTATGAATGACTCAAATACAATAAATTGTTCATATTATGACTTTTGACCTCCTGCTATGCTTGTGTGCTTAGGTGCCTCTGCACCATACTCCCGACCTTGAAAAGTTTCCAAGTCCCTTGGAAATGTGGGTACAATGACCTGCAAGAAAATTTTTGAGTGAAATCTTCACCTTTGTCTTCATCTTTATCTCTTTATGCCTCTTTATGTTGCTGCTTCCTTCTCAAACAATCTCTTTGTGACTCCTACCAATAGAGTTTGTAGTGGCTGCCATCCAAGTGCTTTTACCAGCCATAAGTCCACCTCTCCATGCTACATCACCTCACCAACAACCTCTATGCCTCACCTAGGAGTTCTCCTCTTTGCCTCTCTCCCTAGTCTTTTGGCAATCAATGGACCATCCCATGGCCATAGACCATCCCTTTGGCCCGTGACAAACCTTCCTTGTCTGCCTTCTTGCAGCTAGATGGACGAGCACCTTGCAACCAAAAAATCATCAGCAAAAACCAAATAACAAATCCTTCATGGCTAGGTCCTGGTGTGGATTTCCTCCTTCAGCACTCTAACCACACACTCAAGCTCTTCTAGCTCTGATACCAATTTGATGTAGAGCATCATGAAAATCCATAAAACCTTCATTCAAGGGTAAACTTTAAACTTGAATCAAGAGACATATAAAAAGACAAATCACTCTTCTCAACTTCAAAACAATTTCAAAGGTTATATTACATCCTTAAAACCCTTAATTCAATATTTCATATCATAACATTCACCATAACATGAGAGAACAAATTCTTTATTGCCATGGAATACCCTAGTTTAGGGTTTCATCCCTTAACAACTGTTTTCACCAAAATAATCACAAAATATTCAATTCTTAACCAAATAAAGTAAGACCAAAATAACTGGAAAGAATATTTAGAGACCTTTCCAACACATATATCCTTTCTTCAATATTATCCCTCATGTGACCACACCAAATGCTACAACCGGGTTGTTGCTGCCTTCACCAATCTGCTTTTCACCGTGAACTGTAACAAACAGTCATCCATAACATTTTAAATATTTCTTATAAAGAAAATCGCTTCAGTCAGAATTTATATTACTGAGTTACACAAGTTATCTCAAAATTTCAGCCAGATCCAACGGTTTAATCAAAAGTTATGATCATTTTTCCAAAACTGGGTAACCCTTGGCAGGGTTTTGACAATCATTGAAAAAACAAACATATCTTGCCAAATACTCCACAAAAATGCACAAGAAAGGATTCGTCTAAAATATATTTCATCAATATATCATTAAATAACATCTACATTTAAAAATTACATCAAATGTGATCCTCCATGGATCTATGACAGCCATAGATTCCTTAGAACCTCATGACAGTTTGAGGGTTTGATGGATAATCTTTGTCAAATCCCCTCCAAACTGATCTCCCTTCTTGATTTCGACCAAACATGGTTTTATAAACCATTTCCAACTCCTTTCTAACTAATCCAACCACCTCATAACCAATGGATTTCATTTTTTACACTTTTGTTGCACTTTTTGGCAATATTGCAACTTTGCAATTTTTACAATTTTTGACATAAATGACTCGAACTCTTACATAGACACTTTTAAAACTTCAATATGGACCAAATATGATATCTTTGGACAAAATGGATCATTTAGCCTTACATATTATGATTCAATTGACTCAAATAACCTTAATATATTATGAATGACTCAAATACAATAAATTGTTCATATTATGACTTTTGACCTCCTGCTATGCTTGTGTGCTTAGGTGCCTCTGCACCAGATTGGGTGAAAAAGCAGAAGCAAAAATCAGACAATCTCTCAACAAGAGAGAGGATAGGATAGACAAGAAAAAGAAAAAGATAAGGTTAGACAGACAAAAATTGGACCAAAGATATGTCATGGGGGATCACAGGGACCAAGGACGATGACCGCAAACAATTAGGGTTACAACACCTATAAATAGGAGCTTGGGGGCAGGATCTCCTCATTTGCATCCATCACATTCAGAGATCAAGGTGCAAATCAAAGCAAATAAGGAACATAGAGTATCTAGCACGATGGCAAAGCAATTCCACCAAATCGAGTGAGTGTATCCATTCAAGCAGCCAAAGGAGTACAAAGAGTCGGTAAGTACATCCTTACTTTGCTTGTGTTGTGGATTTATTGAGTTATAAATAGGGTAGAAATGCTAGGTAGAAAAAAATGTGTTAGGATAGGGAAATGTTAAAAGTGTGTTTTATGTCAGGTAAAACTGCGTCTATGGCACGATAATGGGTTTATGCTAGATCTTAGTGCGTTTATGGCCCATAGCACGTATACGCGACGTAAAACTGTGTATATGATGTTCGCGCGTATAGGGTTTCTTAGCATGTATGCAGTTAATTACAACGTGCATGTGATTGTTGTTGCATATATGTGATGTAAAAGTGCGCTTATGGATTATTAACGTGTATATGATAGATATCAGTGCGTTTACGATAAAAGTGCAAGCTAGAGGCTAGGAACGTTGCATGTGTGATAAACAATTACATCAAGTAGAATCAGCAGTCGAATTGATAGAATCTGACTATTGCCCTAGTAGGATAAGCTAATTAGCAACCAATGAAGTTGCCAAATAGGATAAAGTTGATAAAGCTAGATATGATATAAGCAAGATGATAAAGTTGATGTTGATGTGATTGTGTTTATGATTGCAAGCTAATTTAGTACCTATAGATTTGCGAGAGAGAATCCCTTGCACATAGAGATTACAGCCACAGTTGACTAAGGATGACCACATGCTACTAATATCAGTTGGATTATGGTACGCAACATTTATGCCTAAGATAAGGGCAAATCTAGGACTGTTGTATGCATTGGTCAAGTGTTGACTTAAAGTGAGACTAGTTCTTTCAATCTATTGATAGGAGAGATGTTTGTCACTCTAGAGGATGTTTATCAGATTCTGCGTCTTCCTATCCATGGTGAGCTAGTTATATATGATAGAGACCATGGAGATGTAGATGCCTTGCATCGAGTGTGCGACGATGATGACTTGGAGATTAGAGGGAGTCACGTTAGTTGGGATGAGATGGTTGACTCGGGAGTAGTGCTACCAACAATTTTGGGAGGGGAGATCAGCAGGTGTATTTTTTCGAATAGGATGACACGTGGGATGTCAGTTGAGTGGGCACAAGTCTTGGAGATGATGGTGATAAAGGGGACTCGGTTTGCATGGAGACCTTGCCTACTATCTCATTTATATCATCATTTGTATTAATTTGTATATTTAGGAGGATGTAAATCGTTAATTGGGGTCACCTTATTACAAGTCTAGGCCTATTAACACATTGTGATTACAAGGTCAGTGAATTATAGGTTTCACAGTGTCGTCCAACCATATGTGCACATGTATAGCATGATTATCTCCCAGCCATGATTAGGGAAGATGGAGTACTAGCAGTAGGTTATAGATGGCATTGACATAGTTATCTGGAGATCATACCTTGACTGCAAGGTGTGATAGGAGGATGTAGGTGTTTGATTGGGCAAACACCCTACATAATTTCATGCCATCTACCAAATAAGGTATCCAAGGAGTTTGGTCAAATTCAAGGACAACTTATTTTGATCAACATAGTTTGTGAGGACATGGTGGGAGATACCACTATGGGTCCCAACTCTATCACATGAGGTTGTAGTAGCCGAGTGTAGAGTGTTAGTTCTAGTACAGTGGGATTTACATAGGGACATTGCAGATATCAAGATGATGCCAAATTTTGGGGCCTGGTTTAGAGCACATCCCTTCCCCAAATTGATAGGAGCAGGAGAGCCAACTCCAAGGATAGATGAGGCACCATTGAGGAGGAAAATACACTGGAGGAGAGGCTAAGGAGGATGAGGTTGAGGAGATGGGGGAGAGGGAGATGACGAGGGGGGTGGAGATAGGGGGGACAACCACTCAGGCCACCCTAAGGGTGAGGAGGATAGGACAAGGACCCACATGACATAGATGAACAGGCACCCATGCCAAGACAAGGACCTATATAGGTATAGGAACAAGTATAGATCCCACCACAAGTACAAGGATAGGGATAGGATGAGTTGGTAGCACTGTGGGATCAGGTACATATCCTACAGGGATAAATAAAGACACAAGCCATGCCGATAGTGATTTTGAGACAATAGATCCATATTATCACAAGGGAGAGAGACATCGCTATCAACAATACAATAGAGTAGAGGAGGCCAAGGAAACTCAATAGGGAAACGTTGGCACAGGGATGGACTTTTTCTTTAGGGATACTCAGGAGATAGCCTATTGGAGATAGCTTTATGAGGATGTGGTGCCCGCGGGATAAAGAGCAAGGAGCTTCATGATGATCTCACAAGGTAGGTAGTGGAGACAAAGGACAAAGCACTGTGGAATGATGGGACCACCTAGGGCACCATCAAAGGGAGTAGGAGACACAAGACCTTCTTGGGCTCATAGATCTTCGAGACTGGCTGGTTTCGAGGGTTGTAGTTCATCATAGCCCCTATTCAGTCCTAATTTTGTATCAGTATTTGTATGATGATATGTAGACACCTAGGGTAAGTTTTGGATCCCAATAGACATCATGATTTTGACATCATTGTATATGGTACATTATTTTATATGTATATATGAGATGAGACCTATTCTTGGCGATGACTATATGCATGTGTTCCTATATGATGTTCTATATGATGCTTATGTGCTTATGTAATGGATTATGCATGATGTATTTATGTGATGCAGTTATGATTTATGTGATGTATAATTTTCTTTATATGTATGTTCTATCATGATAATGATATTATTTGATATGTGTGTATTGACCTATGACACTTCTATATGTAACATGTGTGTGGGGGAAAAAGTGACACTAAGCAAACATGCCCTAATCTCACTTTCAATCACACACTTGTGGAATACGAAAGAGCCTAGAGGTATCACACAATTGGCTACTTCTTTTTGTGGAAGAGAGAGCCACGGGCTACCTATTAGGATTTCTATTCCTTTGTTGCAAATGATAGATAAAATGATGCAAGTTCAACTACTAGCCCTAGAGTGCAAGTGTGAACTAGTAACAAGATTGCAAGATTGAGATTAAGTGATGAAAAGTTGTAAACACAAGGATAAAAGGAGAATGCAGATGTGTACCCGGAGTTAAAATATGAGTGAAAATGTTCGGGACGGGGGGCGCAGGCACCACTGTCCTGATTCTGCACCTGAAACTGCTCCGGAAACTGCTGTTTTGCAACCTGGAAAGCTATCAAAAATGCTGAAAACTGCTGTCTGTCAGGAGGACCAGGGTGCCCAGCGCCCCTGTCCCAGGGACCAGGGCGCCCCACGCCCCTGTCCTGGTCTTTTGCTCTGCAATTTGGTGTGTTGTTCTGTCTCAGTCTGCTTCTTTCGGATCTGCAACTTACGGCGTCGTCCGAATCCCAAAACTTGCACTTATATCTGAAAAGGGTATGGTGGGCGGCTATATAGGGTTTTGCCTTAGTCAAACCCCCGCTTTGGTGATTTCCACCTCCACGAATAGCCAAGTTGTATTGTAAAAGTAGTGTGTGTGCAGACCTTGTGTGTGTGCAAGATCCTAAAATGCAAGTAAGCAAACTAGAGCAACCTAGAAAGTAAACCCTAATTGCTTGTAAATGATAATGTAAATGCTCCAAATCAAGATGCAAAGTGATCTAAAGCATGAATACAAATGATATAATGAGGCTTACGCAAAGACATGAAAACAACATGAAATCATACCCAACCCCAAGGGAGGGGTACAAGCCAATCTTCAGTTGGTGATCCCTTATTGCTCTTCAATGTCTTCAAAGCCCTAAATGGATGAATGAAATTGATGAATGTTTGATGGATGGATGTTGAATGTTGTTGAAGTCTTCAAAGATCTGCTCTTTCGCTGCATAGAAGGCCCCTTGAAACCAAAAATCTGGATCCTTTCCAATGAAGAAAGAGAGTTCTTATATATGAAACCCTAGGTCTTAATTTCAACTTTTGGCCGACCTAGAGATTGAATCTCCCGCCAATTTCTTGGGGTTAAGCTTTATTTTATGATTGAATCGCGCTCCTAAAATTTCGGGAAAAATGTCCGGGACCATGTGCACTCCGGGCGCCATGGTCCCGACAACTTTTCACCAAATTTTTAGGGCCGTCGGATATGATGATTTTAGAGAGAATCCCGAAGTTACAGTTGATTTCGAGATGTTTTGACCCCTGAAATCAAGCCCCCAAGTTCAAAATAGGACCTAATTAGGGTTTTTGATTAAATGATGTATTAGAAGGAATAAGATGAAAGGGGCACACTTTAATGAAAGGGCCCAACTTTATGATGTGGGAGATGATAAAATAGAACCTTAGACCTAATTAATTTAATTAATTAAGTGCTAAAGGGGAAATGCAATGCAAAATGCAAAATGCGCCAAGGCGGGTGCTAAACTAGGTGTGAAATTGTACCACCCTAGCAAGTGCGTACAATTTACGACGCTACAACATGTATGGATGATGATGCATTATTATGATTATGTGTTGACCTATGTGGATGCAGGATGTATACTATATGATATACTTATATGTGCATAACTAACATGTGGTGATACAGGATGGATGATGTATGATAGACTAACATTTGGTGATGCAAGATGGATGTTAATGCAATACATGCCCCTAGTATTTTTGGTATGTCATTGTACTCAGTCAGATATTGTTGGACTACATGAAATGAAGACCAAAGGGAAGGTGATGGAAGGAATGACAGAAGGTAGAAGATATGAGAGTGATGAGGTTTTTGTGTATATTATCATCATTGAGCTTATAATGGCAAATGATTGTGACTATCCAGATATGTTTTTGACCTAGATAGTTAACATACCATTTGCATGGAGAT
Organism: Cryptomeria japonica; assembly: GCF_030272615.1. Taxonomy (NCBI): domain Eukaryota; kingdom Viridiplantae; phylum Streptophyta; class Pinopsida; order Cupressales; family Cupressaceae; genus Cryptomeria; species Cryptomeria japonica. The sequence continues at coordinate 12,749,835 of NC_081410.1, forward strand.
AAGACACTCATGACAAGGAATGCCCACGTTCACACCAAATTCAATACATCCTCTATGATCATAGGTCGTCATATCCTCAGACGGGCCATAATGTTACTAAAGAACAATCTACAAGCAACAATCAAGTGAACATGCCCCCATCTCGACCACTCTAGTCTGCAAACATCCTTGAGAAGCATATGAAACATGTCACCAAAAGATAAAATCAAAGAAAAACAAAAGACCTAAAACCAACAGACAATGAGATCCTCATGCCATAGATATTTCTTGCAACATATGTTTAAAGTTTTTTATTTGGTCATGATATTTACAATATCCTAATATAAGACAGACATTGATGAGGCAAACAGGATCACCAGATCACTAGTCGATCTGCTCAAAAGATTGGTTTGGTTGAAGCACAAATGTTGCCCATGTCTCATCTGAAACTATTTCTCTCCATGAAACAAACGCTTGTTGTGGAGAAAACAAAAAGCTTTAATACAGATTGGCGATGCCCATGAAACTCTATTGCAGATTTTGAATAGAAGAAGGAAGGTATAGAATCAATGTTTCTTATAACATGTGATGCCAAGGACCTCATTCCATCAGTAGGTCAAGGATATGCCCCCAGTTAGAGATAGGACCTAATTATTATGGATGAAGCAAGGGTGACAAAAATGGTTATTGCAGAAGGCAAAGACCTTAGGTAGAACAATGATAGGCTATGCAAGTGTGCAAAGTGAAAGGATGATGGAATCCTGAAGGAAAGAGAAACAAAGTCCCTACACATGGCACCGGTTGCCCAGTTTTCACCATGGTACTTTCCTAAGGTGCCATCAAAGTGGTTTTCACCATTAGATGAATTTATTTATCTTTACTTTTTTTTTGTGTGTGTCACACAAGATGCCTATTAGCTAGGTTTTCATCAAGGCGACAATTTTTTTTTTTTGCATTTTTTAGGAATTCTCTAAAGGACTAAGTGTAGAACTTGCAAAGGTGCATATTGTTGATAGGATCTTCAAGCAATTCACCTTCAAGAGTAGATAGTTGATATGCTTTGGAGCCATGAACTACTATGACAATGTAGGTGCCAAGCCAGATAGGTTCAAATTTGCCTCGTTTCTCTCGATCTTACTGATTTTTAGGATTTTCTTTGAGAACCAAGTAACCTACCTCAAATGTGCGTGATTTAACCTTAAGATTGTAGATTCAACTTGAATGCATTGTTGTTATGCTCTAAGATGATTGAAAGCATTTTATGTACGCTCGTCCAATAATTCAATATCCTAAAGTCGGAAGATTTTGTAATCCTCATCACCGATAAGATCACACAAGGAGACCCATAAATATGGTAACTCGACCTCAATGGGTAAGATAGGTTCAGTATCGTAGACAAGTGATTATGGTGTGGCATTAGTGGGAGTATAAACACTTGTGCAGTAAGCCCACGAGGAAGGATTAAGCTATATGTGACAATCATGGCTGACGTCATTGACTGTCTTCTTGAGAATTTTCGGGATTGTTTTATTAGATAGCTCATCTTGACCATTTCCTTGGGGATAGTATGGAGAGGAGAAATAGTGTTGGATATGGAACTTGTCACTGAGTTCAAGAACATATTAATTTTTGAAAGGACACATGTTATCCATGATGATGGAAAGAGGAACACCAAACTGACATATGATGTAGTTGAGGATAAATATGGTGATTTGTTTACCAGTAACTTGTGTGAGGAGAACGGCTTCAATCCACTTCGTGAAGTACTAAGTGGTGGTTGTTATGAATTTATGACCATTGGAGGATGGAGGGTGAATCATACTCACGAGATCGAGTCCCCATTGATAGAAGGGCCAAGACGTTGTGATGCATTATAGTTCCTATGCTGACACATGTATCAAGTCTCCATGAATCTAATATTGCTTGCATTTTCTAACAAAATAATAGGCATATTTCTCCATAGTGGGCCAGTGGTAACCAATCCTCATTATTTTCTTAGCTAAGGTTGGACTACTAAAGTGAGCCCCAGATATACCTTCATGTAGCTCATAGGACACGGTTTGGACTTCCTCATGCTCTAAACATCTAAGGAGAAAATCATCGAGACCTATGTGAGAAAGGGTGTCGGTAATGATTACGTAGCAGGAGGTTTGACAAAAAAAGGAACAACATCGATTGCTAGAAAGGTTAGGTTGAAGGGTATTCTTGCAGAGGTAAGTGAAAATGTCACTGTACCAAAGGGAATCGAGACCAATAACACATTATAAGCTCAAACAAAGGGACCTCATATGTAAGGACCATGAGATTATCCACCAAGAACTCACAATAGGTTGTATTCTGTGACATTTTAATCAAAGAAGAAAAACTAGTCATCGCATCAACAACTCTGTTGTTGTCTCTAGGAATCTGCTCAAAGGTTATCTCTGTAAAGTATTTCTTAAAGTCATCCACCATTTGTTTAAAAGGTATCAATTTTTCATCCTTTGTCTGCTTTATTCATTTCAATTATCCCCAGCAGAGTCACCAAAACTATTTTAGTTTACATATTTGTCATTTAACTCTATATTCTTTTTACCCATACAAATGACAAATGTAACTACCGGTTGAGTCAGATACAATGATACTTCATATATGCTCTCTGCTTATTTTACAAGGCGCAACTACCTTCTAATAATATACAATGAATAACAACCACTTATTCTTTTAACCAGTAAGCAAATAAGGTGGGGCTTTTAACCATAAAGCTTTAAAAGGTAATGATCAAAACTGAATTTTTAAAAGAGTCTACACAATACCATTGAAAATTACTGCATTTAAGATAGAAATTACTGCAACACTTGTTCAAAGACAAGTCATCCACAACAACGCACGCAAACAATTTTTAGATTATCTAATAAATATCAGAGAAAGCTATCCAATCAAGATATATTTAACGTAAGAAGAATAAATCATTCATTCACCATAACACAAAGTCTATGATTCCTAAAACTGTAACAATATAACTTCTATTGATATCTATCCAAAATTTTGCATCTAAAAGGAAAATTCTCTTAACATTAACATCCATTTAAAATATATAGCATCAAACTAAGTAATCGTCTTTTGAAATAACAGTCTCTTGAGGACAAATGTTTTAATAGAAGAACTTAAAAGTTACTTAAAATAAAATATAAATGGCCCTCCAAACCCCATAGTTTTTGCTTTCAATTTTTAAAGAGAAATATGAAAAGCCTAAAACAAAGACTAATTAATGAGGATTTCTTCCTCATCTCCCTCTCCTTTTTCTCTTCTTGGTGCCTCCTGCGCTGCCACGATCCCTTGAGCTTCATGTGTTCATACCCTCACCCTATAGGTCCTGTATTTAGAAATGATCAGAGCCAATTGTTTAACATTTGGGCCATTAGTAATATTGACCCTTAGCTTGTGCTTACTGATTTTCTGATCTGACTCAACCAATCTCAAGAGCATGTCATTGACATTATTCCTCAAGGTGGGTAGGTAAAAAGCTATGTTCCCCAAAGCTTCTAAATCTTTTTCACTTAGTATTTTATTTCCTCCATGTCCATGTCAGAATTTAAGGCTTTCCCTTCTACTTCTTTCTCTTGTTTTCCTCACAAGAGAAGATTATATGGGCACACTAGGAGGTGTTTCTTGTGGGTGATTAGCAGTAATGATGCTTCAAACTTTTCAAATATCCTATCACAAAGATTCTAATCCAATTATAATTTATGTGTAGAGAGGGCCAAATCAAGTTTTGTCTCATCCTTTGCAAGCAACAACATTTTCATCATTAAGTATGCACACATAAAACCTAAATTTTTAAGTAAATCCTTTCTTCAAAAGATCCCTCCAACTAGAGCTTAACCTTCATGTAGGTTGTATCCAATGATGGTTAAGTTGAGAGTGTTGCAAGATTAGATTTCTTCATGCACACAATCCATTACCAATTTGGTAACCAAAGCATATGAATGCAATAAGTCTATAATATTGGATAGGAATATGCTTGCCACTTGAGTAGAAGAGAGGAACCTAGAATGTGCCTCTAAAATACAATTACCCACCACACACTTGATTACATTTTCTACCCTCAAGCATTGGAGGAGGAAAATATAACTAAACATTTGCAATGAAAACTCACCAATCTCTAGATATTCTCTATTCAAATTAGGCAAAGAAATCCTCTTATTGAAGGGAGATATATCCATCCTTTTGGCAGAACCAAGGCTAAAGAATGAGATTCGAGGTCTATTAACCGAGGCTAAAGAATGAGACCCAAGGTCTATTAACCACACCTTGTTCTGAAACTTTGTGATATGTTAGTTCTTTTTTTCAATGTCTCCCCGTCTTCTTCAAAGATGCTTACTTCCATAATTGCGAGGTTTCATTTTAAATCATTCAAGTCAGAGAGGCATAGTGCCAAGATTGTTCTTATTTTTGTATCTATCTCTTCAAGTAGGGAGAAATTCCATTCAAGCATTTCCATCCACAATGTAGAATCATTTTCTTTAGGATCATTAATGATTCCTTTAAAAATAAAAAAAACTAAATGCATTTTTTAAATTTATTTTAATTCATTTAAAATAATGTCAAGTTATGCCTTTCCTTCTTAATATTTTGCAAATTGACATTCCAAATTTTCATCTTCTCAAACACTTGTGTAAAAAATCTTTGCAGATTATTCAATATACATGATCCCATCAAGCATAAGTTTACTAGTCCATTTTTCCACTACCTTAGTGAAAAATTGGCTTCTCTTAATCTACTTCAATTTATTGGAATCTATTCTTGCCATTGGAAGACTTGTAACTTGACTAGCAAGTTGATCATCTACTTGTAAAATGGATTGAATAAAAGAGGTTAAGGAATTCACTTGCTTCTGTAAGTTTATGTTATTTTTCTCCTCGGGTTTAACTCTCTTTGAAAGCATTCTTATTGAGAACTTTGCATGATAAATATCCCCCTCCAAAGTTGCAAGACCCATATCCACTCTGCTTAGACTGCAGCCTTATTTTGTGTCCTAGATTTGGGTCAACGACCATCCATGATCATGTGTCCTAGATTTGTGTCAACTTTGTGCTCTTCTTTATCTCTAATGGGGCCAACAATCTCAATAATCGTGTGTCCTAGATTTGGGTCAACGACCATCCATGACATCCTTCCAACCTTTTTGGGTTTGGGGGTACCTTGGAGCAATTTGGCCATTGTGTCCACTTCTACATCAGAGTGCATCTCTTTTTCTTCTCCATAACCTTCTTCAACCAAGGGGGAGAGACAATCATGGAAGAAATGGGTTGGATATTAGCAATGGCATTATTTGGTGGCAAAAGCAAAGAATCAAGTGGTATAGAATCACTAAGCAAAGAGAGCTTAAATTTATCAAAGAAAGCACTAGAAATGTTATGTCAGCCAATTTGGCTGAAGATTAAGGAATCATTATCTGCGGTAGTAATAACAGGAGTAAACACCTTAGCAATGATTTGGAGAATGGGAACTGATGCTCTGCAAAAAGGATGTTAGGAAACACAAACATAAGACTCAAGAATCAAACGTTAGTGTTAGTATCATAAACGAAATACGATCCTAAGCAAGCATATCAAGAGAGATATCAAACATTTAATGGAAAGCATGCAAAAACAAAAGAAATACACTAGACCCTTCCAAATGCTTGCCAACATGTTCATAGTTGCTCCTCCCTTGTTCCTCTCCACTCCAAGTTCCACATGAGTGTAGCCCTCAGCTTTTTGCACTACTATGGAAGTTTTATGGAGATTCAAGATTTATGAAAATGATTAAAAAGATTATGCAAATGCAAGCAAACTAGATATGAGAAAGCACCTAATTAAGCTATATTGATTTTAACCAAAATAACAATGTAAATTAGATGGCTCCTAAAATGATCTCTTAAATTTCACTATAGATTGGATGCATACAAGATTTTTGGATCTAGATTATGAAGGAATGGACTCTATTTATAGAAAAAATAGAGAAAGGGATGGTTGAGATTGAGTAATCTCAACAAGGGCTAGGATTGATGGGTTTATGATCCATGTGAAGGCTTTCAACCCAATCCCAGGATGACAAATGTCAACATGAGATGGCTTGAGAGGAGAGGAAAGAAGCATTAAATGCTTGAAATGACATGAAGGTTAGCTTGGGAGGTAAGGTTAGGCTTGAGTTGAATGAATAAAGCCATTATCCAATGAATAATGCCTTTATCCAATGGATAAACTCTTGTCCAAGAGTTAGTGGGGGTAACCATGGTCAAAGCAACGAATGCTTGAAGAGACTCATGAGATAAATGGAGGCTGAGTTAGAGGAAAAGCCTTTAACCATGTGGGTGAGTTGAATTGGCCATTAATGGTTATGTACGAGTCATAAATGGTTATGTAAGAGCCATTAATGGTTTGGAAGACTTTAGGGGTTAACTTATTGAATACATAAAACATTTAATGCTTTTCAAAGACTTCAAGGCTTTGAGAAGTGACTTCAAGTTGCTTGGGAATGTGACAATATTTAGGAAATGGATTAAGCTAATTAGGAATAGATTAGAAGAATTTAGAAAGTGCTTAGAAGAGTCTAGAAGGGGATTTAGAATGCAAGTGGGTTTGGTGGGTAAGGGAAAATAGGATTTTAATAAAAATAAAATTACTTTATTTCAACAAAATAGGTGCAACTTGCATTTGCAGGAGAATGCAAGTGGGGGGTAGTTTAGGGATTTAAATAAATATTTTATTATTTATTTAAAAGAGGAAAGGGGGTTAAATTAAATAAATATGTTTTATTCATTTAATTGATTTTGAGTGTGGCTTAATGAATTAATTTAAATAATTTAAATAATTTATTTAATTAATAGGAAAAGAGTTTGAGGATGAATTAATTAAATATTAATTTAATTAACTGATGACTGATGGTTAAATAATCAAATAAATAGTAAATATTCATTTAATTAAGTGGACAAATTTATGTGACTACAGGAACATTAGTTCCTTGGTTTATCTTTTTCTTAGGGGATATTGGTGATCCCCTTCACACACAACCTTTAGCTTCTTGTTATCTTCGGGTGGCTCTCCATCTCCTCCAGACTAGCTATTAGCCCTTTGAGTAGTGGGGCTTGTGCTCATTGGAACCTTTAAAATGTTGGAGCCCTGAGATATGTTTTTTTCATTACTGGGAGTTCCCTTTGCTGAAGAAAGACCAACATGCTCTCTTGTTTTCTTTTCAATCCATTTCTTTGTTCTTTCAAGAACATGGCAAATTTTGTCCACAATGTCTATGATTTCCTTATTAGACCACTGGATCTAAGGAAGAGAAATGAGAGAAATATTTTGATACACTCCATTAATCAATTCAAATCCATCATCTGTATATTCCTTAGGAATTGAAAGTGGCAAATTGGAAGCTTTGATTTGCCCTATAGTTAATCTCATCTAGTCCCTTCTCCTCACTTCCCTTTCATCAACACAGTCTTCCCAAAAATATTCCAATTGAGGTTAATATATATACACACTTCCTCCATGGAAATGGGCTTTAATAAAGCCTTTACCATCAAATCGTGATCTTGGAAACAAAGATTCAAAATTAAATCTTGCCAAAATTCTTTCGGCAATCTTTGTAGCTTCGTTGCTTTTACATGTGTGTTCAGTGAAAGAAATAGGGAAATCATATCCCTTATTTTTCATGTTATCCACATATTTTGCATTAACTTTTGTCATTTGTTAGCAAACCTCTAGAAATAGAAAGTATTTGAAGCATATCTTGATAATTTTAACAAGGCATCTTCATAACCCCCAATTCTTAAGTAAGAAAATCAATCAAACTGAAGAAAATAACTTCCATATTTGGTCACCAGGGTTGTAGCCTCTTAAGAAATACTTCAATTATTTTAATCACAACCCATCAAAAAGCAACATTAAAACACATTAAATTATTTAATCCACCTTTTCTCTGCAATTGTGGGAAAACTTCAAACTAAGGTGTTTTAGCAAATAGGAGAGTCTAGGGTTTGCAATCTTGACCAGGTAGCTTCTTTGCTAGCAAGAATATAAATCAACAAAGAGCACATAAGAAATGAGACCCTCCACCTATAACTTGACAACTACTCATGTAAGTGTTCACTTATCAGTTTAGCCCACTCAATATATTGATTTTCACCACAAATAATTAGAAAGAGATGACACGTCTAATAATGGATCTTCAGATTCAACACTTCCCATAACATGATCCAACAGGGTAATTGCGTCAACAATTTCTTCTTTAAAATAATCACTCTTCAGGCATGAGGGAAGCCTGGATTTACCCTTTCTTTTCACTTTGATCCACCCTCTAGCAATGTGGTCCAAGCATCGATCTTCTTTATCATGAAAATATTTCTAGCTTGAATCTATAGAGAAGTCCATAAATTGTTCTCTCTTTGGCAATTTCAGCACTTGGGAGATGGTCTTAGCTACAACCCTAGCAATAATGAAGCCATCAATAGCTCAAATTTCTTGCAAATAAGGGTGGTAATGGTTGTCATAGGAAACAATAACCTCAAGGCATGGGATGGTTGGTGGAAAACCTCCAATAGTAACAAGCCCACTCAACAATATTTTTACCAATTGGGGAGAGAGAATCTTGTTGCATTCTTCTAAGGATCCCAAGAAGGCTAACATCACCTAGTTCTGCATCCTTAACATCTTCTAAACCATCTTCTTTAATAGGTGGCATTGGGGGCACTAAGCTTTGAGATTCAAACACGAGAAAAAGCTTACACAATCTTTTATGATTTTGGCAAAGAGGGAATAATTTGACAAGGAACTCGTAGGAATTTCAATGCACAGACTCATGAGAGAAACCCAAACCTATTGATCTAACCAATACTTTAAAGGGATTTTGCTTTAAAAAATCAAAGAGAGTGGAAAGAAAGAGTACTTTAGGTCTAACCTTTCACCATGCACTTCTGTAAAATCTTCCTTCGATGTTAGAGCTCGCAGCTTCTCTAACTAGTTCTCAAAGTAAGAATGAGTTTGGAAATATCTCCCCCTTTCTTAAATGGAGAAGATGTTCATCGCATTAAATTTTGGCGGTGAGGAGTAATATAATCCACCTTCAAAAATTGTGTCAGTACTTTCACATGCCTTTCACCACCTAATCCGTCATTAAGGAGTTGTACTCCCTAAATCTCTGAAAAGATTATGCTTTGAAAAGCAAGAAAGCTCCATAGAGTAGAGTAGTCGATGATTTTTGAACTTTTGAACCATGCTAGTTGTTACCCCGGTTTTTGAACTTGGAATTTTTTTTTTTTTAAGTTTTCACTTCCCCAATTCGTACTTTGTTATTGAAAAATCTCATGACTTTAGTCTTTATGTCCACCTAAGTCTGTAATTTTGAACCTTTTGATTGAACCCTATCATTCAAAGGTTCAACGCGCACGAGAATGTAAAGGCAAAGTGATTAATGAAGAAAATTGTGGGTGAAGTCTGTAATTTTGAACCTTATGATTGAACCCCGCAGTTCAATGTTCAACGGTTCATTCTGCGACAGTCGAATTCTGCATACATATCCATTAGTCCAAAAATGCATCTGAAAAAAGTTACGAATTTTTAAAATCTAAAGACAACCCACCTGATATTTTGGTCTTAAGTATTCCCAGACTTATTTTTACGACCATATGAGCCCATATGATATATTATTTTGATACTTTCTCAGTGCAACAATATGGTTAGTAGGGTCAGTTTATAAAGGAAGTACCCCGATTTGGCAAGTTGTTCAAAAACTTAAAAACCCATCTCTTATTTTAATTATCATAACTGCTTGAAATTTTTCATGGCCCTAGGATTCTTGGTTAACCGGTGGTGAGTTTAATAAAAAGTGGCTGCAAGGGAAATTAAAAATTTTCCCACTTAGTTTGAGAGCAACAATTTAAAACATTTTTTAAAAAATGTTTTAAATCAGTTGGAAAGCAGCAATTCCACGAAAAGTGAAAGTGGTTTCAAATTTTATTTTTAATAATGATTTCAAGAATCAGTTACAAGCAACCGGAAAGTCATCGAGTATTATTTATTGTAAAAAAAAATCAAAGAGAGGGGCTGGCTCTTTCCTTTTCTTGTTGGAAACTTACGTTGCAGCAGGGGGAAATTTTTCGATTTTCTGCTGTAAAAGGAGAAAAGAAGAATGTATTTTTTTGTTTTTGGGCATAATCATTGTACAGGAATAAGATGATCTCTGAGTCATTCTATTTGCATTCTGAGAAAGGAAGAAATATATTTCAAATCTGTGTGTTTGTGTGTATTTTTTTTTACTGTAATTTGGCCTGAGAGTCTTTCAAGTTATTCTTATAATGCTTTCTTGTGCATTCTAGTTATGTGTGTGTTTGTTGCAGAGACTTTGATTTCTCATTCATTCATACGTCTGAAATAAAATTATTTAATTTTTTCCTTCTTTGTTGTGGGTATTTGGGCAAGGATCTTTGTGTCTTTTACTCCAGTATCCTCTTGTTTATAAATTTGTTGTTTGCATCTGTGTCATGGCTATGAGAAGATTTTAGTTGCCTTTATTGCTTTCCGGTCAAAAGCATATTCAGAAAACATACATTTTATCCAACGAAGGGAGATGTACCTTCATATCAAAATTCAGAGAGTACTTGCAATTGCCATTACAAGTGACTCAACTATCGGTTCTTTTTGTCTTTCAATTTGGGCATTTGTGAGTCATTTTTAAAAGGTATTTAAGAAGGACAAATTTGTTAACCAACACTAGTGAAGGGTACATGGGTTTCAAAATCTCTTGACTACAAAGACTCATATACAAAAAATGACCAACAATAAAGGCATATGCTTTAAGGATAGTCAGGCGATCGAGAATTTCTTGAACTTATGAACCGAAAGAAAAGGTTCAAAAACTTGTTAATCTTGTTGACTAGGTACAAAGGCTCAACAAATGTCTGACTACAAATAAGGCTTAGAAACGTTAAGTGGAAAAGTCGAGATAAAGAGAGAGATATGAACCAGGGTTTTCGACTTAAGGCGAGAAAATGAAATTTTCAAAAAACTAGGTAACAAAGTTGAAGAACAAGCAGTCATCCAAAATATAAGATAGTCTTACTGATAGAATATTGGTGTATGCACAAAAATAAAAGTGCCATGACAAGTCACATTGATAAGTTAGGACAATCCTAGCAAAGGATAGTGCCATTTAAAGAAGAGACAATGAATATTGTAGACGACATGATAGTATTGCAAAGCTACAAGTAGTTCCATTAATGACATAGATGTCAAGGTTCTTGAGAAGGGTTTTCAAATCCAAGCAATAAAGAAAGGATAGCTATAGAGCATCGATGATAAAATACTATCATGACAATACTATGGATTAATCATAACAAAGATAACAATCCCATGAGCTTAAAAAGAGGCAACTTTAATAGTGTGCAACCCTTAGATGTTCATGAGCAACACTCTTATATCACTATAAACTATGAGAGTATGATGAGTGAAATGTTTCTTTCATAGATCTTTAGAATAGCAAAAGGGGTCTGCTACAGTTACTAGCAAGGAGAGAACACTAGTGTCATGAGCAAAGAGCAAAAATCATAGTTAAAAAAAATGTGTCTTAATATTGAGACATTGTTGGGCAAGAAATCATATCCATGAAAGGCAGTGCATATGAAAATCTTTTAAAAGCATAACATTGTTTTCGTGGTCCTCAAAGAGCAACCACATTAGGGACTTCTATCATGAGCCATGGAAGAATGGATCAACAAAAGAAAGTATCAAAAAAAGTGCAGTCATGTAAGATCAAATGATAGTGAAATATGACTTATGACAGTCCAAAGGCATTATTTGAGACAATGTAGCATAGTAAAGAAGGACAATTGATTAAGAGTAGTTTATAGTAGTGTACGCATAACATTGAGTCAAATATGAATAAAAGATAGAAGATGGGAGATATTTTTTTATCATCACATAACAATAGTATGAGACAATAAGTAAAGAAGCCTCATATATCTTAAACATGTTTGATATAGTAAAAGAAGGGTTGAAACATACTTCATTGACATCAACCATAAGCCTTCCAAGTTCATGACAACAAAAATGCAATCATCTTTACAAATACAATGATGATATCCCAAAGCTTTTAAGACTCAATGACATTACGAAGAAGCCTCCAAGGAAATGGCAACTTTAGATTAGAATAACAGTGTATTCAAAGGAGAAAATACATTCAAAGGTGTCATCGATGCCTTTGGTTCAATCAACAATCCTAGAAGATCATTTCAAATTTCTCTAGAATGATACACAATAGCATCAAGATAGTAACTACATCAAATGAAGAACACACAAATGTAGTCAAAGGATGAGAAAGAAGCATCATTGACATGATAGAGTGACTTTAATGGGATAATGAATATAAGTTGCAAATCATTTGAAATAAAGACCAACATGCAATACAATGACAATATCTTAGTCAAAGGTCTCTATGAAGTTGTTGCAACCAAAAGATACGAAGTATACAATGAATGATGACAAAATTATGATAGCCCACATAGCAAATGTCGCTGCTAACACAATGAATTTGAAAAGAAGAGTTAAAAAAAGGTTGCAGTCCATTGAGTAGTCATGAAGTATAAAGACACAATCCAAACCCCATGGAATGAATATTAAAGAGATATATGAATAGGGAGAACACCCAATGACAATCTTTTGTATTCAAAAGTACAATAAGAAAGAACCATGAGATGTTAGCAAGAGTTGTGGGATATACACCAACAAGAAAACCTATGACAAGAAGGCTAGAACAGTCATAATGCACAATCTACTCATGATCATTCAAGAACATGTATAAACAATAAAAGGGCATTGAGTCTCATGGGAGTAGTCTAAAAGCCTTCAAGATGCATTTGTAGACACCTAAAAATGTCTCATTGATCATGTACTAATTATTCGTCTAAATTGATTAAATAATTATTTAATTAAGTTAATTAATCTTACTCTTCAAAACTCATCTTTCTCCATCATCATGTACTAATTATTCCAATTTCTATTTCTCATCATTTAATCATTAACCATTTTCTTAATATTAATTAAATACTTATTATTTAATTAATTATAATTTTAATCCTTTAATTTAAAATAATCCTTTAATTTAAATAATCTTTATTATTTAATTAAATTCAATTTCTAAATAATTAAATAACTTCTTTAAATTATTTAATTAGCTAATTCATTCTTCAAATTCCAATTACAAATCCCCAAATTCTAATTTCCTTTAATTTCATTAATTCTTCTAATTCAAATCCATATTCTTCTAATTTCATCTAATTTCAAAAACATGTGCATGATTTCAAAAATCAAATTGAAAATCAAAGTCAAGTTCTAAATATATTCAAATAACAAATTGAATAAAAATAAATTCAATATTTGAATTAAATCTCATGCAAAAGAATAAATTGAAAATCAAAGTCAAAGTGCAAGCACAAATCAATTATCTTTCCAATCTCTATTTCTATCTTCCACTTTGATTTTTTCCAAAAAGCTTTCAATCAGTTAACTATTCCATCTATTTTAATTAATTAATTTAATTCATTGATTAATTGCATCATTCTTCAATTATCCTCCAATCATTCTTTTTCATCTTTCAATCAACTTTTTTTCTCAATCAGTTAACTCAATTAATAATTCAATCTATTCTCTCTCTCTCTCGTTGCAAAGGTGCTGCTACTTGGTGGAAGGATGCTACGGAAGACCACTTTACCATTAATGCTTCAGATTCTGTTTCGGTTGATTCATCTCAAGATGAGGTGCCCCTTACTACTGATGAAGCCCTGGTTGAAGTTACTGTTGTGGTGGACCATTCCCCCTTGGTTCCTGTACCAGTTGCTCCTGCTCATCACCTTCACTCTGCTCCTGGCGTTTGTTCTCTTGCTGCTGCTCCGCTACAAAAGCCTGTTGCCGCTCTGAAATAGCAGTCTGGCAGTGACTCTGCAGGGTCTTCCCCACTTGATTCTTCTTTGAAAGTTCCTAATGATAGTGTTGCTTGGACGATTGTTTGTCGTAGGTGGAAAGGAAAATCTAACCCCCTTTCCCAAGCCCCCCCTGGTCAAGTTTCAGGTTTTTCTCCCCCCTCTTGATTTGGGTTGGGTTGTTGATGGTTTGACAGGTTGGTTTGGCCTGTCCGACTTTGTTCTTTTGGGGTTTTCACCCCTGCTTGGTCTTTTTAAATTTTGATAGCCTTTGTCTTTGTAAATGGTTAGCGCCCTAGTTGATGCTGCTTTTTATAACAAAAACAATTCAATCTATTATGTTCCACCTCCAAATCAACAGTTAACTATCAATCAGCATGTGAGATCACCTGAGTTCCACCTCTTGATCATTATGTTCCACCTCTCAATCAATCTCACCCAAAAATATATAAATTCAACATTCAATCTCCATTTTCAACAATCACTAACTTCGAATCTTTGTGTCACTTGTAGGTTACCAATGCGATATATGAGAGCCATCATACCACAAAGAAGAGAAGAACAATGGAAGCCATGATGCACAATATATAGTTTTATATTGTTTAATTTGATTCTATTATGCATCTATTTCATTGGTTTGTGGTTTGAATCGCTTGAATAGTTAAGGAATTCGTGATTTTCCTTATTTCCTATTTAGCAATGACGATTTTAAGCATGCAACAACATCATCAAAATAGTGACTTCGTTGATCACAAGGCAATGAAGACCATGAAAGAGAACATGGATTCTTCAAAAGTTATTGATAATGGGATGAAGACTCTGATATAGTGTGAGGACTAGGTATCATGAAAGATAGTAGATCACAAGATATAAAGGGGTTATTTAGGGTTTGAAACCTTGTTGTGTCGTCAAGAAAGAAGTAGTCATTGAAGGATTAAAGTAGTCTATTGTGAAGAAGAACATCAGTGAATGATGAAGACCATTTACTAAGGCTAACAAATAGAGGAAATAATGACAAACCTTAGCAATACAATGACATTTAAAAGAAATAAAAGGTTATAATCATTTGTAAAGGATCCACTGGTAGAACATAGGATAAAAAGGTGTACACTTTATCTAGTTCCTCAAGACGGTTCAATGAAGATTAAACAATAAGTAGAAGACCTAGAACATAAGACAAGCTACAAGCCATTTTGTATTCACTGTCATGGAACTAGGAGCAAACTTTTTGAGCAAGACCAAACACTGAAGAAAGATACTGAGCAACCACAAGAAAAATCATATTTGAGGAAGCTTGAGAATAGAGCATAATGTAAACCTAAAATTAAGTTTTGAGGCCATGCAACAACTCAAACTCTTTGAAAACATTCTACGCCTAATGAAAAGCTAACTCAATGTCAAGTGTTGACACAAGTCTTCAATCATGCAATCACCTAGAAATCAAATCATCAATTAATCATCATGCACACGAGTCCATAATTAGTTTGGGCCTAAAAAAGAGGAGATTTTGAGGCATAATAAGCAGCTCTACATCAAGTTGAAAGCCCCACGTGGTTAGGTACTAGTTAAGGCAAGTTTTGACCCCAACAAACATCAGTTTGGGTCAGTTCTGAAGGTATTTTTGTATGATTTTTAATGACATCTGACCCAAGAAAGCTTAATCATGCAAAGTGGAAGAAGAATCAAGGTTGAAGACCAAGTTAGACTACCAATTGGAACTAAGTTCGAGCATCAAAGTTGAAGTTCTACATCAATCCCTTCTTTCAGTTAGGAAAGAAGCCTTTCTTCTTTAAAGTCTTCTACTCTTCCTCTTTTCTCTCTAGTTCTTTCTTTTTGCTTGCACACACAACAAGCATTCATAA
The DNA here is from genome assembly GCF_030272615.1 of Cryptomeria japonica. Lineage (NCBI taxonomy): Eukaryota > Viridiplantae > Streptophyta > Pinopsida > Cupressales > Cupressaceae > Cryptomeria > Cryptomeria japonica. The sequence goes on from NC_081410.1 coordinate 12,765,612, forward strand.
TTGTAACTCAAGTTTCAAGAATTCATTTAAGTTTCAGAAGTATCTTTTTAATTTGTAACAACAATTCCTTTCAGTTCAATAAAGAGCAAAAGTTCTCTCTCAGATATCTCTTGTTTTGGGCAATTGTCTTTGAATGATTTGATATATTTCTTATTTTTCCTTCATAAAACCTCTAAATGTGTCCCATTTTTTTTAAATGTTGGAATAAGAGAATTCATGCTAAATGTAGGTTATAAGTTGTGTTATAATGTTTTAGTAGTTGGGGTTGTGAAACTCCATTTTCCTTCATGCAAAAGCCGAAATACAAACCTTCTTACAAAACACTCATGTATTTCATGATTATTTTTGAGTTATGAATACAAAACCTTCTTTATTTAAAGTTGATTGTTAGTTTAAGACAACAAATAGAATCATAATTTTGGTGAATCACCACCTAGTAGCAGTAAAATTTTAATTCAACCAATCCTTCTACCCCTTTTCCAATCAATTTCAGTAGTTTATAGGAGGTTTTTCAAGGGGAACCAACACATAATTTGGAGATTCATCTTCATTCTAGGTCACCCATAACTTGAAGATGTCCACATGTTGTACAAGATTTATGAGCTTTAGAGCTTAGCATTTAGCGCAATCCTTCATGACAATAGGGACATTTTATTGGAGGATTTTTAGTCCTTCATTCTCTTTTCTCTCTTTTGGAGGAGTTTTCAACCACTAGTTTTTTTCCCATTTCTCCAATCGTGTGAAACCTTTTTTGTATATGGGTACCTCATCGGGCCCTTAGTTGCAAGGAACCATTCTTGCATTTCATGCATTTAGAGGTATTTCAATTCCTCCTAAATTTCACTTGAGGGGTGGGGTTAGAGCATTTCATCTAGAGTTGTGGTTTTTTAGCTTAAGTTCACTTAGTCTATCTTTAGTTGAGGTTAATTTAGCTCCTCATACTTTTTTCTTTAGTTCTCCTAGTTATAGATTAGGGCATCCCTTGCTTTCTGTAAAGGAAATAATTATGCATTGTAAATTTTATTGTGTAATATTTAAGTTTGAGTAATATAGCATATATTTCTTGTTGCTCTTGTTTGTGGAAGGTATTCTTCATTTATTGATTGACTTGCAGCCTTGTGTTGCAAAATTCAGCACTTACGAGCACTTGAAGGCTATCACACATGTCATGAAAATAAAATTGAAACCTTTTCGGTTAAGTTAATAACTTTTTATGCCTTCCTTGGTTTTTGTAAGTAGCTCCCACTAATTCATGTCACACTCCAATGAAATCATGTTGGGTCATTCTAATTTAATATTTGATTAGTTTTTCTCTATAGTACATAAGATATTCAAAGAAAACTAGATTGCATCTTTACAAAACTCCACCGTCATTTTCTTATATGACAACTTCCTCTATTCTTAAAAAAAACTACACTTGCTCATTAACACTTTAGCCTATAACTTCCAATCATGAGTATCTTGTGCCTTGCTACTACTTTTCCACTCTCTATCACTAATTCTCAATTTAAAATTTTGTCTTGCATGATAATTGTTGTGATTAGAATAAAATCCATGCCAAATAACCTTTCTCTACTTATGTGAATGACAAGGGTTGAGCCAATATTAGTTCCAACTACACAATATATGTGATATATGCATGTATGATAACTTACATTTTATATGTGCTATGTTATTTTTTAAAATTATAGGCCATTGAACAAGTATGCCATAATTTTTTTATGGAGTGAAGAGTGGCATATGTGATGTTTATCAACATGACAAAAATAGATACAAATATGTGTCACAATGAATTAGAGTAAAGAGAGTGTTTAGCCATCAAAGTTCACAACAATATAGTGAAAGGAAATTTGTAGTTATATATAACTATTTCCACATAACCCTAAGATATAAATTCATGCAAATAATTACTCAAAATCCATATGCAAAATGGTAGAAAAAAACGTACCATCAAGATGACACAAGATATACCCTAAGGGAATCCTTAAGAGGGAAAAAAGTAGCCTCCAAAAGCATCCACACTCAATGTATTATCTCATGAAAACAAATACAATACATTGTAGAATCTTCATGAATACCTCTAAGCATCAAAATTTATGTATTGACTCAATGTGAACAAGCAAGTGATAATAATGTAACCACACATCCCAATTCATGCTTCCTCTCCTCACATTTGCAACCTACAAGAGATTCTCAAACTAGCCAAATTGCCAAAAAAACAACCAAATCCAACAACTACTCATGTGGTTATTTTAATATAAATTTAAACTTGCACAAAACCAATAGTTTATATTACATAAATCATGTGACTAATATTGCAAGCTTATAAAACTATTTCCTTCCTCATTTACTTTTCAATATGATTTTTTTCCAGTATTAAATGTTTTTCCAATGTGTGAACACATATAAATATTTATCCCAATGTTATATACAACACATAAAGTAACCCTAAGAATATCTATTCAATGTGATGCGTGCATCCCTAGGTCTCCTAGGTGTACCATAAATTATATTAATTTAATATTATAACATTATGCGAGGTGTACAACCCACCTTTTCCAACACTTTCCAACTTGTTTTATACATTACGTAAGAGTTAAAAAGTAAACTCAAACATCATCAAAATAATCCCTATAGCTAACACGTACCATCAAGAAATCAAAGTTCTCTATTAAGATAACTGCAACAACAATCAAGGTCACTGTCATATCAAACATGAATCCTCTCATCCTCCATCATGCAATACACGAATGGAAGATCACATCCAAATAGATGTCACTAACTATCATATAGAGAGCAGTCTTTCCTTGAACTAATATCCAAATACAAACATTAAATTAAATGGTAACAAATATACATTAATAGTTATCAATAAATAATCAATATAGCTAGAATAGCAACCACAACTACTTTCTAATACACCCAACTATACATATCTCAAAACTTAAGTATACACATCATGATAGGTAAACCTCATTCTATCATTATATCCAACTCACACCCCCATTAATGGGGTCCCTCGGGTTGATCCAAGTGCAAATGAGACAATATTGACTCCACCAAAGCTCGGTAGGGTCAAAGCTAATTTTGATGGTGCACCCCAGGGAAACCTGGGACCATTAGGTGCAGGTTGTATTTTTAGAGATTGGCAAGGAGATGTCTTAGGAATTGGATTGAAGAAGCTAAATAAAGGAAATAACAATGGAGTGGAATTTTAGGGGGCTTCATTAGCCCTCAAAACATGTTGAAAGGTGGGGTTTATCCACATTCTCTTAGAGGCATATTCAGAAATAGTTGTTAATGCTATTAGATAGGAGTGAACCTCAAACTAGAAATTAAATAAATTTATTTCCTAGATTTGGCAACTCTTAGAGGAGTGTGAAGAATTTAAAATCTTACATATTTTTAGAGAAGGCAATAGCTTGACCAACAAATTTGCAAATTGGGTTGTGGATAGGTTGGTGGTAGAAGGGGAATTAAATTATAGAAGGTATGGAATGAGTTAGACGTAGCCTTAGTGGCATAATGAACATTAAATGTGGAGATTTTCTTTGTAATGGGGACAATTTCAAGGAGGAAGCTAGTGTTTTTGATTGCAAAATGAGGATGGTGTTGGCAGCTCATATGTGCTAATAAAGGAAGCTATTATTAATAGACATTACGAGAAATGCTTTTTACAAAATGATGGAGGCTACTTTTTCTCTAAGTACGAAAGTGAAACAAATTTACTTCAAAGGCAAAATCTCATATAAGAGATTGCAAAATATTTTCCTTTGTCAGTCCTCTATGGAAGTGTAGGTTGTTAAAATGTTGTTGGGAGATGAGTATACGGAGCTAGAGGATAAATTTAGGATGAATTTAGATGTCACCTCAGTTTTTATGGCATGAGTGAGTTTGAATAAAAGGAGATCATGGAGTGAAGCATTCTTGTGAAATGAAGGGGAAATATGGACTTCTTCTTACACATGGCTATGAAGGGTGGTAGTTTTTGCACTAGAGGTGACTACTAGCCAAGGATCTGCCAATGATATAACAACCCATTGATCCCAATTCTCATCTTTAAGACCATGATGGATGAAGATTACAAGTGAGCTCAAGTGGAGGCAGGGTTAGAGTTTCTAAAGGACAAGCTATTCACAAATGAGCCAAAGGATGAGTAAACTATGACGCTAGAGGGTAAAGAGTAAACAAATATATAATGTTTGAATTTTTCTTGTGGGTCAATGCAATAAGAGTATATAGTTTAAACATACCATATAGTATAACCTTTTTACTTGTTTGGGTGAATCTAAATAATGGATATGCAAAGTGTGCCTAGGGCACAATTTGTAAGTTTGGAAGTAGCCCCCTAGCCACATTCATATATCAAAAAAGTATATTTGACCCATAAAATGGAATCACAAGCTCCATGTATAAACTTGCCCATGACTAACATACACATCCAATAACTCCCATTGCATAGGTAATGTAAAATTTAAAAATGATCAATTCATCCAAAGATCCACCAATTGCATCACATAGAAGGTGTAATCTATATCATGCAGTACTAAGGAACATCCACAAAGATATGAACAACTTGCAAACAAATTTGTTGCAATACAACTCTCACCACTAATCTCGACAACTCTTTCAAGTTTTCCACAGTAAAAAAAAAGAGATCAAGGGGCCTCCATGTTATCACCAATGAAAATGATAACAACACACGACGAAAAACATAATGATCACCATAGCTTCACTCAAATCTCAACTCTAATATCATGTGAATTTAAACATCTAGGAATAAGAACAAGACTAAAGAGAGAACCTATAAATCAAAACATGCAACTCTTCTACAAACATCTCTAAATTCTCAAGTTGTGATAAGTATGCTATTCTTCATTAAACCTCGAAGAGAAAATAATTATCCACATCTAACCATTACCAAGATGTAAGCCTCTCGAACCAAAGAAATATCAAATCAAATAATCAATTCTCAAAACTACGGAAATAATCGCAAAACATCCTCTACACTCCTGAAATAAAATCAAAATTAGGATAATTAGAGATATACATGGAAGCTTTCAATGCTTCAAACACCAAATCACCTCAAATTTGATTCACCACAAATTTATAAAGTACCATAGTCAAAGAAACCAGTTACTAACTCAAACATAAATTTTAGTAAAAAGACCACATTAAAAATATATTTGAAATTGATCCACTGTGTAGTGCTCAAAGCAATCTTTTAACAACTATAAGAAGTCTAAAATCAAACATCATATGTACAAGATATGACTTCTCCAAGCCCAAAAACAAATCCAATTTCCAAATAGAATTTCTATCAAAAAATAATAAATATGGAAAAATAACTGATACCATAATTAAGTGCTCATAAGTAACTTCTTGTCAACTACAAGAAGTTGAAAATATGACTCTCGTGGTGAAAGTTATGCCTCATAAAAACTCCTCCTTTATGCCAAAAACTAGTGGTTAGTGAACTAAGCATTGGTGGTCTGTGGGTAGCTATCTAGTGGTTTGTTAATGACATGCATGTGGTATCCATGCTCCAGTGGCTCAATTAGGTGATGTTGCTCCTTGGGAGGTGTTGGGATGAGCCCTCATGGGCTGGGTGCAACAATGAGCTCCTTCTTATAGGACTATGAGCTCAACCCTTACAATCGTTAGTTTCTCACTACACTAACATCAAATAAAAGTAATATTTTTAAACGTTTTTTTCTCAAATTTTTAAATTTTTTTTCTATGACTTGCAATATCCACATTAACATCACTTGCAAACTTGTGATGGGCAATATGGTTGATGAATTGTTCGACTTTACAAATATAAATAAATGTACAATTTTTTTTGCACTTTTTCATGACCCCCAAAAATGGGTTGAATTTTTCTGTCACCAACTATAAACATGTCATATTTAAAAATAAGGGGTTTTCAGCCTTTTGGATTCAATGGTGAGGTCTTTTTTTTTTTTTTTTCCCTTAGTAGGCTTCTTCTAATAGATCAACCAAAAAACCTTACAAGAAGAGCCCAAACCAAAAACACAAATGATAAATCTCCATCAAAGCTAGATTTGTAACAACCCAAGTTTGCAAACACACCTAGCACCTTAAAATGGCTTTGTTGTCTTATTGAAAACCCATGGATTCAACTATATAAAAAAAACTCCTTCGAAGGGTTAATAATATCAAGGAGATCTCCTCCAATAACCTAAAAACTAAGCTCCAATGCCAAGTAAAAGGAATTTTTTAGTCACATAGAACTATTTCCACATAACCTTAGGAGAGAAATTCACACAAACAAGTATTCATAATCTATATGCAAAAGAATAAACAAACATACCATCAAAATGACACAAGATATAGCTCGAGAAAACCCACAAGAGGGAAAAACATAGCCCCAAATCCACACTCAATGAATTATCTCATGAACAAAGATTATAATATATATACAAGTCTCCAAGAATAGCTTTGAAATATCAAGCTCTCTACATGCACTCCAAGTGAACAAGCAAATGAGAATCATGTAACCACACATCCCAATCCATGATTCCTCTCATCACTTGTGAAACTTATAAGAGATGCCCAAACCAATCAAATAGCCAAAAAATAGTCAACCCCAACAACCACTCATGCTTGCTTTTATATAAATAAGCTTGTACAACCCACCACGTGGTATTACATAAACTACATGGCTAATATCATGAGCTTACCAAACCATTTTGGTACTAAGTTTTTCTAGTATTAAATATTTTTTTATTGTGCAAACTTACATTAAATATTTATCCTGACATTAGATACACCACATAAAGTAGCCCCAAGAATGTCTAACCCATCTAATGCATGCATCCTAGATCCTCTAGGTCCACCGTAAATAATACTAATTTTACATTATAACATTATGCAAGCTGTACAACACACCTTTTCCAACATATAAAAAATAGATTTGTAGGGTTATGATTAATATAAAGCTTGGGTTATGTCTATCGAGCCTTATAAATATCTTCCTCCCATCCATAAACTATAATTGGTACTAAAATTTATTTTATTTAAACATAGGAAGAATGCAAGGCATAGTGTCCTACATTTAACCATCCTAACTTGCTATCATTTTCTTCTAAAATTTACCTCTAAGACTGGATTGTTTTAAAACCTTTACGACGACTATCACATTAGTAGCATGGAAGATCAATTATTTGATACAGTAGCTACTAATATCATGATAAAATAGGTTACATGGTTATATCTTCCTAAGGGGAAAAGACAATACACGTGAAACCCTCTAATGATGTATTGCGTTAAACAATTTGCATGCCTTTATATGTTGCTATACTTGGTATACATATCTATCACAGTGCAACTACAATGTTTAGACAAAAATCATAAAATAAAATAAATAATTATTTGTTAGCTATACATTTTTCATTACAAATGGCTCTATTTTATTAGTAGATCAAAAAATTTACATCATATACCTCCCCACTACTATATGCTCATTGCATCACATAACATTTATAAACATGTAACATTACCCTCTTATTGCATTTAATCACAATACAATAATACATGAATTGCCAACAACTCCAAAATTTGAGAAAATTCATCTCCTTACTGCTCTAACTTATCAATATCTACATCTAATCAACTACATTCTTTTCTAGTTGTTTACAAAAATTAAAATCTACCATTATTTATCAATCACATTTGTATTTCATCTTACCATAACCATATAACTATATATTTGCTTAAATTTTCTTCCACAATTAAAAAAAAAATACTAACTAATTACATACTAATAATTACTTTCTTAAAAAATAAAATAAAATAAAAATAGTACAATTTCCATTATCCAATTAATATTAGGCTTATTTCCAACCACATTCACCAAATCAAAACAAAAAATATAATTGCAATGCATCTCTTATTTATAAAATTCAATATTTAGTACTTTATGTATTTTTCTGAATTTTTGAAGTCAATATTCCATTGAAGACTATAACCTTACCACAACCAAATTAAAAGAAATTACAGCACACGATGGAAGGTTTTTCAAAATACTTATCTAGGTTTAGCTTTCTAATTGTCTTTTAATTTAATTTTCTACTATTTTTTTGATGAATGACCAGATTGAAATAAAGAACTAAATATATAAACTGCATATATGTTTTTCAACACTTCGAGGGTTTCGTAACAGAACGGTGGATTTTTATCGTCTCACCTGGTCGGGGGATCGAATCTCCGAATTCAAAGAATCCTGTAATTTATCAAATCGGCCATCTTTCATCTCATCCTGTAAGCTCGTACACCTTTTATTTACTCACATGAGTTTTTATACATTTATTTATTTATATTCTATATCCTCTTGCTGATTTGTACAGAATGCGGTTTTCTTAAGATTTACGGTAGGATTTCCGGTCCAAAACAAATAGACAAATTAAGTAGCCCTAGGAAACGTGGTCAGACTGGTTTTGTGAGTTGTTGGCTCATTTTTGTAAACTTCTTTGAATCTTCTGAAGCGCCCAAAAATGCCTGCAGTTTCAGCAAAGGCTTGCAATCTCTAATTCATTTAAAAATATAGGCCGTGTGGTTGGTTATCCGATGGTCCCATAGGCTGTTTGGCCATGTGGCCGTTATTAACGTTCGTTCATTCATATTATTATTGCAAGGGAAAATTGTCTGCAAGGTATGGAAGGTTTGAGTGTTTTTCTAAACCCACCCTTTACTATATTATATTTGATGTATTATCATAAGTTTGGTGGGTTTTCACGAGTTTGCATTGAGATTTTCTTTCGCATCCATTTTTTAAGATTTATACATTATGCTGATACTGTTTTTTTTAAAGTAGAGGTAAACGCAGTTTTTAAGTTTCACGACCTGGTTACCATGCAAACCTCGGCATGTTAGGTCTTCTCACGGGCTTTGTCCCAATACCGTCTATACTTTACTGGAACAGAGACTCTTACAAGAATAGTCATCACTCGAAGCTTCTGGAAAATGTGTGTTGAATATATGTTGTTCAAATTTTGTATTCCTTGGTTTGGAGCTATTAAGGAAGCTTAAGGGATTAGGCCTTTTGAATGCAGTTTTCCTTGTATCGTCATTATAGTTCGGTTGCTTGCTGTTACTTGGTGGCAGCAGTGATTGAAAAATCTGGATAAAGTACCATACTTGATTAACTGTGCCGGCTGGATAAGGAAATTATGTATGCTGCACCACAAACTGTTGTCTTAGTGTAATTTTATGCATGTTTATTTCTTCTTCTAATTCTAATTCTAACAATTTGACCAGTTGATAATAATTATTTTTGACTGAAATAACCCAAAACATTTTGTTCCTAAGTGCTATGCTTATGAAATTGGAGAGTTGCACTGTTTTCCTTAGTGATGAAAAAATAAATGTAAATGAAAGAGATGAACAAGCATGGAAAAGAAAAGATGCAGCATATACACATTAGTTTGAACACAAGGTTTGCCTTTGAGAATTCTATTGTTGGTGAAATCTCCAGCAAAGGTGGGGTTGTACCTTTTTCCAAATCATCAAAACGTATGATTACAAAGAAAGACAAAACTATGGAGCATTACCAGGTAATTGTGATATACGACATGTTTTTATGATATCTGCAAGCTTCCTCTGCATCCTAAACACATATTGACCGAGAATTACACTACCTACTCTCTATTGCAATTTGCAAAACAGCATGCAAATGCCTTCTAATGGCTCTCACATACATATTTATTTTTCGTATATTGCAAAAGATTGTCACAAATGCTTAGGAAAGTAACTTGCCTGTATAGTGTCGTTGGCTTCTCAGATGTGTAATATTTGGATAGATTTGAAACCCGGTGGATGTGTCAGAATGTATAATGATGGGTTTTGTCTAGCCAAATTTCTTCTGTTTATTTTGTTCTCAGGAGGACCCATTTGAATGATGTTATTTTGCTGCCGTGAACTGTTCATGGGGTTCATGGAGGTGCAGATATTAGCCAGGACTTCTAGTTTGTTCCAGTTCCTTATCTGTATCGGACTTGTCTTCTCCATGCTATTAAAATGCCTTCAAATTTTAAAGTTTCATTATTAAAAAATCTATATTCCACAATTCATTGGATAAACTCTCATTTTTATTTGCTCTCTATATCTATGCTTTTAAAATGCCTTCAAGTTTTACAAATGGCATCTCTCTCTCCCTCTCTCTCTCTCTCTCTCTCTCTCTCTCTCACTCTCTCATACACACACACACACACACACACACACACACACTGGCCTTTTTCTTCATTTTTTGAAAATCAGATTTTTCCCTGATCAAATCTGCATTTTTTGAAAAAATCTTTATCTTCTGGTTTGTTTATTTATTTTTAAAATAATTTTTTGCTACCATGCTGAGAAGTGCACTTCATGCACCCTGCTGCTAGTTGGTAAACAGCTGTAAACACCTGCCATTGGCTCTCGCATGCAATTTTATATTTACTGTATGACATTAGACTGTTGCAGATGTTTAGTGGAGTTAAAAGTCAACATATGCCTTGGGAGTTGCTTCCTCACCTATTCTGGGCAGTTGGTTTCCCAGGTCTTTCATATTGGGATAGATAGATTTGAAGGCTGGTGAACGTGTCTGAAGGTATACTGATTTGTTTGGCGCATGCCACATGTGTTCTGTTTCTTCTGTCCTCGGGAAGGCCTGTTTGGGTGGCCTTGTTTTCATGTTCTGAACATACCATGGGGCTCATTGATGTCCAGATTTTTTTAGGAATTCTTCCTTGGTCCAGTTGTTTCGCTGCATCAGACTATACCTTCAATTCAATTTCATTTGTCTTGTCAATTTCTGATCCGTATTTAGAGTAGGCTCCACTAACTAATTCATCAACAAACATCCTATATTTCTGTAATGTGAATTGGCTAAAATATTTCTGTTATATGCGCAGAAATTTGGAAAAATTCAAAAAGTCTGTTAATGTCCAACTGCTTTCGAGAGTTTTTAAGAGCAAAGAGCAATGTTAACAAGTATGTAGCTATAATTAAAGAGCATCAAACATAAATAAAAGTGAAAGATAATAGTGATAGGATTCCAAAGAAACCCAAAGCGAGATTTTCTTTCTTCTCAAGACTATCTCACAAGCTGTTACAGTTTTTTTTTCTTCTAAAGCAAGGCCTTCAAGGACTTTGCTTTCCTAAATCAACAATATCCTCGACCATACAAGTTTTCCACTGCCATCTCACTTCCCAAAGTCTTTTGTACAACTCCCTAAGACTCATGATTTGAAAGAACGTAAGTCTTTACAGCTACTAACTTGATATGGACACTAAAGAAAATCTAGTTGCAATGACCTTTCTTGGAGGTTCTTTAACAAGGATAAATCACAAAAAGAGGTGAAAAGGAAGCCAGAGGATCCTTGTAACTGAAAAGAATTGATTAGAAATGTTTTGAAGCTTTGAGACCAGACATATCTTGTCTCTGTTGTCTTTTGTGACATGTTCAACCATTGTTGAGCCGACTCTGCATGTTTAATTTTAACAGGGCCAGATTCAACCGCAATCAAACTAGTGAGATGTGCTGGACTGCCGTTGAAGCTCTCACTACCCTTTTATTTTTTGGTTTAGTTCAATCTGTAGTATTAACAAATCAATGAATCGTTGAACAAGTAATCTCCAAAGGAGGCAATGGCTGAAGAGTTTCCAAAGGATGCGATGGCTGAAGAGGCATGGGATTAATTTAGAAAAGACAGCGATTTATTAAGTCAAGAGGCAACAGTCAGATTAAAAGGAGACACCACTTTTAGGAGGGACATGGCCATGGGAAGGACATGACCCTCCATTACCAATTGAGGGATACATGTTGCAGATCGGCACTCAAAGGACATCATGAAGGATTTCAATCAGATCAGTATTGATATAAGCAATCTGCATTTCAGAATACAGCCATCTTGTCTTATAGCAAATACTGTGGTATGCATGATGAAGATATTGTCTAGCATACAATTTCTTATGTATTTGGTATAGTTAATGATGTGAAATGCTAATCAATCTAGATTCTTAATTTATTTATTCTCACTAAAACTATCATATGTGGGTGAGGAAGGAGGTGCATTTGGCAGAGCAGATATGGGTTTCCCCTCTGAGAAGGCCACTCCAAGTTGGATAGAATTGTCTTGGTTGGATGTTCCTGCCACTTGTGGGCCAAGGGGTTGAGTTGTCTTGGTTGGATGCTCTGCGCCCTTGGGCTTAGTTGTGGATGGCCTCGGGCACCCTTTGTGTTATCCTCTCCAATTCCCATATGATTGTTGGTCGTGGGAAGTGAAATAAACAATTTTTTATGTATTAATAAGTAAGCATTATAAGGAGTGTAGCAGACCGGTTCCCACAATGTAAGCACACCACTCTGAGTTGGATGGAATTGTCTTGGTTGGATGTTCCATGCCCTTGGGCTTAGTTGTGGTGAAAAGTCTCCGGGCACCCTATCGTGTTTTCCCCAATCCATAGCATGGTTGATTGTTGGAAGAGAAATTAGAGAGTTTAATGGATATTACATGATTTGAATATAGATACCATTTAATTATTAGTGAAATTGATTATATATGCATTTATAAGTTATTGGAACACTAACCCTTATGGAAATAATTGGCCTTATGCATTATATTTCAAATGTTGGAAAGACAATTGTTAATTGGTAAGTTTGTATTTTTAATGAACTATATCTCTTATAACTTATGATTTTACGGAAAGATTTAAGTGTATTCCAAAAGGGGACATTACACATTTTCAGAAGAGGTCTTCTAGTTGTTTTAACATAAGAGTTTACCTTCGATGAGAATATCAAGTGACCAAGTTAGCCAACTTGACTAACTTAGTTGAAACTTGACTAAATTAAACCAATTTTTTATCAGGTCTTTCCAATTAGAAGGATTTTGACCACCAAAAGTTTGGCAATTTGTTAGATGAGATGTGATTCACTTTGTTAGCCTTGGCTCTTGGTTATCACTTTGTGCCGCATGGGTTAGCCTCTTCAGACTAACCTGAAACTTTTTCCAATGCCCTTCCATTTTCTCCTAATTCTGATTAGTAGTTAAACTTGAAGAACACTCAACATTTTGTGCACTTGTTTTGCTCAACATTAGAAATGATGAAGTCTTGCCAATAATACTAATCAATCTTCCACCATTTTGAATGCTTATCAAGGAGATTTTTGAGTTGTTTTCAAAGTGTGGATGGTCAAGTTCTTGTTAGCTTTAATGAGATTGTGTTTATTGTTCTTTCTATGATAAATTGTACTTCTATAATACATGCATGGACTACCAAACGCTACACCACACACATCAAGAGGAATCATATTTACAATGATTTATCAAGAAACTGCTCATTTACACGAAACTTCAAGCTGCATTATTTGGTTATAATTTTTTTCCCTCCTTTTTTCACTCAACCGCATTTATATAGATTAAGATGATTCCAATGCTATTTTTTCTACCAATTATCTAAAAATGAAATAAGTTTGAGAACAAGTATCAAAGGGAGCATCTAACTTTACTCTCTTGATTTAAATCTAAATGGGAAATTTTTTGTTGAGCTCATGTTTCTCTTGCCCTTCTTCACCATCCAGGCATACCTTCTTATTAAGGGATGTGCAAATTAAAGCTCTTATCTACTTTAAAACTACCTTTTGGCCTTCAAGAGAGGTCGTGATCTTCTTTTGTTTGTTCTTCTTATTCAAGTTCTTCTGTTTGTGCAACCTAGGGTGTAGCTTCTGATGTGTTTCATTTGAATGCTTTTTAACATCACAATTCATACAATGGTTTTCAAATTTAGTAGAGTAAAAAGCTGTTGAATACATGGTAAACGACACAAATAAAATTATTACAAAACTACTGTTTAAATCAGGGAATGTTTCTTTTGCATTTCGCATATTATTAAACTTTGAGTGAGCAACAAAGGTGTATAAAAAAATAAACAGCCTAACTCTAATATAACAGAAAAGAATTATCACCCCACTCTTTAACCTGAAAAACAGCACTTTAGGCACTCTAGGAAGAAACATAAACAAGTAACATGGAGGGCATGAGGTTAAATATGTGTCTGGAAATATCTGGGGATGTATTTCACACCTTGAAGGAGTGTTCTCAAAGCTGGAGATTCACTTGAAATTTCAAATTGTGTTCTGGAGGAGGTTTCACTAGGAAACTAGGGACAGTTCTTCAAAATTGTTGCTTCCATCTCGTCTTGTTGGGTTTTCTTAAAATTTTCTTAATTCTGTCCTATTCAATTATTTAAACTTACACAACAATGATAAGCAGAATTATAATTTTTAAGTCTTATCTATCTTGTTTGTTTACATTGAAGTCTTAATTTTTGCTGATACATCAGTTTTTATCTGAGGCAAAATATGCTTCTGCTAATTAGAATCATATTTTTTAAGCCACATCAATCTTGCTCGGCCAAATCTAAACTCTTGCTGATAAATTTGCTTTTATTTGGGGCAAAACTGAGCTTAGATGCCTTTGGAATTTGGAAGCTGAGTTGTATTTTCTATTTCCCTTAGAGAAAGGGAGGTGTTCCTGGGAACTAAGCAGGTGTTCATATTTCTCATAGTGTGGATTGCACAAATGGTTCTCTTATAATTAATAAACATAGCTGGGAATAGGTGACATGACAAGGTTTAAACAAGTGGAGACTCATTTAACTTGGTATACTTGAATGCAGGAAAGTTTTGTTATTGTTAAGGAATGCATAGGAGATATTTGACATGATGGGTCATGTGGGAATTGTTCTCTTATAATTAATAAACATAGCAGGGAATAGTTGACATGACAGGTTTAAACAAGTGGAGATTCATTTAACTTGCTATACTTGAATGCAGGAAAGTTTTGTTATTGTTAAGGAATGCAGTAGGAGATATTTGGCATGATGGGTCATATGGGAGCAGTTGTGCCCTCAACTGCATCAATATATGTATGCAACCTGCCTCCTGGAACTGATGAAACATTACTTGCAGAACATTTTGGAACTATTGGTTTGTTGAAGGTATTCTAGACTGTTTTGCTTTTGTTTCTGTAATTAATTTGTTTGGCACAGTTTGATTAAGTAACTATAAGAACCTTCTTTATGGATGATTCTGCTGTCATATAGTTGGAATATGTTGTCTGATGAGTCCAGGATACTGTTTCTTTGCCTTTCAGAAAGATAAAAGAACAGGTCGTCCAAAGATATGGATATACAAAGACAAAATTTCACAGGAGCCCAAGGGAGATGCAACAGTTACTTATGAAGATCCGCATGCTGCAGCTGCTGCAGTTGAATGGTTTAATAACACAGATTTTCATGGGAGGATTATTGGTGTTTTCATTGCAGAGAGTAAAAATAAAGAACCCGCAGATCAACCGCTAAAGTTAGATGTGCCACATATGACTAATGCTGAGGAGCCACAAACAGAAGACAGTCTTGGTGGATTAGGGGATGATACTAATGATGCCTGGGGTGGAGGAGGAAGAGGAAGAGGTCGGGGAGAAACTGCTGGAAAAGCATGGCAACAAGAAGGAGACTGGCTTTGTCCAAATACAAGGTCTGTGATGTGACATTGGTGAGCAGCGAATTCTGGCACTTAAACCTTACTTGATTTTGGGTTTACCATTAATTTTTCTTTTTAATTTACAAGGAATACATTATCTAAGATTTTGTTTCTGTTGTGTCACTCAATGATTTTTTAATTTTTTGGCAATGAAATTTATCCTGTATTCTTTTTGTTGCATGGCAGCTGTGGCAATGTGAATTTTGCATTTCGTGGAGTTTGTAACCGTTGTGGAACTGCACGTCCTGCTGGTAGCTCCGGTGCTGGTGGAATGGGTGGTGGAAGGGGCAGAGGTCGAGGTAACAGCGAGTCAGGCAGGGGACGGGGAGTAGGTGGTCCTCCGGGACTTTTTGGTCCTAATGATTGGCCATGCCCAATGTAAGTTCATCATGGTAATAAAATCTTGCCATCCAAGTGTCTGAACAATTTTGTTTTTTGCAATTGCCAAAGCAAGCATTCACATTTATCATGCTTTGACCTTTACTGTTCTCTGTGTTTCTCACTCTCATGGTTTCTCCTGCTATCCTATGTGCTTTGTTCTGTTTTCCAGGTGTGGTAATGTCAACTGGGCTAAGAGAACTAAGTGCAATGTTTGCAATACTTCTAAACCTGGCCACAATGAAGGTGGAGTAAGGTAAACGAATAATCGTATCATCCAGTACTTGTGACATGTAAAATTTAGGTTTAAAATGCCTTAGGTGGTGACTGGAGGGAAAAGCTAGAGATCATTCAGCTTTAACTATATATCATTTATGCATTACAATAAATCCTTTATAGAGAATGAAAATCACATTCAGTGGTTATTGAATTGCTTAGTGAATGTAGATATCAATGTTTGTTGCATCTCTTTAAAAAAATTTCAGGGTTAGAGCCGTACACAAGGATTGCAATCTCAGGCATGTGTTAAGTTCATACAATACTGATTGGTGTTTGATTAAACTAGTTGTACTCCTTGAGCTGTAGGATGGATTAATAATGATGCCAAAATCCTTTAGAAGAATTTGAGTGGGCTTCAAAGGCTAATGTTGGTTTATGTTCTTAAAGCTTCGCATATATGTGAATTGTTTGTGGTGATGGAGAGAGTAGGCTGACCTATTAAGAATCTGAGGTTTTTGCACAGTTCATGTGAGTAATTAAAGCTTCTTGAAAAGCTGTGTATTTTGTTGGCATTGACATTTCAGATCATACTCCATGAACCATCATCAGATTTATCCATTGTCTGCAATATTGTTACAGTATCATGTAGCTATTTAAATTTTATCTAACTTTTAACCTGTGATTGTCTTTATTCTAGTTGCATCAGTTCAAGATTTATTCTTAATAATGTTATATTTTTTAGCTAGTGCTATACTATGCATTTATGGAACTAAACTAAACTCCTGCAATTTGACTCTGAGATTCCTATTACCGTATTTGCTTGGAGATGCTGGATGCATTTTATATTACTGACAATGTCATTTATTCCCTTTAATGATTTCTGATAGGATCCAAAAGAAGAGTATGATACTGTGATCCTGTATTTGTGTTAGGAAGGAATTCAGGTTGCTCTGTTGTCTGCTATTTTAATAAGAGTAATCTTGCAATTACTGCTATTCTAGATGTTTTAGCATTACAATGAATTATAATCACTACATAATTCAAATGTGATCGATTATTTGTGTAGTTTGCTCTATTGCTTCTATGACTAGCCTGCATAGATAATATTAGCCTTAGGTATCCTTGCTTATTATATAATCAAAATACATTTTCTTCTAGTGAAGAATCAAAATTATTGTAGATTGTAATCTTGACTTTTGCTTCTTTCCTCTGTGTTCCTTGAGTCACCATGATGTGTACACCTCTGGGCCAACTTTTCTCTTATTTAAAAATGTTTCTCAATTTTATGACTTGTCTGAAACGAATCTCATCCTCCTTAATGTGCACACTCTTTTGCAAGCCATAAAATATGTATAAAATGCCAAAAGTTGCCTATGATGGGTGTCAAATCTCAGTGACATTATTCTTTTGCAGCAATTCTTGAACATGCTTTAGAAGTGTCCTGCCCCTGGTATACAGTTTCTTTTACACAATGATGTTTGACAACTATGTCGCTTAAGGAAAAATATCCAGCCTTAAAAACATAAAGAACACGAGTGTCTCTTCCTCACGTATACTAAGGTGGGAACTGCATGCAACCAACCTGTCTTAGATGTAGCTAGGACATCCATGTTGGAATGGCTTATACTCTCCTTCCCCAAAGAACCAAATAATGCAAACAAAATAAAAGATAATCTTTGAAAGGTAGGAAAAAAGGACCATCCAACAGCGTCAAATCATTATGTCATATATGCAAAATTGAAATCAAAGTAGACATGCCACTATTGACAGTTGGCAGCTTGAATTTCATCAACATTTTGCTGTGAAAGAGAACCTCTAACCACATGACCTTTTGGTTAGTGTAATATTTAATACTTTGGACTTTTTTATCGTAAGTATGTCATTGCATGTATTATCTTAAGTTAATTAAAGAGTCGTAATTAGGATATTAGTTTTCTATTATGAGTTGTCAATCTTATAACTTATTATAAGATTGCCTTTACAGTTTGTCTATTCTTGGCAAATGTGGAATGTATATACGGTGCAATTTCTCATTCGGGAAACTAATGTTTATGATTGCAAGTTTACCCAATGTTATGCTTTTCTTTTTTTGTAGAAGAAATACTCCAGAAGAATTCTTGGAACTAACATGGTATCCAATGTCATGCTTTTCTTTTTTGAGAGTTTTAGCCAGGAGGTTGTAATTGGTGCATCGTGGAGTGAAAATGATTTCACAGGCGAGTCCAAAAGGTATCAAAATCTGAGGATTGTCTGTCCAAACATTGAAATCACAGTCTAGAAAATTGAGGTATTTTTTGTGGGTTTTGATTTTTATGTGAAAGTTTTCATACATCTATACAGAATCCATATGCATACCGTATTGCTCCATACACTATTAGTGTTGTTTTGCTTCTCTGTCACTGATTTTCTCCAATTTTTTGGCTGTATTTTTGGTTTACTTGACATACTTTAATTTGTTGGCATTTAATTTAAATTTGCAGTTTTCATTGTTTTAGCATAGTTTCATGATATCTGGTGGTATTTACCCTATGTACAATGGCAAGGGTTTTTTGGGCAATATTTCTAATCTGATGGGTGCTTTCATCATTCCTGCAGTTTGAGGGACATGTTAGGATGTTTTTTGAAAAATCAACACCTAGTCATATGGGTTGTTTAGCCCATGGTTCCAATCTACCACAGGGTGTTTAAGTCTGCTGCCTTTGCTTGGGTGGCTTCACCTTGCTGCAAAAAAAAAGCTCCACCATCATTGGCTTTACAGCCTATCTGTCCGCCAAAAGTGTTTCCCAGCCAGGCCTTGCTAGCCAACCACTACCGATTTGTTTTTCTTGCCTAAAGAATTTGTTTTTTCTTTTTGCCAAAATTTTTAATCAAAGTGTCGGATTTTTGAATGTGATTGTGCTTCATCCTCTTCTTTTGTCACAGTTTGATAGTGGATTGGAGTCCTTTGAGCAACATTTGGAGAAATCTTTGTCGTCTTTGGATCATGTGCAGAATTCAAAGACATTCGTCCTTCTTACGGCATATTTCTATTTGGAATGGGAAGATATTTTACACATATTTGCAGTTTTGTTTCTTCTCAAGGGAAGAAACGTTGTTCAGCATTTGTGGGTCATATTGAGCATCCAGTTTCAAGCATTTACTAGACAACCTGAGGGGGGTCTGCATAGTCTCTCTTCTTATTTCTGTTTTGGGTAGGAGCATTGCCTTGCATGGGTTTCCATCCTTCTCTTTTTTGTGGGGGATGCTTTGGGGTTGTACATACTTTTTGTTTTCTATTTTTTGGAGGGGAGTTTTCTCCCACAAGGTTATTCTCTTTTACTCCCGTTATCTGAGAGATCTATGTTTGTAAATGGGTACTTGATCAGGCCTTGTTGTTGAAATTTATCTTTTCTTTTAAGTGTGTAGCCTCCCTAAGTTGTACACAAGGGGGGGGGGGGGGAGGGGGAGGGGAGTGTTAGTGTATTGGTTAATAATTTTGACATGTTTATCATAATTATGATATTCCATATATTATCTCATGTTAATTAGGGAGGCCTAATTAGGATATTATTTTCTTATTGTTAGCTGTCAATATTACAACTTACGATATGATTATCTTTTTGTTTTTCCACATTGTCTATTCTTGGGAAATTTGGAATGTATATCTGTTGTAATTTCTCATTAGCAAAATTAACGCTCATGAATTGCATTTTGTTTGCAAGTTTATTCTCTATTATGGTTTATCTCTCATTGAATAAATACTCCAGAAAAATACCTAGCTTTCTCTAACCACTTTTTAGTTTTTCCTTCTTAAGTGTTTACTGATTGCACCTAACTAATCTAGTTAAAATTTCACTTTTGTTTCCAAAGTTTATATTTGATAATAATAATGCTTCATTTATGTGTCGTAACTATGTTTTCAATGTGGATGAAATTTTGCTTTTGCCAATTTTTCTTGGTAATATTTTTAATCATGTAGACATCTTTTTTTCAAATGTCTCAGTTTCTGGGATGGGTGGACAGATGGATGCAGTTCAGAGACAGCTGAAACTCTTCTAATTTTGGGGATGGCAGATGGACAGCTATAAAAATAACTTAACCAGATTAAAAGAAACTGAGAATTTAAAGAGTAAATACAATTTACTGAAATTGTAATAATAATCCTCTGCCTTTTAGCTTTTAGAGATTTTAAGCATGTTTTGCTTAAAAGGTTACCTTTTTTTTATTCACCAAACAATGCAGGCTATACTGTCCTGGAAAAAGAGGAATTCCCCTTGAAGTACCCATTTCCTTTGGACATTGGGGATGGCACTTGGATCCCCAAGGATGCATCCTTATGGAGCACCACAGTTTTTCTAATGCATGGACACATGTGAATATGCACAAATGTTCACTGAAAGTCCTTATTGTCACATGCCTTTGGGTGAAACTTTTCAGGTATTAGCGTACATATGCCTGTTGAAATGTTCTCATTAATACGTATATCTATATTTGTCTTTCAGAAATTTGGTGAGGTTTGCTAGTTGGTGCTTAGACAGCCAATATCCTTAAGCTACTGTTGTTTGTTTTGGTTTTTGACACAGAGAAGCTATGTTTTATGCTGTCATTATAGGCTCCATTATATGAAAATTGCATGTTGATCAAGGCAAATACTCATTTTTAGCTTTTTACTTGTTGATGAGAAATTTAGATATAGTCCATATGTTTAATGCATAGATTGGTTTCTTGTTGCGAGTTGGAGAATAGAAAGGGAACATCTTATTAATTTTCTCAGATTTGAGTCATTCAAGAGCAGCTATATATAATGCATTTTAACCAGTCTTTTATTTTACCCATATTTTTTTAATTTTATTTCTGGATGAAGAATGCAGCCATTGTGATATGAAGGTATAGTAAATTATTTAATTAATATTTCAGTTAGTCCATGTATATTTATAACTTTGAATCATCTTTGAAGTTTGTAATAAAAAACTGAAGATGAGGAACATTTCTTTTTAAGATCTCGAGCCTGCTATGAGATTGGATCTAAATACCATTTTCGTTTGATTCTTTGATGTTTTCAGTTTTGAGATATTCTTTAATTTTTTGACTCAGCAGAAGAGAAGATCCTACAACAGTAGATTCATTTAAGAATCCTGTACCAATTCTTTTGAATCTTTGTTTCAGATTGCATATATTGTTACTTAAGCTGATTAGATGGCTTATATATTAGTTTTAGACGGCAATTCTCCAATTTTTTATTTGTTATCATAACTAGGATTTTGCTCATCTAGATTGCAATAAGTTTCATTACATATATGCCATTGTAATTTCTGTATCTAGATTTGGATTTTCATAAATAGGCTGGTACACTATTTTACAGCATCATTGTATGATATATGATATATATTCTAACTCATGCAGTTAATGGCTGTAATTTTGTTATGATGGGTTATTATCATGGCATATCAGGCCTTATGTTATGAGCCTATTGATTATTTTTTCGATTCTAATGTCTTGTTTGACTTGCTATTCTCTTCTTGGCAATTGTGGTTCAATATTTTGGGTTCGTCACATAAATATTATATCAAATTGGATGCAACTTTGTCAATCTTTCTATCTTCTTGCAAAATTTCACAACCTTTGTAGTCCATTCCTCTAGCTATATGGTATTAACTGAACTTTTAAAGCACCTAATATTGGTTACCCAGGCATGCACCCACACATACCAACACGCGTGTATAAGCTTATTTGTGAAGTTCTAACTTTTTCTGGTTATTTATTAGGGGAGGACGGGCTGGTGGTTACAAAGAACTTGATGAAGCAGAGATTGAAGAGACGAGGCGGAGGAGACGAGAGGCTGAAGAGGTAATGATTATTGAAGTTAATAGCGAATTTATTTTCATTTGGTCTTTTTAGAAGCTTTTTGGATTTTAGATTGACAAAAGATTTTTTAATGCTCACTTTTGACTTTCTTGGGGCAGGATGATGGGGAGATGTATGATGAGTTTGGTAATTTGAAGAAGAAGTTTCGTGCAAAAATGCAGCAGAATGAAACCAATCAGACTGTGCCAGGTGTAGGAAAGGCAGGCTGGGATGATGCAGATTTGGGTGTGGTGGAGGGAAGAGAGAAAAACAGGGACAGAGGAAGAGATTATCATGATAGGGACCGAGGCAGGAGCAGGGATGGAGATGGATATAATGGCCATAGATATTCTGGTGAAGGGAGTGACAGCTATTATGTAAAAGATGGTTCTCAAGATAAGAAAGATAGTAGATATGATTATGAAAGAGGCAGAAGTGCAGATAGGGATCATTATGGTCACCGTGAAAGAGAACGGAGTAGAGATAGAGACAGGGAACGCGATAGGGAGAAATCAAGGGGGAAGGATCGTGACCGTGACCGAGACAGGAGTCGTGATTATGACCGTTCCAGAGAGAGGGACTATGATTATGATCGTGACAGAGACAAAGATTACTCAAGGGAAAGAGATCGCAAATCAGAGAGGTCCTACTAGATTTTTCAGGCTTTTTGGTCTAGTCCCTTGAGTTTAACTTTTGCAAGTATTGATGGCTCCTGATATTGTTTCTATAGTTTTCCACCTATAGTGTGCTCAACCAAAAGTTATAACTTATTTTTATCTCTTGAAAATAATGTTCCAGTTTACTATATGCATCACTCATCTGGAGAAAAGCATTTTCTTTCAGGGATCAGTTTGTTCACTGGGGGGGGGGGGTGCAATATTTTCAAGCTTTATTATAGGTAATGTTCAGTTTGATGCTTGCATGAGTCTCATGAGTTTTGTCTGTCAAAAATCTTTCATGTTTGCTTGCGGGTTTGCAAAATGTATGAACAATTTGTTGAAACGATATCTGAAATCATGGAATCCTTCAGGAACTTTCTCCAATCTTGAATCTGTCTATTGCATAATAATTATCTTCTATCTTGTTGTCATAGATTGTTTTTTCCACTTAATTTTTAGATTCTATAATATGTGTTTGGCCCTATGTGGATTGGATTTCATCAGGTTACTTTTTCTTTTTAATGTAACTTTATGAGGTCGACTTGTAGGTCACTTTGAATATCTGCAAATTACTGTGTATATGTTAGTCATGGCAGATTTGATCTTGGGTGGAAGTTATTTGATCTATTCTTATTATTTTAAAAAAATGTATGAAACATGAACAAACCTAACCAAAACAACTCTATAACTGATCGAAAGGTTCAAATATTAAATGGTATAAATGCTATCTATAAAGTCATTAAATTGGCGTTAGGTCGTGTGAGTGGCAAAGAAGCACTGAATAGCCATTTTTATGATTAGGGCCACTGAAGGTTAAATTACAATGTTTGAAGGATTGGATGGTCTTGTGTGTGTCTATGTAACACACCTGTTCTTATGTCATTAAGCATTATTTGGACTTATTTACTTTGTCATAAACAAAGCTCAACAAACTCCAAGGTTAATTTGGTTTTTGAATGGGATCTGATTCAAAAAAGAGAAATTGCGATGGATAAGTTTTATTCAGCTACATGACTTATCAATTAACATTACTTCTAGTCAGCAAGCTGGTCTTCTGGGTGAAAAGTGAAAGCTTTGTTCCTCTTTGTCCAAAAGACATAATTTTTGTAATTTGTAATAACAGTTGAAGCTTAGAGTTTCTAACTGCTTTTGTTGCTGTGAATCCTAGTGAAATGTGTGGATAAGGATCTGCCAGTTTAGTTTCCAATAGTAAGTTCAGTTTCAGTTTAATACACTATTTACTTTTTAGCTTCTGGAATGAACTCCAATATGAAAAACACGAGTTTGGCTGATGCTGCTTATATAATGTATACCAAGGCGATGCCTTTTAATTTAGAATATCGTGTTGTTTTATCCTTGTTAGACCTAGTCTCTTAATAACTGAATTAATGGATTTTAAAAATTGTAAGTTATGTTTACCCCGGTAATTTCTGCACCATGCTATTAAAGACTAATTGCACTGACCCACTAGACGTGCTAAATACTGCTGATTGCAGCAGAATGAAAGTGTGCCCCTTCCCATCCTGTTCTCCCCTCGTGTATCTTTGTGTTATGTTGATATTTAGCCCTGTCCAGTATGTTCTTGACAGTACTTGGAGGAGCAAAAGCAGTTTTAATGTCCTTGAATATCTTTGCGAATCTATTTTAGGTGCCATGCAAGGGATGGAGACTAGAGCACTCCATTCAGTATACTTCTTGCATTAGCTAGTTTAAGGGTGAGCAAATTGTAGTTTCAAATAGCTTAGTTTACATTAAAAAACAAAATGTGAAATAGATTTGCTTATTGAGAGTAAATATCATAAAGTTATGAACAAATTGTAAAATCCTGCTCACTCTGTAAAAGCAACTAGAATCAGGTTCATCTGTGGCTTCTTATGTACAATCTAATAGTGATGCCAAGCCAAGAGCAAGACCAAAACAGTTATAGGTTAAGTTTTTTAATGATTTAAACTAGGTACAATCTGATAGGGATAGCAATACGATCTCTTAATTCAAGTTCTCATTCCATGACTCAGCAATTGTCTTACTCGAGTTGAAGTTGGAGATAAATTCTTGCATAAGACTAGCGCCTTGTCTTCAACTGTGCCTTGGAAAATTAGTGGGTTATGTTGAAATACAAGAGATTTTAAGGTTTGTAGAAATACAAGCGATCTGTAGGACTTCCAAGATTTGGAAGCTACGGAAAACAAATTACTAGGAATTTTAATGTTTAATTCAATTCTGGTGTGGATTCCTTCAGCCTTAAGTAGAGGGATCAGTTCGTAGGAAGTTCGAATTTTATTAAATCTTTGGTATGTATAAATCTATGTTGGAAATAAGCCCGAGGTCAGCATTTCCAGCTAAAATTGATGATATACGAGGCAAACCAACTTTGATGTTTTGAATTAGGAACATGAAACTCAATTATTGTGCTTGGGGTATGATTTTATAATTATCGAGGGATATTTCTATATGTGGCACATATTTTTAATTTAATTATACATGTACTTCTAGGGCAGTTTTTAAATAAAAACTAGTGGAAGGTTTTTCATCTCGTATTGGTAACTAATTAAAGTGATATTAGATTAATTGGATATATCATTTTGTTAGATTTTTAAAAGTTGGTCATAATAGAGATTCAATATTTAAAGAAGGTGATTTTAAAATGATCTTGTAATTATGATTTTTTTAAAGTATGAATTAGACTAAGATTTTTTATATTTTACAAGCTAGCTGTGACTAAAAATGTTCATATCTACATTTCTATATTGTTTCATTATTAGATTAATGGTAGAAAAGATGATAATTGAAAGATTTAAAAAACACTTGTTTTCGTAATAGTTCTTAATTTTGATGGAAGTGCTAATTATGTAAATTGGTGGTTCTAATTCAAAATGGCTTATTCTCAATCTATAATGTGATGAATAAAATTCTATTGGCCATCGAATAAAGTCGTATCTTCTTTTAGTGAGAGGAAGAATTTGTTTTTAGATGAGAGCCAAAATGAAACAAATGACATGAAGGAAGGAGAGAAAGGATAATTGGACATTTAGTTTATCTCGAGGAAGGGAGATTTACTATTTTAATTTCATGGATGCATTCATAAGAATTATTGTAGTCATAAATTCTAACTATTAGCATAAATGCATCTAAGAAGCCTCAAATACATATAAGATATATTATTGAAAATTTTGAAAGTTTGAAGCTTGCAATTAATAATATATATTTTGATTTAAATTTTTTAATATTTTGGATATAGCTGGGTTCTTGAATATTCTTAATTAGAGACTTTGGGAACAACCAATAGTAATGTGCAAAAGAAGCTAGTGAAGCTTTGATATATGTTTTTTTTTTTTTGACAAGATATTACATGTGATGTGGGCAAAAGAAAAGATTAAGTAGATCAAATTAATGGAGCTAAATAGGAATGTATAGGAGGATTATAAGAACGTGTAGACAATGAATAAAATGATAGAGAGATAAGGCACACTTCAGCAATAGACAAAAGAATAAGTAGCTAAAAATGTTGAAAAACTAAATTGAAGAAAGATATGGAGTTGGTGAAAAAAGTACAATATATAGTCATTTCCATCTTGAAGGCATGGTACTACACATCAAGGCAACACTAATTATGGATACACACATGAATTGAAGGATGAATCATTATGGTTTTACTTAGAATAAAAGGAGCATTTATCAAAATTTGTGATATAGGACAACTAATAGTCATTCTTGGAATTGAATGAGGGATATTGATGATGGTGTATAAAATCATGGTTGTTACAACAAAATATGGAACAAAGTTAAGAGCTAGGTACAATCAAGCACAAATTTTAACAAAAAATGGTTGAATGATAGAACATGGTATCATGGTTGTATGACTTACACCATTTTTAGTATTTGGCATCTTCTTATGTTACTTTTCATGATGAAACATGTCAACTGGGGTGTTCATTAGGTTCTTATGTGCATGATTATAACATATTGATTGATTGATTGACATGCTAACACATGACACATATCCCTTATGTTTTTTATTAAACGTTAGATAGGTTTCAATGGGATCCTAAAATCTATTTACATAAAAACATCATCAAAAGAACTACTCACCCAAAATGAAAACAACAAACAACTTGTTGGTTAACGGATTTGCCCCTTTCTTTAAATTATATTAGAATTACAATATGACTCTTGCACACCCCTTTATGAAAGGAAAACAAATGAACCAACAATTGGGTGAACCGATTTAAGGTTCATCCTATGCATTAGAGGGCAGCTCCTCATGAGATTTACAATGAATTTTTATGCAGAATTTAAAAATGAAAACACTTTTCACCAGAAAGCGCGAAAGGCTTTCGCATTCATTCATCAACACAAAAGAATGCTATGAAGACTGAAATGAATATTATTGAAGATCTATTTCAAATGTAGAGCTCACAGACTTCTACTTCCACACATGTTCATTCCATAAACCCAAAATAAAGTAAACTCAAAGCAGTATAAATGTTGATCGATTCTCACTCATGCCTCACATGACAAGGGGGATCAGTACCACTTAAACAACAATGAATTTCCTTATAAGTAACGAAATCAATGAATTTAGAAGCACAAAAATAACTGGTAATGAAATGATATTTTTGCACATTAGCAACTATCCCAACTGAGATTGCCAATTCTTCCAATACATAGATTTTAAGATTGCATATGATAAAATTTCATTCAAACACCAAAAATATCAGTTTTGAGAATTTCAAAGAAAACCAATATGTTCCTCCAAAACACAGTTTTTCAGACCCTCACTTAAGCTTAGCAGATTGGCTGACAGCTCATCCATTAGCTGATCAGGACTCCATCGTGGCAGAGGAGGCTGTTGATTTATCCTGCTTTGTCGTGGAACTGCACATGATACGCCACTCCAGATGTGTTGTTGAGAAATTCAAGATGACTTGAAAATACGAAAGTCCAATATGTAAGATGCGTTGTTTTCAGACCTCCTTATCCATATTTACTTGCAACATCTTAGCTTTATGCGCCTCCAAATGGTCAGAGCAAACTGTGAGCATTGACTCTATTCTAGCCACCTTTGAGAAATCATCTGTAGTCAAGGACTTTGTTTTCCTGATGAACTGTATTCTTTCTTTGAAGATCTTTGTCATGTCTGCAACAACTTCAATTGTCTGAGCATCTTCCTTCATGAGTTGGATGTCAATACACTTAAGATCTTTCTGCATTGTATCAATCAAATCTATCGACCCTTGAAGTAACCTTGTAGATTCCTTGTGGCCTTGCTTGATGATTGAATTTCACCACTCTACATCTTTCCTCGACACATAAAGCACATTGTCATCCAAACTCTCCATGGGTTTCTCAGCCAAGAATTTCATTACGCCAAATTTCTGCACATCATTCATTTGCGCAAGCACTACCACCATTATGTTCCTTTGAACCCGATCTAACATCTTTTGGTTCACTAGAGACTTGGGATCAAAGGATAGTGTCATTTGTGATAGGGGTTGAGGACTTGGATGATGTATGGCATTAATGTATTCAACCATTTGGGTGATAACCTATTTTAACTCCTTTTTATCCTTTTCATCCTTCCAAGATCTTGAAATCATCCTCTTTGTGGAGGATTCCAAGTGCTTGACATCAACCGACCATGAAGCAACTCCCAAATCGATTTTCTCCACAGCGAAGTCATCTTCAGTAGCTTTCTCTGAATCTCTGCCTGGGATTGGTTTAGCTATTTCAGCTGTCCAATGACCTGTAGCCTCGTCTATCTCCACCATTGTCTGTGTTTTGAGTTTCTTTGGCTTAGACACTTTTACGAGGCACTTGTTCACCATATCTTCTATGGGAATTGTGATTGGGACAACATTGCGTTTCTTCCCAATGGAAGCCCCCAACCATCACGAAGTGCTTGAAGTTTCTTTAGACGGAGGAGGTGTCTGAGCACTCGGGGAATCAACAATAGTTAGGGTGTTCATTGGATTCGACTCTCCTCCTGGTTCTTTACCTATATCCATATCTTGTATTGGAGGGTTATTCAATTCCTGCTGATCCATTATCACTTGAACTTCTTCACTCAGATCCAGGTCTACAACAATTTGGTTCAACTTTGGCTCTCTGCTCTTCTTTTTGCTTCTTGAACGAGTCACTCAGACCGTTGAAGAACACAATGGGGATCTTTTTGATCTTCTGGGTTGAATTTCTTCAACAACTGGCTTTGTATCACCTGTAACATCAACAATCTTGTTAGAGGTAGAAATAGGAAGTTGAGTTGCAGCATGCGAACAAACTGTTAGTTCATGGGAAGGCATGAGTGATCCTTTTCTAAATTTCTGGTCACTTAACCATTTTTCAGTTCTCCTTATAACATTGAAGGTCCTGGCCTGACCTTTTTCATCTTCCTTTGTGTCCTAATCAATCTCAGGAATCGGCTGCCTTTGAACCTTCTTATTAAATTCAGGATCTAAAACATCTTCCCCTGTTTCTTCCTGTACCCCAGACACATTGATGGAAAGTCTCATGGTGATTACTTGCTATAGAGTGAATCTCGATCATAATCTCTTCCTTACTTCATACTCATCACTACACTTTTCCCAATATTCTTCCAACTGGGGTTCATGACAGAAATGATCATCTACATTTAGATTCTCCACAACATATCCTCTGCTGTCAAACTTCCGTCTAGCAACATAAGGTTGCAAATTCATCTTCTTAAATTCTAACTCCAAGTTCAAAGCATCAGACACAGACTTACAACTGTAATAGCCAAGTTCAATTGGAAAAGCAACTCCAGATTCACCCATAGTTCCTAACTTTTTATCAATATGAACCAATTGTCTGCTCACTTCAATAAGTACATAGCTATCAAAGGCGTATCTGGGTAGCTAGAATGGTTCACCCTCAAAACCACCTACTCGAAGATAGGTAAACCTGGGAAATTGAATGAAAAAGCTGCCATATATACTAATCAATTCCATGGCTTCAATTGACATCCTTTTATTAACATCACCCTGTAATTCAAATGCAAGTCTTCTTGCAAAGACACCATTCCATCTAGTGATATGCTCTACATATCTCTATTGTTGTAGTAAAGGGTAGTAATCATAGACTTTCATACCATCCACCCATGGTTCACTATGTAGTCTGTGCCAATCTCTAGTACAGGCTAATATGTAGAATAAATAAGAAGACATGTAAAAGCTAGACATACCCACAAAATTACTTAAACCCTCATGGAGCCCTTTTGCAATCACTTGCGCCCAGTCAAGATATTTTTCACTTGACGGAAGCACTTGAATATAAAAATACATCCAGTCCTCCCAATAAAAGGAGTGCGATTTCCCCTTCAACCTGTTCAACAATATTACAATATCTCGCACTTCTGTAATGAAGTGCTCCCTGGTAAGGGGCTTTAGCAGCCATGACCCACCCTTTTGAACTTTCAGAAGCCAATTTCTTGCAATAACGCTCTTGTATACACTTTTCTTCTCAGAGAAGAATGCGTATGAGGTCCCAATTGACCAATCTTCATATGGCTCCTTATGTAGGATTCCCATCGCAGCCATTACTGTTTCTCTGTTAATATCAACTAACAACTCGCCACTACTAGTTCTTATGCACCTGTTTTCAGCATCATATCTATTCATACATGTTATTACCAAATCTGGGCATGGGGCATCAATTGGAAACACGACAGCTTCAATCATACCACTTCTTACTATCCTCTCCATCATTGAACCAATTTCAAGGTTTCTGGCCCTTTCTAAGAAATCCCCTAGGTCGGCTTGAGCTAAAGAAGTGTCATCTAATTTTGGAAGTAAGCTCACCAGGCATGATGTCCGACCAAGTTTCAGAAGTATCAACCTCATAATGTCTACTTATATTTTTACCAAACAATTCTAAAGCAGAATAGAATTCTATTACAACAAACCACAAATTTCTTCTACACTGACAAACCTTATGAGCTAAAGAAATAAAGTATAGTGAAATTGTCTGAACTCACCTGTTACCACCATGAATCTGTGAAATCCTCTCAGGAAAGTGGAGCTGAAATTACCTTCGGCGTCTCTGGTCCATTCAGTTATAATAGCTACAACCTTTACATTTTTTTTTATGAATTCACATGCCTTTTTGAACAAACGGGAAAAATCTGAGAAAAATCTACACACGCTTCACAATGATCAATTCAAACGTGTGAAGTAACAATGATATGATTGAAAACATGACACTTTCTTAATTGTCCATCACCTCTGAACAAATAGTTAATGTCCTCATGATTTCTTTCTAAATTTAGAATTTTAAACTATTAGATGTCGAGAATATTCCTTTTTGCCGCGCTGCCTCCAATGTTATAAAAATATTTAGAGTCAACTTAGAGTGAACCTTTTGAACCTTGAACCAACTCACAAGGAGTTCAATGGTTCAGGTTCATTCAGGGAGAACAACAAAAAACTTTCAAACTAGCGGCTCGAAACAATATCGAGAACGAGCAATAACCACAACTAACAAGTGAAAGGACTTTGAACTTTGAACCATTGAACCAAAATACAAATGGTTCAAAGTTCAAGTTCAATATCGACTTAAACACATTTATGCTTGCTCGTTAAATAACATTACACAGCCGCCACTCACGCAAGAGAAAATTTTGAACCTTGAACCAAAAAGGTTTATGGGTTCAAAGTGCAAAACACATTACAACAATGCGCTTGATTTTTAATTAAGACAAAGCTGCTAAGGACATTACCTAAAGCGCTCTTTGAACCTTGAACCTTTGAACTGTTTAAAGGTTCAACGACTTAGGTTCAAAGCGAAGAGATAGAAAGACCGAAAAGGAAGAAACACCAAAAGACAACCCGCAAACTTGAAATTTTAATGGAAAATTAAGGGGACATTAACATCGGGTCTGACTGGGGACAAGGACTGCAAGGGAACTAGACATGAACCCAAGGATCTCTGGTTTCGCAAATTGGCTTTGTAGTCACTTAAATCTGTCCAATTTAATTAAATGAATATTTGCTATTTATTTGATTAAAAATCCACTAGCCAACAATTAATTAAATTAACATTTAATTAATTCATCTTCAAACATTCTCCTATTAATTAAATAAATTATTCAATTTATTTTAATTAATTCATTAAACTAAATTCACAATCAATTGAAATGAATAAATCCTATTTATTTCATTTAATCCCCTTTCTTCTTTTAAATAAATAAAATAAAATATTTATTTAAATCATTAAATCCCCCCCCCCAACTTGCATTCTCCTAAAAATGCAACTTGCACTTATTTGTTGAAATAAATGAATTTTATTTTAATAAAAATCCTATTTTCCCTCACCCACCAAACCCACTTGCAATTCTAATCCCCTTATAGATTCTTCTAACCCCTTTCTAATTAGCCTAATCCATCCCCTAATTATTGTCACATTCCTAAGCAACTTGGAGTCACTTCTCAAAGTCTTTGCAAATCATTAAATGCTTTGTGTTCTCAACAATTTAACCTTTAAAGTCTTCCAAACCACTAATGGCTCTTACATGACCATTTTTGATTAAATCCACTTGCACCCATGGTTAGGGATTTTCACCCCTAACTCAACCCTCATGTGACCCATGTGTCTTCTCAAGCATTTATTGCTTTGACTATGGTTATCCTCACTAACTCTTGCACAAGAGTTTATCCATTGGATAAAAACATTATTCTTTGGATAATGAATTTATTCACTCAACCCAACCTTAACCTTAACCCCCAAGTTAACTCTCAGGTCATGTCAAACATTTAATGCTTCTTCCCTCTCCTCTCAACCCATCTCATATTGACACTTGTCATTATGGGATTGGGTTGAAAGCCCTCACATGGATTGAATATCATTCAATCCTGACCCTTGTTGAGATTACTCAATCTCAACCATCCATTGCTCCATTTTTCCTATAAATAGAGCTCACATTCCTCATTTTCAAATCCTCAAGCATTTAGCATTCATAGTCATAATCCCGAAAACTTGTATGCATTTACATTATAGTGAATTTTAGAGAAGAGCATTTAGTATAAATCACATACATTGTTATTTTGGTCTAAAATAAATCATTCTCATTTCATAGCATCTAATATTAGTTTTTGTTCACATTTGCATATCATTTTGAGAACAATCATATTTCATCTTGAATCTCCATAAGGCATCCATAGTGCAAAAAGTTGTTGAGAGCTACACTAATTTGGAACTTGGAGAGGAGAGGAACAAGGGAGGAGGAGCTACGAGCATGGTAGAAGACATTTGGAGATGTCTTCTTGCATTTATATTCATAGTTAAATGCTTTACTTTGTTTTTAGTATCTCTTTTGGTATGCCTGCTTAGACTAGTTTTTGGTGATTAACACTAACTCTTCTTTGTTTCTTGTGTTTCTTATGTGTTATACGGCCATAGGTTTTAGTCTAAACATTAACTCCATTTTGTAGAGAATCAGGCTTTATTTAAAAGACCGAGACAAACACAACAACAAAAAAGAAGCTACAAACTAAACAAGCCAAAACTTATGTACAAGACTTACGAGGGACTCTCATTTACAATTCGTATAACTTCAAATCATGCCCATTATAGGTTAGGGGAAGAACATAACTATCTTAATATGCTAATTTGAAAGAGTTAGGCCCTTTTACCTCTTGAATTACAAATGGTCCTTTCCATAGAGATTCAAACTTTGCATGTGCCCCTTTTGGTTTCCTTTTTCTGTCCCAAACCAAAACCTGATCACCGAGCATGTATTTCCATGGCCTAGCTCACCTGTCAAATATTTTCTTGACCCTCATTTGATGTTTTGTGATACAATCAACTAACTTGTCTCTTTCTTCATCAATTCTCATTAGATGCATAATCCTTTTCTCCAGAGAATCCTGAAAATAGGCATCATCAATAACAGTCTGTAACTTGGTAGCTGCAAGTTCTAAAGGAAGTGCCACCTGAGCACCCACGCCATAAACCAATTCAAAAGGTGACATCTCAATATCTTTTTTCGAAGATGTACGATCATCCCAAAGAGCTTCACACAACTTTGAAATTTTCACTCACCAACTTCTTCATAATATTTATGAGATTTTTATTGCTAGACTCTACCTGTCCGTTACCCTGAGGTAATAATATGAAGAATGAGCGAGGGATATCCCATGATCATAGAAAAATAATGAAATCTCAGCAGAAGAGAAATTAGTTGCATTATAAACCACAATTTTTAGAGGAACTCCAAATCGTACCAGAATATTTTCTTTAAGAAAATTACAAACAATTTTAGAAGTCGTCTTCCGCACTGGAATGGCTTCAACCCATTTGGTGAAATAATTCGTGGTTGTTAGTATGTGTGTATGTCCCGCACTTGAGGTATGTGACAAGGGACCTATAAAATCCAAACCTCACTGTTTGAATGGTTCATCGACAACTACTAGTCGAAGAGGCAATGCTGCAAGTTGTGGTTTACCTGTGAATAATTTACACTTTTCACACCTGGCTACCCATGCGTATGTATCTTGAACATACCTGGCCAATAATAGAAATTTCTCAAAATTTTGTAAGCACTTACCGTTGATGAAAAATGACCCCCATAGGTTTCATCATGAAAGGTCTTCAATAATGACTCTTGAAGTGACTTATCTACATAGCGCAATAAAGTTCCATCCAAACCCCTTTTGTACAACACATCATTAAAAATGACATATTTGGCAGCTTTTAGTCTAAGGTTCCATTTCTCTCTTGAAGAAAGATGTATTGGACAATCCCCATAGGTTAAATAATATGCAACGTGTGCAAACCAGGAATCTTGAAGCCCAACAAACAAGACTAAGGGCAACTCCTCAGTCACTTCGCTCTTACTTTCAACAATCAACCTGCATAGACCTTGCCCCCTCACTAATTTTGTTGGTTTAATAGCCAAGTTAAACTCCTGAATCTTGGACACCCATGAAGCTCTATTATTCACTCCTATATCCTATTGTGTCAAGATGCTCTTAACTGCAGAGTGTGGTACATAAACAACCACATGAGAATGAAGAATATAATATCTGAATTATTTTACGGCTTTTATAACTGCATATGCTTTTTTTTTTTTTTTCCATCAGGGAATATTTTAATTCATGTTTCTTTAGGGGAACGCTCATGAAATATATTGGGACTTCTTCATTATCTTCATTTTTTTGCAACAAAATTCCTAACATAGTATGTTCTGAAGCATAGCAATAGATAATAAAATCCTTTTTAAAATCTGGATTGACCAGAATAGGTGCATGAGCAATGACCTCCTTTATTGATTCAAATGCTTTCTTCCCCTCTTCATTCCATTTAAATGTCTTCTTTTCACTCATTGGGTATACAATATACCTAGAGGTTTCTGCAAAATCCAGAACGAATCTCCTCAGAAAATTTACCTGTCCAAAGAAAGATCTGACTGCATTTTTGTTTGATGGTAGACTTAACTGCTGAATTGCCTTTACCCTCTCAAGGTCTACTCTTACTCCTTCTTTAGAGACGATGTGACCAAGCAATTTACCTTCCTGTCACCCCGAAAAATTATTTTTTTGGATTTAAGGACACTCCATGTTCACGACACCTTTATAACACTTGCCTCAAGTCTCTTAGGTGATGCTTTCTTCTCTTTGAAAAGACAGTTAAATAATCAAGATATACAACAATTATCTTATCTTTGAAATGACCAAAGGATAGGTCCATAGCCCGCTGAAAGGTCGCCCTTGCATTAATCAGACCAAATGGCATTCTGTTATAAGCAAAAGTACCCTAGGGAGTGATGAAGGCAGTTTTATGTTGATCACTTTTTAAAACACTGATATGATTATAACCAGAAAAGCCATCAAGCATGGACATCATTTCTGAACCTGAAACCGTTTGCAAAATATGATCCATAGCAGGTAACGGGTAATTATCTTTGAGACTGGCCTGATTCAGGTTCCTGAAGTCCACACAAATTCTTATTTCCCCATTCTTCTTCTGGATTGGAACAATGCTGGCTATCCATGTAGAATGGTGAATAGGGTATATAATCCCGGCCTTCAACATTTTATCTACTTCCTGAAATATTGCTTCAGCTACTTTGGGATTAAAATTTCTGAGCTTTTGTTGGAAAGGACTCACACCCAGTTTAGGGGAATGTGATGTTGAAATTTTCCTTCCTTGAAGTTTTTCAGGTCATCGTAACACCAAGCAAAGACATCTTTATATTCCAACGAGAGAGCAATGAACCTCTCTTTCCCTACAGGTGTGCAACATTTTCCTAGATTTATATACTTGGGATCTTCCTCAGTGCCAATGTTAATCCTTTCATAACCTCCAACATCTTGAACTGCAGGAATCTGTTCATCTTTTCTTTTCTTATAAGCATCATGTCGATCAAAGAGACATTCTAAATAGACCAACCCTTTAGGAATCTTGTTTCCTTTTAACTGCATAACCCCGTCAGTTAGCTCTTTGGCCCGCTCTGGTGAAAACTCTTTGCATTCTGCATCTAACCCTTCAAAGAATGTATTAGCAAATGTTTCAACGCACTGCATGAAATTGTTAATTTGTTTATCATTTTCAAAAACCTGCCAAAACTTAGAATTATTAGGCACACTAGGCCGATATATCAACTCCACTCGATAGGTATCATTGGTAAACTCAAGATGAGGAATCAATAAGGAAGCTAATAGTGCTAAAGAATCGACTTTGGAGTTTTGTTCTCTGGGAATGGCCTCAATAGAAAATGTATCAAGAAATTCAATTTCATCCCAAACTCTGTTTCGGTAATGCTTCAATCTCTCATTTTTCACATTGAACAATCCTATGACATGTTTCACAATCAACTCCGCATCTCCCTTGACTTGGAGAAGTTTTACTCCCAATTTCTTTGCTTTGGCTGATCCCAACAATAAAGATTCATACTTTGTCGTGTTGTTTGTATTCTTAAATTCTAGTTTGAAAGAAAAAGGAATGTGAGTACCAGAGGGAGGAATAAGAACCACCCCTGCACCAGAACCTGACGTTGCACAACTCCCATCAAACTCCATCAACCGTAAATTTTCTTTTGCCTTTGGCTGTGATACACTTCCTACTGCTTCATTATCAGACAAAAACATGTAATTTCCAAATTGACATTCATGATACAAATTTGTGCCCTTGGGTCATCAAAAGGAAAAACAATGAACTTAGATTTAGGTTCAGGCTGCAAAATGACTCGTTGTTTTCCTACAAGAATAGTGGCTTGAGACCAATCCATTTTTATCTCACCTCCTAAGTCTCTACATAATGTGCGACTTAATAACATGCCATAACTTGCAACAATGTCAGCTATTAGAATAGTGAGCTTGATTCTTTTATTCGGGTGGGCAACAAGAACTACTTGAGCATCTTTAATCTGCCCTAATAGAGGTATTTGTTTAGAGTCCATTGAATAACACCTACCAAAAAAATTCGTCAAGGATAACCCCAACGCTTTGGCTACTGCAGAGGGCATTATGTTATCTGATGTGCCTGAGTCTATAATACAGTTGTTTAATTTATGATCATTTATATACAATGATATATAAAAAGGCTCAGGTTTTGATTCACTAATAGGTAAAGTATCATCAGTTTGAAGGGCAATTATTTTAGGAGTCACTTCAGGGACATTAGGCTGAATTGACACTTCTCTCTGGGATGACAATGCAACATTTACTGACTGTTGTGCTCCATTAGCTTGTAATACATTATCTCGTTTTACAAACCTCACAAGTTTATCCAATTCTTTGGGATTTAATTTAAGATACTCGACAGGTGTAATTTGGATCTGAGAAGATTTACAAAATTCTACAATATCAAAAGAACTTTCTTTTTCCATAGATTTTACTAACTGAGACTCTTGAGGCTTTTGGTCATTGTTATGAAATCTGGAAATAATTTCCTTACCTTTTGAATTTATGGTAGAAGATGGAGAAACACCATGAGGTTTTACATTCTTTTGATTTATTGTTAGCACAACACACGAAGGATCCTCTAAAGTAACCAAAATGTCACCTCCTCTTTTTGAATCTGACTCTTACTCTAGGAAGTGGATTTCAGAGTCGCCAGGTTGCCTAAAAGATTCTTCTTCACTTAGTTCATTTGAAAAATCTTTTGAACTAATCAGTTGTGCATATGTCACCATTTTAGGACAAGAATTGCCATCATGCTCATTTGTAAGATGAAAAACACACATACTCCCCTTTGGTGGTGGGGCATCAATTGCCAATCTTTGCTGGGTTGGGGGTAATTGTAAAGATTTATTTCCAATCCCCAGAGATTGATTGGTATTTCTCCTGGGTATGTCTTGATAAGGCGATGAATAAGATGTACTTGCTTTAGGTAGATGTCTCTTAAGAGTTATTACATCATTCATCAGTCTCTGGATTATAGGGTATGAAGAAGTAGAAGGTTGAGCATTAGGCACCTGTACTTCTCTCTTCCACTTTCTTGCAGTGATCAAATCATCTTCCAATTCAACGACAAGAGGTTTGGCATCATTCAAGGTTGCTACTCTTTGTCTACGGATCAAAAAACATATCTTTGAAGGCATGGAATTTATAAAGAGACACTTCAGATTATCATCTGAAGGCTTCTGATTAATAGGAATCTTATGCACAATCTTATCGAATTTTGCTACGAAATATCTCATTGATTCTGGAATCTCTTTTTTTAACTGGGCCAACTGAGCCAAAAGAGAGTGTTCATCCTCCTCTACTTTGAACCTTGCTTCAAACCTTGTTTTCAAGTCATGCCAATTCATTATTACTCCATTCAGTAGATGATAGAACTAATCCGCAACAAATTCGGTTAATGTTTGTACAATCAACCTTACTGCAACATCTTCATGTTAGACAACTATTATACCACATGCAACATTGAACGCATTTAAGTGTTCATCAACTAAGGTCTTCCCATCATCACTAAATCTTGGCAAGTGATCTCTCGCTCCTTTGGGAAGAGCATTCATATTTAAACCCAAGTTCAGTGGACCTATTGTTGCCTCCCAAGGATTGTTTACTGACATTGGAAGAATGATATTGAGAGGAGTCAGGTTAATTATACTAGGTAGAGTAATACCATGTGAGGTTAAAGCCTAACAAACTGAGGACACAGAGAATGAAGGGGATGGAGAAGGAGGTCTACTTCTTGATCGTCTTCAAGATGAAAAGGAAGGATGAAAATTCAAGTTTTGCAATTCTTGAAAAACAAAGTCAACAATCCCTTCTCGCCTTTAAGACCTTGTGTACCTTCTTGACTCCGGTCTGTATAAAATGCAAAACTTTGATAACACCTAAAGATTCTTAGAAACTGACAATTCAATTCTTGATATTCTATAATCAAGCAACCAGTCTTATGATTCGACTCCCCAGCAGAGTCGCCAAAAATCAGTTGGTTAACAAATTTGCCCCTTTCTTTAAATTACATTAAAATTACAATATGATTCTTGCACACCCCTTTATGAAAGGAAAACAAATGAACCAACAGTTGGGTGAACCAATTTAAGGTTTAACCTCTACATTAGAGGGTAGCTCCTCATGAGATTTAAAATGAATTTTTATGCAGAATATTTAGAAATGAATACACTTTTCACCAGAAAGCGCGAAAGGCTTTCACATTCATTCATCAACACAAAGGAATGCTATGAAGACTGGAAGGAATATTATTGAAGATCTATTTCAAATGTAGAGCTCACATACTTCTACTTCCACACATGTTCATTCCATAAACCCAGAATAAAGTAAACTCAAAGCAGTATAAATGCTGATCGATTCTCACTCATGCCTTACAGGACAAGGGGGATCAGTACCACTTAAACATCAATGAATTTCCTTATAAGCAATGAAATCAATGAATTCAGAAACACAGAAATAACTGGTAATGAAATGATATTTTTGCACATCAGCAAATATCCCAACTGAGATTGTCAATTCTTCCAATACATAGATTTTAAGATTGCATACGATAACTGTAGACGTATAAAAATGACCATATTCCTAAATGAATATTTTATGATTTAATTAAATTATCCACATTCCTCTATTAAATTAAGTAAATTACTCAATTTATTTAAATTAAATTCACCATACCCATTTAATGAATAAATCATTTTATTCAATTAAATTCCCCCTATCCACTTTTAATTAAATTCAAATTTAATTAAATAGTTATCCTAAATTAAATAAATCTAATTTATTTAATTACAACCAAATTGAATGAAATTCATTAAATTCAATTAAATCCTATTATCCCTCCATCCACTTGCAAAATCCTACATCTCCCACTTGCCTTCCTAAACCCCTTTCTAATCCCTTCTAAACTCTTCTAATCGATTCTAATTAGCCTAACCCATCTTCTAAACTTTGTCACATCCCTAAGCAAGGGGAGGTCACTTCTCAAATCCTCAAAGTCTTTGATAACCATTAAAGGCTTCAAGCCTTCAACCACTTAATTCCTCAAAGTCTTTGATAACCATTAAAGGCTTCAAGCCTTCAACCACTTAATTCCCCAAAGTCTTCGTAACCATTAATGGTTAACTCAAACCCTCTTACATGGTTAAAGAATTTCTTTTAACTCAACCTTCATCCAACCCAAGGGTCTCATCAAGCATTTAATGCTTTGACCATGATTATCTCTTAATCATTTGCACAAGGGTTTATCCTTGGATTAACTCTTAATCCATTGGGTAATCTTAATTTAGGCTTGACCCTTACCTTCTAGATAACCATAAGGTCTTCTCAGGCATTTAATGTCTCCAACCCCTTCTCTCAACCCAACCCTATGTTGACACTTGTCACCATTTCATTGGTGCAAATTGCAAACATGGATCCCCAACTTTCAAACTCAACCCTTGATCAACTCTTTTAATCTTGACCATCCATTGCCCTGTTTTTGCTATAAATAGAGCTCTCATTCCTCCATTTTGATCAATCCAAGTTTTTAGTATCACACTTATGCTCAAATACATTCAAGCTTTCATATATCATTTCTATGCTCATCATTTTAGCCTCTCTTTAACTAGGAATTAGTCTAAATATGCATGTTTAGAATATTTTCTTTATCATTTACTTCAATCATAGACTAATATATCATGTTAGGATATTATTTATACTAACCTTGTCATCTTATAATCTAGTTTATTGCATTTCTAGAATCATGCATAGCTTAGGATGCATTTCATTCTAAAATCTATCAAAGCATCCCTCGTTCTTACATTTGCCATCCCTAAACCATTTTGCTCAGTGATCTGAGAGCAAAAACATTGGTTTGAGGGACATTGTAAGATAGAGAACCATGGGACCCACCTTGGGAAGCTGAGTTATACTTTATGACTCCATAGCTTGCACCAAGAAGTCCTCTGTGTGTGTGTGGACAAGTCTTTTAGAATATTTTCACATATTGAGTTCTATCGACTCACTTTTCCCGCATACATTTCTGGTGCCCACCGTGGGGCACAACCCCATATATCAAATCGGTTTTTAAATTTAACCACTTTTGCAAGCACGTGGGAAAAATGAATTAGCGTGTTAAGTTGACTGTTTAGCGCATCCAGTTCACTGTTTAGCGCGTAGAGTCCATCATCTAGCACGTGAAGTTTATATATTAGTGCATCAAATCACTAATTTTCTTGTAGGTCTCGGTGCGGGAGAAAAACAGAGCTGCGCTTTCGACGCACAGAGTAGCGCATCCAGAAAACAGTGTAGCGCATTGAGACATTATTTTAGCGCATTTAGGTTATATTGTAGCGCGTTCAGTTCTTTCTGTAGCGCATCACAGATAGAAGGCAAAAATTAAAATTGTAACCGAGTTTAAAGTTAGACTTGTTGAAGTCCACAAAATCCTATATTTTTCTAACTATTGTGGTGGGTATTTTACAGGATTTCTGACATCTTATTGCAGGGAGGAGCTTAGTGTTATTTTTAGAATTATAAATTGTTTAAATTTTTACTAGCTTGTTTAAGTTAGTTAGAATTTAAAATCTTTTTAATTCTTGTTAAATAAAATTGAACTCACCTTATTTGGGCTATAAAAAGAACCACAAAAACAATTTTTTCTTGCTTTTCCTAGGAAGACAAAATTTTCATTTTGGGCTTTAAAAAAGAACAAGTCAATTTTTCATTTTTGCAAACAAAGGTGTTTAAAAAGAACTTCACCATCCTTTGGTGCATAAAAAGATTCACTTTAAATTTTTGCAAAGTAAAAGAATCACACATGTCCGAAGTCATTGGCAACTAAAGAGGAAAGATCTTCCCCTTTTGATTGATTTCTTTTGTTGATGAAACATCGAATTTACTTTGTTGACCAATCCTTTTTCATAGATCAGAAAATCATTGCCTTAAAAAGATAAAATAAACACCATGTTTTCATGGAGCAACATCTCCATATAGATTTTAGCAAATCATTGCCTTGAAAGATAAAAAGAACCTTGTTTGTCTTGTCTTGAAAGTGGAAGGAATATGCTCTCCCCTTAACTGGGTGATCAAAAATCCAGACCACTCTTAAAAGCTTTCTGTATTTCAAGCACAAATCCTTTAGCAGGCCTGCCTTCCCGAGGAGTTGAAATCAACTCTTAAAGTCGTTTATGGCCGGTGTGAAGGGAACGACCTAAGTGGGGAACGACTTTGATGCCAAGAATTCCAACCCACTATAATCAAACGTGGAAAGTGACGAAAATCCTTTTTAACGGTTGCGCGCAGCAATTAGCCTTCCCCCAGTATCCTTGAGATATGTAAAGCCTTTGTTCTAAAGGTTGGGAAGCCTCCTGAAGGATTTTATCACTGACGGCCGAATGGGAAGCTTGATTACGAACCATAGAAATAGAAGCTTCGAACCGAGTCAGTAACCAGACATTTATAACATCATAGTGCAAGGGTGGGGAAGAATCCGCCCCTAAGATTACTCACCATATATCTCCCAAGATAACTACTCAACTGTGAAGCGATTCACTTTGGGTTAATTTCTAGCAAAAGGCAAAAAAATGGGCGCCCTCTAAGGGGTGACACGGCTGTTTGAGCTGACGGAGTATCGAGACTAGTGGGCTATGATGTTATTTATGACCCTTGACTAAAGAGTCTTTTTGAAGTGTATTATTCGTATCCAAACCAATTAAAATATTGAGGATTTGAACACATCCTCACAGAACATACACTTTTTGCTAGATTAGGCAAAATGGTTGTACTTTTTGTGCAGGCTTGCATTTACTACTTCAGAAAATTATCCATCAAACTTGAAAAATTCACAACAAAAATTCAAAATTTGCAAAAAAAATCAACCAAAAGAAAAATCACGGCAGTTTAGCGCATAAGAGCAACTTCTTAGAGCATGAGGAACTTTTGTTAGCGCATCCAACCATTAAATTAGCGCGTCGGTTCCAAATAGTAGCTTTTCATCTCAAAGCAAAACATTGTGAAATCATTTAGCGCATCAAAGAAACAGTTTAGCACGTGGAAGCATCAGCTTAGCGCGTGGAGGCTAAACATTAGCACATCAGGTTCACAGGTTAGCGCGTTGCAGGCCCAGGGTAGCGCATAGATTTTTCAAAACAAATAGAAAACAATTTTGAACAGTCAAAACTTTAGCGCGTGTCTGGGGGCAGCCTAGCGCGTGTGGTCATTATTTTAGCGCGTGGGGTAAATTTTGTAGCACATATAGTCTTTGTTTTAGCGCGTGATCCAAAACATAAAAACAGAGGGCAGAACAGTGAAGAATTTTAAAATTTTTGAAAACATTTTCAAAAGCCTCTCATTACCAACAACATTTTTCATCAAAACAGAGTAGCCAAAACAAATCGTTAAGACTATTTCTTGAGCTAAATTTGTGTCAAAACAAACGTTGTAAAATCCTAAACGAATCGCACAATAAAACATGTCTATCTTATCATAATCTGGAAACCTCATCATTAGTATCAACAAGATCCTTTACCATCTTACGGATTTTATCTCACAAAAACACTTGTTTAAAATTTTCAAGTTGTCAAATCAAGTTTCCATATCGGGAGGATTTTATCCATATCATTTGACACACTTTGTCGTGAAGGGGCATCTAAACCTTCACTTTGATAGAGTAAGATTTGAAATTTTTCAAACAAGATCAAATGAATCCAAACAAATCAAAGGAAACCATTGATCACTCATGCATGACTAATCCTCATATTCTGAGAAGAAAGAACCTTTATCGTAACATCACGTTGAAGAAACAACAACCTAGTTTTTCCAAATTCATTAAGAGAAACAAGTTTTTATACATCAATCGTCAACTCTTCAAATCTCATCGGGTATTCCTTCATCACGTCAAACGTTATATCCAAAACAAATCCAATGAATTTGACAAAGAACCCTTGAAGACAAGAGCCTACTGTCAAAAGTCTGCTTTTAATCAAATCATAAACCACGGAGGAAAAATCAATCCAGCATTCTTGCCTGACGAGTGTATCACTTATAACACATCTCGACCAGAACCACCCACCCCCGAACAACATATCCACGAGGCTTTTGTCCCCTTCATCACTGAAAGTTTTTACTAAAATGCCTATTACTCGCTCTCAAAGAAACCAACAAAGCGAGATGCACGCCGAGTCTAGTATGAATCGAAGATTGTCAAATCCTTTTGAAATTCCACACTTAGAAGAACCTGAAATTTCTGAAGCACTTCTTCAGGAATGTCAAGAAAACCCTTCATTCCAAAAGCTTGTAGAAAGGCTCATGGAAAATGACAAAGAAAAATATCTGCTCATGCTTACAAGTAAAGGCGTTAAACTTCTCGAAGATTTAAACTCAAACATCTTTAAAACTGGACCTTGACAATATGCTTATCAAGAGCAACAAAGAGAAGACAAAACTCGTAACTTTGAACAACACATGCCTAAGCAATACATTTCAGAACAACGCATACCAGAAATGCGTATACCCGAACTAGAAACACTAGAGCAAAATATACCATTTACCACACCTTTTCAGCTGAGAACAAATACAAGGGAAGAACTTTTCCCTCGACAAGACAATATACCTTTGGCTGCCCTTACTCAACAAATGCAAATGTTGCAAAGGCAAATACAGGATATGCAACAAGGGACAACAGTGCGGTATTCTTTAAACAAAATCTATCCTTATCCATTCGATAGAAGATTGAACATGGTGCCTTTTCCTCCCAACTCAGATGTTCCCAAATTTGATAATTATGATGGGAAAAGTGATCCCCGAGATCATGTTCGAGAATTTTGCACCATGAGCCTTGAATTTGTCATGATGACACCTATTTGATGAGGTTATTCCCAAGAAGCTTGGGAGGGCAAACAA
This sequence comes from Cryptomeria japonica, assembly GCF_030272615.1. NCBI lineage: Eukaryota > Viridiplantae > Streptophyta > Pinopsida > Cupressales > Cupressaceae > Cryptomeria > Cryptomeria japonica. Next base: position 12,810,530 of record NC_081410.1, read on the forward strand.
TGGAATGGTTATCCAAAATTACACCACCCGTTAGATCATTTGATGAATTGGTTAACAAATTCATAACCCAATATTCCTATAACATCCAACATGCCATAACCATGCTCGATGTTTGCAACACCAAACAAAAGAACAACGAAACATTCATGGTGTTCTTCAACGCTGGCGACGTATGGTCTCCAAATATCCTCGAGATATTCCCGAAAAGGAGAAAATGGAAATCTTCATCGATAACTTGAATAGTGAAATGAGTTACAAACTAAAACTTCAATGCATACCATCTTTCGCTAAATTGATTGAAAATGGCATTCAAGTAGAGGAAGCATGTGTCAAAAAGGGAACACTCAAATTCTACAAGGAAGAAACAAACTCATCAAACTACAATAACCAGAACAACACCAACCTTGACAAATCTCGATTTTGGACTGGGAACAAAAATGAAGGCAACAATGAAACACATGATCCCAAATCTAAGCAACCAGTGCTCGCATTATCCGGGAATCCTCAAAACACAAAAAATCCTAAGAATGCTAATCCAAATGCTAACACATATGCACCAAACATCGATCAAGGACAACTCAACACAAACAACACCAATGATACTCAAAACAAAAACATGAATCCAGGACCTAACAACAATTCACGCCACAACACAAACAATTTCCAAAAGCGTATCTTCACACCACTGGGGCAATCACTAGAATCAGCATTCAGAGAACTTTTGGCACACAAGATTCTTTCCTTGCCTCCAATCAGTAACTATGAACCCCAAATCAAACCACCTTGGTGGAATGATTCACACTATTGTGATTACCATCATAACAAGGGTCATCAGACGAACGATTGCATGAGGTTAAAACATGTGGTGCAAGATATGATTGATCGAGGTGACTTAACAGTAGATGGTCTCAAAACAAATAGTGATCATGGAGCCTTTAAAAATCCTCTTCCAAATTATAACAAAGATGGAGCTTCAACCTCAGATAATACACGCGGAGCTCGTGTCAACCATATCTACAACAACACCATAAATCACATATCAGCTGAAGATCATCAAGTAAATGTCATCACCATCCGAGATAAGCGTGATCATGAATCTGTCAATGTAACAACCCGAACTCAGAAATATGTCTTGAAAGGACATACTGCACCTACAACTACCACACCAAAAATCCAATATGACTTGGTTAGCCAGCTACGTAAAACTCCAGCACAGATATCTATACTAGAATTGCTGAAACTATCACCAAAGCACAAAGACATATTAGAACAAGCGCTATTGGAAACTAATGTACCTCAAAATCTGGATACAGATAGATTTCAAGCTATGGTCGCCCATATGACAGGACCTCATAACCTCACCATCTCAGAACATGACGATGCTTCCTTAAGCCATCCGCATAATACTCCTCTCCATATCGAAGTCATTGTTTGCAAACACCGAGTAAAAAGAGTCTTAATAGATAGAGGAGCCGGACTTAATATATGTACTTTAAAGCTTATCCGTGCATTAGGCTTCTCAGAAGAATCTATTGATCCCTGCAAGAAGATTACCATAAAGGCATATGATGATGAGGAAAGGTCCTCTAAAGGAACTGTGATATTACCCATTCAAGTAGGACCAGTGCAAAAAGCTACTATATGTCAGGTCTTAGATATAGATCTCACCTACAATATTTTGTTAGGGCGACCCTGGATGCATGAAATGCAAGCAGTACCTTCTACATATCACCAGTGTGTCAAATTTCCTTATGACGGACAAGAAGTCTCCATATCTGCTGATCACAATCCATTTCAACATTGCAACGCAATTGGGGCAGCCCAAGACAGTTTGGTTCCTCATAATAGAGAGAAACAACGATCTTTAACATCAGATCTACAAACAGCAAAGTCCAACTCATTATTTGGAGACTTCAAACAGAAAATACAAATCAAAAACCAAGGTATGGGAGAATACTCTTTGGAGCCTTTATGTTTGGCTGAATTGCCAACATCACCTAGATCTCATGGATTGCCTACTACATCAACACATCTGGTCACTCAACCCATCACCAAATTTGATGGTACCTTTATCCAATTGGGCACTCTAGCACATGAATCAGAAGACAAGGACGTTCTTAGCTGGTTATACAAAGATGAGAAAGAAGATAATAGAGTAGCTGCCCTGGACATTGTTCTACCTACACACCTATATGGAAAAGGATACTTAATCATGTAGCAAATGGGATATGACGGTAAAGGACCTATTGGGAAACGCAAGGAAGGAGTCACTGAACCTATAGATCTTCCTTCACGGCCCAATGGAAACAAATCAGGATTGGGTTGTGAGCTCACTTTTCTATTAAAAAGGCCACCCCACCTAACTATAAAACCTCAATGGAAAGTAAAGATGAAGTACAAAGAAGAATCCTGGCAAGAAGCACTCTTTGAATCAGCAGAAACAATCCGCAAGGTACGGGAATGTCAAGATCAGAAGTTACATCAAGAAAAGCTTCTAAAACACAAAAGGGCCATATCTGCAGCAGTAGCTCATATTCAAACACCAATATCTCAAGAAACAATAAAATCATCTCCGGATACCATCATTCCTCCCCGAGGAAGCACAGTCTATGAACAAATACAGAAAATAGAAGACGGATCTGACACAGAATCAACAAAAACTATCAAAATGGTATCTATCATCAAATATTTGTTTTCACCATACAACATACCAGTTTACAACACTGATAGAATCTGGGATGATGCCTCGGAGACTGATTCCAATGAATATGAATGGGGTACCTGCTCCAATGCTACTACAGATATCCTTGATGATACTAATTCTATATCTCTTTCTCAAGAAGAACATAACGCAGACGATAGACCTCTTGAATTTGGATTGCAGAATATCTATGATGCCAGGGAAAGCGAACAGAAATATTATGAACAAGTCTATGTGGAAGATAATACCATCGAAGACCTCAACGAAATCGTAGACTTCTTTAAAACCAAGAACAATCACGATGAAAACTCTGTCCTAACACTTACCATAGTAGAACTTGATCCACCTAACGATTCCTTACCACTTATCTTTCCTGACCTCATCGACTGGGATGAACCTGAAATCCATGATATACCAATTTTCCCAGATGATGAATCTATTATCCATTACCTATGTACCGTAAATCCGGAAACAGGCTCTACCAATGAACAAAGTAACGATGTCTACCAAGTCTCTCAGTCGCAAAAATGGACCAAGTAAAAGATCTAATGCTGAAAACCAGTCAATGGCAGTTATAGATCACAAAAAAGTAAAAATAAAGGACGCATCAGAGGGTGAAAACCTTTTTAAGGCACCTAACGATGGGAGACTTGACACTCTTCCTGAGCACTTTCATGAACGATCACCCATATTGATTGAGTCCACTCAATCAATCAACATTGGTACCACAGACGCAGTCAGGAACCTACACCTTGCAGAATCTCTGACAGAGGAAGAAAGATCAACATTCATCATTTTCTTTAAAGAACAACAAATTAACTTTACTTGGTCATATGCTGATATGCCCGGAGTGGATCCACACTTAATCATGCATCACCTGTCCATCTCTTCAGGAGTTAAACCAGTCAAGCAAAAGCTATGAAAGATGAATCCACAGGTGGCACTCATGGTCAAAACTGAACTAAAGAAACTATTAGATGTCGGATTCATCCGACCCATTGACTATGTAGAATGGATTTCAAACATCGTTCTAGTATCAAAACTAGATGATAGTATCAGAATATGCACTAACTTCAGAGACGTCAACAAAGCTTGTCCAAAAGATGACTTTCCTCTACCCAGTATCGACATAATGTAGATCTCACAGCAAGCCATGCAATGCTCTCACTAATGGACGGTTTCTCAAGCTATAATCAAATCAAAATCGCTCCAGAAGATCAAGATAAAACCGCGTTCACCTGTCCTTGGGGAACGTACTATTGGAATGTTATGCCTTTTGGCTTAAAGAATGCAGGAGCCACTTATCAAAGAGCAATGACAACCATATTCCATGACATGATGCATACATTTATGGAAGACTATGTGGATGATTTACTAGCTAAATCCTTTACCAGAGCAGAACATCTCAGCATCCTAACAAAGATATTTGATCGATTGGAGAAATTCCAAGTCCGGCTCAACCCTAAGAAGTGTGTCTTTGGGGTTACATCAGGCAAGTTACTAGGCTATATAGTCTTAGCTAAAGGTATCGAAGTAGATCCAGCAAAGGTACAAGCCATTATGGACATGCCACCACCATAGAATATCAGTCAACTCAGATCTCTACAAGGACGACTTCAATCAATCAGGCGATTCATCATTCAACTGGAAGATAAAATTCTACCATTTAACCATTTACTACACAAAAATGTACCATTCAGATGGAAGACCAAGTGTCCAGAATCTTTTTACCAAATCAAACAATACCTGATGAATCCACTAGTTCTAGTACCACCAGTCGCAGGAAAGCCACTTATCCTATATATCTCAACAACAGATATATCGTTGGGGGCACTATTGGCACAAGAAGATCAACAAGGAAAGGAACGCGCCATATATTATATCAGTAGGACATTGAATGGCTATGTACTCAACTATACATTCATTGAAAAGGCTTGCCTAACAGTGGTCTTCGCATCTCAGAAGTTCCGACATTATATGCTAGCACACACCATTAAGCTAGTCGCAAAAATTGATCCTCTCAAATATCTACTCAGTAAGGCAGCTCTTACAGGCCGATTGGCTAAATGGGTCATGATTCTCAGTGAATTTGACATCCAATACACGGAAAGACGAGCCATCAAAGGACAAGCAATTGCAGATCAGTTGGCTGAAGCACCGTTACCAGGCAAACACACCATAGAGATTGAATTTCCAGACAAGGACGTTCTTGCTCTTTCTACCAAACAATGGACCCTATACTTTTATGGATCCTATACCCCACATGGTTCAGGTGCTGGCATTTTGTTCATCACTCCTGAAGGACACACTATACCAGGATCATATAGACTTATGTTTCCATGCACAAATAATGTGGCTGAATATGAGGCATTGGTTATAGGTATCAAAATGGCCATAGAATGGAAAATCACAGAGTTAAAGGTCTATGGAGACTCACAACTAGTCATCCATCAAATCAACAACAATTATCAGACAAAGGATGACAAGCTACTACCCTACAAGCGAATGGTGGATGACTTCAAACAGTATTTTGTGCACATCACCTTTGAACAAATACCAAGGTTAAACAACAAAGCAGCCGATGCAATGGCTACTATCGCTTCACTACTACAAATTCCAGAGCAACAGAGTCGTTACGAGTTCCTGGTAGAGCAACTGTTCTCCCCCGCCTATGACCACTCTAAGTCCCAGGTTATCTATGCCTTGACTGATTCAGATTCTCCGTTATATGGACCGATATACGACTACCTCAAGCACAATATCTTACCAATTGACCAGTCTCGTAACCAAAAACGTAACTTTATCTGACAAGATGCCCATTACACCCTTACCGCTGATACTTTGTATCGTCGAGGTCTAGATGGTACTCTTCTTCATTGCCTTGATCGTAATGATTCTGATTCTGCTTTACACGAGCTTCACGAAGGTATTTGTGGCATACATTCAAGTGGTACTACTCTTGCTAAAAAGCTTCTACGGATGGGATACTACTGGCCTACAATGGAGAGAGACTCATATCACTTTACCAAGAAATGTCCTAAATGCCAGATCCATGGTAATCTGATACATGCACCAGCACAGGAACTGCAGCCATTTACAACATCCTGACCCTTTTGTCAATGGGGACTAGACTTAGTGGGAAAAATTCATCCTTCATCTTCAAATGGACACAAGTTCATTATAACAGCAACAAAATACTTTACCAAATGGATAGAAGCAGTTCCCATGACCACAGTGACTGGGAAACAAATTGCCTCTTTTATCTTCAATTATCTGATCTGTAGATATGGTATTCCAAGTTCAATCATCACAGATAATGGTCGGCCTTTCAAAAACCAAGATGTCCAAGAACTATGTGAAAAATTCAAAATCCAACATAAGTTCTCTACACCATACTACCCACAGGGAAATGGTCAAGTGGAAGCATCTAACAAAACTATCCTGAAAATCCTCAAGAAAACAGTGAATGATGCAGGCAAAGATTGGCACGTCCAACTCAATCCAGCACTTTGGGCATACAGAACCAGCATCCGCACACCTACAGAAGCAACACCATACTCATTGGTATATGGATCCGAAGCCATTTTACCCCTAGAAGTAGAAATCCCATCTCTCAGAGTCTCTTTGAAAGGCTTAATCCCAGATGAAGAGTATCGAGTTAACCGACTGCAAGAACTTGAACTATTAGATGAAAGACGTCAGCATGCTTATACTCATCTCAAAGCATATCAACAATGCATGTGCAGGAGCTACAATCACAAGGTCATCCCCCGCAACTTCAAAATTGGTGACCTAGTCCTCAAAGAAAATCCAAGAAATCAGCAAGATCGAGAAAATAAAGGGAAATTTGAACTTAACTGGTTGGGTCCCTATGTTATCATATCAGTCTATGGATCAGGTGCCTATCAGCTAACAACTTTAGAAGGAGATATGCTCGACGAACCAACTAACAACATCCATCTAAAGAAGTACTACACTTAAGTAACATAGTGCACGGAAAAAAGCCAAAAACAAGTAAAAAAGTAAAAAAATCCAGAAAAAACAAAAACATAAAGTACAATAAAAACAAATGGTGAAAACCTGGTAAACAGGCGCTCTTGTGAAAGAATGGCTCCTCTATCTATCTCCATACCATTTTATCCGTACAAACACTATCGGCCATCGCCCAACACTTAGCAAATATCCATTCAGGACATATTTAGCGTAGTCACTATCCTGGTTTATCCATATATATCCTCTTACCACAAATCCACCATGGCTTGGAAATCACTGTACATATTCACATCAAGAGGCACACTCAGCTAGGGGCATTTAAATCGTCTGAATATTGCAAACATTCCAGACATCAAAGCTATTTGCAAAACTCAAAAGCATGACATCCAACAAACCAAAACTACGCTTCATCGCAAAAAAAAACAAAACAATTCACAGAAATACTAAGGATGGATGATTTTCTAAAGTACTGGATGTTGCATTATAGCATAAAATCTTGACTAGTTTTGCATTTTGAACTTTCTCGATTATTGGATTCTCTTCCTTGTCTCACTAAATGCTTCAAAGCTAGAGATCATGAGGAACTTCCAATATTTTCTTAGTCTTCTGTCTGAGAGGCGATCGCTTGTATTGTGTGAATACTTGCCTCGAGACATGATACTACAAATATCACTGAAGGCTTGATTCCACTTCATGCATACAAATGATTTAATCTTGTCTGTTTACACAATACGCACTCAGGTCGTCCTGGTTCAATTATACCTTGACGCTTGTGCTATCTTGCAAAATCAAATATCATGTAAATTTTTTTCAAGTCATTATGGTTCAATTATACCATTATGCTTGTATAAATTTTCAACATATCCTAAAACAAATCAATGCTCCATGATGATATCTACAAAAACAGCACATAAATATGGCTATATCGGATGGCAAATACAGAATGAGGATGCTACCAAAAACATAATTGCATATCATTTTAAAATAGTTGCATATCATTTTAAAAAAAGCTGCATATTATTTTAAAATAGCTGCATATCATTTTACATTTAGTTGCATATCGAATCATACATCTCATTTTCAAGATACATCTCACAGCATATCAAATCATACATCTCATTTTCAAGATACATCTCACAGTATATAAAAGCATACATCCTGCATCATACATTATATCATATATTTAAGCATTGTATCATCATCACATAAACGAAATAACCCACATAACATGTATCCATATAAACACACCACATGATCAAAGAAAATGGTGTCGTATATATATATATATATATATATATATATATATATATATATATATCTCAAAAATGATCAAAATGTACAAAATGTATCAACACTGTGTCCAATACAAAGAATACAAATGATCAAAAATACAAAAGAGACCATGTCTCTCAAGTATGACTATCCCCGGACGGCGATGGTTTGGCTCTGGATGTCCCCGCTCCTGGATCCCCAGGAGGGTCCTGTCTCGGTGGCCCTGTGACACCTCGGCTCTCAGACCGCGACCCAGTATCTCGAGATCGACTAGATCTCGACTGTGCAAAGCTCTGTACTCGACGATCCCTGGGTACCGCTGCCTCATAGTGCCGCCGATAGTACTCCGCCTCCTAAGCTCTCAATGCTAACTCTCTTAGGGTGTCTCTCATCGGACCACCCGCCGCTGCTCTCTGCATACTGGATACCAGCTCCTCTACTCACCCTCTCCGCTCTATCTCCGTATCTCGCTCAGTAATCAACTGCGCAATCTATCGCTGATATGTCAAAACCTGTGCCTGCAGCTACTGAACAGTCACCTAGAGGGTCCGAATCTGTGCATCCTCAACATGTGTAGGGACCCGAACCCATAGCGGTACCTGTGCAGGGGCAACCCCTCCCACTCTGCCTGTCCTCGGTGTTGGAGGTGGGAGCACATCCGTCCTCCTCCTCTGTATTGGTCGCCTCGCCTCATCCATGCCCCCCACTGCAGCTAACACCTCACCCACTCTCCCCTCTCCATCAGCTCCAATAACCAATCCACCTCTCCCCCTGTCTCACCGCTCTCTCCACACCCCTATCTACTCTCCTCCCTCTATCTCCCCGTCTCCCTCTGACTCCTCTCCCTCATCCTCGTCCTCCATCCTCTCCATCATCATCATCATCATCATCATCATCATCATCATCTCCCTCTCCCTCCTCCTCATCGGAATCAAAAGCTGGCCTCATCTCCTCCGGATTAGATATCCTGGCCACCGCCCGCGCAGCAAACAATCTAACAAACTCATTGGTCATACCCGCATCCAGAATCTCCGAGGCATAATCTCATATCTGCCCTGCCAACCCGACAAACTCCTCCACCGCCACTGCGCTATCAATGGTCGGACCCCAATCAGCTACATCCTGCCTCCGACGTGCATATAGGCAAGCTCCTTGGGGAATACCCTGCTGGCGCCCAAACTGCCTCAAAACTCGGGTCACCACAAACCTCTCTATAACAAAAGGGGTCCTCCCGATCAGGTATCTGGTCATAAAAACAAAGGGCATCTCCAGCCTGTCCTCCGCCCACACCTCGCATCCTGTATACAGTCACCATGTGACCGTATCAATATCATCAAGTATTCTCCTCCAATGCTCTAGTTTGCCCAGCTTGCACTGGACAACTAGACCCCTGTATCCATAGGCATACGCCGCTCCAACGGGCTTGTCTCTGTCTGCTAGTGGCCTCGTCGCTGGAATGTGCTCCTAGCACCATACCTGTAACAGTGTCACGCCAACTGACAAACTGTCGTAACCAAGGTATACCACCTCATGTAGGTCCCTATACAGATGGGCCAACATAGCTGATCCCCACGAAAATCTCTGACCCTATGTGACCATCTCCTCTAATACCAGCCCCCATCCCACAGAGAATCCCTTTGACCTGCGATCAGACAAAGGAATCCACCAATGAACCCTGCTAGTATGGATGGGAGGGGTGCGTAATCCAGGTCTAAAAACTCCTGCCACGGGATCTCATAACCGCAAACCGTCTCATCATGGAAAATACGGCGAAGAGCCTCTGTACCACCCTCCTCCGACTGCTCATATGGTAGTAGTGCCCCTACTACGGGAATGCGCAGGATCCTGTAAGAGTCCTCTGGTGTGACTGTCATCTCTCTGGTCGCAAAATGAAAGGTGTTCGTGTCACTATGCCACCTCTCTGCAAGTGCTGTCAGTATCCCCCGGTTCACAGTGAACCAAGGCATATCCAAAAGGGAGGTCAAACCACATCTCTTAATAATGTCCAGATCAGCTTGGGTCAACCGCGGTATCAATGTCCACGGTCTCGGAAATCTCTCCCGCGACTGCACCACACCCAATCGCTCCTATCAACAAGCAAAACAAATCCAATATTAGTTTCCATATCAAAACAAAGATATCAAAATCAAACTCACATCAACAACATGAAACAATTTGCTCATCTACATCAAGTTCAAAATCCTATCATTTCATATCAACTTGTAACACAACTCAAGTTATCACAAACCATATCAAAACTTGTAACACAACTCAAGTCTTCAAATCACATAAACTTGTAACACAACTCAAGTTTCCCACCCATATCAGCTTGTAAAACAACTCAAGTTTCCAACCCACATCAACTTGTAACACAACTCAGGTTTCCCACATTGAACTTGAAATAGGGTACGCAAATAAATCATATTTTGATCAAAACATCACATTGATATCTATACATAACTTGACATATCGCAAAACAAAACAAGTTATATCGACACTCATATTGGACAAATCCATAAAATCATGACAACACGACACAACAAATTTACAAACCACCTCATCTTGCAAAAAAATTTCTTGATGCGCTAAAAAAGACTCCCGCTGCGCTAAAATTTACCCACGTGCTAATCTATTCACCCTATGCGTTAGACTGACTCTACGCGCTAAATCTTTCCCCCCATGCGCCACCTAACCTACCCTATGCGCTAAACCCTACCCACATGCTAATCTATACCTCCCGGGCGCTACCTGTTTGACCCTATGCGCTAGGTTAAATGTGCTAAACCCCCTTACCTATGCGAACCCCTGTGACTCCTATGCGCTAGGTTAACACTACGCGCTAACCTACTGACCTGATGTGCTACCCGGCTATCGCCATGCGCTATTTTACGTCTATGCGCTAACCTATATTTCCTATGCGCTATCCTATTTTATTTCGGACGTGACCCTAAAAATCGACTTGATGTGCTACTTAAAACTTCGTATGCACTAATCTATGACTTTGACGCGCTAAAACGCTAAAACCGAGTTTTAAAAATAAAAAAATGACTAAAAACGACCAAATCAGAAATCAAAAGAGGGTAAAAAATGTTGACTTACTGGTGGTCCATACGCTGTAGGTCTCCAATACCTCCGAACACACTCGAAACGGTGTCTGGAATACGGAATAGGCATTTTCTCTTCAGACCAAATTCTCTTTCTCCAAAGTCAACAAGGCACAAATAAATCAAATCAAAGCTATTTTCCCCTTTTATAGGAGGAAAATGAAATTAGGGTTAGCCCAACGGACATGTAATATGGTCGTGGTCTCCCTTATACCCTAAAATTTGTAACTTATCGGGAGATGAATCAATTTGCACACATTTTACATCGACAAAATCCTACACACCACACACAACTCATCAAATTAAATCAAAAAATTTCAAATATTGATTCATCTCCCGAGGGGGCATCACCATCAAATATCAAATCTGGGGCATCACGCATCAAATCAAATCTGGGGCACGACTTGCAAATCAAAAGAGCGACACAAAATGGCATTTGATCATAAATCACGATAATGCATCATTTTCTTTGAAATAACATGTACACACACGTCACTTCAAAGAGGGGCAAAATGTAGACGTATAAAAATGACCATATTCCTAAATGAATATTTTATGATTTAATTAAATTATCCACATTCCTCTATTAAATTAAGTAAATTACTCAATTTATTTAAATTAAATTCACCATACCCATTTAATGAATAAATCATTTTATTCAATTAAATTCCCCATATCCACTTTTAATTAAATTCAAATTTAATTAAATAGTTATCCTAAATTAAATAAATCTAATTTATTTAATTACAACCAAATTGAATGAAATTCATTAAATTCAATTAAATCCTATTATCCCTCCATCCACTTGCAAAATCCTACATCTCCCACTTGCCTTCCTAAACCCCTTTCTAATCGCTTCTAAACTCTTCTAATCGATTCTAATTAGCCTAACCCGTCTTCTAAACTTTGTCACATCCCTAAGCAAGGGGAGGTCACTTCTCAAATCCCCAAAGTCTTTGATAACCATTAAAGGCTTCAAGCCTTCAACCACTTAATTCCTCAAAGTCTTTGATAACCATTAAAGGCTTCAAGCCTTCAACCACTTAATTCCCCAAAGTCTTCGTAACCATTAATGGTTAACTCAAACCCTCTTACATGGTTAAAGAATTTCTTTTAACTCAACCTTCATCCAACCCAAAGGTCTCATCAAGCATTTAATGCTTTGACCATGATTATCTCTTAATCATTTGCACAAGGGTTTATCCTTGGATTAACTCTTAATCCATTGGGTAATCTTAATTTAGGCTTGACCCTTACCTTCTAGATAACCATAAGGTCTTCTCAGGCATTTAATGTCTCCAACCCCTTCTCTCAACCCAACCCTATGTTGACACTTGTCACCATTTCATTGGTGCAAATTGCAAACATGGATCCCCAACTTTCAAACTCAACTCTTGATCAACTCTTTTAATCCTAACCATCCATTGCCCTGTTTTTGCTATAAATAGAGCTCTCATTCCTCCATTTTGATCAATCCAAGTTTGTAGTATCACACTTATGCTCAAATACATTCAAGCTTTCATATATCATTTTTATGCTCATCATTTTAGCCTCTCTTTAACTAGGAATTAGTCTAAATATGCATGTTTAGAATATTTTCTTTATCATTTAGCTCAATCATAGACTAATATATCATGTTAGGATAGTATTTATACTAACCTTGTCATCTTATAATCTAGTTTATTGCATTTCTAGAATCATGCATAGCTTAGGATGCATTTCATTCTAAAATCTATCAAAGCATCCCTCGTTCTTACATTTGCCATCCCTAAACCATTTTGCTCAATGATCTGAGAGCAAAAACATTGGTTTGAGGGACATTGTAAGATAGAGAACCATGGGACCCACCTTGGGAAGCTGAGTTATACTTTATGACTCCATAGCTTGCACCAATAAGTCCTCTGTGTGTGTGTGGACAAGTCTTTTAGAATATTTTCACATATTGAGTTCTATCTGTATATGGTGAAAATGGATAGCAAATAACAACAATATTGAAAGACTAAAATGGATTCAACCACTAAACCCTAGCCTAACAATGAACAAAGATCCACCATAACATATGAAGATAACCTAAGACAATGCAAATAACTCAAAATCACAAAGATTATACCATCACATGTCCACTAGGGTTTTAATCTCCATTCTTCCTATCTCCATTGATCTTGTTTGATATGCTTGCTCTCAGATTTTTGTATGCACAAGAGCTCAACAAAGAACGGAATGTGGTTGCAAGTAGAATTGTAGTGTAGTCAATTGATCAAGTAGTTAGGTTTTACAATGAAGAAAGCATCTCCTTAAATAGAAGACACAATATGAAATGGAGGGTTAAGATTGAGAGGTGTAAAAAAGGAGGTCGGCTAGGATTAGAGGGTAGGTATAAGAAATACCAAAATAATGAAAGAGGTAGGTAGTGTAGGAATTAAGAGATGAATGACATGTGTCATGTGTAGAAAAAGATAATGAATTAATTAAATAAATAAAGATTTATTTAATTAATAGAAGAAGTAGGACAATTAAATAAATAAAATATTTATTTAATTTAGGAAAGGGATAATTTAAATAAATAAATGTATTTATTTAAATGAGAAATAAGGCTAGAAGAGGATAAATGAATTAATTAAATAAATAAAGATTTATTTAATTAATAGAAGAATTAGGCTTAGATAATTAAATAAATAAAATATTTATTTAATTAGACATGACAAATTTAGGTGTCTACATTTTGCCCCTCTTTGAGACAATGCAGCTTGTCGCGTTGTTTCAAAGAAGATAAGATGAACTGATACAGAGTTGCCCCAGGATGGGAATTATATGCCCCCGCGAGAGATTGGATGAAAATGTCTGAAAAGATTGCAGACAATCTCTCGATAAGAAAGACGGGATAGAATGGACTGAGTGGATAATGTGACAAAGTCACAGGATAAAGAATACTGACTCGGGAAATGAAGGCCAGGGCTAGGGTAGGCTATAAGATAGACCACGGGCAAAAGACATCCTCATTGTCATCCACACCCTTAGAAGATCACAGTGCAGAGCGAGAAAAGAGCAGCAGCAGTCAGCAGCGATGGCATTCATTCATAGATTTGACCGTGTCCGCCGATTCCAGCGACCAGCCGATGCAGGAGAGCCGGTAAGTACCCGAAAACCTCCTCGTACTTTCACGCATTTCGAGTTTTGTCATAAATGCATGTTTAGGAGCAATAAATGCGCTAGGAATAGGATAGTTTAAAAGTGCAAAAACGCGCAACTGCGTCTGTGTCAGCGCCAGGCGCGTCTGTGTCCAATAGGCGCGTCTATGTCGGATCCAGGCGCGTCTGTGCCTAGAACCGCGTTTGTGTTGAATGCGGACGCGTTTGTGAAATGTAGCAGCGTCTGTGATTTTTAATAGCGTTTATGTCATGTAGGGACGTCTGTGTTCCCTGGTCGCGTTTGTGTCTGGCATAGGCACGTTTGTGTTCAAAAAGCGCGTCTGTGTTGCAGAGGCACGTGTATGCAGTCTATAAGCGCGTTTATGAGTTAAAAGCGCGTGTGTGTTGAAAAAGTGCGTTTGTGTGTTTAAATGCATGGTTTTAGTCTTTTAGGTCAAATCGGCAGTTCTGTGAGGAACATACGCTGTCGATTGGATAAGCTGCTGAGAGGATACACTCAAGCAGGTCCTCTAGGAAGATTAGGATAGATTAAGGCACTTTGTGATGAACAGGGAGCACCAGGATAGGCAGCACTTTGTGATGAACAGGGAGTGCGAATGTGAGTGACACTTTGTGATGAACAGGGAATGTCACACACGTAGTACTTTGTGATGAACAGTGAGCACTACTAGGATAAATAGCAACACTTTGTGATGAACAGTGAGTGTCACTAGGGTAGATAGCCATATGCATTTAGGTAGCGAGTAGCATTTTGTGATAAACAGTGAATGCCACGATAACTGACATGATTGAGTTGTTTGACTGCAGGAGTATTTGCCGATGTTGGAGTCACGGGAGAGATTCCCATCGACTCAGAGACTGCGACCAGAGTTGTCGATTCAGGACATGATTTCCATTGAGGAGATGGGTCTCACACATATGCTCTATGTGCCCGAGTTTCGGGCAAACATGGGGTTGCTGACTGCGTTGGCCGAGAGATGGCACTCAGAGACATGCACGTTTCACCTGCCGATGGGTGAGATGACAGTGACATTAGAGGATGTATATAGGATTCTACATGTTCCTATTGATGGAGAGTTGATCCCCTACGACCGTGACGGTGACAGGGAGACATTGAGACGGGTTTTTCAGGATCCTGAGTTGGAGATGCGAGCAGGTCATGTAGCCTGGGACACCATGACTGCCACAGGATTAGCATTGCCGGCAGTTGTTGGGGGAGTCATCAGTGGATATTTGTGTCCAGACAGGGCCACACGAGGATTGGCGGTGGGTTGGGGAGGGACATTGGAGACGCTGATGGCAGAGCACACTAGGTATGCATGGGGGCCATGTGTCCTAGCACATTTGTATTATGAGCTGCATCAGTTTGTATACCATGGATCAGTGGGTTTGGGCTGCGGTGTGACTCTCTTGCAGGTGTGGGCCTATGAGCACCTTCCCATCACACGGCCGATTCACTTCAGAGGCAGAGGACAGGGACAGAGTTTCGTGCACCTGTATGCCATGATTACATCCCAGCCTCGGATTGGGAGATTGGAGCACTGGAGGAGAGTTATTGATGATATCGACATGGTGATCTGGAGGCCGTATCTAGGATGCGAGGAGTGGGAGGATGACGCAGTGGAGCTGTCCTACACCTTCCGGAGTAGGTACCTGATTGGGCGGACGCCCTATATATTAGAGAGACAGCTGGTGGACAGGGTATGCAGGCAGTTTGGGCGGATCCAGCGGATGCCACGAGGCTCGGGCATGTATGCCCGTACGGTCAGAGATCAGGTGCAGTTTGGCCCACTGCTATCATATGATCAGGCAGTGATGCAGCTAGCGGAGATGATGCCGATGCCATGGGACATGTGGCCAGAGGTAGATGATGCAGGGATGGACGCAGAGTACTCTGCGTACTGGGCAGAGCATCCATTTCCCAGATTGACAGATCCGGCAGAGCCACTAGATGGAGAGGGTGGAGGAGAGGATGATGATGGAGGAGGGGATGGAGGTAGGGGCCGGCGGAGGCGGAGGGGAGTGGTGGGAGAGAGACAGGTAGCACCTCGGAGGGAGGATAGGAGAGAGCAGCTCCAGTGGTGAGAGGACGGGGTGGACTGCCCCTACAGGTGCCAGCAGCACAGGGTCCCAGAGAGGGACAGAGACAGGTGCAGCCAGAGGGATAGAGACAGGTACAGCCACAGGTACCTATACAGGCACAGGGACAGGTGCAGGCAGAGGTTGAGGGACAGGCACCTGTAGAGGAGGAGCCACAGGCAGAGGCGGAGAGCGGAGACTCTGAGGAGGATGAGGTGGTGAGGCTGCGGGAGATCTGCCAGGGCCAGGCAGATGAGATTGAGGATTTGGTTCGCGAGAGGAACCACCTCAGGATCAGGGTCCGAGACACAGAGCGGGAGAGGGATCAGGCCATCCAGAGATACACAGAGGCCGAGACAGCTCTGAGGGCAGGTAGGCGAGCAGCAGAGGATGCAGGGGCAGGCTACGCATATGTTCTGCGAGCCGGAGAGGAGATCGCCTACTGGAGGGATCTATACTATGCAGCCGTGCCTGCAGATCAGCGGGCTAGGAGCTTCCATAGATCGTCACGCACAGCGACGGCTACGGGAGGGAGCTGCACGAGACAGGCATCCAGCGGTGGGGTCATGGGGCCTCCACCACCACCAGAGAGACAGGGGGATCCTGGGGCGGGTCCATCTACAGCTCAGACTCCGTCGAGGCGAGGCGGCTCCGAGGGAGGGAGTTCCTCATAGCTATAGTGGGCTCCCATTGTATCAGTATATGTACCATTATTGTATTGTAGACACCTGCGGGTGATTCTTTTGTAGCCATATGATTCTTTTGACATCATTGTATTATGACACATTTGATTATATATGAGATGATTCATTTTTGCGGCAGCTATATGCATGTGTACCTTATGTGATGAGATGTTCTTATGTGATACCTATTTTATGATATAGATGCTTATATGATGCAATGTAATACATCTTTGTTCTTTTATGTTGTATATGTGATGCATGATGCAAATGTAAATGTATGTAATGCAAATGAATATGATAATGCAAATGATTATTTACTTAATGAAAATGTGAGATGTGCTAACATGTGTTGTATGCAGGATGTGATGCAATTGTGATATCTATATGTATGTATGAAATGCTTATATGTGGTGATGCAGGTGCAACTACATGAAATGCAAATGTTTTTGGTGTGTCATTATACTCAGTCATGTGATAGCGGGCTACGCAGACTCGAGAAGGACAATGGAAGTCAATCAAGAAAGGGGGATGGAAGACAGAAGATATGAACATGAAAAGAGCTTCTTGTGCGTTATCATCATTGAGCTTTATTATGGCAAAATAGGTTATGACAATCGAGGCATTTGTTCGGCCCAGAAAGTCATTGTACCTGTTTGCATGGAGATAAGACAGTCACAAACAAGGAATGCCCCAGTTCATACTAGACTCACAATGTCCTCATATCCTTGGACAAGTCATAGCATTACTAAGAGACAATCCACAGACAGCAAATGCAAATAGGTGACGATACCCCATCCTCGCCTTTCTAGTCAAAGACATCCTGGAGATAGAATCTCTAGTCAAAGACATCCTGGAAAAGCTAAAAGACATGTCACCAAAAGATAAAATCAAAAGAAAACCAAGACTCGACACCAACATCCACTGTAGTCCTCAAGTTTAGTGTCTCTTGTCACTTGTTTAAGTCTTATTCGATTGTGGTCACAATGTTCACTTTCACAAAAAGGATCGATAGCACTGAACCATATGTTGTCTGAGTCTGTTGAAAGATTCGATTTGTTGAAGCCCATTGTTGCTGCTGTGTCTCATCTGAAACTGACTGAATCCATGAAACTGATACTTTATTGCAGAGAATATGGAACTTTATTGCAGATCTGCGATGCAAATGCTGCTTTATTGCGGATTGTGCGCGGATAGACTGAAGAAAGCTGAAAGAAACTGTACTCCTCGAAACATGTGATGTTCTCAGTTCCACACCCATTACTAGACGTAGGAATTGGCCGTAGTCACAGATAGGATCTGATTTAGTATGGATGGAAAAGGGAGTGAAAAGGGAGGGTTATGGATGGCTAACCAATCTTAGGTAGATCAATAACAAGCCATGATGGGAATGGGCAAGTTTATTGTGAGCGAATAAGTTGTGAGTGTGTGCAAAGTGAAAGGATGAAATTGAATCCTGAAGGAGGGAGGAGCAAAGTCCCTGCGCATGGCGCTGGGAACCCAGTTTTCACCATGGTACTTGCCCAGGGCGCCACCGAAGTGGTTTTCACCGTTGGACGAAATTATTTCTCTTTACTTTTTTCAGTTTTTCAATTTTTTTTGTTGTCACAAGGCGCCTGTTTGCCAGGTTTTCACCAAGTAACGATTTTTTTGTTTTTATAATTTTTTTTGTATTTTTGAAATTTTTGATTTTTTTTTTTTTTTTTTGTATTTTTGAATTAGGATGTTCCGAAGAGCTTATGTGTAGAACCTGCGAAGGTGCATGCTGTTGATAGGATCCTCCAAGGGTTCACCTTCTGTAGTTGAGAGCTGATATGCCCCAGATCCATATACCGTTGTGATGATGTAAGGACCAAGCCAGTTGGGTTCAAATTTGCCCTTCTTTTCTCTATCTTGCTCATTCTTGGGGTTCTCTCTGAGGACTAAGTCACCTACCTCAAATGTGCGAGGCTTGACCTTGTGATTGTAACTGCGACTCATTCGTTGTTGGTAAGCCTTGAGATGATTAAAAGCAGTGTGTCGTCGTTCCTCCAGCAGTTCTAGTTCTTGTAAGCGAGAGACCCTGTAGTCTTCATCGTTGATTATGTTTCTCAAGGAGATCCGTAAAGAAGGTAACTCGACCTCAATAGGCAAGATGGCTTCAGCACCGTAGACAAGTGAGTAGGGTGTAGCTCCTGTAGGTGTGCGGACACTTATACGATAGGCCCAAAGTGCTGGATTGAGTTGGACATGCCAGTTACGGCCAGCGTCGTCGACTGTCTTTTTAAGGATTTTGAGAATTGTTTTGTTAGACGCCTCAGCTTGGCCATTACCTTGGGGGTAGTATGGTGTGGAGAAACGGTGAGAGATATGGAAGCGCTCACAGAGTTCACGAACATCCTGGTTCTTGAAAGGACGCCCGTTATCGGTGATAATGGAAGTAGGAATCCCGTATCGGCAAATGATGTAGTTCAGGATGAAAGTAGCGATTTGTTTCCCAGTAACTTGTGTGAGAGGCACGGCTTCAATCCACTTTGTGAAATACTCTGTGGCTGTGATAATGAATTTGTCCGTTGGAAGAAGGAGGGTGAATCTTGCCTATGAGATCGAGTCCCCACTGACAAAAGGGCCAAGGAGATGCAAGTGGCTGTAGTTCCTGTGCTGGTGCATGTATAAGGTCTCCATGAATTTGACACTGCTTACACTTCTTGACAAACTGATATGCATCTTTTTCCATAGTAGGCCAGTAGTATCCAGTCTTGATGAGTCTCTTGGCCAAGGTAGGACCACTAGTATGCGGACCACATATCCCTTCGTGTACTTCTCGTAACGCAATTTGAGCTTCGTCACTCTCTAAACATCTAAGGAGGGTGCCATCTAGACCTCGTCGGTATAGAATATCAACTAGGATAACGTATCGGGAGGATTGGCGAATGAACGTGCGACGTTGGTTGTTCGATAGATCGGGAGGTAAGATATTGTCGTGAAGGTATGTGAATATGGAACCATATAACTGGGATTCAGGACCAACAACACATATCATTTCCGTAGGAGTGATCTCATATGATGGAATCAGCAGGTTGTCAACCAGGAACTCATAGCAGGTCTCATTTTGCGGCAGATCAATGAGCGAAGCAATTGTAGCCATGGCATCAGCAGCACGATTCTGTTCTCTTGGTATCTGCTCAAACTCTATCTTTGCAAAGTGCTGTTTCAGATCATCTACCAGTTGTTTGTAAGGCATTAGCTTTTCATCTTTTGTTTGATAATCATCAGTTGCTTGACGGATGACAAGTTGAGAATCCCCAAAAACACGAAGTTCTTGGATCTTCCACTGAACTGCAATTCTTAACCCAGTTGTTAATGCCTCGTATTCCGCTATATTGTTGGTACAAGGAAATGATAAGCGGTATGACTTTGGTATAGAATCGCCTTGGGGAGTTATAAAGAGTACACCCGCTCCTGCCCCATGCTGTGTGTATGAGCCATCAAAGTATAGTTGCCATGGCTTTGCAGGTGATATTGTTAGAATGGACTCATCTGGAAATTCTGACTGTAGAGGAACATCATCTATCATGGGAGCATCTGCCAGTTGATCTGCGATGGCTTGTCCTTTTATGGCTTTTCTGTCCACGTATTCAATGTCGAATTCACTCAAAATCATTACCCACTTGGCCAGCCGCCCAATAAGTGTAGCTTTGTTGAGAAGATATTTTAGTGGATCAATTCTGGCAATCAACTTGGTCTTGTGAGTGAGCATATAATGTCGTAATTTTTGTGAAGCGAAGACCACAGCGAGACATGCACGCTCAATTGGTGTGTAGTTTAGCTCATATCCCACCAATGTGCGACTGATATAGTAGACTGCTTTTTCCTTGCCGTCAGGTATTTGTTGTGCTAGGAGTGCCCCCAGTGCTGTTGGAGTAGCTGATATGTAAAGTAGCAATGGTTGATCTTGAATTGGTGGCATCAAAACTGGCGGGTTCAAAAGATAGTCTTTAAGTGCCTGAAAAGCCTGTTGACAGTTCTCATCCCATTTGAACTTAATGTTTTTGTGTAGCAGGTGCTGGAAAGGATTGCACTTATCTGCAAGTTGTGCTATGAATCTTCGTATGGACTGGAGTCTCCCTTGTAAAGACCGAAGTTGACTGATATTCTTGGGTGGCGGCATGTCCAAGATAGCCTTGACTTTTGCTGGATCAGCTTCTATTCCTCTTTTAGACACAATGAATCCTAGGAGCTTCCCGGAGGTTACTCCAAAGACACATTTCTTTGGGTTTAATCTTACCTTGTATTTTTCCAGCCTATCAAAAGTAACTGAAAGTATATCCAAGTGTGTATTTCTGTCTATTGATTTAACCAAAAGGTCGTCAACATAATCTTCCACCGTTACATGCATGAGATCATGGAAGATAGTAGTCATGGCTCGTTGATACGTGGCACCTGCATTTTTCAGCCCTAAGGGCATGACATTCCAGCAGAAGGTTCCCCATGGACAAGTGAATGATGTTTTATGTTGATCTTCAGGTGCAATCTTGATCTGATTATATCCAGAAAATCCGTCCATTAAAGATAACATCTCATGGCCTGCTGTAAGATCAATAATCAAATCAATGTTTGGTAATGGGAAATCGTCCTTCGGACAAGCCTTGTTGATATCCCTGAAGTCTGTACATATTCGGATGCTGCGATCTGGTTTGCTAACAGGTACTAAGTTGGAAATCCATTCAGGATAATCAATTGGACGTATGAAACCGACATCCAGTAATTTCTCCAACTCTGCCTTGACTAATAATGCCACTTGTGGATGTATTTTCCTCAATTTCTGTTTTACTGGTTTTGCCCCCGGTTTGACTGTTAAATGATGCATTACTAAGTCGGGGTCTAGTCCAGGCATATCAGCATAAGACCATGCGAAGTTGACTTGTCGTTCCTTAAAGAAGCTTATGAACCTTGCTTTCTCGGCCTCTGTCAATGATTGAGCCAAGAATATGTTGTGTGGAACCTCTGTTGTACCAATGTTTGTCTTTATAGTCTCCTCTACCAACATGGATGATTTTTCCTCGTATGATGCTGGGAGAATGTCAAGCCTTCCATCTTCGGGCGCCTCAGAGAGGTTTTCACCCTCAGATACGTCCTTTCTTTTTACTTTTTTAGAGTCAAAGAGTGCCACAGTGTGGTTTTCGCCATAAGACCCTTGTTTTGTTTTTATTTTCACATTTTTGCGACTAGAAGGCCCGACACCCTCACCAAAGTATGCCATGTTATTAAGCTCTATGGCATATCCTGCTTTATGGTCTCCAAGAAGAAGATCATCGCGAATGCCAAGATAATCAACAATAGCTTCGTCATTTTGAAATGTATCAAACTATGGTGGTCCATCCTGATCCCAGTCAATGAGTTGGGGGTGAACGAGGGGAAGGTCTTTAGTGTTTTTAGAGTCCGCAAGGCTAATAGTGAAGATGTGGTTATATTCAGGTATGTCAAGGTAGTCATCGAGGTCATCAATGGCACTCTCCTCATCAATGTCGATCGTGAGTGAGTCCAAATTATCATCACTAGTAGCACCCTCAGGGACAGGTGTCCTCATCCTATGTGATCCTGACCTAGGGCCTTGAAACGAAGCTTGTGCGAGATCCTTATGGGTCGGTTCTTGACCGACTCTAAATTTCTTGTAAAACTCCTCCTCCTCTGTAGGTTCATCTGGCTCTCTAAATGTCTCATTGAGTTCATAG
This sequence comes from Cryptomeria japonica, assembly GCF_030272615.1. Taxonomy (NCBI): domain Eukaryota; kingdom Viridiplantae; phylum Streptophyta; class Pinopsida; order Cupressales; family Cupressaceae; genus Cryptomeria; species Cryptomeria japonica. Next base: position 12,833,222 of record NC_081410.1, read on the forward strand.
TCGCTGGAGGATTTGTCTGAACCCCATTCCCACTCATTGGAGTCTGTGGAATAATTATCCTCTTGTTGAACTTCAGCCACTTTGACTAGCCATATCTATTTTGTTCTCTTATTTTAAATCTTGGGATTTAGAAAACCAAGCCCCTTAGAGCGTTCCCTTCTTGTAGTTAGCTCAGGTTGTAGAGGCTCCATGACACCTTCTTTGCGTAGTCCGAGAGGACTCTTTCCATCATACCCAAATATTTGTAGAATTTTGAAACCTTTGCCATAGTTCTCACAGGGTATTATAATTTGATCACGTGTATCATCTTCAGCGTCCTTATATAGCATTTTATATAAAGTTTCTTCCTCTAGTTCGCCCCATTTTTGAAAGACGGTAGGATCCCATTTGAGTAGCATGATGGAGATTTGCTTATTAGGATGTGGCCTCCCATATTCCTTGGGGGAGTTCATGACTTGTCATAAGAACATTGTTTGATTCAGAGTGTATTCTCCCATGCCTTTGTCTTGAAACTTGGCTCTAAGTTCACCTTGTTTGGATGTCGAGGGCTTTAATGACTCAGGATCAATATATGCTGAAGAAGGAGTAGCCTCACGATTGCTAGGAATGATAGTCTTAGCATGTGATCTCAAGTTATTGCAATATATGAATGGATTTGGATCACCATTGACCGTTACCTCGACTCCATTATGAGGAAACTTTATGCACTGATGGTACGTTGACGGGACTGCCCTCATTTCATGAATCCATGGACGTCCTAGCAATATGTTATACGTGAGGTCTAGATCCAGGACTTGACCAACCACGTCCTTCGTGACTGGCCCTATTCTTAGTGGTAAGATGACCGTGCCCTTGGACGAACGCTCTTCATCATCATAAGCCTTAATAGTGATTTGGTTCATAGAATTCACAGCTTTGTCAGAATATCCCAATTGTCTGATGGTGCTCAATGTACAAATATTAAGACCTGCTCCTCCATCTATCAGGACTCGTTTTATTCGGTGTTTATGTATGAAGGCTTCAATATGTAGAGGTGCATTATGAGGCTGACTTATGGAGGCATCATCGGCTTCTGTGAATGTGAGGGAGTGTGGAACGGATAAATATCCCACCATGGCTTGAAACTGATCCACGTTCAGATCAGTAGGGACAGCAGTATCTCTCAAGGTTTTATCAAGGATAGCTTTATGTGCAGGAGATATGCGTAAGAGTTCAAGAATAGAGATGAGTGCGGGTGTTTTCCCTAATTGCTCTACAAGGTCGTACTCAGGCTTAGTTGACGGAAGATTGGTATTCTTAGTAGAGGTACCTGGCAATGTGATCTTACCTCGACGGGTTGTAACATGACATTCGGAGGTAGATGTGGACGAAGATCCCACACCTTTTAGGACAATTTTGGGTCGCTGAGGAGGATTCTCAGGATTTTTATTTTTGATAGTAATGGTAGAAATATGATTGTCCATTGAGATGTGATTAATAGTGGAATCATAATTGTAAGATGCTCTGGTGTAATTGGCTTGATCATCTGTGACTTTGCCTTTTCCCTTGTCATGTTTTGGGAATGTTTCCTTAAACACCTCATGCTCTTGATTAGATGAATGTCCCTCAATCTCAATATCTCCTCTGTCAATGAGATCTTGTACAATGTTTTTCAATCGATGGCAATTACTTGTCTTATGACCCTTGCTCTTATGAAATTCGCAATATTCATCATCATTCCACCAATTCGGTTTGACCTTTGGTTCATATGGAGGAAAGTCTGGGACCGTGATCACTTTGTTTGCTACAAGCTTTTTGAATACTGATTCAAGTGGTTCTCCCAATGGAGTATATTTCCTTCGTGGTTTAGCAGCCGTTTGATTGTTCACTTGATTGTTGGTAGAACTTGATCCAGAAAAGACGAACTTTGGTCTCACTGTGTTGGCATCAACAACACCATCATTAACTGTGTTCTTGTTCTTGTTCCAAAATTTTGGTTTGTCCTTTCCCTTAAAGTCCTCTTTGTTTTCTTTGAATAGTTTGATAACTCCTTGTTCAATCAAGACCTTTTCTGTTGCTAGGCCCTTTTCAATGACATCCTTAAATGTAGACAAACAAGCTTTTCTGAGATCATAGCCAATAGCCTTGTTAACATTTTGTGTGAACATCTCCACCATTTGTTTCTGCGGGATTTCACAAGAGCATCTGCTAGCTAAGTTTCTCCATCTTTGTAAAAATGACGCAAAAGATTCTCCTTCTTTTTGTTTCGTATTGCACAAGGTAGTAACTGAGACATCTGTTTCAATGTTGTAAGAAAAATGCTGAATGAATGCTTCTGCTAAGTCGCCCCATGACTTAATACCAGGAGGTAATTGAGAAAACCATTCCATCGCTTGATCTCCTAAGCTCTGTGGGAACAACCTCATTAAGTATGTTTCTTCTGCGGCCACCTCAATGCAAGCTGTGAAGAATTGTCTTATATGTGCCTTGGGGTCTCCTCTCCCTCTATATTTGTCAAATTTTGGTGTTACAAAGTGCGGAGGAAACGGAGGCATTGGAATGCTCTTATCAAAGGGATAAGGGCATATATCTCTCATAGTATATGTGGGTTTTGATGTGCCCATGTCTTCCACTTTCTTTTGTAGATCTCTAATTTGTTGCTCCAAATTATTTTTGGGAGGAGATGGATTTCTTGTAGCATGTCCCATGTTTGAAACACCCATTTGAGGAGGAACTTGTTGCATATATGGATGATACTGATCGTAGACATGTCCATATGGAGGTCTATATTGTTGCGACATATATGGAGCACTTGGCATAATTTCTTGTTGAGGGACCCCATATCTGTTTTGTGTGTATAAACCATATTCAATAGGCCTTTCATTTTCCATTGTGTTGCCCCCAATTTTGACATGAGGTCTCCTTGTGTCAAAATTTTGAGGATGTCCTTGTGTATCCACTTGTCTTAATTGACCCATATCTTGAGCGTGTGTTTGAACATAAGGCCTCCATGATGGTCTTTGAGTGTAAGTATCATATATTTGAGCTGGTATATGTGGGATTGCTGGTTTTTGAAGCAAAACTGATGGTGACTCCGACATCATATTATTGGGTCCTCCACTATTTGGTCTCCTTTGATCCATGTTATGTTGAGTTTGTTGTAAAGGTCTATTTTCCATAAGTTGAGATAAGTCAAAATCATGCGGTATTTTGGCTCCACTTTGTGCCATCATGTTTAGAAAGTATTGACGATCTCTCCTCATTATCTCTTCAACCAATCTATTGAATTGAGGATCCATTATAGATTCTTGTATGTCTGCTGATAGTATTGAAGAATTGTCCACATTATCATTGAGTGTAGCATTGTTGTTTATAGTGTTTGTGCTTTCCACATTTGGATTGTGTCTATAAACATTCATGTCTGGTAATGTAGTGTGCTCAGGATTGTAGAAGACATCATTGTCATACTCATAAGAACTCATGTTTACGGACCCTTGAGCTTCTTTGACTATTCTCCTAGATTTTTGAAGACGGGTTTCAACCATGAACTAGGTGTTTAGCAATATGTGAGAGACTAGACGAAAATGACAAGAGTATGTAAGACCAAGAGTTGTATGGAATGTAAATGAATCTGAAGTTTACTTGCAATGTCCAAAGTGTAAGACCAAGTATGTATGTAGTAGAGTAGGTGTGACTTCCAAAGAGAGGATAGTTTCTCTTGATGAGGTAAGCTGACCTTGACTCTAAGTAAGACCAAATGAGACCCAAAGGTAAGAAACCTTGATGAGGGACCACTTAGCAAAGTGTAGTAGTATGTAGTGTGTTGACAAAGTATGATGAGGACAAGCAAGTGACCTTTTGACTCAAGTTTAGACAAGTATGAATGTAAAATGAGGTATGAAGCAATGATAGACTATGTAAGACCTTAGAACAGGCTGAATGCTAGATGAAACCTGAAGAGACAACCTAGGAAGCTCAAGTATGCCGAAACTGATTTTCTTTGTTTGCTTGACTGTTAAACTTTTCAAATCCTGACACAAATGCCTCTGTATACTTCACAGACGCGGTTTTAAGACACAGACGCTACTCTGTTTGACGCAGACGTGATTCTGAGATTTTCCTGTTGATGTTTGCTGGGACTGTAACAGTTTTTTGCAATTGTGGACACAAACGCGCCTGTATACTTCACAGACGCGATTTCCAGACACAGACGTGTCTCTGTTCGACACAGACGCTGATAAAAACACAGACGCTATTCTGTACTTCACAGACGCGTTTATCCTACACAGACGCGGTTTTAACAGACACAAACGCGTTTCTGTAACCTTAGTGCAATCTTTCCTATCTGTGAATTTGTTTTGCTGTGACCAAATCTGATTTTTCGACTGTTTTTCGTGACAAGAGGACACAGTGTTGATGACCCAATGTTTGCAGACTGTTTAGACTCCAAAAAGTGTGTTGTTTGATGTAAAAAGTTTTTGCATACACTTGAAGACACAAAAGACACAATGTTTTGCTGTTTTGTCTTGATTGTTTGAATGTTTATCATAAGTCAAGCACAATTCTTATGGCTGGCCAGGACAATAATTGTTGATCCCACATGGGGTTTTACCCCCGAGGCTACGCTATTCAGAGCGGATACTTAGATGCTTGACCTCACTGGCTCCACCCTCGGCACTCACTTCTCGGGTCAGCCAAGCATCAGTCCCCATGAAAACTCCCCATGGCGAACTTTGTATCTCTACTAAGAACCGTATGTGTGTGGGCCGCTACCAGAGGTCCGACCTCCTGCCTCAACAACTAGAAGGATTTGGGCATCTAAAACAATGAGGTGCTAGTAAGGGCATCTGCTTGTGTGGCCATACATGCGGCACTTTCAGCTCTGTAAATACAGAAGGCTCCCAGCCGGTAGGGGTTACGCCCTACAAATGATCAAATAAATTTGATAAAACGGGTTTATGGGGAGACATAGTGTCGGTATGAACTAATCAGCACACGTTATTCATAGTTTTCACCATGAATACATTTGATTATAGTTGCTTGGAAGAAGATGGCTTTTCTTTTGCTACCACTTGGGTCGTTCTCTTCTCACTAGTAGTCCTAATGACCACACGGGAAGACAGGCCCTCTAAAGAATAAACAAAAAGAGCCTATTGCTCAAGACACAAAAGACAATGGTTCAATTTTAGTGCACCAATTGAAGTGTTTGCTAAGCTATGAAAACAAGACACACAATAAAATTACAAAAAACCCTAGCCAAGGCCCTGCAACAAAATTGTTAGTAGTTTGGGTTGTCTCAAACGATAACCCCTTCCTGCAAGCACACAAGTTAGGTAAATTTTAGAAAACCCAAAAAGACTTTGTGAAAAGGGGCCTTCAACAAAAATGGATTTGCCTCCAAAGCAAGCTGCACAAACCAGGTTAGCTAGATCTGCAAAAGGTTAGCCAAAAATAAACCAAATCTGAAACCCTAAGTACAAAATCCGAAAACCCGAATCGAAAAACTTGAAAAATTTGCAAAACAGAATGCACAGACGCTGTTATACCAGACACAGACGCGTCTGTCCGACACAGACGCGGTTCTGTGATTCGCAGACGCGATCTAAGAACACAGATGCCTCTTTCTTCTACAGACGCGATAATATGATGCACAGACGCGATTAGGAATCACAGACGCGACTTTCGGAAACCTGCAAAAATAGAAAATGACAGAAACACAGACGCGATCCAAGATATCACAGACGCCTCTGAAATACAAAAACGCGATCCGAACACTCGCAGACGCGGAAAAAACCTAAAATGTCGTCAAAATCGTCCGATCTGCAACTTCAAAAAATGCAAAATCTACAACAAAATGTTAAATGCAAAGGGACAAGAGTCCCACCGGGCGTGCCAAAATGTATATGGTGAAAATGGATAGCAAATAACAACAATATTGAAAGACTAAAATGGATTCAACCACTAAACCCTAGCCTAACAATGAACAAAGATCCACCATAACATATGAAGATAACCTAAGACAATGCAAATAACTCAAAATCACAAAGATTATACCATCACATGTCCACTAGGGTTTTAATCTCCATTCTTCCTATCTCCATTGATCTTGTTTGATATGCTTGCTCTCAGATTTTTGTATGCACAAGAGCTCAACAAAGAACGGAATGTGGTTGCAAGTAGAATTGTAGTGTAGTCAATTGATCAAGTAGTTAGGGTTTTACAATGAAGAAAGCATCTCCTTAAATAGAAGACACAATATGAAATGGAGGGTTAAGATTGAGAGGTGTAAAAAAGGAGGTCGGCTAGGATTAGAGGGTAGGTATAAGAAATACCAAAATAATGAAAGAGGTAGGTAGTGTAGGAATTAAGAGATGAATGACATGTGTCATGTGTAGAAAAAGATAATGAATTAATTAAATAAATAAAGATTTATTTAATTAATAGAAGAAGTAGGACAATTAAATAAATAAAATATTTATTTAATTTAGGAAAGGGATAATTTAAATAAATAAATGTATTTATTTAAATGAGAAATAAGGCTAGAAGAGGATAAATGAATTAATTAAATAAATAAAGATTTATTTAATTAATAGAAGAATTAGGCTTAGATAATTAAATAAATAAAATATTTATTTAATTAGACATGACAAATTTAGGTGTCTACACTATCGACCCGCTTTTCTCGCATACAATAACATTTCATTCAAACACTAAAAATCTCAGTTTTGAGAATTTCAAAGAAAACCAATATGTTCCTCCAAAACATTTGGACACTCACTTAAACTTACTTACTTACATAAATAGCCCCCAGGCCAATAGTTTGTTGCATCATAACAAAAACTTTTAACTGTAACCTAGAGTTAAAGAAACCATTTACTTGAAAACAAATGAAACTAAATAAACAACAGTCACAGATTGGCTGACAACTCATCCATTAGCTGATAAGGACTCCATCGTGGCAGAGGAGGCCGCTGATTTATCCTACTTTGTCATGGAACTACGCATGTTACGCCACTAGAGATGTGCTGCTAAGAAATTCAAGATGACTTAAAAATACGAGAGTCCAATATGTAAGATGCGTTGTTTCCAGACCTCCTTATCCATATTTACCTGCAACACCTTAGCTTTATGCGCCTCCAAATGGTCAGAGCAAACTGTGAGCATTGACTCTATTCTAGCCACCTTTGAGAAATCATTTGTAGTCGAGGACTTTGTTTCCCTGATGAACTGTATTCTTTCTTTGAAGATCTTCGTCATGTTTGCAACAACTTCAATTGTCTGAGCATCTTCCTTCATGAGCTGGATGTCAATACACTTAAGATCTTTCTAAATTGTATCAATCAAATATATCAGCCCTTTAACTAACCTTGTAGATTCCTTGTGGCCTTGCTTGATGATTGAATTTCGCCACTCTACATTTTTCCTCGACACATAAAGCACATTGTCATCCAAACTCTCCACGGGTTTCTTAGCCAAGAATTTCATTACGTTGAATTTCTACACATTGTTCATTTGCGCAAGTACTGCCACCCATGTAGTCCTTTCCTTTTCCCAAGCAACAACTTCTAGTTCCAACTCCTTACTTACGGTTACAACATCTTCATACACTTTTACCAAGCTGACAATATAATCTGAGCCCTGTTGTATTATAAGGTCAAGCCATTCATCGAACATCTCTACTGTAATACCCTAAAAATGGTCATCTAAACCATGAGCTCCTAATCTCGACAACATCACCAAGGTCCTAAACAAAGGCAATTAAATAAATCTTGAGCACACAATTAATTCTAAAATCATCAAATGTCACATGGCAAATTAATCAACCAATATTAATTAAATATTTATTTAATTAATTAAATCATTCCAAGTAAATCATTTTAAACAATTATCTTATTTATTTTAATTAAATATCTTTTGCATATTTAATTAAATAAATCAATTTGCCATTAAATCATCAAAAAGAGGAATTAATTTAATTAAATAAATCAATTGAGCACAAATCTTCAAAAATGGAAATAAATCAAAAAAAGGAATTGATTGACCAAAAAAGAATTAAAATTTGAAAAAAGAAATCAATTGGAGATAATCTTGAAAAAACAAATTAAAAATTAATAGATAATCTCAAAGAAAGCAATTAAAACAATTATATATTAAAATTGAATGAAATAGAGAATAAATCAGTTTTTCTTGATTTTATCTTAATTTTAGTTCAATTTCCTTTAAAACTGAGAAAAGCATCCAATCACATCAATTCACCTTGATTGTGCTTCCTCTTGGAAAATCTTGACCGCTCATCATCATTTGATCTCAGTTGTTGGTTTCTTTCTGAATTTTCTATAAATTTAGGTTCATCTCTCATTCAAAAATATCCTGGAGAATGTATTGTTATTATGTTGTTTTTGCTCTAGGTTCATTGAGAATTTGCATTGAGATATTGCATATTAGTTATTTCATATTGCTTAAATCATTTAGCTTAATATTGCTTAAATCATGTTAGATTAATCTTGCATATCTTTCATTCATCTAGCTTAAATCTTGCATCCATCTAGCTTGAATTCATGCTCATATAGATTAAATCCTTCATTTAGGTGTTGTCTAGTCACTGGATAGCTTAACAATCTGAGAGCAATCTAAACTCACATCTACTAGAAGGCAATGGATCGCTTTGTAATGGTTTATTATTCATTGATTATTGATTTACTAACCATGCATCTAATGACTTAATTGAAGTGTTGTGTATTGCAGATACAGATACAGGTCCACTTTTCACACACACATCTACCACCATTCTATTCCTCTGAACCTGATCTAACATCTTTTTGTTCACTAGAGACTTGGGATCAAAGGATAGTATCATTTGTGACAGGGGTTGAGGACTTGGATGATGCATGGCATTAATGTATTCAGCCATTTTGGTGATAATCTATTTTAACTCCTTTTTATCCCTTTCATCCTTCCAATATCTTGAAATCATCCTCTTTGTGGAGGATTCCAAGTGCTGGACATCAACCACCCGTGAAGCAACTCCCAAATAGATTTTCTCCACAATGAAGTCATCTTTAGTAGCTTTCTCTAAATCTCTGCCTGGGATAGGTTTAGCTATTTTAGTTGTCCAATGACCTGTAGCCTCGTCTACCTCCACCATTGTCTGTGTTTTGAGTTTCTTTGGCTTAGACACTTTTACGAGGCACTTGCTCACCATATCTTCCATGGGAATTGTGATTGGGACAACACTGTGTTTCTTCCCAATGGAAGTCGCTAACCATCGCGGAGTGTTTGAAGTTTCTTTAGACGAAGGAGGTGTCTGAGCACTCGGGGAATCAACAATAGTTAGGGTGTTCATTGGATTCGGCTCTCCTCCTGGTTCTTTACCTATATCCACATCTTGTATTGGAGGGTTATCCAATTCCCGCTGATCCATTATCACTTCAACTTCCTCACTCAGATCCAGGTCTACAACAATTTGGTTCAACGCTGGCTCTTTGCTCTTCTTTTTGCTTCTTGAACAAGTCACTTGGATTGCTTAAGAACTCAGCAGGGATCTTTTTGATCTTTTGGGTTGAATTTCTTCAACAACTGGCTTTGTATCACCTACAACATCAACAATCTTGTTAGAGGTAGAAATAGGAAGTTGAGTTGCAACATGCGAACCAACTTTTAGTTTATGGGAAGGCATGAGTGATCCTTTTCTAAATTTATGGTCCCTTAACCATTTTTCAGTTCTCCTTATAACATTGAAGTCCTGACCTGAATGTTTTCATCTTCCCTTGTGTCCGAGTCAATCTCAGGAATTGGCTGCCCTTGAACCTTCTTATTAAATTTAGGATCTAAACATCTTCCCCTATTTCTTCCTATACCCCAGACACATTGATGGAAAGTCTCATGGTGATTACTTGTTGTAGAGTAAATCTCGATCATAATCTCTTACTTACTTCATACTCATCACTACAATTTTCCTAGTAGTCTTCCAACTAGGGTTCATGACATAAATGATCATCTACATTTAGATTCTCTACAACATATCCTCTTCTGTCAAACTTTCATCTAGAAACATAAGGCTGCAAATTCATCTTCTTAAATTCTAACTCCAAGTTCACAACATCAGACATGAACTTACAACTGTAATAGCCAAGTTCAATTGGAAAAGCAACTCTAGATTCACCCTTTGTTCCTAACTTTTGATCAATATGAGCCAATTGTCTACTCACTTCAATCAGTACATAGCTATCAAAGGCATGTCTGGGTAGCTGGAATGGTTCACCCTCAAAACCACCTACTCGAAGATAGGTAAACCTGGGAAATTGAATGAAAAAACTGCTATATATACTAATCAATTCCATGGCTTCAACTGACATCCTTCTATTAACATCACCAAGTAATTCAAATGCAAGTCTTCCTGCAAAGACACCATTCCATCTAGTGATATGTTCTACATATCTCTATTGTTATAGTAAAGGGTAGTAATCATAGACTTTCATACCATCCACCCATGGTTCACTATGTAATTTGTGCCAATCTCTGGTACAGGCTAATATGTAGAATAAATAAGAAGACATGTAAAAGCTAGACATACCCACAAAATTACTTAAACCCTCATGGAGCCTTTCTGCAATCACTTGCACCCAGTCAAGATATTTTTCACCTGACAGAAGCACTTGAATAAAAAAATACATCCAGTCCTCCCAATAAAAGGACTGTGAATTCCCCTTCAACCTGTTCAACAATATTACAATATCTCACACTTATGTAATGAAGTGCTCCCTGGTAAGGGGCTTCGACAGCCATGACCCACCCTTTTGAACTTTTAGAAGCCAATTTCTTACAATAACGCTTATGTATACGCTTTTCTTCTCGGAGAAGAATGCGTATGAGGTCCCAATTGACCAGTCTTCATATGCCTCCTTATGCGGGATTCCCATTGCAGCCATTACTGTTTCTCTATTAATATCAACTAACAACTCACCACTACTAGTTCTTATGCACCTGTTTTTAGCATCATATCTATTCGTACATGCTATTACCAAATATGGGTATGGGGTAGCAATTGGAAACGCGACAACTTCAATCAGACCACTTCATACTATCCTCTCCATCATTGAACCAGTTTCAGGGTTTTTGGCTCTTTCTAAGAAATCCCCCAGGTCGGCTTGAGCTAAAGAAGTATCATCTAATTCTGGAAGTAAGCTCACCAGGCATGATGTCCGGCCAAGTTTTGGAAGTATCGGCCTCATAATGTCTACTTATACTTTTACCAAACAATTCTAAAGCAGAATAGAATTATATTCCAACAAACCACAAATTTCTTCTACACTAACAAACCTTTCGAGCTAAAGAAATACAGTATAGGGAAATTGTCTGAACTCACCTATCACCACCATGAATCTATGAAACCCTCTCAAGAAAAGTGGAGCTGAAATTACCTTCGGTGTCTCCAGTCCATTTAGTTATAACAACTACAACCATTACAATTTTGTTTATGAATTCACATGCCTTTTTGAACAAATGGGGAAAAATCAAGAAAAATCTACACACGCTTCACAAAGATTCATTCAAACGTGTGAAGTAACAGTGATATGATTGAAAACCTGACACTTACTTAATTTCCCATCACCTCTGCACAAATAGTTAATGTCCTAATGATTTCTTTCCAAATTCAGAATTTTAAACTGTTAGATGACGAGAATATTCATTTTTGTCATGCTGCCTCCAGTGTTATAAAAATATTTAGAGTCAACTTGGAGTGAACCTTTTGAACCTTGAACCAACTCACAAGGAGTTAAATGGTTCAAGTTCATTCAGGGAGAACAACAGAAAACTTTCAAACTAGCGGTTCAAAACAATACCGGGAATGAGCAATAACCACAACTAACAAGTGAAAGGACTTTGAACTTTGAACCGTTGAACCAAAATACAAATGGTTCAAATTTCAAGTTCAATATCGACTTAAACATATTTACGCTTGCTCTTTAAATAACATTACACAACCATGACTCATGCAAAAGAAACTTTTGAACCTTGAACCAAAAAGGTTCACGGGTTCAAAGTTCAACACATATTACAACAATGCGCTTGCTTTTTAATTAAGACAAAGCTGCTAAGGACATTACCTAAGGCGTGCTTTGAACCTTGACCCTTTGAACTGTTTAAAGGTTCAACGAGTTAGGTTCAGAGTGAAGAGATACAAAGACCGAAAAGGAAGAATCACCAAAAGGCAACCCACAAACTTGAAATTTTAATGGAAAATTAAGGGGACGCTAACACAACTATAACAAGTTTTGAAAGGTATAGGAACCTTATACAACTCACTCAACCTACACAATGTTACTTCCCATCCTTAAAATCTATACACCCTTAACTTGGAGAGGCGATTCTAAAATATATTTAGGATCTCTCTTCATTCTTTAAGCGATCATCCAAGACATGCTATTTTAATTGGGGGGGAGTCCTCTAATACCACCTCAACTAGAGTCACCTTGTGCGAGGAAAAAAACATAATCAAGATGATGCATGTTTCACCAAATCTACAGACCGAGGAGTATGATTGCTCCCATGATCCATTGCCATGGGAATACAATTAGATATAGGATAATCTTGAACCAGTTTTATAGAACTCTAAGCAAGGATTGATGAAGTCACATAGCTCATACCATCCTTAGGGGAAGCCACCTTAGGAAAAACCTCCAAGATCATGTGATCCAATATTAGGGAGGTAGGATAAGTGATAGGGAGGACCCTAGATTGCTTGATTCAGCTTGACTCACTCCAAGGCCTTTTTCCTAGCCTAACCCGGGAATGCTCCTCTCTATTCCCCTATTCCAATCTAGGTCCTCACTACCGAGGGTTGTTACTCTTCTCTTTGTGAATTCACTTTCGTAAATCCACCAACTCACTAATCCACTGAATCTAACCAGACACCTCGCAGGGTTTGCTCTACCATTAATTATACCTACAACTTCTCCTAAGTTGTTTTCTCCTCATGCTTGGACCTTCTCTCCCTTTGATCCCATCTTCCCTTGGTCTGAGGCTAACAACCTAGACTCTAGTCTACCCTGCAAGCGATTCCTCTTGGTCACTGATACCTAGTCGAGCTATCATCAAGCTCGCCTAGGGCCAGTCTGTTGAAACGACCGACGCCATTACTTGGTCTGCTACAAATAGAACTCTATTATACATGGCTGGATCTACTTGATAACCTCCAATGGTCGTGTGGATCCCATGATGGAGAATCAAGACAGAGCCATGTTATAACTACTTGTCACCAACAAAACAAAACAAAACAAAATTGAAAGACAACTTTATCTACAAAGCCGAGCTTGGCACGACTTCCAAATTGGAACTCACAAAATGCAGAAAAGTAATATCTACTCTATCGCATTGGCATTTGAAGATGCCATTATTTACAATTTACAAACACAAATTAAACTCTAAGAAAAGGAACCAGAAAACGGTTTATGGATTGCTATTCAAATGATGTTCTTGTTCTTCGTGGAATTGAATCCATCCAACCTCCTTCTAACCTCTTTACAAAATACCCATTGTGTCTTTTATAGCCTCCTAGACATGTCTTGAATAATCCCTAACAGATGAGATTGAACTTGATACAATTTGGTTTCCTGTTGTAACTGTCTTTTATTTCCATCGGGTCATCGGGATAGCATCCAAACCTTCACTCCGATGACCGACAGTTTACAAAGTGCGCACTTCCTCATCAGGTTATCGATGTAGCATCGAACACCTCTCACCTTTGGTGCGCTCCCAACAACATGTTGTTCCATTGGGTCATCGGTGTAGCTCTAAACCGGTTGTTCCGATAGCCGATGATGCGCTCCACACACTATGCCTTTCCATCGGGTTATCGGTGTATCTCCTAACATGTTATACTGATAGACGATGGTGCGCTCCAAACCGTATGCCTTCCTATCGGGTCATCGGGTTAGCATCAAACATGTTATACCAATAGCCGATGGTGCGCTCCAAATGATATGCTTTTCCATTGGGTTATTGGGGTAGCTCTAAACATGTTGGGCCAATAGCCGATGGTGCGCTCCAAACCGTATGCCTTCCTATCGAGTCATCGGGTCAGCATCAAACATCTCTTGTTGATACCTTACGACTCCACTCCAAAATCACTCCACTCGCTCCAACCCGCTAGCGACCTCATCGGGTTGTCGGGGTAGGGTGAAACCGGTTGTTTCGATAGCTGATGATAGCACTCCATACGCTGGTGGTGTCATCGAGGTAAGTCTCGTCGAAAACATGCACTCCAAAAAGAAAACAAAATGCATTCCAAGCTCCAAAATAGACAACCTAATAGACTAGAACCAGTCCTTATGCCAAAATTGAAAAGAGTATTTGCTCACCCTTAGGTGCTCCTGCTCCATACTCCCCACACACAAAAAATCAAGTCCCCCTTGGGGGCGGCAAGGCAACATCAATGCCCAGTCTTTTGAAATCGGATTCTGCAACCCAAGTGGCTTCGGCTTAAGGTAAGTTGCGCCACTTGATTAAGTGTTCCATGTACACACCATGCCTCATTTGCTTCTTCACCTTGGAATCTAAAATTTGTTCTTCCTGTGGTTTAGAAACGGGTGGTACTGGAATATCATTGAGAGTAGCTTCCCCTTCTGGATTTGGTCCATCTGGCACTGCTACGGGACCTTTAAACTGAACCAAGTCTTGGACATTAAACACAGGAGACAATGCCAAATCTGCGGGTAAATCTACCTTATAAGCATTGGAGCCATACTTAGCCAAAATTTTGCAAGGTCCTATTCTCCTCATTTGAAGCTTACGAGGGACTCCCTTATGCAATCTTGCCTTGTTCAGATGTACCATAACCATGTCTCCCACTGCAAATTGAATGTCTTTTCTCCTCTCATCTGCTTTAGCCTTAATCCTCTACATAGTGTCAATCAAGGTTCTTTGCACTTGTTCATGCACCTCTTTCATAGGCTGAGTGAAATCCTCTGCATGTCCACTTCTTCCTTCTAGGCTTCCTAAATCTTGAAGTTCACAAACACCGCATGGGTGGAGTCCATAAACAATCTCAAAAGGACTCTTACCTGTAGTTCTGTTGACACTGTCATTATATGCAAATTTTTCCAGTGGTAGCACTTGATCTCACATCTGTCCATACTCTTTCGTCAAACACCTTAGAAGATTACCCAATACTCAGTTAATGACCTCAGTTTGACCATCTATCTATGGATGGTATGTAGAACCAAAAGAAAGGTTAGTTCCCTGTCTTGTCCACAAAGTTTTCCAAAAGTATCCCATAAACTTCACATCCCTGTCTGAAACTATACTGAGAGGTAGCCCATGAATTCTTACCACCTTTTTGAAAAATAAATGTGCAATGTAACTAGCATCATGCGTAGTCTTGCATGGAACAAAATGACTCATTTTACTAAACCGGTCAACAATGTCAAAAATACTATCCAGGCTAGTCTTGGTTTTTGGAAAACCCACAATAAAATCCATGCTGATGCACTCCCACAGTCTTTTGGGAATTGGTAAAGGTTGGTATAGTCCAACATTTGAACTAGTACCCTTGGCTTTCTGACACACAATACCAACATACTTCCTGATATCTTTATGTATTTTCGACCAATAATAAAATCTTTGCACCAATTCAAGTGTTTTATTCAGACCAAAATGTCCACTAAGACTTCCATTGTGTTTTTCCTGTATGAGATTTTCCCTCATAGATCCTCTTGGCACACATAACTGACATCCCTTAAACAAAAGACCACTCTGCAATGTGTAATCTGCATACTGGCTATTGAAATGATTATTAAACTCACTGCATACTTTGTATACCTCAGAAAAGTCTTCATCTTCTCTGTAAAGCTCCTTGAAACTCTCCACACCTATGCTCTGCAAAGTCACTTCTTGGATAGTGAGAAGTTTTCTACTTAAGGCATCTGCTACCTTGTTCGGCTGTCCCTTTTTGTGCTTGATAGTGAAAGTGTATGCCTGCAGGTATTCTATCCATTTGATGTGTCTATTGCTCAACTTTTCTTGAGAATTGATAAAACTCAGGGCTTGGTTATCTGTAAGCACTACAAATTCTTTGGGCAAAAGATAATGCCTCCACTTCCTAAGAGCTTTCACTAAGGCATAAAATTCTAAGTCATAGTACGAGTATCTCTTCTTGGCGTCATTCAATTTCTCACTATAGAATGCTACTGGTCTTCCCTCTTGGTTCAAAACAACTCCTACTGCTATATGACTAGCATCACATTCTAGAGTAAACAATTTATCAAAACTTGGTAAAACTAGGATGGGTTGGGTAGCTATTCTCTTTTTGAGCAAATCGAACCCCTAGTCGGCTTCTTTAGTCCACCTAAAATTAGTTTTGAACCCACCCTTAATTGTTTCAAGAACAGGAGCACAAATTTCACTAAAACCTCGAATGAACTTCCTATAAAATTGGGCAAGTCCATGTAAACTTCTTACCTCAGTAGAGGTTTTCAGTGTAGGCCAACTCTATATTGCTTCCAACTTGCTAGTATCCATTTCCAAAGTGCCTTGGGATACAACAAAACCCAGATAAATGAGTTCTTATTTCATGAATTCACATTTTTCAAGATTGATTGCCAATTGTTCCTCATGTAGTTTCCTTAATACAATCTGCAAGTGTTTAAGATGCTCTTCCTCTATTTTGCTGAATATGAGGATATCATCAAGGTATACCACTATAAATCTACTATGTAGTCCTTCAACACCTCATTCATCAATCTCATGAAGGTACTAGGGGCGTTAGTAAGCCCAAATGGCATAACTAACCACTCATATAACCCCTTTGTATTCTTAAAAGTTGTTTTCCATTCATCCCCTTCTTTAATCCGGATCTGGTGATATCTACTCTTTAAATCCATCTTAGTGAAATACTTTGCTTCTCCAAGACAATCCATTAAATCCTCAATTCTAGGGATAGGAAATCTGTATCTTATGGTGATTTTGTTTATTGCCCGAGAGTCAATACATAGTCTCCATTTACCTCCTTTCTTGGTTGCTAAGACCACTGGCACAACACATGGGCTTATACTTTTTTTTATTAGAGCTTGATCAAGCATCTCTTGTACTTGTCTTGCCACTTCTTTGTTTTGTTCAGGAGTCATCTTATATGCAACCTTATTAGGCAGTGATGCTCCGGGTATAAAGTCTATCTGGTGGCTTATTGTTGTAGGAGGAGGTAGCATTGTGGGTGTTCCATCACTCACAATGTCCTTAAACTATTCTAACAACTGTTGAACCTCTTTAGGTAAAATTTCTTGTTCAGTCTTCTTTTCTTGACTAGGTTTCACTAAGAGAGCATAATGTTCTCCATCTCCTTTCTTGAGATCTCTCAAAAAATCTTTTCCTCTGGCCAACAACACATTAGGACCACTAGTCTTGGTTCCTTCATCCTCTAGCAAAGATTGAATCATGTATGTCACCCCTTCCTTTGTGAATGCATAAGAGTTCTTTTCGCCATCATGGATAGCTTTCCTATCAAATTGCCATCGTCTGCCTAGCAACAAATAACAGGCATCCATGGGTAGAACATCACATCATATTCTGTCAGAATATTTCCCAATTGCAAATTCAACCCATACTTGTTCATTTACTAACACATGTTGCCCTTTATTCAACCATGTGACCTTGTAAGGATGACTATGTGGCACGCTACTCAGCCCAAGTTTACTTACTGCTTCTTCGGAGCTGATATTGTCTGTTGATCTTGAGTCAATGATCACTTTATAGACCTTACCAAGTATCTTGCACTTTACTCTGAAAAGAGACCTCCTCTGTTTAGGCTCTTCCTTAACCGGTTCCCTGATTAGCACCCTTCTAACCATCAAATTCTCACCATTCTCTGAGTCAAGGTTTACTTCAGGATACTTCACACTACTAGAATCCTCTTGCACATAATTGATTCTTTTCTCTAAATGTGATGAGGTTGCCTTCTCCGGACACCTATAGGCAGGATGACCAAAATTACTGCAGTGGTAACACTTCATGTTTGCAAAGTATGAACCTCCGCCAGAACTTCCAGATCTACCTTTGTTGTTGTTGTTGTTATGACCTCTTCCTCTACCATAATTTCCTCTTCCACTAGATTCATTAGACTGCTCAGTCAATTTTGACTCTCCTTGTGATCTTATTTCACTTCCTTTGCCACTGTAGCTTCCTCTATAACCTTTTGAATATCGGCCTCTACCTCTGCCTCTACTGGTGCCTTCATGTTTCTTCTTATTCTTTTCTTCTACTTTTAGGGCCAACTGATAACATTTGTGAATGGTATTTGGACTCAACAAACTTAATTCCTCTTGTATGTTCCATCTCAGGCCTTTAAGATAACCTTCTACTCTAATGCTTTCATCATCCATCACTTTTGACCTTAGATACAACTTCTAGAACTCTTTGGTGTGGGTACTTACATCTAACTCCTTCTGCCTTAGGTTTTGTCTTTTCCTATGCAACTACACTTCATAATCCTCAGGAAGATAAATCTCTCTGATTTTTCTTACCATCCCTTTCCAAGTAGAGATGGGGATCTTACCTTCTCTTTCTCTCTCATTTTGTATAAACTTCCACCAAGTAACGACAACACCTCTCATTCTTGTCTTAGCCACTTTAACCTTTTGGGCCTCAATCACACATTCACACTCAAAATGATTTTCCATACCCTCTATCCATTCCATTACCAATTTTGCTTTCATCTTGCCACTAAATAGTGGTACTCCTTCCAAAGATTTTCCAATCATTGCCTTCAAAGCCTTCAAGAATGGTTCTTGATCAATAATAGGGTCTGGGGCAGGGACTTCATCCTCTATTGCCAACATTTTACCCTTCTCATCTATATTCCCACTCACTTTTGTTGTCGTAACTTCCACCACACCTAGTTTCTGCTCCAACCTTTCCTTGAACAATTAGTTTTCATCTTATTGGTCAATGACCTGCTTAGCCAATTTTGTATTGGTCACCATCTTTACTCCTTCTGATACTAGATCAGTCTTACACTCTTCACCCCAAATCTTTGACTAGTTGTGATACCAATCTGATAGGGAGGACCCTAGATTGCTTGAGTCAGCTTGACTCACTCCAAGACCTTTTTCCTAGCCTAACCCGAGAATGCTCCTCTCTATTCCCCTATTCCACTCTAGGTCCTCACTACCGAGGGTTTGTACTCTGCTCTTTGTGAATTCACTTTCATAAATCCACCAACTCACTAGTCCACTAAATCTAACCAGACACCTCACAGGGTTTTCTCTACCATTAATTATACCTACAACTTCCCCTAAGTTGTTTTCTCCTCATGCTTGAATCTTCTCTCCCTTTGATCCCATCTTCCCTTGGTCTAAGGCTAACAACCTAGACTTCGGTCTACTCTCCCTTTGATCCCATCTTCCCTTGGTCTAAGGCTAACAACCTAGACTCCGGTCTACCCTGCAAGCGATTCCTCTTGGTCACTGATACCTAGGTTCACGAGTTCAAAGTTCAAAACACATTACAACAATGCGCTTGCTTTTTAATTAAGACAAATTTGTTAAGGACATTACCTAAAATGTTCTTTGAACCTTGAACCTTTGAACTATTTAAAGGTTCAACAACTTAGGTTCAAAGCGAAGAGATACAAAGACCGAAAAGGAAGAAACACCAAAAGGCAACCCGCAAACTTGAAATTTTAATGGAAAATTAAGGGGATGCTAACACAACTATAACAAGTTTTGAAAGGTATAGGAACCTTGTACAACTCACTCAACCTACACAATGTTACTTCCCATCCTTACAATCTATACACCCTTAACTTGGAGAGGCAATTCTAAAATGGATTTAGGATCTCTCTTCCTTCTTTAAGCAATCATCCAAGACATGCCATTTTAATACTCCTTCGATCAAGGAGAAGTGGGGGGGAGTCCTCTACTACCACCTCAACTAGAGTCACCTTGTGCGAGGAAAAAATCCTAATCAAGATGATACATGTTTCACCAAATCTAGAAACCGAGGAGTATGATTGCTCCCATAATCTATTGCCATGGGAATACAATTAGATATAGGATAATCTTGAACCAGTTTTAGAGAATTCTAAGCAAGGATTAATGAAGTCACATAGCTCATACCATCCTTAGGGGAAGCCACCTTAGGAAAAACCTCCAAGATCATGTGATCCAATATTAGGGAGGTAGGATAAGTGATAGGGAGGACCCTAGATTGCTTGAGTCAACTTGACTCACTCCAAGGCCTTTTTCCTAGCCTAACCCGGAAATGCTCCTCTCTATTCCCCTATTCCACTCTAGGTCCTCACTACCGAGGGTTTCTACTCTGCTCTTTGTGAATTCACTTTCGTAAATCCACCAACTCACTAATCCACTAAATCTAACTAGACACCTCGCAAGGTTTGCTCTACCATTAATTATACCTACAACTTCTCCTAAGTTGTTTTCTCCTCATGCTTGGATCTTCTCTCCCTTTGATCTCATCTTCCCTTGGTCTGAGGCTAACAACCTAGACTCTAGTCTACCCTGCAAGCGATTCCTCTTGGTCACTGATACCTAGTCGGGCTATCATCAAGCTCACCTAGGGCTAGTCTGTCGAAACAGCCAACACCATTACCAGGTCTGCTACAAATAGAACTCTACTGTACATGGCTAGCTCTACTTGATAACCTCCAATAGTCGTGTTGATCCCACGATGGAGAATCAAGACATGTTATAACTACTTGTCACCAACAGAAAAAGAAAAGAACAGAAAGACAACTTTATCTATAGAGCCGAGCTTGGCACGACTTCCAAATTGGAACTCACAAAACGCAGAAAAGTAACATCTACTCTATCGCACTGGCATTTAAAGATTTAAGCCATTATTTACAGTTTACAAACACAAATTGAACTCTGAGAAAAGGAACCAGAAAATGGTTTACGGATTGCTATTCAAAAGATGTTCTTGTTCCTCATGGAATCTAATCCATCCAACCTTCTTCTAACCTCTTTACAAAATGCCCATTGGGTCTTTTATAGCCTCCTACACATGTCTTGAATCATCCCTAATAGACGAGATTGAACTCGACACAATTTGGTTTCATGTTGTAACTGTCTTTTATTTCCATCGGGTCATCAGGATAGCGTCGAAACCTTCACTCCGATGACCGATAGTTTACAAAGTGGGCACTTCCTCCTCGAGTTATCGGTGTAGCATCAAACACCTCTCGCTGATGATGCGCTCCCAACAACATGTTGTTCCATCAGGTCATTGGTGTAGCTCTAAACTAGTTGTTTTGATAGCTGATGATGTGCTCCACACACTATGCCTTTCCATCAGGTTATCGGTGTAGCTCCTAACATGTTATACCGATAGACGATGGTGCGCTCCAAACCGTATGCCTTCCTATCGGGTCATTAGTTTAGCATCAAACATGTTGGGCCGATAGCCGATGGTGCGCTCCAAATGGTATGCTTTTCCATCAGGTTATTGGGGTAGCTCTAAACATGTTGGGCCGATAGCCGATGGTGCGCTCCAAACCGTATGCCTTCCTATCGGTTCATCGGGTCAACATCAAATATCTCTTGCCAATACCCGATAGCTCCACTCTGAACTCACTCAACTCGCTCCAACCCGCTGGCGACCTCATTGGGCTATCGAGGCAGGGTGAAACTAGTTGTTCCGATAGCCGATGGTAGCACTCCATACGCTGGCGGTGTCGTCAGGGTAAGTCCCGCCGAAAATATGCACTCCAAGCTCCAAAATAGGCAACCTAATGGACTAGAACCAGCCCTTATGTTAAAATTGTAAAGGGTATTTGCTCACCCTTAGGTTCTCCTGCACCAATAAGGAACCTCATCAATTAGAGAGTTACAAACAAACAAAAAATTTGTTCGTCAAATGATTAGTGAAGGCATATAACCACCAAGTAGTTGAGCTTGTAGTCTTACGGTGAGAACACAAACACTTAGAAGCAAGATGTCTAGTAGCCAAGCACTGTTTGCACAAAAATGATAGGCTCTTAGAATCAAGTAGTTGAATCCAGTACCTAACTTGAACCATCAAGACAACATCCTTATTAGAGCCTTGAAAATATCAATGTCCACCAAAATATGGGAAAAAGTAGAGTGGCTAACATTAGACTTTAATGAATTCATCTCAAGAAAATGATCAATACCATTGTCAATATCTTAAAAATGAGACTCTTCCTAGAATTGAAAAGGGAGATTAATCAACCTCACCCAAATTGACATAATAATGAAAGATTTTGTCATAGGGTTGAAAGAAGGAAATGTCAATTTGAGAGAGAAGGAATGTTCACCCCATTTACACAACCTACCATTCAATACTAACTCCAAATCCATTAAAGTTTGAGAGCCTGGAATATAAAAGCCCCTAGCACAAGGATGCAACTCAATAAGGCCACTAGTGAGAGGCCTCCAAGAATCACTTGTACAAGTTCGAGAGAGAAAGCTAAAAGTGATTAAATATACAAATTAGAATTTGATGGCTATTTTTTGAATTTTTATTCACATCTTACCCACATACCATGACAGAGGATAGAATGTGAACATGAAAGGTTTCAATCTTTTCCACATTGATAAAGGAAAAAATATTCCCCAACAATTCTCAAGCTTGCATTGATACATAGGATTGTGCAAGATCTGTCCCATTTGTACCAAGCAAGTAGAAGTTGTAACACATCCCTTGTGCTATTTATAATGGATGCACACCATTTGTTAATTCATTTCATGTAATTTTCAATTACAAGTTTTCAATCAAGATAAATTGGTTTTGAAGAGACCAAGAGCCCTATACACCATATAGAACAAATCAAAATAAACACAAAACCTCATAGATAGGAGTAAGACACATATGTATCCAAGCTGCCAAGCACAAGCCAAGACCACATCCAAGATGCATGAAACAAAAGAGTGCATAAGAATATAGTCTAAGCAATTCTAGAGCTAGAGCCAACACTATTTAATCTCACACCCTTCACGCTAGTATGAGATTGGGAAAGACATGAAAAGAACTTTCTTTTGTCGCTGTATATTTTCCAAGAAATATTATTTCATGTCCTCATATCTAGGAGAAGTGGGCATGGGGAGGCTTCCCCATTAGAGGGCACATCCATGGGCAAAACAAAAATATTCTATTTGAAGTATCCAAACATTGAACAAAAACTCAAGATAATGATATCTGTATATGGTGAAAAGTGGAGACAACAATGTTGAAAGACTAAATAGATTCAACTGCAAAACCCTAGCCTAACAATCAATAAAGATCCACCATAACATATGAAGATTACCTAAGACAATGCAAATCAAATGAAATCACAAAGATTATACCAGATTATACCATCACATGTCCAATAGGGTTTGGATCTCCATTCTTCCTATCTCCATTGATCTTGCTTGATATTTGCTCTCAGATTTTATGTGTGCACAAGAGCTCAACAAAGAATAGAAATGTGGTTGCAAGTAGGTTTGATCGCATATGAAAGTTCGAATGCTAGTCCAGGATTGATAATGAAAGAAACATCTCCTTATATAGAAGACACTATAAGAAATGAAGGGATAAGATTGAGAGGTGTAAAAGATAAATGGTCAGCTATGATTAGAGGGTAGGTAGTGTATGAATTAAGAGATGAATGACATGTGTCATGGGTAGAAAAGGATAATGAATTAATTAAATAATAAAGATTTATTTAATTAGTAGAGGAAGTGGGATCAATTAATTAAATAAGATATTTATTTAATTTAGGAAAATGACAATTTAAATAAATAAAAGTATTTACTTAAATGATAAATAAGGCTAGAAGAGGATAAATGAATTAATTAAACAAATAAAGATTTATTTAATTAATAAAATAATTAAATAAATAAAGATATTTATTTAATTAGACAGGACAATTTTAGGTGTCTACAATATTAATTAATGGTCTATCATATTTCCACAATCTAACCTCAAGAGTATGCAAATGCAAAGCCAAAGATGATGAAATAACAAACCAATAAATTAAAGCAAAATGAGGGTGAAATCAAACTAATAGGAACCTAAGTTGGATGGAAAGTATTAGAGCCAAAACTTGTGTCCATTTGACTGCCATGGAGTTAATCCAAGGGTTAAGGACATTTGGAGTGAAGAGTCTCCTTTAGAATCCTTGTTTGGTGGTTTTGGAGGTCTTGCCATTCTATATAAATAACTATTTGGGTGTAGAATTAAGGAAGAATAGTTGAATGTAGAGTTACTCTATAGAAATAAGGATAAGTGGGAGATGTAAGGAGGTTGTTCAAATGGCACAAGGGTTTCCATGTTAAAGGAAAATTCGAGAATGAAAGTGAATGCATTGTAATCACATTTATTTGTTGATAATGTAGACTTGACCTTCCTTCTTGGTAGATGTTTTTTTCTGCAAGGGTTTCTCCACATAAATCATGTGTTATGAGATGATCTTGTGATACTAATTTGTTTGTGCTTCATTGTTGCTATCTTATGGTGATGATCTTATTATTTTACCGATATTATAAGTTCAGATAAG
This sequence comes from Cryptomeria japonica, assembly GCF_030272615.1. Classification (NCBI taxonomy): domain Eukaryota; kingdom Viridiplantae; phylum Streptophyta; class Pinopsida; order Cupressales; family Cupressaceae; genus Cryptomeria; species Cryptomeria japonica. The sequence continues at coordinate 12,857,712 of NC_081410.1, forward strand.
GTAGTGTCAATGAGCATTATATGAAGGCTATTTTTTTAGCATCACAAAGAAAGATCTATGCATAGTAGTTTCACATTAAGGAAAATTAATTTTCAAACTTGCATATATGTTTTCCATGTTGTATTTTTTCAAGCACTGTATCTCATCCTTTGATTCCTTTAGTATTGATACTTGCATATTTATTAACATTTGGTATTAGAGATGAACATTAACTTGTTTTGGGTATTCCTCTACTTTTTTTCCTTGCCTAGAAAGCTTGTGGGAATCTGCTAGAAGGAATTAAAGGTTGTTGAAGGCTTATGGGGATGCAATGAATATTCTGTGAGCTAACTTTGTTTTGTAGATCTATAAGATTGGAAACCATATATACTATTAATGTGATCCATTTTGGGTATTGGAAGCTCATGATTGTGGATCTTGATGGAGTTGGTTATGTTTTGGCAACCTAGAGATCCTTTTTGACAATATGTGTGTATCCTCTAGTTTGGTGGTTTTGTTACTTTACCTTGTGGTCATGTGCAGTGAGAAGGTGTTCATGTTGGATGGCTATTAACATCCCAGTCACATAGATAAAAACCAACTATTTGGACTACAAAATAGAGTGCTTATGTTGGGTTCATGGTTTTAGCCCCTAGTTACATGAAAGCATTAGAAGATAAGTCATTGAACTCTTTGTGAGTTGTGGGGCTAACATGTTTCATATATTTTAAGCTTCTGGACAACTTGGTTAAACTGTTGGATTGAAAATTCTCTTGTTTTCAGTTGTTGGGTTTGTAGATGCATGCTTATTCCATTGTTCATATGACATGTTTAATATGAATGTCTAGATGTTTATGTAGATTTTAAAATTATAAAGATGGTTTTGTAGGTTTTACATTTTAACCAATATTTTTGGTATGTAGATATGTGATAAGATTGTATTTAGGGTGCTTTTAATGAAAACATTTACAATTTTGTAGGTTACTTAGATGATTCTTATTGAAATATGGTTACTCCTATGTGGGTTTATTTGGAGAATAAGGTCTAGCGTTGATCCTAGTGTTCGAGTCTTGAAAATATACATGTTATGCATGCTTATCTTTGTTCTATATGATACTAATGTGGGGTTGAATCTTTAGTTATTTGAGATTGGTACACTGACTATGTATTTCTCCTTTGAGATGTTGCATATGTGTATATCTTGTAAATTGTCTAACAAGGATTTGATTTGGTAGTCCTTCTTGTTGATTATCATTATTACATTGGTATGTTGATCGCAGTGAGAAAAGTTTTTTATGGGTGTACTTGAAATAGTTGTTCATTTGAATCTTAGCAAGTATTTATGGTGTATGAGAAGGTATGTTCACTTTCAATAGAGTTTCGGTAATGATTTTGGTCATGATGCCATGTATAACTCGACATCACTTTTAGTGTGAGCTTTATGCAATTACATAACGTGTTCTATCTTCTTTGTTTCATGATTTTGGTTCTAAGTTGTTGTTGTTGTTGTTGTGTTTAGCGAGCCATGGATAATCTTTGATTAGAAGATGGATGGTGTTTTGCAATGGTTGTTGGTATCATGTGAAGCTCTTTAATTCCACCTTTATCTTGAAGTGAGAGTTTGACATTATTAGTTATATTAATAAAGAAAGTGTGGTGTTGTATCTTCTTGGTTTGGAAATTGTGGTTTGACTCTTCCCTTTGAGAGCTATTGGTGTTGAGTTCTTTGATCATGTGGGGGACACTAAGGATCTTTAGTTAGGATACGATTATCATGATGCATTGAGAGATTGATTACATGGTTTAAGGGGAGCTTTGGTAGTGATGTGGATTCATCATTTAATGATGGATGGTTATCTCCATGTGATTGGAGATGTTGACATCTTGGTTTACCATAGAGGACTCTTGAGGCTTTGGTGATATGTCAATTTTTGATAAGTTATTTGCAACATATGAGCTCCTAGGAGGAGATGTTGGATCATGATGTCATTTTTATGTCTCGAATTCAGCTACTAAAACTTTAACAATGGTCTTGTTTGTTCTTTTTGGTTACGAGTATTAATCATTTGCTTAGAGCTTCAGGATTTTGCAAGGTTGTATTTTAAGTTGGCATGGATTGATTGGTGGATGCCCATGGAGACTAGAGAGACTTGGGAGAGGCTAAGAGAACTTGTGTTTTTTGGGATTGTGTATTGAGATGGTTACTATGCTCATAGAGATTAGAGAGACTTGGGTAAGGATAAGAGATCTCATATTTTTTTGGATTGTGTTGAGATGGTTACTCTTTGATAAGGATTTCAGTAATAACTAATGAGCCTACACTTAGTTATAAATGTCAATCCATTATGGGCTTGAAGAGAAGATTGTCATTTATTGTAATCTTTAATTACTTGGTGTTGTGTGCTTATAAGAATCATGTATCCCACTCTTCATCTTCTCGATAGGTGAATTATTTGAGAAGTATTGCTCACTTGATTATCAAATGTGTTCTTCTTTTTGTATCTTGTCTTCTCATGCGAATTAGTCTTGAATACAGTGGTTTTGAGGAATTGTTGACAAGAATATGCATCATTATATGGATTTTTCTATTGTTCTCCTTGTTTTTTGGTCTTGAGCTATGGATCTAGTTTTGGGGATTTATTTGGACATCGAGGTATAAAAAATGGTTTGTAGCTTTAGACACATTCCCTTTGTTGTAGGAACGATTGGTTTGTTTGATCTACCTTCAACATAAGAGGTTTACATCTATTGCTACCATGTTTCATTTAATTTGAATGTTTGATGTTGAGATCCTTTCAGTATGGGAATGGTGAAGAAGATCTTACATTACAAAGCATAGTAGATATTAGTGTGGAACAAGGATATGGTTTGACTTGCGAGTTCTCTCTTTGGTCTTTTTGTTCTTCTTGGATGTTTGCATTTACATTGTTGATTGTGAAGAAAGTGGGAGAGCTATGGAGACAACTGGTGAGAGAGATGTTGTAGCATATTTGTTTGCAGGATTTTCATATCATTGTTTATTTCCTTGACGCTATGTAATAGAGGAGTTAGCCACATCCTCTATGTGAAGTACTATACATAGATTTGGAATGCCTTGATGTATTTTTCAGATTTGGCATTTCTCATACAATAGGAGTTTTTGAATATCCTTTTTGATATCTTGGTTTACTAATTACTAATGTGATGATGAGTTTGCATGTTTCATTGGATTTGGATCTAGGAGTTGTGCAGGTTATGAATTAGTTAACCATTTTCTTGCAGTGCAATGACTCGGATGTGGATGTCTACATGCATGAGATTGTTTTAGTGTTAATGCAAACTTTGTTAGTTGGCATTGTCTATGGTCATTTGTACATTGGTTTGTTGTACTGAGATAGGGGGGATATCTAGAGACTTGATTGCGGTTAAGAGTTGATATGTTGATGGCATGAAGTTCTATTTATGATGATATAACCTAGTTTGAGGCATGGTTAGCTTGGACGAATTGAAATTTGTTGTGGTTGTGGTTACAAGTGCTATGAGTAAGGCATTTTTTAGTGATAGCTGATATGGTTCATCGTGGCATGTTCCTTTTTCTTTCATATGTAGCATATTATAGGATGTGAGGAGTTTTTTACTTGATGATGGTTATCATTGTTGCTTTTGCAGGCATCTTAATTGAGCATGAGAGCATGGTGAAATTTTAATTGGTACATGGATAGTGAAAGGATGCTTTTCCTTTTCTTGCAATGGGTGTATTTACAATGTATAGTGTAAAGTGAGAAAATGTTATGATTAAGGTGTCATCTAGCTTGTAAATCCTATGCCATTTGCATAGTTCCAACATTCTTGGAAAGTAGCCTAAGGCACTCATGGTGTATTTGAGGAACAAGGACATATGAGAGGCATAAGGAGGTTGTTCACAAGTACACATGGGCTGCCATGTTGGAGGAAAAGAAGAGAATGGAAGTGAAAGTATTGTAATCACATTTATTTGTTGATAATGCATATTTGTCCTTTCTTCTTGGTGGAGGTTTTTCCTACAAGGGTTGTCATGTAAATCCTATGTTAGTGATGATATTGTGTTGTTTTATGTTTTGTTGTTATTATATTATGGTAATGATATTCTCATTTTATTGCTATTATAAGTTGGATTTGAGCTTGAGAGTGCAAGAGAGAGCCAATAGCCAAGAGAGAGTCCAAGAATTAAAAGATTGATTCAAAATGAGAGGATGGAAGGGGAAGAGGTTAATAATCTATTTATATTCATGTTGAGATATTTTATATTGACATGGGAAGGTGAAAATTGGAAAAACACTTGGAAATAACCATTAAACAAAAAAACTATGATAGAATAGTTGTGCAAGGTGCAGATGTATGTGCTATGTTCTAGTGTCCAAAAAATTTATCCTAAAAAACAATGAAACTAGAAAAATTTAAGGGTAACACAAAGTCCACAAGGAAAGGCGATCACAAGATATAAGAAATAGGCACCTTAGGAAGGAGAAAGTTTAATGCATGGGCAGAAATGAACCTATAGAAACACCAAGAGAATGGACACCAAATTTGACACAAAATATAGCATGAAATTGTAAGGGTATGCAATTTTTGATGTTACATTTTGTCCCTAGTTTAGTAGGCTTATTAACTTGTGTGATATGTATACTAAAGTAAAAGGGAAAGATATTAAAATAAAATTACATTATGAAAACCAAAATCATATTGTAGAGGATGATGAAAACACTTCAAATAGAGGAACCATTCCCCCAAGCTAAGAACCTACAAAATAAATACATTAGACAACAAGAATATACAGAAGGTAACATAGGTAGAAAACATCAATCTAAAAAACCACTAGGTTGGAATATCATTTATACAAATGTACCAAAACATAAATAATACATATGCACAAAGGAGAAGAAGAACATAACAAACTAAAATTTTGTGTTAGCAAAGTGAAGGAGACTTGAATGTGGGAGGTTATCTTAATACTACGTGTTATCCCCAAAATACAACATAAACAAAAGAAACAATAGATATAAGAATTCATAAACAATGAGAAGAATATCATGAGTTGAATAACTGCTTCAACAAGAGAATGTATACAAGAGACAAAGAAGCAATGAATGTGAGTGAGAGGGCATGACTTAGGCACTCACTTGTTCTATTACTAGGGGTCATGCAAATCATTATATACAAATAGATCATGATCTAGTAAGTTGTATTATGCTAGGTGACCATGAATGTAAAAGGGTAAGTCATATTTAAATTGTATAGTCTAGTAAGTTACAATATGATAGGTGGCTCATAAATTACCAAGGTAGGACATATGAAGGCCCACAAGCTAGGAAATTGTATTATGCAAGGTGGTTCATGTGCTACTAACAATATGGGGAGTGTAATAAAAAATAATGCCACAACAAGCTAAAATTAAAAAGGCACAACAAAGGGTGAAACTAGACCAGGTGCATGTAAGGACATATGTGTGATTTAAAATATTAACATGTATGATGTTTGGTACTTTAAGGTAAACAAAAAGGGAAGAAAGAAGATAGGGGATCATTAGGAAGGATGTGCACCTCCTATCAAGTTGTTTTCGCCCCTAGAATATAGGCAAGGAGAACTGTGATAAATAATAGCGTGTTGTCACCATAAAGAAAGTACGGTTTCATATGGGATTGTACCACCATGAATGGTAATGAATAAATAAATAGAGTTATAGGTGCCACATAGCAAGTAGCAACACAATGGAAGAAGGGAGGTGTAAATACCATCAACAAAGAGGGTCTGATAGAGGTGAAATTCATAGTATGTCCTATGATAAGAAAGCTAGAGGTAATCACAATGTGATGGTAGAGGTGATCCCATGCCATAACTAAAAAAACATATAACAAAGTAGAAGTTTGTACATATTATGTCACAGGAAATCTCAATGTCATAATAGAGGAAGAATAATGTTTATCACGAAGAATGAATCATATGGATCTAAACCTCAATGTCACTTGTCATGTAAAAAATAAATAAGTGCATTAGTAGATGAAAGAGTTAGATTCTATCTTGCAAGGCTCGACATTCACTAGTGGCATGACTAAGCACATGATAATATACATATAAAAGAAGTGTTGGTTGAATGTGTCTAGGAAATTTCTTATGTGTGGTAGGAGGAAAAGTGATCAAATGGGCTTTAGGAAGCCTCAATAAGATATGCTCTTTTTAATATAAAGGAGGCACAATAGGAAGCAATTGTACATGTTAAATTGTGAGGAGGGGATGTAGAGAGAGGAGAAATCTTGTAACCTAATGCATGTGTAGAAATCTTGTTGATGACAAAAAATTGCTCACACAATCAAATCCATAAGCTTCAAACAATAATGTTTAGTAATGTGAAACAAATTTTAGAATATAAACTCGCACAACAAACCTATCAACTAAATATTATAAAAAAATATCATGTTTTTTCTAGAATCGATTAGTTACACAAATCTGCTAGGTACCTCTATTGATTTAAATTTGGTTAAAATAATAGTACATGTCACTCTGTCAATTTCCTCCGAAAATCATTGTTTAGGACACTGTACTAAACTAATGTTGTATTTTGATTGAAAATACTTAAATGAATGAATGATTGATTTTACTGATGTCCACGAGACTGAACAACCTATGGGACCAAGAAAAACACACTCTCTAAACCTCCTGAATATATTTTTCCATGTCTGATCTCCTGCTATGAATCTTGACTAGAAAGCTAGTTGTTTGGTTGATCTTGTCCTTGTCAAATAAGTGATGCATGTTGTTGGCCTTCATAATGATCTCATACTGAGCCCAAATATCATCATACATTGTGCATTCAGTAAGAAAGTGTCATTCAGTCTCCACTGCTCCCATCCCGCAAAACAAACAAGTTCTCTCTTCCCATAACTCCTTGGGCCTTTGCCACCTACCCATTTCACATCTAAGATGATGCGAACCAATCCTCAGTTGTGCCGCTAAGAACCTATCTTTCCCTTTAATAGCTGCCCCTAAATATGCTTTCTCACCATGTTCCCCAGTTGGGTTAAACTCTTTAATGTAATACACCTTTTCGTGTCCAATGTGGTTATTCCACATGGCAATTTGAAACTTTTCAATGACAAACTTCTTTATTTCCTTGTTGGTTTTAGGACAATCGATCAATTTGATGTTCCATTTATTCAACCACTTTATGTTTTGTTTCATCCAAGTTTTCTTCCTATGGTTAAGACCCTCATCCATCGCAATCTTGGGCCACCGATGGTTATCCATGTTTTTAACCTTCTTTAGATAACTTATTAACTGAGTTAATGCTGATGCCTCCAATGGAAAAATACCTACTTCCACCGACAAGGATTCCATATGGCACTGATGTTTTAACTTTGAGATTGCTTGTGATTAGGTGTTTTTGAATTATTTCTAACTGTCTCCATCCATATTTTGACATGTTGCCTCCCTAAAATTCACAACCATAGAGAACAATTGGTGTGACCAACAAACCAAAAAGATTTTTTGTTTTTTGTTTTCCAGTCCCATAATTCAACAATTATGCACCTATTTTGAAGTAGATATGACGCTTTCCATCCACCCTGAATCCTTTTCGCTTTGCAAGTCTCCCAACTAAGCTTATAGTGGAAGTCAATCCCCAGATACTTGTATTCTTTCACAATTTCCAACAGATTGCCTTCAAAAAGAAAGGTAATTTGTTTTTCTTTCCTCTTTAAAGAGAAAATAAAATTCTTGGTTTTGGAAATGTTTACCTGCATCCCAACTTCAATACAAAAATGCTCTAGAGCCCTTAAGTGGTCCATCAAACCATGAGTTGTCTTAGAAATTAGGATAAGATCATCAACATATAAAAGTAATTTCACCACTTATCCTGCAAGATGAACCCCATCACCATCTGAATTGTTCAACCATGTTTCAAGTTTATCAATGTATAAACCAAATAAAGTGGGGGATAGAGGGCACCCTTGCTTGCCACCAATGTCACTACCAAAGCACTCATACATTCCCTCCTTAGTTCTGATTTTCGCTCTAAATTTCTCGTGAAGCCTATGGACAACCACTCTATATAAGTTAGGTACACCCAAGCCTTCCATTCTATTCCATAACTTATCTCTAGGCATTGTGTCAAAGGCTTTTTTAAAGTCTACAAAACAACAATATGCCTCTTACCCTTGATTGTACCATATTTTCTCTATCAAATGTCGAAGAGTGATGCAATGATCGATGGTGGAATGTCTAGGCCTGAAACCAACTTGACCTTTAGCCCTTATACCTTCACCTTTTGCCCAATTGTTGATTCTATTATCTACCATGCTCCCAAAAATTTTGTTGAGAAGAGGATCTACCATAATAGTGCGGTAATTAGATGGATTGTTGGTATCCCCACTTTTAAAGAGAGGGATAAACATTAGTTGTCCAATCCAATGGGAAACCATCTCGAATGACACTGTTGAATATATTGTTGGCCATTTGGTGGAATTGATTGTGTCGCATTGATGTTTTGTCATTGATGTCAACACTAGCTATTTGGATGCTTTATCGGCACCCTTCTGGTCCCGGTAGGATGAGTGGTTTCTAGTTGGTTTGGATCTGACATAATCCGGTAGGCTCTAGTATGGTTTGGTTATGGAATTGGCTTATTTATGATACTCATGTTCATATTCAATCAGTTGGTTTTGGTCTAGTGATCGGATGCTATCCTGCTTGCTTGGAAGCTTGGCTTGCGGTTCCGACAAGGGTTTCATCAGTAGAGCTTTTGATGAAGATCTTTGATGATATGCATAACTGGTGTTGGTGTATCTTATGGTGGAGATTTAGGATTTTGTTGATGATCTTGTTCGAGACTTGGCGGATGGAGATCATTGCTTTAGCATGTGGACCTATATTGGGTTCCGGTTGATCTAGGTTATGGATCGCCTTAATGTAACATGTGGATTGGACCTCTTGATGTGTTTCAGGGATGTCTTATGTGTTGGATATTATTTTTTTGGTCTAAAGCTAACATGTTTTGTAATTATGTATTTGGTTTATTGTCTGGTGGCCGACCTAATTGTTTATGGTCGAGGGTTTGTATATATATGATGTAAGATCTTATTGTAGATCATCATGGGAATTAGATCATATGTATAAGGTCAAGAATGGGTATGGATATGTAATGTGTGAATAATGTAATATCAGTCATGCAGAGGATTTGATCGATGATTGGAGATTGAATTGGGTTTATGTAAGAGGATTTAGTCCTTCGGTATTGAGCTTAACCGAAACTGTACTCGAGCATAGGAGATGATATCTTTGCAGTTCAAACACTTCTTCCAGATTGTAGTCTGGATTTCTATGTAGTCAGTAAGACTCCTTTTGTGATGAGTAGTGCAATCTAGGCTATTGGCCTTCCTGCAAGTGCAGGCACCTAAATTTTAATTCACATACTTACTGCACAAGTATTATCTAATTATGGGTAGGCTTCCCACCGTGGGTTTTCCCTTTACCAGGTTTTCCATCTATAAATCTTGGTGTCATGTGGATGGTATTTATTCTGTGATTATTGTTTATGCTTAATTGGTTTAACTTCTATTCCGGTATTTGGTTTAATCATTCCAGTATTAATGTTTTGGGTTTTGGTATTAAAATTTTAATTGCTAAATGTTTTGGTAATCTGTGACAACTTATTCACCCCCCCTCTCAATTGTCTTCCGGTTATTTGAATTGTCTAACAATTGGTATCATAGCTTTGGTCCTCTCTGCAGAAAGCTTAACTGCCTGAGGAAGATCCTATGTCGACTAATAGTTCAAGTTCATCCAATTCATCCAGAGCTATCTTTCAGAGAGATATCCCTAGGCTTGATGAAACAAATTACACAATATGGAAGATTCAGATGGAGACTCATCTGAGATGTCTTGGAAAGGAGATTTGGGAGATCACAAAGAATGGTGTTACACCTTATAATCCAACATCTGGCAATCCTCCTCCGACAAACCTGGATAAGGAACTTGAGAATGATTGTAGAGCAAGAGAAGCCTTGTTTGTGTGCACTTTCTAATCAACAAATAATGGGATTGACTGACAAATCATCTAGAAAGACTATATGGGATACGTTGGAGACTCTTAATGAATATGACCTTACAATGAAGATTGCTAAAATCAATGGTTACCAAGTGAGATGTGAAAATATGAAGATGGAATAAGATGAAAGGATTACTGCATTCATGGAAAGGGTAAATGAGATTGTTATAAGAATTCAATGTTGTGGTGGAACTCTAAGTGAAGATGAAATTGTTTTTAAAGTTTTGAGAGCCCTACCACCGGCTTACAATAAGAGGGCTATTGCTATTAATGAGTTGAGATAAATGGCTAATACATCTATCAAAATAGATACCTTGGTTGGGAAATTATCTGCTTTTGAGCTTGAGGAATTTGGACCTTCTGGAGCTGTGAAGTCTGAACCTATTTTCATGCATCTACATCAGCAACCGGTAAGCAAGATTGGAAAGCTTTGTATGCAAAGGAATTAGATGATATGAAGAGAGAAGATGAATAATTTGAGCAACTTGAAGCCCTATTTGCTAGAAGAGTACCTAAAGGACCAGTAGGAAGTAAGTATGAAGGAAAAACACCTTTTAAATGTTTTGCATGTAATAAGATTGGTCATTTTGCATCTAGATGTTCTGAAAGGAATTCAAGATTTGAAGAAAGAGTTAGAAGATCTTTTAATCCTAACCTTGGATATCAGAACAAGTATAAGTACAGGAAAAATAGAGACAAATCATGCTACATAGCGGATGAGGAAGGCATTAATGATTCTGATGAAGAACCAACACAAGACTCTACTAGTGGTTCCAACAATGGGAAGGAATGGATGTTCCTGACTATCAAGGAAGATGTTCTGACACTGGAAGAGAATGTACCTTAAGAGAAGGCACTTGCTGCTAAAATTGAAGACAAGGATGAATGGGTAATTGACAGTGGTTGTTCACATCATATGACTAGAGATAAAGGGAAGTTTCTATCTTTGCAAGAATTTGATGGCGGTCTGGTTAGATTTGGAGATGACAAAGCATGTATGATCAAAGGAAAAGGAACTATATCATTGGATGGTAAGAACAATACTGACAATGTTTATTATATTGAAGGTTTAAGACATAATCTTTTGAGTGTAGGACAATTGGTGGATAAGGGATTTCAATACAGTTCAAGGATGGATAATGCAAAATCATTAACAGATTTGGTTTGGAGATTGCAACCAATATACAGACAAAAGGTAATATATTTCATTTGAATTTTGGTGAGAAGACATGTTTGATTGCTCAAATTAATGAGAGTTGGCTATGACATAAAAGGTTGTGTCATGTGAATTTTGATTGCATTGTGGAGATTAATTCAACTAAAACAGTTAGAGATATACCTAAGATTGTGAAGCCCTATAATTCGATATGTAAAGAATTCTAGAATGATGTGGGTTACTTTTCTAAGGGAAAAATCTGAAGCATTTGAAAAGTTTAAAATCTTTAAGGCTAAAGTGGAAACTGAGATAGGATTGAAGACTAAATGTTTGAGGTCAAAAAGTGGTAGAGAATTCACATCCGGTGAGTGTTGGTCCTCACAACTGGAATGGAAACTAGGTGATAAAACACAATTCAGAGATTGGATATCCTTGAATAGCAAACTTTTCATGTGGCAAAGGCTCATTTAGTTATCAAGCAGGGACGTAAACTTGAAATGGGTCGGCACTATATGTGCACCAAGTTCATATTGCAACCATTTTATATAACTGGAGGAAAGGAAATTCTTCTTAAAGTAAACACACGAAATCTCTAATAAACTAATACTTAACCTTACAACTGGAAATTGATTTAAACAATTACTGTTAAAAGATAAAGTTCTGACGAGCAACAAGAACTACTCTGATGTCGTGGTTGCAGGAACAGACACGGGAACTGTTTCCTATGGCTGCAGGAACAAATAACTGCAAAAACAACTATTATAGAAGTATGAAAACTAGCTTAAAACATACAAAGGATTACTCACCAAGTGGGCCCCCTTGAGTGAGTATTTCTAGTTCTTCATATTACACTTATCTAATCATCCAAAATTACGTTGATCTCTTTATTTCATCTTTATTGGAAAAATACATACATAACACCAGAAAACTATGTATTACAAAATACTATCTTTTTTTCTCTGCTATCCTCAAGAGGAGAGAGATCCCTTTTTTATAGGAAATCTTTATAACAAACTTCTAACTAACTGCCCACATCCCTACGAAATAGGTGAACATAATTTATTTAACAAAAGAAGAAGAAGAAGTCAACACAAGACAGTAGAACAACATCTGCCCTACAACTGAGAAAATATAGCATGACCACCTACTAGATCTAAGATCCACTAAGAGCAGTTATAAATGTTTTCATAAATCAATCTGCTGAAGAACTGGTCTAGTGATCCTGATCATAACTGAATTTCCTTGACTGGGTCTGCATTGCGGTTACACACTTGATGATCTTTTGAACCGCCATATGTCTTTTCCTCACCTTTGCTAACCCTGCATCAAGATGTTAACATGCACAACATGTGTATATACCAATGCTAACATGATATAACATAAACTATATTTATAATTAAATTTAGATATTTGCATAGACAGATCATTTAAAACCACTATATGACACCCTTAGGTATAGATTAAACCAGTTTCAAAAACACTTGAAAGGTACCATCTTAGGAAAACATTATAATCCAAATGCCATCTAATCATAAAACCTAAGTAGGAGTATTATATCAAAAATTTATAAAAGTAGATCCATTGTTTAGACTCATCATGTCCCCCTAACCTAACTTCTTGCTAATCCTCCAACAACAGGAAAGTTTCGGATTTTGGCATTAATTCGGAAATTGCTTGGGGTAACCTGTCCAAAACCGCCATTCTTTAAGCTCCAGTAGAATCCTTTCATTTTATCCAATCTCTTCCACCTGGTACGTTCTGTTGCTTCACTATATGGTGGGTCACTGTCTCTATAGTCCATTAGTGGCCATAGGAGGATTGGAGGCTAAAAAATTGAGAGGAAGCCAATGTCGTCCCTTTGTTCTTCCCAAGTGCATGTACTTGGGTGCTCTGTTTAATGCTGCATATTAATTTTGGACAAAGTGTGGCTCAGATTGCTTTAATTCATCTGTTAGGTTATCCTAGTGTTGGACTATATGTTCTTTTGCTTCATGTCCTTCCCTTGGAGCCATCTGTTCATATTCTTTATAAACTGCTTCCCTCGGGGGTAGGATTTCCTTTGCATAGTCTGGTTCATAAACAATCTTTTGCCAATCAAAGTAAAATGACCTGGGTTCTCTTGACTCAACCCTTAAGGGTAATGAAAGCTCAAGTTCTTCTCTGTGATGCACTTGAAACTGCTCTCCCCTTGATATTTCATTCTACATCCATGACATAAGAGCCCTCAATCGAATATCTCCAATGTAAAGGAGAGGGTTCCAATTAATATCATCAAGGATAGCATAGTTATGGACATACAATTCACAGAGTAAGTTTTTGATTGTCATAGGAGATGTCTGAAAAACACTATAAAATTCTTCTGGTATTTGCAATGAGGGACTTAAATCCCTAACAATCCTCATCATCTAGAAACTGATGTGTTGTTCTTTTAAATATAGAGAGTAGACACGAGGAGGAGCTCGACATTGAATCAGTTGTGGAATCATGGTGGCTATTGTTTCCACCTTAGCTTTAAGTTGGGCTATTTCCTCATCCTTCTGCTCAATAACCTTCTTCTCCCAGTCGATTATCATCTGCATTTTTACTTTCTCCAGTTCCCAATCCTCATAAAGAGCAAGTCCCACTGCATGACTAGTAAGAGAGGTAGGTAGTCTATGAGCAGATGCCCTAGGTTTCTTCATTTATTCTCCACTCCTTGCTTCAATAACCTACTATACAATAGATGCTAAACAATTTAGTCTCTCAAAATTCACTTCTTCCTGTGTCTGCTCTATATTTGGAAGCTCCTCTTCTTTCTGAAGCTGCAGTTCTTGCTCTTCCCCCATATTTTGTATTTCTTCCTCCTCTTCATGTTCCATTTGAGGTTCATTAGGTGGAGAAGGAGGGATATCATAATGAAGCGGACTGTATTGGTCTCATTCTGAGGAGTCAACCAAGATGGTGATTTTTGGCTCTATTGATTGGTCTTGGCTTTTACGCTTTTTACGGAGCCTACCACTACTTCGAACTTTCCTTTTTTCGGCTGCAAGGCTACTTCCTGTAGCCACCTCTTCAACTACCTCAATAATTACTGTAGGAACTGGTTTTACGATTTTCCTCTTCTTGGCCGCAGGAAAGGGTACATTTTCATTTTCACTTCTCTTGTCCCTATGCTCTATATCAACATGTTTCTCTTTGCCCTTTTCCATTTTTGTGGCAGCCCTGGTTTTTCTTGAACCTTGAGGAGGAGCCCCTTCTTTAGCTTCTTTTTGTAAGGGTTCCTCTACTGCAGGAAGATTTTGTTCTAAGGATTTCAACGAGGATGAGGGTTCAGAAGGGGAACCAGGTTCTACAAATTTTTCTTGTTCCTGAGATGGAAGTGGTTCCTGTATAACTATGTGCTCTTCCCTAAACATTCTAGTTTCAAAAAATTCATTCCAGAGCATTGGAGAAACATCTCTCAAAGATTTTTCAACTAAAAGCTTAATTAGACAATGGTGAGAAACAGAATGTGTCTTACCTTTTTGGGTCTCAGTTGCACTTATAGAAAGAAGGTTGTATAGTAAGCTTGGAACATTCATCCTTCTTTCATGGCACAGATAACTCGGGAGTTTAAACTGATGAGAATGCAGACATGAAAACCTTCCCTCATAGGTTAAATACTTTAGAATATACAATGCTGCTCTCCATTCAGGCAGAAGAGATTCTCGCCTAGTTCCTTGTCTATCTACCACCAATGGAGGGTCTCCTGGTCGTGTAAATGATGCTCTTGCACTGCGTGCATCCTTAGACTCTGAGTACTTCTCCCCATCTGTTGGTAACCTAGTTACCTCTGCTATTTGTTCTTCTGAAACAACTACCCTCAAACCTTTTACCTGAGCTTCGCCATTTGAAAGTGTGCGGGTAAATTCCCATGCAATTGACTCATCAAACTCTGTCAATTTAAAAAAATTATCCAGCCATCCACTGTTATGAAATATTGGTTCACAAACCTGATCCTGCAGAAGAATCTCATGAACTGTTGGCTCATGTCGAATAGGTGGACCACCCATCGCAATGCTAACACTTTCAATTTTATAATGACATAAATCTGCTTAGACACTGCACTAAGTTCTATATTGTAATGTACTCAATGCCTTTCCTTTGTCGGAACCTAGCTACAATCTTAAAAATAACTCCGAACAGACAAACAAAATAGACAGAAGATATCACCTCATACTAGAAATTTTGAAAAATACAATGCAATCCGAGAGGACATCACAATTATCAGGTAGAACAATTATCAGCGTACTCCCTCCCAACCTAAGGCTTGACAGGTGTCCACACATGCGAAGGAGGATTAATATAAATGATCGTATGCAAAATATCATAATAAGAAGTAACATGGTTTAATTATACACATGAAGCAAAAATAATAACACACGAGCGTACTTGATATGACGCGAGAATAATTGCAATTGGAAGATATGATGTCGCCATGCATGGAAATCGATGCGATAATGGATGAAGTGAAAGGAAATAAATGAGTGAATACGAAATGAGATATTTATTATGCAGAAAAGTACTTCCTTGAGATACCGAAGTATTTATTATGATCATGTGGCAAGGATATTTAAGATGGAGTGGTGACAGCCAAGCTGTCATTAGTGGTTGCAGGAATCTCAACATGTTGGGCAGTGGAAAATTGTCGTAGGAAGTCATCTTTGCTCGGAGGTTTACGGTATAGGCGTAGCCAATGGCCGTTAACTAACAGTTTAAATTTAACACAATCTATGGTAGATAATCTAACAACACCATTGGAAAATGTTTCAACTATCTCATAAGGGCCTAACCATCTGGTCTGCAATTTGCCTAAGTTATCTTTATACCTAGAATTGTAGAGAAGAGCCCAATCACCCGACTTGAATGATTTATCTCTGATATAGCAATCATGCCATTTCATGCACTGATTCTGAACAGATTCAGTATGTTGCAAGGCAGATTTCTGTATTTCATCCAAAGAATTAAGCTGTAGGATCCTTTCTTTTTGTACTGCAGAAAGTGTCATATCTAAGAAAATAGTTGTTCTCAAAGTTTTATGTTCAAACTCAATAGGCATCATTGCTTTTGTTCCATACACCATTTGAAATGGTGTAAACACTGTTGTAGTTTTTGAGGTGGTTATATAAGCCCATACAACCTCAAAGAGTCTGCTACACCAATCTTTTATGTTAAGTTCTAGCCTATGGATGATAAGGAGTGGATTTCCTATGCCTGACATTGTACTTATTGACCAGGGTTGTGATCAGAGTAGAAGTAAACTGTGCCCCTTGATTTGTTACTATTTCTCTAGGAACTCCATACCGAGTGAATATTTCTTCATATAAAAACTCATCCACTTTATTATCTTTGGCATGCTTGAAGGCTTTGACTTCTACCCATTTAGTAACATAATTAGTACAAACAATAGGAGCGACCATTGGATGGTGGATCGATGGGCCCAACAAAGTCCAGTCCCCATTTGTCAAATGGTTTAACAACCACCTGAGGGTGTACAGGCATTTCATCAGATCGAGTTGGTCGACCCATTCTTTGACACCTGTCACATTTCCTGGTGTATTGAGTTGCATCCTTGTGCAAGGTTGGCCAATAATACCTTGTAGTTAATATCTTAAAAGTTGTTCGTTTGGCTACAAAATGACCTCCACAAGGTTCATCATGACAGGCATGAAGTATGTCACATGTCTCATCTTCCCTTACACATCGCCTCATAACCTAATCTAGACCTGTGTAAAATAAGCAATCTGAAATCCAAGAGAAGTTAAATTTTTTTTCTATCAGCAGTCTCTTTTCTTTGGGTGAGAAATGTGGGGGTGTCTTGTTAGCTGCAAGGTAGTTGGCTATGTTAGTATACCATGGACTATTGGAAATAATAGAAAATGGATGCTCATCTGGAAATGCATCATTAATGACTTCACTGTTGTCTGGTGTTTGAATCCTTGATAGAAAATCTGCCACCACATTTGCTTTTCCAGGCTTATCGAGGATAGTAATATCAAATTCTTGCATTAGTAACAGCCATCTTGCTAGTCCACCGGTAATGGAACTTTTGTTCATGAGGTACCTGATGGCTGCATGATCAGTATGCACAAATATTTGATATCTTGTTATATAGTGCCTAAACTTATTAAGGGCATAGATGACAACTAACATCTCTTTTTCAGTAACAGTATAATTGAGTTATGGTCCTTGTAAATTTTTACTAATGTAATTGTATATGGTGAAAATGGATAACAATAATAATAATATTGAGAGGCTAAATGAATTCAACCACAAAACCCTAGCCTAACAATCAACAAAGATCCACCATAACATATGAAGATTACCTAAGACAATGCAAATCACATGAAATCACAAAGATTATACCATCACATGTCCAATAGGGTTTTGATCTCCATTCTTCCTATCTCCATTGATCTTGCTTGATATATTTGCTCTCAGATTTTATATGCACAAGAGCTCAACAAAGAACGGAATGTGGTTGCAAGTAGGATCGTAGTGTAGTCAATTGCATAAAACATGATTAGCATGAATGATTAGGATAATTGATTAGAATGCATGATTAGGGTTTGATAATGAAGGAAGCATCTCCTTATATAGAAGACACTATATGAAATGGAGGGATAAGATTGAGAGGTGTAAAAGGAGGTCGGCTATGATTAGAGGGTAGGTAAAAGAAATAATAAAATAATGAGAGGGGTAGGTAGTGTATGAATTAAGAGATAAATGACATGTGTCATGGGTAGAAAAGGCTAATGAATTAATTAAATAAATAAAGATTTATTTAACTTAGGAAAATGATAATTTAAATAAATAAATGTATTTATTTAAATGAGAAATAAGGCTAGAAGAGGATAAATGAATTAATTAAATAAATAAAGATTTATTTAATTAATAGAAGAATTAAGCTTAGATAATTAAATAAATAAAATATTTATTTAATTAGACATGACAATTTTAGGTGTCTACATTTTGCCCCTCTTTGAGACAATGCGGCTTGTCGCGTTGTTTCAAAGAAGATAAGATGAACTGATACAGAGTTGCCCCAGAATGGGAATGATATGCTCCCTCGAGAGATTGGATGAAAATGTCTGAAAAGATTGCAGACAATCTCTCGATAAGAAAGACAAGATAGAATGGATTGACCGAATAAAGTGACAAAGTCACGGGATAATGAAGACTGACTCGGGAAATGAATGCGAGGGCTAGGGTAGGCTATAAGATAGACCACGAGGGAAAATACATCCTCATTGTCATCTACACATCCACGAGAGATTAGAGTGCAGAGAGAGAAAAGAGCAACAACAGTCAGCAGCGATGGCTTTGGTTCATAGATTTGACCGCGTTCGCCAATTCTAGAGGCCAACAGAGGTAGGAGAGCCAGTAAGTACCGCAAAACCTCCTTGTACTTTGATGCATTTAATTTTGTCATTAATGCATGTCGAATAGGGTAATAAATGCGCTTAGACTAGAGTCCAAAAAGTGTCAAAAAATGTCCAGGCACGTCTGTGCAGAGCATAGGCATGTCTGTGTCAAGAAGGCGCGTCTGTGTTTTTCAGGCGCGTCTATGCAGTCTTTGAGCACGTTTATGTCATGTAAACGCATTTGTGTTTGAAAAGTATGAATTTGCATCTTCTAGGTCAAATCGGCAGTTCTGTGATGAACATATGCTGTCGATTGGATAAGCTGCTGAGGGGATACACTCAAGCAGGTCCTCTAGGAAGACTAGGATAGATCAAGGCACTTTGTGATGAACAGTGAGTACCAAGATAGAGTACTTTATGATGAACAGGGAGTACTGAAATATGAGCAGCACTTTGTGATGAACAGGGAGTGCAAATGTGAGTAACACTTTGTGACGAACAGGGAGTGTCACACACATAGTACTTTGTGATGAACAGTGAGTACCACTAGGATAAATAGCAACACTTTGTGATGAACAGTGAGTGTCACTAGGGTAGATAGCCATATGCATTTAGATAGCGAGTAGCATTTTGTGATAAACAGTGAATGCCACTATAACTGACATGATTGAGTTGTTTGACTGCAGGAGTATTTGCCGATGCTAGAGTCACGGGAGAGATTCCCGTCGACGCAGAGGTTGCGACCTGAGTTGTCACTCGAGGATAGGGCTGCCATCGAGGAGATGGGTTTGAGACATGTGCTGTATGTGCCTGAGTTTTGGGCAAACATGGGTTTGCTGACTGTGCTGGCTGAGAGATGGCACTTTGAGACGTGCACGTTTCATCTGCCGATGGGTGAGATGACAGTCACCCTAGAGGATGTATATAGGATTATGCAGATACCGATTGATGGGGAGTTGATTCCGTACGATAGAGACGGAGACAGGGATGCCCTTAGACGAGTGTTCTAGGATCCAAGACTGGAGATGAGGGTGGGACACGTGGCATGGGATACCATGACATGTATAGGATTAGCACTACCAATAGTGTTGGCAGAAGTGATTAGTGAGTTCCTCTGTATCAGTTTTGTACCATTTTGTATAATGATGTAGACACCTGTGGGTGATTGTAGCCATATGATTTTGACATCATTGTATCATGACACTTTATATATATATGAGATGATTCATCTTTGCGGCAGCTATATGCATGTGTACCTATGTGATGAGATGTTCTTATGTGATGCTTATGATATGGATGCAAATATGTATATAATGCAATGCAATATTTTATTTTATTTTTGTTCATTTATGTTTTATATGTGTATGCATGATGCAAATGTGAATGTAAGTAATGCAGATGAATATGATAATGCAAATGTAAATTGTGCTAACAGGTGTTGTGTGCAGGATGTGATGCAGTTGTGATATCTATATGTATGTATGAAATGTTTATATGTGGTAATGTAGGTGCAACTACATGAAATGCAAATGTTTTTGGTGTGTCATTGTACTTAGTCATGTGATAGCAGGCTACGCGGACTCGAGAAGGATGAGGGAAGTCAATCAAGAAAGGGGGGATAAAAGACAGAAGATATGAAAGTGAAAGAGCTTCTTGTGCGTTATCATCATTGAGCTTTATTATGGCAAGTAGGTTATGACAATCGAGGCATATGTTCGACCCAGAAAGTCATTGTACCTATTTGCATGGAGATAAGACAGTCACAAACAAGGAATGCCCCAGTTCACACTAGACTCACAGTGTCCTCATATCCTTGGACAAGTCATAGCATTACTAAGAGACAATCCACAGACAGCAAATACAAATAGGTGACGATACCCCATCCTCGCCTTTCTAGTCAAAGACATCCTGGAGATAGAATCTCTAGTCAAAGACATCCTGGAAAAGCTAAAAGACATGTCACCTAAAAAGATGAAATCAAAAGAAAACCAAGACTCGATACTAACATCCACTGTAGTCCTCAAGTTTAGTGTCTCTTGTCACTTGTATAAGTCTTATTTGATTGTGGTCACAATGTTTACTTTCATTGAAAGGATAGATAGCACTGAACCATAATGTTGTCTGAGTCTGTTGAAAGATTTGATTTGTTGAAGCCCATTGTTGCTGATGTGTCTCATCTAAAACTGACTAAATCCATGAAACTGATACTTTATTGCGGAGAAGATGAAACTTTATTGCGGATCTGTGATGCAAATGTTGCTTTATTGCGGATTGTGCGCGGATAGACTGAAGGAAGGTGGAAGAAACTGTACTCCTTGAAACATGTGATGTTCTCAGTTCCACACCCATCACTAGACGTAGGATTTGCCTTAGCCACAGATAGAAGTTGATTTATTATGGATGGAAAGGGAGGTGAAAAGGAATGTTTATTATGAATGGCTAACCAATCTTGGGTAGATCAATTGACAAGCCATGATGTGATTGGGTAAGTTTGTTATGAACAAATAGGTTGTGAGTGTGTGCAAAGTGAAATGATGAAAGAGAATCCTGAAGGAGGGAGGAGCAATGTCTCTACGCATGGCACTGGTGACCCAATTTTCACCATGGTACTTGCCCAGGGCGCCACCAAAGTGGTTTTCACCGTTGGACGAAATTATTTCTCTTTACTTTTTTCGATTTTTCAATGTTTTTTGTGTCACAAGGCGCCTGTTTGCCAGGTTTTCACCAAGTAATGATTTTTTTGTTTTATAAATTTTTTTTTTGGTATTTTTGAAATTTTTGATTTTTTTGTATATAAATTTTTTTTTTGATTTTTTTTTTGTATTTTTGAATTTTTTGAATTTTTTTTGTATTTTTTGAACTAGGATACTCTGAAGAGCTATGTGTAGAACCTGCAAAGGTGCATGCTGTTGATAGGATCCTCCAAAGGTTCACCTTCTGTAGTTGAGAGCTGATATGCCCCAGATCCATATGCTGCTGTAATAATGTAGGGACCAAGCCAATTTGGTTTGAACTTGCCCTTCTTCTCTCTATCTTGCTGATTTTTAGGATTTTCTCTGAGAACCAAGTCACCTACCTCAAATGTACGAGGCTTGACTTTATGATTGTAGCTCCATTGTTCCTTGGCTGAATGATATGTAGCTCGAGTGACTGTCTTCCTTGATAAAGGAACTGAGATAGAATTACTAGTGTGTGAACTACATAAGCCCATATGCGTGTCACCTGAAGAAGTTTGGGCATTCCTGATAACAAAGTCCTTCAAGGAAGCTCCATTAAAGGTCCATGATGTATCACCATAAGGGAAAGGATGTGTGGAACAAGTGGATGAGTTATGAAGGCTTATGATTGTGAAAAGAAGTGAAAGTAGGATAGCATGATGGAGACTTAGGATCAACAAGTATGATTTTTGACTTAAAATTTTAGAACTTTTGCCCCCAGTTATTTTGGTATTAGGGGAGATCAACTCTTGTTCTTTTTGCTTCATAGGATTTTTGTCCTTGAACTTTATTTTTGCAGAGTCCAATAGCTTTTGATTTTGATTTGGACTAAAGGACTTTTCTTTATTTTTGACTTTTAGATTTTTCTTTTCAAAGCTTGATTTTGATCCCCAATGAGTGAGGGTTTTTGTGATTCTTGTTGATCCAAGTCTGGGAGCGGAGTGGAAATGGAATGAGTGGATGAAATGGTAAGGCTATGTGAGTTCTCAAGAGGGGTTGCGATACGCTCAATAGATTCTTCATTGGAACCACTCTTAGGACTATTGATATCAAGAGCTGCTTGCACCACTAGAGGGGATTTGCATTTGGACTTAGTAGCCACAACACTAGGTGGTTCACACCCAATTCCTTGGCATTGAAAATTGTTTGTAGATTGTTCTTGTTGACTGAATACCTCAAGAGATAGTGGGAGTTGGTCAACATGAAATATATACTCACCACATCCTAGGTCTTTAACCTTGAATTTTTCTTTGAGCTCTGTTTGTTTTGATGTAGAAGCTTTCAATGATTCTAGATCCACATATGCTGAAGATGGAATAGCTTCTCGATTAGCTAGAATTGTTATTTTTGATCTAGGTCGCAGATTATTGCAATATATAAATGGATTTGGATCCGCTTTGATGGTCACTTCAACTCCATTGTGAGGAAACTTGATACATCGATGATATGTAGATGGGACTGCGCTCATCTCATGAATCCATGGACGTCCCAAGAGTATGTTGTATGTGAGATCTAGATCTAGGACTTGACCAACCACATCCTTTGTAACTGGCCCAATTCTGAGAGGCAAGGTGACTGTGCCCTTGGACGAACGTTCTTCATCATCATATGCCTTGATGGTGATTTGATTTGTAGAATTCACAGCTTTGTCGGAATATCCCAATTGTTTAATAGTGCTCAATGTACAAATGTTTAGACCAACTCCTCCATCTATCAAGACTCGTTTGATTCTATGTTTGTGTATGAAGGCTTCAATGTGTAAAGGTGCATTATGTGGCTGACTTACGGAGGCGTCATCGGCTTCTGTGAAAGTAAGGGAGTGTGGAATGGAAAGGTATCCCACCATGGCTTGAAACTGGTCCACGTTCAGATCAGTAGGAATAGCAGTATCTCTCAAAATTTTGTCAAGAATAGCTTTATGTGCGGGAGATATGCGTAATAACTCAAGGATTGAAATGAGCGTGGGTGTCTTCCCTAACTGTTCTACAAGGTCATACTCAGGTTTGGTTGATGAAGAAGCGGCGTTTTTAGTTGGAGCACCTTGCAAAGTGAATTTACTTCGGTGAGTTGTAACATGACATTCAGAGGTAGGTTCGGAAGAAGATCCAATACCTTTTAGGACAATCTTGGGTCTCTGAGTAGAATTCTCGGACGCTTTGTCCTTGATGATAATAGTAGAGACGTAATTGTCCATTGATATGTGATTGATAGTTGAATCATAGTTATAAGATGCTCTGGTATAGTTGGTTTGGTCATCTGTGGCTTTAGCTTTTCCCTTGTCATGTTTTGGGAATGGTTCCTTAAACATCTCATGTTCTTGATTGGATGAGTGTCCCTCAATCTCAATGTCACCTCTATCAATGAGATCTTGTATGATGTTCTTCAGTCGATGACAATTTCCTGTCTTATGACCCTTGCTCTTATGAAATTCACAATACTCATCATCGTTCCACCAATTTGGTTTAACCTTTGGTTCATATGGAGGAAAATTTGGAACTGTGATTACCTTGTTTGCCACTAGCTTCTTGAAGACCGACTCAAGTGGTTCTCCCAATGGGGTGTACTTCCTTCATGATCTGGAAGTTGTTTGAGTATTCACTTGATTGTTTGTAGAACTTGATCCAGAAAAAATGAATTTGGGTCGCACTGTGTTAGCATCAACAACACCATCATTGACTGTGTTCTTGTTTTTATTCCAAAATCTTGGCTTGTATTTTCCTTTAAAGTCATCTTTGTTTTTCTTGAATATCTTGATGACTCCTTGTTCAATTAGGACCTTTTCTGTCGCTAAGCCTTTTTCAATGATGTCCTTGAAGGTGGACAAGCAAGATTTTCTTAAGTCATAACCAATCTCTTTGTTAACATTTTGGATGAACATTTCTACCATTTGTTTTTGTGGAATTTCACAAGAGCGTCTGCTGGCTAGATTTCTCCATCTTTGTAAAAATGATGCAAAAGATTCTCCCTCTTTTTGCTTAGTATTGCACAAAGTAGTGACTGATATGTCTGTCTCTATGTTGTAGGAGAAATGTTGAATAAATGCCTCTGCTAAGTCACCCCATGACTTAATTCCAGGTGGAAGTTGGGAGAACCATTCCATAGCTTGATCACCTAAGCTTTGTGGGAATAATCTCATCAAATATGTCTCTTTTGCTGCTACCTCAATGCAAGCTGTGAAAAATTGTCTTATGTGTGCCTTAGGATCCCCTTTTCCTCTATACTTATCAAATTTAGGCGTCACAAAGTGTGTAGGAAAAGGAGACATTGGAATGCTCTTGTCAAATGGATAAGGATATATGTCTCTCATTGTGTATGTTGGCTTCGGTGTATTTATGTCCTCCATTTTCTTTTGTAAGTCCCTGATTTGTTGTTCCAAATTGCTCTTAGGTGGAGATCGACTTCTTGGACCATACCCCATGCTTGATTCACCAATTGGAGGAGGAGCATGTTGCATATATGGATGATATTGATCATACACATGTTCATATGGAGGAGGTCTGTAATGATGTTGCATATATGGACCACTTGGTATAGATTCATGTTGAGGAACACCATATCTATTTTGTGCATGTATACCATATTCTACAGGCATGTCATGTTCTATTGTGTTGCCCCCAAATTTGACATGAGGTTTCCTTGTGTCCAAATTTTGAGCATGTCTTTGAACATCCAATTGTTTTGGTGGTTGTTCTTTAGCATTAGTATGTGATTGAGCATATTTGTCTACATAAGACTTCCATAATGGTCTACGAAGGTAAGTATCATATGTTTGACCATGTGTATGTGGGACCTCTGGTTTTTGAAGCAAAGCTGATGGTGATTTGGGTACCATATGTGGTCCTCTATTTCCTCCACTATTAGGTCTCCTTTGATCCATATTGGAGTGAGGTTGTTGCAAAGGTCTACGTTCCATTATTTGAGACATGTCAAAATCATGAGGTATCTTGGCTCCACTTTGTGCCATCATTTGTAAGAAGTATTGTCTATCCCTCCTCATTATTTCCTCAACCAATCGATTAAAATGGGGATTCATAATGGATTCTTCCACATCTGCTGAATGTACTGAAAAGTTGTCCACATTGTCATTGTGTGTAGAATTGTTGTTTATAGTGTCCATGTTCTCAACATTTGGAATGTTTCTATAGACATCCATGTCAGGTAATGTAGTATGATCAGAATTGAAAAAGATATCATTGTCATAGTCATAAGAACTCATGTTTGCGGACTCTTGAGCCTCTTTAGTTTCTCTCCTAGATTTTTGAAGACGAGTTTCAACCATGAACTAGGTATTGACCAAGATGTGAGAGACTAGATGAAAAATGGAAAGAGTATGGAAGACCAAGAGTTGAATGGAATGTAAATGAGTCTGAAGTGTACTTGCAATGTCCAAAGTGTAAGACCAAGTATGTATGTAGTAGAGTAGGTGTGACTTCCAAAGAGAGGATAGTTTCTCTTGATGAGGTAAGTTGACCTTGACTCTAAGTAAAACCAAATGAGACCCAAAGGTAAGAAACCTTAATGAGGGACCACTTAGAAAAGTGTTGTTGTATGTAGTGTGTTGACAAAGTATAGTGAGGACAAGCAAGTGACCTTTTGACTCAAGTTTAGACAATTGTGAATGTAATGTAAGGTGTAAAGCAATGATGGATTTTGTGAGACCCAAAGACAAGTTGAATGCTAGATGAAAACCTGGAGAAACAACCTAGGAAGCTCAAGAATTCCGAAACTGATTGCTCTTGTTTGCTGGACTGTAAAATTTTTCCAATTTGTGAAGTTGTGACCAAATCTGAATGTTCGACTGTTTTTCGTGACAAGAGGACACAATGTTGATGAGGACTCAATGTTTGCAAGTGTTTAGACTCTCCAAGAAAAGTGTGTTGTTTGATGTAAAAATGTTTTGCATACACTTGAAAACACAAAAGACACAATGTTTTGCTGTTTGGTTTTGAATGTTTTGAATGTTTAAAATAAGTCAAGCACAATTCTTATGGCTGGCCAAGACAATAGTTGTTGATCCCACATGAGGTTTTACCCCCGAGGCTACGCTATTCAGAGTGGATACTTAGATGCTTGACCTCACTGGCTCCACCCTCGGCACTCACTTCTCGGGTCAGCCAAGCATCAGTCCCCATGAAAACTCCCCGTAGCGAACTTTGTATCTCTACTAAGAACCGTATGTGTGTGGGCCGCTACCAGAGGTCCGACCTCCTGCCCCAACAACTAGAAGGATTTGGGCTTCTAAAACAAAAAGGTGCTAGTAAGGGCATCCGCTCGTGTGGCCATACATGCGGCACTTTCAGCTCTGTAAATACAGAAGGCTCCCAGCCAGTAGGGGTTACGCCCTACAAATGACCAAATAAATTTGATCAAACGGGTTTATGGGGAGACATAGTGTCGGTATAAACTAATCAGCACACGTTATCCATAGTTTTCACCATGAATACAGTTGTTTATAGTGGTTCGGAAGAGGTGGGTTTTCCTCGCTACCACTTGGGTTGTTCTCTTCTCACTAGTAGTCCTAATGACCACACAGGAAGACAAGCCCTCTAAAGATTAAACAAAAAGAGCCTATTGCTCAAGACACAAAAGACAATGATTCAATTTTAGTGCACCAATTGAAGTGTTTGCTAGTCTATGAAAATAAGACACACAATAAAAATCCAAAAAACCCTTGTCAAGGACCTGCAACAAAGATTTATTAGTAGTTTGGATTGTTTCAAATGATCACCCCTTTCTGCAAGCATACAAGTTAGGTAAATTTTAGATCCAAAAGACTTTGTGAAATAGGTGCCTTCAACAATGCGTTTTGTTGACCAATTCAAAGATTTGATTCATCATAAAAAAAGACCACCTGCAAAATTTCAAGAGATTTCCAGAAAAGTAAGAAAATCCAAAAAATTTGCTAATTTGCTCCAAAAATTAATTTTTTATGAAAAATCATAAAAAATTCATATAAAATGCAAAATCGATCCAAAAAATCTAAAATTTTTACTGAAGAGTTTTGATGGTTTTCCAAACTTGCACAAAAAATTTTCTGCAACAAATCCAAGCAGTTTGTGAGATATGAGTAAAATAATCCAAAACCCTATTTTCAAAGATCTGATTTTTGAGGAATGATTTTGCATCAAATTTAAAATCACAAAAAATAGATCCTGTGTATAATTCTGAGATATTTCCAAAAATGTAAGAAAATCCGAAAAATTTGTTAATTTTCTCTTAAAATTAATTTTTTATGAAAAATCATAAAAAATTCATATAAAATGCAAAATCGATCCAAAAAATCTGAATTTTTTACTGAATCTTTCTAATACTTTTCCTGACCTGCACAATAAATTTGATGTCAAAATTCAAAGTTTTTTGTGAGATCTGATCAAAATAAGGAAAAACCCTAATTTTTAAAGATCTGATTTTTAGGGAAATATTTTGCATCAAAATTAAATTCACAAAGAATATATCCTATGTATAATTATTAGAGATTTCCAAAAATGTAAGAAAATCTGAAAAAGTCTCTCATTTGCTCTCAAAATTAATTTTTTATGAAAAATCATAAAAAATTCATAGAAAATGAAAATGTGCTCTAAAAATTCTAAATTTTGGATTAAGAGCTCCTGATATTTTCTTCAACCTGCAAAAAAAATTTGGTGCAAAATTTCCTATCCGTTTTTGAGATATGATCGAATCTCTCCAAGATCTTGATTTTGTGTCCAAAACCCTAGCTGCACAAGGTTATTCTCCAAATTGTTTTACAAAATAGCAATATAGGGTTAGAAAAATCTTCAAAAAACATAGATCTAAGAAATATCCATGTCCCACGGGGCGTGCCAAAATGTATATGGTGAAAATGGATAACAATAATAATAATAATATTGAAAGGCTAAATGAATTCAACCACAAAACCCTAGCCTAACAATCAACAAAGATCCACCATAACATATGAAGATTACCTAAGGCAATGCAAATCACATGAAATCACAAAGATTATACCATCACATGTCCAATAGGGTTTTGATCTCCATTTTTCCTATCTCCATTGATCTTGCTTGATATATTTGCTCTCAGATTTTATATGCACAAGAGCTCAACAAAGAATGGAATGTGGTTGCAAGTAGGATCGTAGTGTAGTCAATTGCATAAAAGATGATTAGCATGAATGATTAGGATAATTGATTAGAATGCATGATTAGGGTTTGATAATGAAGGAAGCATCTCCTTATATAGAAGACACTATATGAAATGGAGGGATAAGATTGAGAGGTGTAAAAGGAGGTTGGCTATGATTAGAGGGTAGGCAAAAGAAATAATAAAATAATGAGAGGGGTAGGTAGTGTGTGAATTAAGAGATGAATGACATGTGTCATGGGTAGAAAAGGCTAATGAATTAATTAAATAAATAAATATTTATTTAATTAATAGAAGAAGTGGGATCAATTAAATAAATAAGATATTTATTTAATTTAAGAAAATGATAATTTAAATAAATAAATGTATCTATTTAAATGAGAAATAAGGCTAGAAGAGGATAAATGAATTAATTAAATAAATAAAGATTTATTTAATTAATAGAAGAATTAAGCTTAGATAATTAAATAAATAAAATATTTATTTGATTAGACATGACAATTTTAGGTGTCTACAGTAATAAATTGCATTTTCCAAAACTCCTTGTTTCTGCCCCAAAACTGTTCCTATTGCAAAATCAGATGCATCAGTATGAATGTGAAAAAGAACTGACCAATCAGGTCCTTTAAGCACAGGGGCCTAAGTTAAGGCTTCTTTTAGTTTAGAAAATGCATCCTCACATTTAACTGCCCATTTAAACTCAACATCCTTTGTCAATAAAGAATACAATGGCCCTACTATTTGACTAAAGTTGTTGATAAATCTCCTATAATACTCTGCATGGCCTAGAAAACTTCTCACATCCTTTTGTTTAACAGGGGTAGGAAGATTAAGTATTACCTCAATTTTAGTTGGATCTACTTGAATACCTTATTGAGAGATTCGATGTCCCAACACTATTCCTTCCTACATCATCATAAAACATTTTTCACTATTGAGGGATAGATTGTGATCTTCACACTGCTACAATACTTTTGTCAGATTTTGTAATGCCTCCATAAATGTAGTTCCATATGTAGTAAAGTCATCCATGTAAATTTCAATACAATCATGGGATATGTCTGAAAATATACTGAGAACCGCCCTTTGAAAAGTTGCAGGAGCATTACATAAACCAAAAGGAAGGACTGAATAGGCATATGTGCCCCAAGGGCAGGTAAAGGTGGTAGTCTCCTGATCTTCTGGAGCTATTCGGATCTGGTTATAACCACTAAATCCATACAAAAATGAAAAGTATTGCTTACTTGCTAGAGAGTCTAACACTTGATCTATAAATGGCAGTGGGAAATGATCCTTTTTAGTAGCAGTGTTGAGTTCCCTATAGTCCACACAAACTCTCCATTTTCCTCCTTTCTTGGGAACTATAACCAGAGGAGAAACCCATTGACTATCTGAAATAGGGTAGATGAATCCTGCATGAAGCAATTTTTGTAGTTCTTCTTTAACTATTTCCCTTAAAGCAAGATTAATCCTTCGCTGAGGTTGTCTAATTGGTTTACAATCCTCTTTGATATAAATTCTATGGGTACACAATATAGGATTTAATCCTTTCATGTCTTCATAATCCCATGCAAAAGCTTGTTGTTGGATTTTGAGTAGTTCTATTAATGACAATCTTTGATCTGCTGACAATTGAACATTGATATTCAGATTTCTCCCTGCAACAACTTCTATTGGAATTACTAATTCTGCATTAGATATCTCAGACAGACAAGAGGTTTGAATCTCCCGTGGTAGCAATGTTTGAAACATATCTATGGCTGCAAGAGAATTTAATAAGCTTGCAGATGGAAGAAGACTATGTAGAGGACTTACTGGTATACCCACTGACAATGGAGTTGTTCCATAATGATTCCTTATGATGTTAGAGAGTATTGCATCATCCTCTTGAAGTGCTATGAATGGGTCCCTTGATAACATCATTAGTTGTTGAACATAGTTTATTTCCTCTGCTTCTTCTCCTATGTTTGGCCACACTACTCGTTCTTAATCAAGTTGAAGTTGTGTTGGAGAATAGAGTGTAAGTGTTTTAGTAGTAATACCATATGAAATTACCACATCTTTGGATCTACAACCTATATATGCATCAGTTATTGCCATCCAAGGTCTTCCCAAAATAATTGGATATCCTCCTAATGTTGCCTTGGGAGAGAGGATTATAAAATCAGCAGGATATTCCCAAGAATCTAATGTGACAACAATATCTTCAACCATTCCTTCAGGCCAAACAATTGAGCTATCAACAAGCTACAAGACTGTTGGAGTCGATATGAGATTAGTAATGTTGCGTTGCTGCATGACATCCTTAGTCATCACATTTATTGTTGCTCCCAGGTCTATTAAGGCATTTTTTATTTGAGTTTCGTTAATAACTATCTTGACAATAGGGCTACCTGGATCAGAATATTTAGGGACTGATATTTTTACCAACATAATATCAGCCAACTGTCCTACTACATGCACTGTTTCTGGATCTTTTTTCTTCCTCCCAAGTTTCTTCAAATAGGCTTTTTTAATAGCTTTTCCATATATGAGAATATCTTTAATAGCTTGAAACAGTGAAATTTTAACACATATATGTTTGAGCTGATCAATAAGATCAAAGGCTATATCATCCTGCTGCCTAGATACTTCTAATTGTAATCTTTGGGGAAATGGGGGAGTTCTTATAGGTATATTTGGGGTTTCTGACTGTTGAACTTGCCCAGAATTCCCAGATTTATCAGGCATGCTTTCCTGAGCGGTCTCCTCTGCTGGTAACTCTGTTATGAATGGAGGAGATGGAGTAGGCAATGTTGTCCCTAATCTCAAATGAATATCACTTATATTGAGAGAATATGCAGTATAATTATTAGGATCGGTTGAAAAGACTTGATGTTGCGGTTGTGGTTTATTATTTGGATTTGAAACATGCTGAGTTGGCAATTGGGTTGGCTTGGATGGAGCAACATTAGGAGCTGGTGGCATTAAAGCTGGCTGTTGGGACTGTTGTTGTGGTTGCAGGAAACTTGGTGACTGGTTTGCCCATTGTTGTCCTCCCCTCCATTGTGGTGACTGCTGCCAGTTACTTTGAGGGGGAGACCAATTCCCTTGTGGTTGTTGCCATTGAGATGATGAATTTTGATAATTAGGCCAAGGATTTTGAGAGTTATTCCAAGACTGTGGAGTATAATTTCCAAAATTTTGGGAATATGGGGTTGCCATTGATTGTTTTGTGCTTTGAAGTTCATATGAGGATTAGAAAATGACAACGGATCCTAGGGCATACCTTGTCTTGGAGGCCAAGGCCTCCTTTGTGCAACATAAAAAATGTGTTCATCATCTCCATAAACAGGCTTGAAATTTGGGGAACTTTGTAGGCTATCAATTTTAGCTAACATTTTGCAACTACAGTCCTTCTTCTTTTGCCGACAGTGAGGACAAAATTCAACAAGCATAGCCTCTGCCTCCTCATGCTTCTTCTTTGCTTGTAGTGTATCCAATTGGGTAGCCATATTATTAATTATATCTTCTTTAAAATCCTTCAACAGATGAGTTATCTCCATTCTTGAGACTGTTGAAGATGACTTGGCAATTGAAGAACTAGGCCTATAGTGTCTTCCCCTTTTTGTTGCAGCTCTTGAATATTTTTGACAGATTTGTCTGATGTCATACCATTGAACTTGAGTAATATCTCCTCCTCCCATTAGATCTAAGGAGTCAACACAGTCATCATTGATGCCCCTCATAAATATCAACTTCATAGAGTCTTCACTTAAGTTACTATGTTTAGATTTGTTGACACTAAATAAAAACCTTTCCAAATAGTCTTCTAGGCTTTCATCTTCTTTTTGCGTCATTCTGAAGATATCATCACCATGATGGTCCTTTCCTCTACGATAGTCTTTATATTTATCCAGGAAGTTTGTCTTCATTCCCTCCTAGGTAGTGATTATATTTCTTCCTAAACTCATAAACCATCTCAAAGCAACTTCTTTCAAAGTAGCAGGGAATAAATTGGGTTTATGAGCATCGATGGTATAATCATAACTCTTGCACAGGATATCAAATTCAAACAAAAAGGTATCTGGATCCTCTGTTACCAACCCATGGAATTTTGGAAGTGAAGAGGCTGGTATATTTTTCAAATTTGTATTATCATGCAAGTCAGGAATGAGAAACTCAAATGTTGGATTTATAGGTGGAGGTGGAAGATTTGCTGCCATTGGTACTTGATGAATAACTAGACGTAAAATGTTTTGTTCAGGGGGTTCGTTCAGAAAGTCTAGATTATAAGAGTTGAGAAAATACAACACCATAAGAGCCCAAATAATCTTTGCAAGCTGAAAAACCTGTTACAAGGAGAAGCAATGAAGCAAATCACAGAAGGAAAGAATACACAGGAAAAATATGCTCCAAAAGATGAGAGCTCAATAATCTCCAAAATGTATTGTCAATAATAATCCTTCTTCATACAATGAAAAGAAAGAGCTCAACCTTTAATAGGTCAAGAAACCCTAAAAGGGAAAACCTAGGTTTGCACATAATAATTAATTGAAATAATTAATTATATGCACCTAAAGTTAGCTTAAGTGTAAAAGAGATAAAGGGAACTTAAATAATTAAACAAATAATGTTTAATTAATCAAGTAAATACCCGAATACTCTAACATAGATCTCCTTCTGACAAATTAAAGACACTACCATTTACCTCATAAGTTTATGCAAAAGGGTTTACTTGAGGTGCTTGATCTGATCTTATATTTTGAGTAGAATGCAAGGGAAGAAATCTTCCTAATACATCTCTTTTCCTCCTATGCATGTAGATTAATGAAAGAAATTCAAAAAGCTAATTAAAAACTTGAAACTAATGGTTTACAACAGATTCTTAGCTTGGTACCATCTCCAGCAACGACGCCAAAAATGTTGGTCCTCGCAACTGGAATGGAAACTAGGTGATAAAACACAATTCAGAGATTGGATATCCTTGAATAGCTAACTTTTCCTGTGGCAAAGGCTCATTTAGTTATCAACCAGGGACGTAAACTTGAAATGGGCCAGCACTGTATGTGCACCAAGTTCATATTGCAACCATTTTATATAACTGCAGGAAAGAAAATTCTTCTTAAAGTAAACACACAAAATCTCTAATAAACTAATACTTAACCTTACAACTGGAAATTGATTTAAAAAATTATTGTTAAAAGATAAAGTTCTGACGAGCAACAAGAACTACTCTGTTGTCGTGGCTGTAGGAACAAACACATGAACTGTTTCCTATGGCTGTAGGAACAAACAATTGCAGAAACAATTATTACAGAAGTATGAAAACTAGCTTAAAACATACAAAGGATTACTTGCCAAGTGGGCCCCCTTGAGTGAGTATTTCCAGAACTTCAGATTACACTTATCTAATCATCCAAAATTACGTTGATCTCTTTATTTCATCTTTATTGGAAATATACATACATAACACCATAAAACTGTGTATTACAAAATACTATCTTTTTTTTTTGCTATCCTCGAGAGGAGAGAGATCCCTTTTATTTATAGGAAAACTTTATAACAAACTTCTAACTAACTGCCCACATCCCTACAAAATAGGTGAACATAATTTATTTAACAAAAGAAGAAGAAGAAGTCAGCACATGACAGCAGAACAACATCTGTCCTGCAGCTAAGAAAATATAGCATGACCACCTCCTAGATCTAAGATACACTAAGAGCATTTATAAATGTTTTCATAAATCAATCTGCTGAAGAACCGGTCCAGTGATCTTGATCATAACTGCATTTCCTTGACTGGTCCTGCATAGCGGTTACACACTTGATAATCTTTTGAACCGCCATCTGTCTTTTCCTCACCTTTGCTAACCCTGCATCAAGATGTTAACACGCACAACAACATGTGTATATACCAATGCTAACATGATATAACATAAACCATATTTATAATTAACTTTAGATATTTGCATAGACAGGTCATTTAAAACCACTATATGACACCCTTAGGTATAGGTTAAACCAGTTTCAAAAACACTTGAAAGGTATTATCTTAGGAAAATATTATAATCCAAATGCCATTTAATCATAAGACCTAAGTAGGAGTATTATATCAAAAATTTATAAAAGTAGAGCCATTGTTTAGACTCATCAGTGAGTTTAATAACTTTTGTGAGAAGTATGGTATAAGAAGACAATTTTCTACTCCCCGGACACCTCAACATAATGGAGTTGTGTAAAGGAAGAATAAAACTATATTGGATGTTGCTAGAACAATGATGATGGAAGCTAGTTTACCTCATATCTACTGGAGAGAAGCAGTGAACACAACGGTTTGTACGTTCAATAGAGTACATATCAAAGGAGAAACCGGTAAAACACCTTATGAATTATGGTTTGACAATACACCTACAATTAAGTATTTCAGAATCTTTGGTAGTAAATGTTATATCAAGAGAGATGATATCATTGACAAATTTGATCCTAGATGTGATGAAGGCATATTTCTTGGTTATTCTAACGAAAGCAAGGCATATAGATGTTATAACAAGAGATTGCAGATAATTATGGAAAGTGCTAATGTCAAACTGGATGAGCTGAATAGAAGTCAAATAAGAGTTTATGAGAAGGAACCAATGGTGGAAATGATTATATTTGAACCGGTAGCACCTTTACCAGAACATAGTGTTAAACCAGTTACTTTGACAGTATCAGAAAATTCTACAGTAACTGAAGAAGAGGAGAGGAACAAAGAGTCAAAAGACTTCTAGGTATGTGAAATTGAATCATTCAAAAGATCAGACCATTGGGGATAAGAACAATAAAGTAATGACAAGAAGAAAACTGACAACTAATGAGGTATGTTTAATTTCTCAAATTTAACCGGTATCAGTAATTGAGACATGTAAAGATGAATCTTGGTTGAAAGCTATAGAAAAAGAATTAGATCAAATTGAGAAAAATAACACATGGACTTTGGTTCCCCGACCTAAAAATAAAAATGTTATTGGAGCTAAATGGGTTTTTAGGAATAAATTGAATAAGGATAGTCAAGTTGTAAGGAATAAGGCTAGATTGGTTTGTAAAGGATATTCTTAGAAAGAAGGAATTGATTATGGAGAGACTTTTGCACCTATAGCTAGGGTTTAAGCTGTAAGATTATTTCTTGCCTATGCTGCCCACAAAAACTACAAGGTTTATCAGATGGATGTTAAGTGTGCATTTTTGAATGGGGATCTTGATGAGGAAGTTTATATTGAGCAACCTGATGGTTTTTCACTATCAGATGATACAAACATGGTTTGCAGGTTAAGGAAAGCTTTATATGGATTGAAACAAGCACCTAGAGATTGGTATGCAAGGTTGGATAAATATCTTTTGAAGCTTAGTTTTACCAAGGGTAATGCTGGCAATAATTTATATTATAAGATCACTGATGATGATATACTGATTATTGAAGTATTTGTTGATGACATTATTTTTGGAGGTGAAGATAAGTCATGCATGGAATTTTCTAAGAATATGGAGAAAGAATTTGAAATGTCTATGATTGGGGAAATGAAATTTTTCTTAGGTTTGCAGATTACTCAAATTGATAAAGGTATTTTCATCCGTCAAACTAAGTATGCTAGAGAGTTATTGAAGAAATTTGGTATGGGATATTCTAAACCGGTAAGTACTCCTATGGTTACAAGTGATAAATTGACAAGAAAAGATGTTTCTGCAACGGTAAATCCTACAAGATACAAATCTATGATTGGAGGTCTGCTTTATTTGACTCAGACTAGGCCTGACATAACGAACGTTGTTTGTATTGCATCTAGATTTTAGAGTGATCCTAGAGAAAATCATGGGAGTGCGGTGAAAAGAATTTTTTGATACTTACAAGGTACATCAGAATATAGTTTGTGGTACCCTAAGGATGATGACTTTACTTTATGTGCATATACAAATGCTGATTGGGCTGGAGATGTTGATGATCGGAAAAGTACTTCTGGTGGAGCTTTTTTTCTTGGAAAGAAGGTTTCATGGATCAACAAGAAACAATCATGTACTTCTTTATCTACTGTTGAAGCTGAGTATGTTGTTGCTGCTACTAACTGTACACAAGTTTTATGGATGAAGAAAATGTTGAAGGATGTAAAGGTGGATTGTAATGAACCGATAGTTATTCACTGTGATAACTTTGCTGCTATTGATATATCAAAGAATTCGATATTTCATTCTAAGACAAAACACATATCTATCAAGTATAACTTTTTGAAGGAAAAGGTGGAAGCAAATGAAGTTAGACTGGTTTATGTGAACACTAAAGAGAAGATTGCAGATATCTTTACTAAATGTTTGCCTAAGGAATCATTTGAGTTCTTCAGAGACAGATTGAGAGTTTCTGCGCCTCCGGTAGAGACTTGATTGATGTGGTTTGGCATCAATTCGGTATGCATTATCAGAGATATTTTTCATTATGGCACTAATGTGGGGTTGCTACTGCTTAGGGGGAGTAGTCAACTTTGTGATTCAATGATTTATATTTTTGCTTTGATATTTTTGTCAGATTTCTGACATTGATGTCAAAGGGGGAGAGATATTGATGTGAAAAAGAAAAACTTAAGGAGTTGTATACATTAGGGGGAGAGATACATGTATAATTCAGAGCTTTACAAAGATATCATTCACATGGGGAGTTTGGTCTTTGTTTCAGAACTTCATTGATACATCTGTATGTGGAAGATTGTTGGTTGTCTTCCATTGGGGGAGACTTGTTTGACATTTATTGGTACTTAGATGTTTTTCACATCTAGTGTTGCCATCAATGCCAAAGGGGGAGATTGTTGGCCGTTTGGTGGAATTGATTATGTGTTGCATTGATATTTTGTCATTGATGTCAAAACTAGCTATTTGGATGCTTTATCGACACCCTTTTGGCCCCGATATGTTGAGTGGTTTTTAGTTGGTTTGGATCCAGCATAATCCGGTAGGCTCCAATATGGTTTGGTTACGAAATTGGCTTATTCACGATACTCACGTTCATATTCAGTCAGTTGGTTTTGGTCTGGTGATCCGATGCTATCCTGCTTGCTTGTAAGCTTGGCTTGCAGTTCCGACGAGGGTTTCACTGGCAGAGCTTTTGATGAAGATCTTTGATGATATGCATAAGTGGTGTCCGTGCAGCTTCTGGTGGAGATTCAGGATGTTGTTGGTGATCTTGTTTGAGACTTGGCAGATGAAGATTATTGCTTTAGCGTGTGGACCTATATTGGGTCTCGGTTGATCTAGGTTATAGACTGACTTAATGTAACGTGTGGATTGAACCTCTCGATGTGTTTCCGGGATGTCTTATGTGTTGGATATTATTTGTTTCGTCTAAAGCCGACATGTTTTGTAATTATATATTTGGTTTATTGTCTGGTGGTTGACCTAATTGTTTATGGTCGAGGGTTTGTATATATATGATGTAAGATCTCATTGTAGATCGTCATGGGAATTAGATCATAGGTATAAGGTTAGGAATGAATATGGATATGTAATGTGCGAATAATGTAATATCATTCAGGCATAGGATTTGGTCGATCATTGGAGATCAAATTGGATTTATGTAAGAGGACTTAGTCCTCTGGTATTGAGCTTAATCGGAACCATACTCAGGCATAGGATATGCTATCTTTGCAGTTCAAACACTTCTTCTGGATTGTAGTCTAGATTTCTATGTAGTTAGTGAGACTCCTTTTGTGATGAGCAATGCGCTCTAGGTTGTTGGCCTTCCTGCAAGTGCAAGCCCCTCAGTTGTCATTCACATACTTACTACAGAAGTATTATCTGACTGTGGGTAGGCTTCCCATCGTGGTTTTTCCCTTTACTGAGTTTTCCACATATAAACCTTGGTGTCATGTGGATGGTATTTATTTTGTGATTATTGTTTATGCTTAATTGGTTTAATTGGTATTTCGGTATTAATGTTTTGGGTTCCGGTATTAAATTTTTAATTGCTAAATGTTCTGGTAATTTGCGACAACGTAAACACCCCCCCCCCCCCTCTCAGTTGTCTTCTGATTATTTGAACTATCTCACATATATCCTTTATGTGAGGAGCGAAAAGCTCAGCTCCCCACTTTAGAAATTCAGCCTGAAGCCTGTCAATATCACTTGCCTTACCATTTGCTAAACTCTTTATTCCCTTTTTAATATCCTCTACCGTGAATAGCTCCACCAAAGTGTTCACTATGGGAGGAGAGTGTTTCTTGTGAATATGCTCATAAAGAAGCTTTGCGTAATCAAGCCATTGGGCATCAATGATACTATTTTCAGTTTGTTTTCTCTGTTGCTGTAATTCCTTCCAAAAATCTTCGGGGTTGTTTCTACCAAGATAGATTAACTCATTCCTTCTCGCATTTACACATTCTTCTTTTTTTGTTTGAATCAACTTTGCGTATTTCTTCTTGTTTTCTTTGCTCAGATCTTTCCCCTTCAAAAATCTCTTGGCTTCCTTGCACTCTTTGTCATACCACATGTTTGATGGGAAAGTATTCACGACCCTCTTTCTACTGCAAGTGCTTTTGCAAGCACTCAAATATTTGTGTATAATAGGTATCAACAGGCTGCTATGTACATGATCATCCTCTCTATTGAGTCTTTCCCCCTTCACCATATTATTTAGTTCACAAAATTGTTGCTTAAGGACAACCTTGAAGATGCCCCTATTTTCTTGATTTATGAGGACTTTGCCTTTAGCAACAATTTTCTTTTGCATGTTAAGATCTTGATTAAATTGTAGGTTGCATGTAGCACAGTTCATTTTGACAAAAAGAGGCATATGGTCAGATTTCAATTCTATAGGACAGTCACCAATGCCAAACTCCAACACTCTAGATATAAGATTTTGAGAGAAAATCAAGTAATCAACCATACTCTAACCATTGTATGTTTTGCAAGTGATATTCCCTGATGTCGGCCAACCCCTCGTTCCGTTGCAAATAACCATACCAAACAAACTACACATCCCCAATAATTATGCCCCAAAGTGTGAGATATCCCCATTGTAATCTTGTGAAGTTCTTTCCCAAGATTGACCCTCACCTTCTAGCCATAGAGGATTATTTTCTCCTTTGTCACCACTGCTTAGTTGAAGAGATTAGTTGTTGGCTAGGTCCTTACATTAAAGTCGCCTATTAGCATTATTTCTCCTAAGGTGCTAAATAAGGAGATATCCTTTTTTAATGACGTGTAAGGATCTTCATTGTCTAAATTCCCTCTCTTGTAGAACTTAGAGTTTTTAGGAGCAAAATAACAAGCAACCAACTTGAAAATTGTCTCATTTACTGTTATTTGCAGCCAAATATACTGTTTATTTGGGTCCTCTCTTTCAACTTTAACAGTTGCATACCATTTCTCATTTATAAGTATTGTGACCTCCCCATGTCCTTTACCTGTCCCATTCCTTTTGTTCCACATTGAAATTGTTTTGTAGCCGTCAAAATCCAGAACCTTACAACGGTCATGCTCATGTGTTTCAACAAAGATGATAATATTCTTCCCTTCTGCTATGGACCCCACCTCGAGACCTCTTCTCTAAGGATAACCTCTGCAGTTCCAACTCACTACACTTAAGCAGTCTCGTGGGGCCCCTATTTACTATTTCTTATTCGAGAAGCGCTCCCTAATCTGCGATTTCCCGTTCTTCAACCATGCCCACTTTCCTTCATTTCTTGCTGTCTTAACTTTATCCCACTCCTTCCTTTGTTCCTCCTACTACGCAAAAGTCAGATCTTCATCTAGATGTAATTGTGAACCTCTAAGTAGCCTTTTATTTCTAAGAATCATGATTTTATCCTCTATGTTTCTCAAAGTAACTCTAATATGCCTATCTTTGCCTCCATCTATCTTCCTTCCTACCCTATTTGTTTGTTGAATACCCCTTGTCCATTCCAACTTATCTCTGAGAAAGTCTCTAACTAGAATGTCGGTTCTCTCATTTTCTCCGAAGTCTTTGATTTCTTTGATAATGATATTTGCAATCTTACCAAGTTTTTCTTGTTCTTTCTTTATCTGTATTTTGATTTGCTGCTCAATGATACCTTTTGTTTGTTTGCTGATCTTTTTACCACTTGTGACCAAGATTTAGCCTCTTCTATCTGGTCTCTTATTTTAGACTCTTTAGTTTCCAAGTCAGCTAATGTTAGTTGAATTTCTTTTACTTGTGTCGTGTCCTCTCCCTCTATAAGTCAGATCCTCTATCCTTAATCAATTTCAATTATTCTAGTTCCTATTTTATGGATTCCAACTCTTACTGTCCAGTTTCCATTTTGGTCTGCATGCCTGGGATTTGCTCTTTAAGGTTTTTGCTCTCTCTCTCTCTCTCTCTCTCTCTCTCTCTATTTTGCTTGTATACTCTATTGCATCGTATACTTTGTTCTCCTCTTCCTAATTCTTTGCTTCTAGAACCTCGAGCCTCTTTTTTACTTCTATAAGCTCCTTCACATATAACTTAGATGACCATAATAATGGTGTTGAAGTTGGGCTATAAAAAATCTTTTTGCCTTGCATATCTTCTATGTTGTCCTCTTTATTTGATGTGTATACTTCTGCTCGAAACAAATTAGATTTGGGAATCTCATTAACATCTGCTTGTTCTTTTAACCTTATCTTATTGTTCTCGTTCTCTTTCTGCCCCTCTTGTTCCATATTGGTTTGAAAAGTCTTGTCAGAAAAATTGTTCACCCTCGACCAAATCATTGCAAATCGTTTCTTATGCGTTTGTCGTAACCTTCAAATTTGTCTACGTCTTAGTATACCTTTATACTATTTTGCATTCACTAGTATCAATTTTTCGTCTGTGTTTTCTCCCTGTCTCTAGAGAAAATCTGCCATGACAAAGCAGGACCCTATTAAACCATCGAAATTTGCCACGAATTGAAGAACCTCAAATTCCCAACCCTCGTGATAAAAATTGTTTAACTTGAAGCTCATAATCTGAACTTGTAGGTTACTATCTGCCCCCACCATAAACCTCAGGTGACACAAAAAAAAATTGCTTCCCACAGAAAAGTGGGACCCTTTCCCACTATCTTGCTGACAAACTGTTGTTAAATTTCCTTGTGGTTCACCACTAAGGGACCCATGATGGTTTGCTGTTTTATTGATTGAACGAGGTGAAATTAGTGTACAACACCAGTTTTCTTTTACCCCAAACTAAAGCACCAATAAAAAAGTTGAACGCTGAAGATATGAAAGATATATGCCTTGGGAGTCGCCATTGAACAGCTCCACGCCACGTCTATTTATAAACATGCAATGTTGTACATTTCATTTATTCTACGCGACAAACCCCTTTCATGGGCGCCGTACGATGAAAGGGCTTCAAATTGAAGCCTCGAGCAGTCCTGGTTTGTTTTCAATTTTTTGATCACTACAGAACTTGCGAAGGTCAGTTATGAGTCCTTCTCGCCGACAGCTTATAATTCTACTTGAAAATTTCTCAGTGTTAAGAATTTCTGTTACATAAATTAAAGTACTAAAGATTAATTTACTCGTTTTTAGTTCATGATGGCAGTGGCTGAACTACTTGAAAATTTCTCTGTGTTAAGAATTTCTGTTACATAAATTAAAGTACTAAAGATTAATTTACTCGTTTTTAGTTCATGATGGCATTGGCTGATA
Organism: Cryptomeria japonica; assembly: GCF_030272615.1. Lineage (NCBI taxonomy): Eukaryota > Viridiplantae > Streptophyta > Pinopsida > Cupressales > Cupressaceae > Cryptomeria > Cryptomeria japonica. The sequence goes on from NC_081410.1 coordinate 12,899,757, forward strand.
ACCTTTCACTGCTCTTTACTAGCGGCGTTTGAGAAAGTTTGCGTTTTAATTATACGTCGCTTTCTAAGCTATTTTCAATTATACTCGCACTTAAGGACTTTATTTCTGAAGTATAATACATGTACCGGAGACATTTTGATTTTGTCTCACCAGTGCAAATTGCTCTTCAAATTTTGTGAAATTTTTTAACTAAAAAATTAGATTTAAAAGTTTGTATAATTTTAATTTTAATTTTGGGTTCACCCACAGAACTCAACATAGAATGGGCCAAGTCATTTTTTTTTAACCGTATTGTTAGGGTCAGGATGGTGCTGCTAAGAGCAGGGAATCTGAAAGACCACGGCTTGCACCGCGCACATGAGTGGTAGGTAAGGATTTTTATGAATCCTTGCTTAGGTTATGAAGCTTGTCTGTATCTAACAAATTCTGTCCACTTTGCCACTCATTATTCATTTCGGGTTTATCATAATCCATATTTTCAGTAAATCTCCTGACTTTAATAAGGATTGTATACTATTTATGCACTTAATTTCAGAATAGGTTGAAGCACATTAATGGCTGAATAAATTATATTTATTCTAATTAGTGGACATTAATATATAAATTTTAGTCAAATTAAAATTAAAATGCCCTAGCTAATGAGGCGTCATAGCCTTCCCATGTCTTGTCTGCTTCCCTATTTACAAGTCACCTCCCCTTTCATTGCACAATTACATTTCTGAAGTATGTAGGGCCATATTGTTACATATACAGTATATCTGAATGGGCTATTTTCCACTTTTAACAGGATAGCTTCATATAGAATGTTCAAAACTTATATTTGTTTGTTAATAATTTTTTCAAACATTAGCGGAGAGGGCTCTATAGTGGAGTGGGCTCCTATAGTGGGTATAAGAGTTGACCAAAATGAGTCCCTTAGTAGAATACTTAAATATTCATATGATAGTTATATCCTAAAGTATTCCTTGAACTTAAAAAACAACCAATTATGTGGTGTGACATGACTGTGCCAATTGAACATGATTTAGTGCAGTCGGTCTTACTTTTTTGTTTGGACCATTTTGGATACCTCAACAAAAAGCATGTTCATGTGGCATCATATTTGAGCATGTGTATGTGAAACTGAATTTTATAAGTAGGGGACTTGACAAGTAAATTGACAAAATTGAGAGTGATTTGAAACACCCACATAGGATTTTGGGAGATACGAAGTTAGGGTGCTCCACTATAAGGCTCTCTCCTCGAGTACAAGAATTTTCATAGATCTGATAGAAAATTCATGTAGTAATAGTAAATCTCGTTTTTTCAATTTTTTTAATTCCCAACTTAGACTCTAAAATAAATATGTATATTTGCTATCCATGAAAGAAATATATTTTAATTTTTTTCTGTCTAAGCGTAGTAGTTGTCATGCCCTAGTTAGTTGTTGGATGTGTAGGTGAAAGTTTAACCAAAAATTGCATAAACTATGCAGCTTAATCTTGTAAGTAGGAAAAATATTAGGTGATTAATGTTACAAGGTTCGGTAAACCACCCTCTTCCCCACCCCGCTACCTGAATGGGTCTGTTTTGGGGCTTGGTTCACCTGGGGAACTTGGGGTGCCTGGAGTGGATCTGTGCCAACCCAAGTGTATCCAAGGGCCACCAGGGAAAAACTAAAATAAAAAACCATTTTTATAAACCTAATTTCATCCTTAAGTGGTAAAATTGTGAAAATGACAGGCACCTGAAGGTTTGTGTGGTTTCAAAGGACTCAATTTGGGCTTGGTAGTGGGAGTCTTGCCCCTTGTACCCAACCTCACGAGGGCTGCTGCCTGTCAACCCCATTGGGGTGTCCTCTCCCAAGACCTCCACTAGCTGCATCACCAAATCTAGGCCCTTGGGTTCCTCCACGATATCTTGAAACTTCATGGAATATAGCTTATGTTGCCCAAAGTTACATTTCTACAAGTTGTGAATTCTTCAACTGAGAGGAATTGGAGCACATACTCCTTCATTGGCTTGGTTAAGTGCAGCTGGTTGGCACACTCCAACTTGCATCTTTTGTTACTTTAGAAACTTGATTACAACGAGTGGGTGACAAGGAATTGGGATCTAACTCTTGAGTGCCTTGACTTGGATGTTATTGTCACACAACTTGCTGAAATATCTTTAGATGAGGCATCTTCTACATATGACATGACTAGTGGAAGTCACATTGCAACTCATTGTGGTTCAATTGAAGTTGAACCAACTATTTTACTTAAATGCTCTCGATGAAGAGCAATATGAAGATTTTGCATATTGATTGTTATTTTCATGGTGTATTAACATTTGACAAATCCTTGAATTCTGGATTTATGAGTAATTTCTCTCTTGCAAATAATGAGGTATTTAAATACTTTGTTTGTTGGCCATTTATGAGTATCACTGTTATTATAATTTTAATATATATATATGCATACACACACGAATTGGCAATTATGAGTATCACTGTTTTTTATAATTTTAATATATATATACATACACACACATATGTATGTATGTATGTACACACACATGCGCGAACTGATAGAAGAGCAGTCTCTTCCCTACGCACCAAAACAAACACACATATATATTCAAATTCTCCCCTTTACAGATATAGCAGCTTGGGTCATATTGATGATGGCAATATGTTTCTGGGCTTGCTAAAACACTAAGCAAAATTTGCTTAAACTATTTAATTGTCAGTCTTGCAAGTGGGAAAACTATCAGGTGACAGTTCAAATAATAAGAATTTTGCTAATGGGAAAAACAGTATGTGACAGTTCAAAGTTTCAAACTTCAAATTATCAAATAACAGTTTCCCCGTCCAAACTTTAACAAAGTCTTGTAAATGGGAGAAATGTTGACTTTTTGACACAAAAACGAAAACAAAAACATACATGCCTCAGATTTGCTAAGCAATTAAATGTATACAATTTAGCATAAATCAACCTGGATTAATTAGTTGGTATTTCTGTGGGCGTGTGTAATTCTGAATTGAATACTCAAGTATGGAAAGTATATGCAAGGGATAATGGTACCTGGCTCTGGGATCAAAGAATGAATCATTCCGATGAAAATTTTAGATTTTGACTGTTAGTGGTCCGGGAATAATGCCTATCTGTCAGTGTAATGCTGTGTGGCTAACCTGAAAATTTGTGGTATTTAGAATTTTTTTAGTGGACCACCGTTATGTCACTAGGGGACACGTTCTCCTAGTTTAACAGCCAGAAAGCTTGTGTTAAGGATTCAAAACAGCAAGCATTAGCCATGCAAATGCTTGTAGGATGAGTGTGCAGATCTAGATTTTGTTTATCGCACCAAATTCACTGTTCTTCTATGAATTGGTCATTAGGATGAAAGACAATGTTCAATTGTGACAAGGTGTGAATGTGTTGGAAAGTGGTTCAAGAGGTTCAAGTTAATTCTATATTGCACTTCACTTTTTTAATTTCACATTTCACTTTTAAGTATTAAAGTGAAAGTTGTTTATCTAGCTAATTGAGTCTAATAAAGTGTAGATAAACATAAGCGATTTTAACTTATCTTCCAACTGATTTCTTGTAAGAGATAAGAATGCATTTTGGAAGATTAGATTTTTACTTGAATAGTATAAAGATATGGGCTAGATAGATGGATGCAATAAACAGTGAATTTCCATGCAGCTGTGAGATGTACAGCTTGTGGAGGTCTCCTTGTAAGTTTTTCAAATGAATGAAAAACTGATTTAAAGGTGTACGTTATCTGTGTATTTGTTTTATGCTTCTGTATTTGTCATTTCAGTTATTGTGTGATTGGTGCAATGTTCAGAAATTTATTTTTTCTACTGCAACATTATCCTATTTGAATTATTAATTTATTTAATTAAAGAAACAATAGGACAGCAGTATCCAGGGGTTAGAAATGTACACATAGCATCAAATAATGCAAACACGTGTTGCTGGCTCATGGTGGCTAGTAGAATAGGTGGGAGTTGACCGAATCTAAATTTGAATTTTGAATTTTTGGAGGTCAAATCTGGAAGTTTGGGGTTGACCCCATGTCTGCAGAAATTGCCTGGGACATGCAAATACTTAGATTCAAATGGGTAACATATGCATTGAGATAGGTGTACGAATAGGTATAATCAATGTATACTCTGGGTGATTGTATTTGAATGTGTGTATGTATAGATAAGGTGGGGGATAAATGCAGGGGATAAGTGTATATGGGATGGTGCCAACTTGGCACAAGATTATGCCATTTGTCAATATGTAAATGTATCGAGACATTCCCTCAAAATGGGCACAAAACTAAATGGGAAATGGCATGGATATGCAAATCTCTTCATTGAAATGTATGTGTGTGTGTACGTGTGTGCATGTATGCATGTATGTATACATATAGACATGCATACATGTATGTATGTACACACATAGACATTTATACATACATGTGCGTAGACACATGCATGTATATGTACACAAATTTTTAGGTTTTAGACTCGGCAGTTCAAAATAGGACTCAGACTTGGGATCCGGCAAAAAAAAACCATAGTTTTACAAAAAAAAAGAAAAGAAATTAATGCATTTAGGGAACATAAAAGCCTAATTTGACTATCAGTTTGTCATAATTCAAACATTACACATCATATGATCTTTAAACACTTAATATTTGAAATTTCATAATTCATACTCAATAACTAGTGGGGATTTGGGAGTGGATACCCTAGTGGGTTTGAGGGGCAGCAATGATAAGCTGCACAAGGTGTTAGATATGAGAAAAACCTAATGGTAGAAGGGGTGTGGGGAATTGTTTTTTTAGATGATTGAAAATGGACAGGTTTGAGCCAAAATATGAAGAAATGGATGAGTTTGAGTTGCAGAAGACTTGTTTTGGACAAGAAAGTTGAAAAAGAAGTGAAAAGAAAATTAAAAAACCCAATTTTTAAAGTTGTTGGACATCTTAGTTGGACGCCAGAGTCATGCGTTAGGACTTGCGAGGGCGAGTCTAGGACGCACGGGTCTCATGGTAGGACTCTGCGAGTTTTGGCCAAGACTCTCTAGGACTCAGCTCACATGTGGCCAGTCAACTTGGCGAGCCTTAGAACTCGAAAGTCCTATGAGTCTTTACCAAAACTCATTGAGTCCTCAAACTATGCATATACATATACATATATATTATATGTATACATGTGTGTGTGTGTGTGTGTGTACATATACATATACATACATACATATTGTTGATGTGTTTTTTATGCACATGCGAACACAAAATAAAATACCAAGGTATCTTATCCTCTCTTGAACAAAGTTTCCTCGAATGCTGAAGATTTCGCCTAAGGATCATTTGAGAAGACTCCAAGGTTCTTATATGTAGGGTCTCTACGTATGGATAAGCTCAATTTGGTCTGATGTGATTATGCTGGAATCACAAAGGGACTTACATCCGAATGCTTGAGCATTTAATCTGTTGGAACTTGAATCCTATCGACTAGCTGGAAGATAAAGAAATGGCAAAAGCATAGGGTTTAAAGAATCTATTCTAGGACCGAGAATGCAAGGATATAGATGAACGACTAGGTGGAGTCCTACTGGGCTAGGTTTCACCATCAAACTGAACAATTCAACACCAGCTCAGTGCAATCTTCTAAGGGATGCTTCGAATATGTTCAAATCGTACACCATCAAACACTGATCACCATTCAAGTTAATGCATGAACAATAGACGCGTAACGACTTGAGATTAAGCTCAGTCTATGCTAGTTGACCACACAAGGCGCACTTACAATCAGCAAGAGGCTAGTAGTTTGGACTAGGCGGATTCCACACAAGTGCATTCAATAACTTCCTTCATTCAATCTAACTATTTACCATCTAAAATGAAGATTCAACAAGAGATCATGCATATTGCAAAGAAACAACACATTTCACCACAACTTCAATGAAAATGGAGTTCATTTACAATTTGGGCAACAATTTCTTGCCTTATACTCCTGATTTACTCTAATTGCTATTCTATTTGCTATTAATCATTAGCTATTCTAACCTCTATGAACCTTACAGATGAAGAGAATGGCTAGGGTTACAAGATGGAAACCCTAATTAGGTTTTGTTACAACAAACTCCTTTAGCCAATGAGAAAATTACATTCCATGAGTGTGGACCAATAGAATTCAAGGGTAGGTGCCTCGAAGTTTGTGCCGTCACTGGTGAGTCAGGTACATTGAATCTGGTCATGTGGAGGTGGAGCTATCTGATTGGAGAAATAGTGACTGGGATGCCACCTTGTCTAACGTTTATGTCTTGGTTGATCCTCCTCTGTCTTTGATGCGACAAATGATGTACCTCCTTGACTCCCATGTGTTTGATGAAGCCTCCTCACTGTCAAGTTTTCTTTCTCTGGTAGCTCACCTTGCCTTGAAGTGTTTGTAAGTTCTTTCTTCTGATATCTTGTGGTTTCTCCATGTGGTAGGATGAAGATCTTGAGGATAACTTGGTCTATTACGTGCAACTCCTTGAACACTTGAAGTCTTCCTCCATGCATTTGAGATGTCCTTAACGATGATGGAACTTGAATAGGTCTTCCTTGTCCTAGCCTGATCCTCCTCCATCTTGATTTTATTAATTTGCAAAACAAACAAAGGATGATTAAGTATACATGATATATTTGTTCTATCACCTTAAATCATCAACAAGAAGGCATTAGAGTAAAATTCGCTCAAGATCCTTTCCAGGGACAGGCCCTATAAGGGATTTCGCTCTGGACCCTCTGGAAGGTCAGGAGCGATTTTTGTCATTTTGCTCAATTTACTTCACATTTTCATTATTTCACAATCTTGATCTTAACCTTCCAATCCTCCTCCATCATGATCACACAATTCGCCTCTTGCATAGCTCAAACAAGGAGACAAATAGGGAGTTCAAAGGATTTCGTTCTGGACCCTTTGGAAGGTTCAGGAGCGAAATTCATGATTAAGACACAATTCCATCCCTTCCTTGCTCCAAATTGCTTCTCAAGGCAAGTATATAATAATCTTCTCTCCACCAATGCCTTAGGAATCCATATTTTTTGATCTCAAACATGAGCAAATTAGATGTTTTTAAGAATTTCGCTCTGGACCTTTTGGAATGATAAGGAGCGATTTTTACTATTTTGCTCAGTTTACTTCAGTAAGCTCCATTCTTCATCCTTTAATCATTAAAAACCAATCTTTGGCCTTCAAAATTGCTTGGGAATGAGTTAGCTTGTAGGTTGGAGCAAGGTATAGTGCTTTTATGAAGAAATTTGCTCTGGACCCTTTGGAAGGGTCAGGAGCGAAATTCTTCCTTTAGGTTGAATTCTTCCTTCTTCTTACTTCGTTTTACTGTGATTCTCACCTTTCGATCTCTTTCTCATGAAGACACCACTTATTTGACCCTCAAGAAGGCTCGAAAAGAGGATTTCGCTCTAGGCCTTGGCCAAGGACAGGTTCTATAAGGAATTTCGCTCTAGGCCTTGGCCAAGGACAGGTTCTATAAGGAATTTCGCTCTGGACCCTTTGGAAAGGTCAGGAGAGAAATTCACACTTTAGCTCAAAATCATCACATTTTGTGATCACAATTCAGTCAAATGGATGCCTAGGGATACCTTTAAGTTCAATCAATCCCCATCAACGTTAGGCTTGACACAAAAATGGGAGAAAAAGGAGGTTTTGAGAATTTCGCTCTGGACCCTTTGGAAGGGTCAGGAGCGAAATTCATGCTTTAGGTTGAATTCTTTCATTTCCTTCACTTTCAATCACTTCTTGAGGAAAGAATATCTCACTCCACTCTCAACCATGTCCAAGGAACTAAGATTTTGGTTTAATCAAGGAAGAAAATAGTGCTTATGGGAAATTTCGCTCTAGACCCTTTGGAAGGGTCAGGAGCGAAATTTATCTTAGAGCTCATTTCACACCCCCTTTCTCCTTTCTTTGCCTTGGATCTAACTTCTCAAACCTTCTTCTATCACCATCAAGTCAACTTGCTCTCAAAGTGGTGTTTATTTCATGGTTTTAGTGAGGAAATAAGGTCTCCTAAGAATTTCGCTCTAGACACTTTGGAAGGGTCAGGAGTGAAAGTCAAGTTTTAGGCTCAAATTGACTTCATCTCCACCCCTTTCCTTATCAAAACAAGTGCTTTGCTTTCAAAAATGCATGGGACAAGGATTAGTTCATAGGTTTGGGCAAGGTAGAATGATTTATTGAGAAATTCGCTTTGAACCCTTTGGAAGGGTCAAGATTGAAATTGCTCTTCTAGGCTCAATTTTCCTTCTCTTCTACTTGGCTTTGCCTTAGACTCAACCCTTGATCCATTTCCTTCCATAGTCTTGCAAATTTGCCCAACCATCCAATGACTTAGGTGAAATCTTAGGTCCTTGGGGAAATTTCACTTTGGACCCTTTGGAAGGGTCTGGAGCGAAATTCTCATTTTAGCTCAAGTTTCTTGACCTTTTTTACTCATCATGCTTTAGACTTTATCTTCTTGAATCCTCTCCTTGACATTCAAGTCCATTATTTGATGTTCTTAATGAAGAAATAAGCAATAAGGAGGATTTCGCTTTGGACCCTTTGAAAGGGTCAGGAGCAAAATTTGCAATTATATCCAAATTCCTCACTTTTCATCACTTCTCCTTGTTGCAAACATCAATGCTCTCTTCATACCACCACGAGGACAAAGTTTCTTATGCAAATTAGGACCAGGAAAGAAGATCCAAGGAAATTCGCTCTAGACCCTTTGGAAGGGTCAGGAGCGAAATTGGTGAATTTGCCTTAGACATCACTCAAACATTCAAAGTTCTCCCTCAATCACATTGGTCTTACCTCTAACAAACCACCTTGAGGAGTTCATGGCTCAAAAGAATTGGATTACAAGGACATCTTAGCCATTTCGCCCAAGTACCTCTGGAATGACATGACCTATCCTAGAATTTCCCTCTGGACCCTTTGGAAGGGTCAGGAGCGAAATTTGCAATTTAGGCTCAAGTTCCTTTTTTTATTCATTCCAACTTGTTCACAAGGCAAAACTAGGCCATTCTTCACTCAGTCAAGATGTAGTGGCAAGCTTTGAGGTCTAGACTGGGAGCAAAAAACATTTCAAAGGAAATTCATTCAAAATCATCATCACCTCCTTGACTAAATGCCCTAGGTCTCAAAAGGCAAGACTGCTAGCAAGATACAAGGACTTCCTCAAACTCAGCCCAACCTAGAAACAAGAACAAGGCCTGACCTAGAGAAGGCTTCTAAAGAGACCCTGACTTGGAACACCTACTGACCCACCTCAACTCAAGCAGAGTCTGCTATCTCAATTATCTCTCGGACAACTCTCCAATGCAAAGGCTAATACGCAAGACCAGGCAAACAAGCAAACTAAACTAACCCTAGAAAGCAAAAAGTAGGGGTCCCCATTTGCAATGGGGCGATGTGTGAATACGTCACAACACATACCTACCTACATACATATAAACACACATATATATGCACACATATATACACACACACGCGCACGCGCGCACACACACACACACACACACACATATATATAAAATTGGAAAGGAATAAAAAAATTTCTTTTATGTAAATCTAGGTAAATTACAAAAATCATGAGAGGAGGTGTCAAGACTAGGTCATGAGCAAACTTGTTGATATTAGCAGAAGAGTGCACTACTTGTTGATATGTAATTGCATTAATATATATTCCAAAATTAAATGGGAATTGAATGCTAATGAAAATTATACTATTACTATCATATATGATATGTATGTATATTCTAAAGTGGCTCAAGTTTCTTTTCAATCATATTGTATAGGATGGTGTACATGCACTCCAAGCTCTTTGAAATGAATATGTAGCTTGTGTGTTTGGAAATGAATGTGGACCTTATGTGTGCGTACATATAGATATGTTTTTGTATAGATATAGATGTGTGCATGATACATATTCACATCTACATATATGTATGTACTTTGACAATTTTTTCCCAAAACACTTCCCAAGTACTTGGATCACTGCTTGACTATCTTGGGGTGATGACTGGTGTGGCCAGGAATGTAGGTTCTTTGTCTTTTCTTGCCCACTTTCCCAAGTTCATTGTTGGAACCATTTGTAACTTCCTCATTTGTCTCTTCTTTGTTGTCTTCACCATGCACATCTGCTTTGGAACCAAAAAATCAAACATTTTAAGTTGGAAACAATACCAACTTTGCTAAGATATCGGTTCTTGGCAAAATGGGCTGGGTCCGGGTCCTAGTTCTCCCTGGGTCCCACCCAGGTGGCTGGGTTCCCCACAGAGAACCCAGCCACCTAGGTAGGACCCGGGAGGAACCCAGGGAGAACCCGGGCAGACCCGCAAGAACCAAGGCCCGTGGGTTCCCAAAATGGGGCCCACGAGTCATAAAAACATAAAAACAATAAAAAAACACCTTTTAAAATATTTTTTTAATATCTAAACCCTAATTTCGCCTCTTATGGCATGAAATGCATTAAAACATATATATAATTTTGATGTTTGAACATATATATATATGTATGGACGTACCCATACCCAAGGATTTTTTTTTTATCGAGTACCCGAATCAGTAACTTAGCAACTTTGCATGCAAATTGTCGAAGCATAAACACACATGCACTGTTTGGCAAAATGCCTCAAAGTGATGTTTGTGCGTGTGCAGAGAGAGAGAGAGAGGTGCATACTTTGTGTCTCTCTTTCTCTCTCTCTCACCCTAGATACACACATGGTAGACATTTATGGAAAATTTGAACTCTTTGACAAAATGCCTAAAAAAAACTGTGGTCTCATGGAATGCCATGATTTCAGGATATATTCAAAATGTGTTTTTGAAAATGCTGAGAAACTTTTAAGCAAAAATGAAAACTCTCATCCTCTCTGCCTGTGCACAAGTAGGAGCTTTGGAAGAGGGTTGGACATCCATCAAAGCATAATTGAAAATGGATTTTTTTAGGATGTTGTAATTGCAAATGCCACTTCCAATCACCACTGCCTTCACTAAAACTCATGCTCAAAATTCAAAAGAGAAGAATTTATGCACAAATTTTCTCTCGAATGATATCAAATTGTGATTATTTTTCTCTTTAGTTTATATTGTGTGCCTCTGCTAACTTAACGAGATCTATTCAGATTCATGTTCATTGATCATTGATAAATTTTTTGTTGAAATTCAATACAAAATGAATGTCTTGTTTTATTTGCTTTTTCTTCTGAAAAGTTAATTCTCCACAAAAATTGATTGTTTCATTTGAATCGTGCATTGAATGGTTTTTTGGAAGGAAGCTTCTGTCTAGACACTGTTAAAACAAGCTTAATACCCTTATCATTTTATCATATTTTTCAGGTTACTTTACCTTGTTAAGCAAATTGGCATAGGTACCTGTTGATGTGTATTTTGTACACGACCAAACACAGAATAAAATACCGAAGTATCTATACATTGATCATCAGGTGTATTTGTATCGTCAACGTACAACTGGTCCTTCTCACAATCAGATGTTGGAGCAATGTCCTTTTCATAGGTTCTCCTGAATTCAATTGCAAGATGTGCACCCTAAGATCTGTTCATAATACATTCTTCCTCGGACAAAGTTGGCATTCCAAACTGGTTTCTGACTTGATTGATAGCCATTTCACATATTGAGCAAGTAAATTCAGAGTGAGGCGAGTTGTGAATTCTACACCACAACGGTAGTAATGTGTTCTCTAAGCGCATTTCACCATTCAAAATGAGCTGACTCTCGATCATCCACAAGAAGCTTAGAAGAGGATCCTTGCTCTCTGGGACACTGAAGTTGCCTTCTTCTGTTTCTGGCCTGGGGACATCCCAAAAGAAGATTTTTCCCTGCGCTGCCGATTCCATCCTTGATAAGTACTTCAAGCAATGCATTTCATCATGTTCCTCTGTCTCATGGATTCGACACTGCCCTGGCCTTGCAAACTCGAACAATTTGTGTGGATAAAGCTGTGTATCTAATCTCCACCAAAGCTGAGGAAAATCAACTTGTTGCTCATCATGAAACTGTTGCCGCTCCATTGAGAAATCTTTTCCTATTGATTTTTTTATTTTTTATTTTTATTTTCACTTTTTCATTTTTTTTTAGATTTTCTATTTTTCACTTTTTTGGGTTTTCTATTTTTCACTTTTTTTGGATTTTCTATTTTTCACTTTTTTGGATTTTTTGGAATAAGGGAGATCTTGAATATCTCAGATTCAACTTGAACGTTCAATTGGTTCTAGCTTGCTTCCTTGTTTTCGCAAGTCTAGCTGACGACCCAACGATCACCTTCCTTCTCTGTATTACTTCTGTCGAGTGTTTGAGAAAAGGCTTTCCATTGATCTTCCTTGGATTCAAGAGTTCGTATTCGCTCACCTTAGTTCGTATTGCGATCATGCCCTCCTTCTAGCGCCAATTCTGTTGAGTGCGGGAGGAGGGTAAAAAGCTCTGGATATCTTTTCTAAATATGACTTGATAAGTTCCACTGATCGCGGCTTGACAATGATCAACCCTCCTTCTAGCGCCAATTCTGTTGAGCGTGGGAGGAGGGTGAAAAAAGTCTTTAAGATTACTCCTATAAACATGAATTGATAGAATATGAAGTCTAGCTGTTTAGGCATTCATCGCGATCAGACCCTCCTTCTAGCGCCAATTCTGTTGAGCGCGGGAGGAAGGTAAAAACTCTTGGATAACTCCTTACGAATTAGGATCTCGATTTCATCTACTCACAACATGATAATGCTCGGCCCTCCGTCTGGCGCCAATTTTGTTGATGTGTATTTTGTACACGACCAAACACAGAATAAAATATCGAAGTATCTTATCCTCTCTTGAATAAAGTTCTCGACTGCTGAAGATCTCGCTGAAGGATCAGTCGGAGTAACTCCAAGGTTCTATTATGTAGGATCTCTACGTGTGGATAAGCTCTCTGTGGTATGATGTGATTTTGCTGGAATCACAAGGGGACTTACACTTGATGACCTAAATGTCTGATTTGCTGGAATCACAGGATTTCACTAGTCTAGATTTTAAAAAAAAAGGAAAAAGGATGAGGGCGAGGAAAGGATCTAATTCTGACACCAAGAATGTAGGAACAGTGAACAATCTTTGATGAAATTCTAACTAAGTCTTGTCTTGACATCCTAGGACCATCTCCACAAGGTTAGTGCGATCTTCGGAGGAAAGCTTTATGATGTTCAGATCATCGCTACAGGCATAGACACCATTAGGCTGATGCATATCAATGAAGAAGCGACAATTGAAGTTAAGCTTAAGCTGAATGATTCCAGTTGACTACACAAGGCAAGTCTGCAATCAACAAACTGCTAGTAGTATGGATATACAAATTTCACCATCAATCAAACACATTTCTTCCACTCATCTAATAACATGCAAATCTGAGAAGTATAAAGACCATGCAAATTGTTGAATCGACCCATAGATTTCACCATTTCTTCAATGAAGTTTTACAAGTCTTTTATAACAACATCTTGGCAACAATCTTTGCCTTCTCTTGCTATTCTACTCTAATTGCTATTCTATCAACTGACTATTCACTATTAGCTAACTATTCACCTACTATCAACTATTGACTAACTATTCTCTATTAGCTAACCATTGACTAACTATTAGCCTTTACAAATGAGGAGCCAGGGCTTATATAGTGCCCTCAATACAATTCAATGGCTTAGATTAATTTGAGATCAATGGCCGAGATTTTACAATGAAAACTCTAATTAGGGTTTGTTACAACAAACTTAATTTTAACCAATGAAATAATTGCATTATTTGGATACATGTCTTCTTTGGAATAATCGACCAAAGGATAACCAGGGTAGGTACATCGAAGTTTGTGCCATTTTGATGAGTCAGGTACATTGAATCTGGACACGTTGAGGTGGACCAATCCGACTGGAGGAGTGATGACTGAGATGCCACCTTGTCTGACACTTGTAACTTGGTAGATATTCAATTTGATGTTGCTGAGAAGCTAGCTTTAATTAACTCTTCTGAAACTATCTGCTTCTTCAACGAACCCTTGCTTTATCTTCCTTTGTCTTTGATGTGCAGGATGGATGGTGTACCTTTCCTTCAAATGCTGGACTGGAAGAGGTCGTCCTTGATGATGTTGGGCTGGAGAAGGCCGTCCTTTTAACTGCAAGACAAACAAAAAGATGATTAAGGACCAATGATAAATTCATTTCAACATAGCATTTTCAACTTACATCATCAACGAAAAGATATCAACATGAAACTTGCCCAAGATTTTCTCCAAGAACAGACCCTATAAGAATTTCACCCTGGACCCTTTGGAAGGGTCAGGAGCGAAATTCCAACTTTAGCTCAAAATTCACATTTTTGAAGATCAAACATCTTTCCAAGGCATTCCAAATAGCTTTTCTCACCCTAGTCCAGGCCTGACTTAGCACAAAATTTGGAGAAAAGGATGGTTTTTGGGATTTTCGCTTTGGACCCTTTGGAAGGGTCAGGAGCGAAAATCATTTTTAGGCTCAATTCCTTCATCTTTCATGGTTTCTAGCAACTTAAAGTCACTCTCAGGGGCAACTTCTCCTTGAATTTACCTTAGCCCACACTTGATCTAGCAAAAAATTGATAGCAAAGAGAGGTTTTGAGAAAATTCGCTCTGGACCCTTTGGAAGGGTCAGGAGCGAAAATCTCATTCTTGACCCAAAATCATCATTCTTTCAACTTGAAACTTCTTTGCAAGGTAGAATCTCATCCTTCATTGCCCCAGGAACAAGGTTTCATGTTCAAGAAAGGTTAAAAAGTAGGCTTATAAGGAGTTTCGCTTTGGACCCTTTGGAAGGGTCAGGAGCAAAATTTCCTTTCCTGGCTAAAATTATTAGAATATTAAAATAATGTTAATTTTAGTATTAATGCTCAATAGTGTATATTCTATTTTAGTAAGATCTTCTACGATCTTCTCAGCAGTTTCTTATTAGAAACTTGTTATTCTTGTAAAATACTCTTGTATTATTTATGAGCGTCTTGCTCATTCTGTAAATCAATCAATTCTTTGAAATCCATTGTGTGTCTCGCACTGTTTTATGGTATTAGAGCTTTAGGAGAATTTTTTTCGGAAATTTTTTAATTCTAATTTCCAATTAGTGGAAATTTTCGAAAATTATTCCAGTTAATCTTAAAAACTCATCTAGGGTTTTTAAATTTTTTTTCCTTAGCTCCTGTGACTACTTCGTTTTTTTGAACATTCGCGCTTTTTTTCGCGACCCATGGTCTTTCGTAGTGCTATCTGCTAGCAATTCGGGGTGCAGGTGACGTGATTTTAAGGCGGTTTGTCTTCTGTTCGGCGGCGTTCGTGGCTTTGTGCGCAACCTGCAAGACTAGTCGCGCCACCGTTTGTGGCTCTGTGTGTGACCTGCAACCTCGGCGCGACCTGCAGATTCGTCGTGACCTGCAGCCTTGGCGCGACTTGAAGACTCGTCGTGACCTACAGCCTGTTTTCTGTGCGTGCCCTGCAGATGAGTCGTGACCTGCAGACTGTTACTGTGGGTTTTCAAACCCGTGTGGACGTCGATTTTGGTGGCGCAACTCCCGTACCAAGTTCCTTTCGACTGCAATTTTTTCTGGGCATTTCATGGCTCCCACGACCCTCTGATTTTTTCGATTATGGTGTTTACCTTCAGTTTCCATCGAAAATAAATTATTCTTGCAGATTCTTGGTGGGTTTTTCGAACCCTATTCTGGGTAGTTGTTCGATTTTTCTGGGTGCCTCGATTTTCGAGGCAGCGGATCCAGATTTCGATAGCAAATTCCTTCTGGGTTTTTTGCAAGAATTTCTGGGTTGTCTTTGGATTTTTCTGGGTCAACCGGAAATCAATTTCTTGAAATCCGTCCTGTTGTAGTTGTACCTGTCTCTTCCTGTCATTTTTTGTGCCTTGGGAAACGTGCAAATGGCTTCTCTAACCAACCTGATGTTAGAAGGCAGTCAATGCTTTAATGGCAACAATTACAACATCTGGAAACAACGTATGTTGACCATTTTCGAATATAGGTGTCTTGACCAGCTTGTTTTGGGAAAAGAGCTCAGTCCTGGTACACCTGGTGCAGATCAAGATAAGTTTGATGAATGCAATCGGGAGGCAGTTATGCTTCTCAAACTCTCCGTGACTGATGATCAGTTACCACAGATTCCTTCCGGCAAGACAGCTTTCGACATCTGGAAGCATCTGAAGGAATTGCATGAGACATCCGACAAGAGCCGAGCATTCTTTCTGAAGAATCAGGTGTTCTCCATTATGATGGACGAACGCATGTCCTTACAGGAACACCTCACGAGGATTGAGGACATTCGAGATCAACTCGAAGCTATTGGTCGGACTATGGAGGAAGAAGGCATGGTAGTAATCACTCTGAAAAGTCTTCCAAAATCATATGAACACTTCATTGAGACCCTCAATATTACTTCAACTAATGTTGACCTGAAGTTTTCAGAATTGTGCACCAAACTTCTACAGCAAGATCGTTGGAAACAATAGTTTGGTAGTGGTACTACGTCAGCCTCCTCGGAAAATGCCTTCACAGTCCAATCCTTTCACAAGGATAAAGGCAAATTTCAGTCCTCTCAGTCTTTTCAGCAGAAAGGCTCTTCTTAGACACAGGATGGTGCTAAGAAGAAGAATGTGCAGTGCAATTACTGTCACAAGTACGACCATATGAAGAAAGATTGCCGTCAGAGGCTCGCTTTTGAACAAAAGAAGCAGGGAGGGTCACACCAGAAGGCGCATGTTGCTGAACATTTCGAGCAGAAGGAGTTTGCCTTTTATGCCTTTATGGCTAAGAGGTCTTTTGATCATGCCAGGTCTTCTGCTTGGTACATCGACTCTGGTGCGTCATGTCACTTTTCTCACCGGCGTGACTGGTTTGCAGACTTCTCATCTTTCAGTGATTCCGTTGTATTTGGCGGAGGTGAGGAGTATACAGTTGTTGGCAGAGGCACTGTTCAAATACAGTCTGGTGGCAGGAATCTCATCTTCCTGAATGTGTACTATGTTCCTGGTATGGAACTTAATCTGCTCTTTGTCAGTCAGATTATGAGGAATTCTCCTCAGCTAGATGTGGTGTTTAGTGCTCACAAGTGTTCCATCATTGATCGGGAGACTCGTCTTACTGTTGCTGTTGGTCTAGAGGATCATGGCCTATACAGGCTTCTTGACACTGGTGATTCTCCTGAAGTGGCTCTGGCAGCTCGTGTTTCTCCTCTCAGCACTTTGTGGCATCAGAGATATGGACATCTCAACATTCAGTATCTCTCTCAGCTATCTCGTGAGGGACTTGTTTCAGGGTTACTTGATATTCAGACTCAGCATCTTGGAGTATGTGGTGCCTGTCAAGCTGGCAAACAGCATCGGACTTCATTCACACATGGAAAGTCTTGGCGCGCATCTAAGGTACTTTAATTACTTCATGCTGATATTTGTGGTCCTATGAATACATCTTCTGTTACTGGTTGCAAATACTTTTTGCTTATTGTAGATGATTTTAGTAGAAAGATGTGGGTGTACTTTCTTAAACACAAATCAGATGTATTTAGTATCTTTCAGATTTTTAAGTCCTTCATTGAAAAAGAGTCTGGATGTAGCATCATTACTCTTAGGACAGATAACGGGGGGGAATTTTGTTCTTCTACATTCTCCAACTTCTGTGATACCCATGGCATCAAACGCCAGTTGACTACACCCTACACTCCTCAGGAAAACAATGTTGTTGAGCGTCGCAATCGTACAGTTGTTGAGATGGCTCGTTCAATGTTATAACACAGGAGTGTTCCGAATAAGTATTGGGCTGAAGCAGTGTTTACTGCTGTCTAACTCCTTAACCGTTCCCCTACTCAGGCTGTTAAGGGGAAGACTCCAGAAGAGGTTTAGTTTGGTCGGAAGCCTAAGATCAGCCACCTGAAGGTTTTTGGCTCTGTTGCCTATGTTTGGATTCCAAATGCTAAGCGCTCCAAGTTGGATTCCAAAAGTCAGAAACTCATGATGACAGGATACAGTGATCACCATAAGGCCTACAGACTGATAGATATAGACACTGAACGTCTTATCTTCAGTCGTGATGTTGTATTTGATGAAGACAGAGGATTCTTTCAGTCCCCTTCTTCTGAGCAGTGTTTTGAGGATCAGCCTCACAGTGTTCTTCTTCCATTAGGCTTGCCTGATGGGAGGGATGATGCAGAATCTATTTTCGATGATGCACTACCTGAGTTCCCTCCGGAGAATAATCCTCCTCCTGCTGCTCCTGTTCTTGATCCTGAGCCTCTTCCACCTCCTCCAGATGTTAGCACTTCTACTCTCCGGCCTAAATGGTGGGCCAAGACCATTGGTGATCTCAGGGATACTGAGCTCATTGAGGGTAGAACCTCCCGTAATAAGAGCAAACAGCAGCATACAGTCAATTTTGCTCTCATGGCTAACATACACAGTGTTTTTGAGCCTCAAACATATTCAGAGGCTAAAGGTATACCTGAGTGGGAACAGGCTATGGAAGCTGAGTTCCAGAGTCTTCAAAAGAATCACACTTGGGCCCTTTCTGATCTTCCTTCAGGGAAGAAGCCCATTAGCTGCAAATGGGTGTACAAAGTAAAATACAAAGCTGATGGAATCCTAGACAAGTATAAGGCTCGTCTTGTTGCTCATGGGTTCTCACAGAAAGAAGGCATTGACTAGGAGGAGACTTTTGCTCCTACAGCCAAAATGAGTACCATACGGCTCGTTCTTGCCTTGGCAGCCCGGTTTAGTTGGAAAGTCCATCAGATGGACGTCAAGAGTGCCTTTTTGAATGGTGACTTACAGGAAGAAGTCTACATGACGCAACCCCTAGGATTCAAGGTTGCTGGTCAAGAACAGAAGGTCTGTAGACTAGTCAAAGCACTCTATGGTCTGAAATAAGCTCCTCGGGCTTGGTACATGAAAATTGATAAGTACTTGGCAGATCATGGTTTTCAGCGGAGTCCATCTGATGCAAACCTGTATATCAAGCTTACTAGTAATGATGTTCTGTTTGTGGTTGTCTATGTGGATGACTTAATCATTACTGGCAGTTCAGCACATTTGATCACTGGGATCAAACAGGATTTGTGCCGCACCTTTGATATGACAGATTTGGGACTTCTACATTACTGCTTAGGAGTTGAAGTTTGGTAGACTGAGAATAGTATCTTTCTCTCTCAGTCCAAGTATGCTAGAAGTCTTGTGGACAGGTTCAGAATGCAGGATTGCAAACCTGCCTCTACTCCTATGGAACCCGGGCTCAAACTTTCAGCTCAGTCATCTTCACCAATTGTGGATGAATCTTTGTTCAGGCAACTAGTGGGCAGTCTCATCTATCTTACTGCCACTAGACCTGACATCAGTTTTGCAGTGAGCTACATTTCACGCTTCATGACAGCTCCCAAGGCTGATCATTGGATAGCAGCGAAGCGTGTGCTGCATTATGTGAGTGGCACTCCTGATTATGGACTTCTGTACACTCGGAGTTCTGATCCTACACTCAGTGGTTACATAGATTCTGATTGAGCAGGTTCGGTTGATGACTGTAAATCTACAACAGGGTATGTGTTTAGTTTGGGATCTAGTGCTGTCACATGGACTAGTAAGAAGCAGCAAGCAGTGGCTCTCTCCTCGACAGAAGCAGAGTATCAGGGAGCAGTTAAGGCATCTTGTGAGGCAGTTTGGCTTCGACGAATGCTTGCGGATATGCATGTCTCCCAGGTAGGTCCAACTTCCTTGTTCTGTGATAATTAGGGAGTGCTCAAACTCGCCAAGAATCCAGTTTCCATGTGGAAACTCATTGTCACTATATTCGACAGCTGGTTGAAGACGGATCTATCCAGTTGTTGTATGTTCCTACCTCGGAGCAGCCAGCAGACATCTTCACCAAGCCCCTTGGTCCTGATAAATTTGTAAAATTCAGGGGGTCTATAGGTGTAGTTAATAGATTGAGCATTAAGGGAGGGTATTAGAATATTAAAATAATGTTAATTTTAGTATTAATGCTCAATAGTGTATATTCTATTTTAGTAAGATCTTCTACGATCTTCTTAGCAGTTTCTTATTAGAAACTTGCTATTCTTGTAAATACTCTTGTATTATTTATGAGCGTCTTGCTCATTCTATAAATCAATCAATTCTTTGAAATCCATTGCGTGTCTCGCACTGTTTTAAAAATCCTTCATTTTCACAACTTCCAAACACTCTCAAAGGCAAGATCATGTCCATTTCCCCTTTCAACATGCTTTGGACATCACAATTTGGTCAAATAGGGAAGGAAATGAGGTCTAGGAGGATTTTCGCTCTGGACCCTTTGGAAGGGTCAGGAGCGAAAATCATGATTTGGTCTTGATTCTTCCTTTTTCCAACTCAAAATCACCTCAAGAGGTAACTAAACATCATCCTTCACCCAAGGGATAAGGTCTTAAGCCAAAACAAGGTCAAAAGAATAGGCTTGCAAGGAATTTTGCTCTGGACCCTTTGGAAGGGTCAGGAGCGAAATTCACCTTCTTGGCTAGAATCCTTCATTTTTTCAAAGCTTCCAAACATTTCCAACATCCAAACATGTCTACTCTTCCCTTCAAAATGCCTTGCAAATCAAAATTTGGTCAAATAAGGCAAGAAATGAGTCTTAGGTTGATTTTCACTCTGGACCCTTTGGAAGGGTCAGGAGCGAAAATCTTGATTTAGGCTTTAATTGCTCATTTTTCAAACTTCAATCTTCTCCTGGAGGCAAATATAGATTGTTTTCCACTTGAGGAACCAGGTTTTAAGCCCATTCAAGGTAGCAAATGAGGATTATAGTGAATTTCGCTCTGGATGCTTTGGAAGGGTCAGGAGCGAAATTCCTAATCTTGGCTAAAATCTTCATCTCATCCACCTTTACTCACCTCCTAAGGTCAAAACATGTCAAAAATCCCCCAAACATGCCTAAGGAACTATGAAATTGGTCTTGACAAGTGATAAGTTGAGGTGCATAAGGATTTTCGCTCTGGACCCTTTGGAAGGGTTAGGAGCGAAATTCCTAATCTTGGCCAAAATCCTTCACATTTCTACATTCCATCACCTCAAAAGGCAGAGACATGTTATTTCCTTCCCAAATTCGCCCATGGAACAAGGTTGGTATCCAAAACAAGGAAGGAAAATGAGGGTTATAAGGATTCTCGCTCTGGACCCTTTGGAAGGGTCAAGAATGAAATTCCTCTCCTAGGCTAGAATCCATCATCCCAAAGTCTAAAATCTCCTCCCCAAGGCAAAGTTGCATCTAACCTTCTCAATTATGCCTCGAAAGTCTACAAACTTGGTCAAGCTAAGGAGAAAAATAGAGGAAATATGAATTTCGCTCTGGACCCTTTGGAAGGGTCAGGAGCGAAATTCACCTTAGGCCATGATCCTGACTTCATTTTTTCGCATTTCTTCATTCAAACAAGTGCTTTTGCCTTCATTCAAGCCTAGGAATGCGTTAGTTCTAGGTTTTGGTCAAAGTAGAATGTCTTATGGAAAATTTCGCTCTGGACCCTTTGGAAGGGTCAGGAGCGAAATTTGACATTTTGGACTCTCCGTCAAGATCATTTTATAGAATATAACATTTAAGTATAATCTTTCTTATACTTTAAGTTATATTCCATATATACTTCCAGGATGTTTGAGAGTGGTTTCGGACCTCCAGGAGTTATAATGCAAAATCTAGTTTTTGGAGGATTCTTCAGTTTTCCAGACTTAGTCAAATTTCAGGATCAGGACATTCCAGACTTAGCCAAATTTCAGGGCATTTGAAGATCAGGATGACATTCCAGACTTCATCACTCACCAACTTGACCTAGCTCGGACCTTCAAGAATGATACCCACTCACAAAGCAAGACGCAATTAGCAACAAGAGCAAAACCAGGCCCTAAGGAAGACTCTCAAAGAAACCCTAATTCTGGGGCCCTGTTGACTCACCCTGGCTCAAGCAAAGCCTATAATCCAACGATCCCCTCGACAACACTCATCCTGCAAAGGCTAACAGAGAAAACCCTAAAAGACCTAGAAAACAAACCCTAGAAAGCAAAAAGCAGGGGTCCCCATTTGCAATGGGGCGATGTGTGAATACGTCACAACAGTGCCTTATGAATTTAATTGGTCCAGCTACTGTATTGAATCGCTCATGCTATCTAATTGAGCCTAATACCCTTATTATTTTATCACATTTTGCAGTTTTCTTTACCTTACAAAGCAAATTGGCCTAGGTAGCTTACCTTATGAAGAAAGTTGGTCCAGACACTTGTATTGAATTGCTAAAATTGTAGGTTTAGCCTTACACCATTGTTGTATTTTGTAGGTTCCTTCAACTATTGAAGAAAATTATTTCAGGTACCTTAATCGATTGAAGAAAATTGGTCCAGCTATTGCATTTGATTGCATACATCTTGCTTGCTTTGTAATTGAATTAATTGCTTTATTATAGAATATGTACTTCATGGGGACTCTCCTCTCTTGCACCACTCACAAATGTTGGGGGGCTTATATCTTCTGACACATGAATACAAGGAACTAGAATGTTGGCATATTTGTAGGATGACGACATAAATTTCAGACTGTAAATGCTATATGGTTTTACTTCAGATTAATTGATTTGCATCAAAATATCCAACTCCCTTTCAACATGTCTGATTTCGTCATAATTAGCAGCAATTACAATGGCATAATGTTCTACAGAAGGAAAATATTTATTTAAACATTTCTACAGGCCTAAGTAATTGGGTTTTCTACAGTGTAACTTTATTGAATTATCTTCCTTTGAAGGGGTTTTTTAACTGCATTACTAGTGCAGAAGCCTTGGCTTTCAAATGAGTAGACATAATATTGCAGATGTATTTTGATTTGTTATATGCTTAAGTTACAAAGTTGCTTTTGAATAAAAGCAAAAGTTAGTTGCTAGCTTTTGGTTTCTAGATAGCTAATGGTGGACAGTTTCACCATTAGATGCTTCTACTAAAAGCAGAAAGAAAGTACAACTGTTATTATCAGTATTGAACTTCATTTATTCTACGCATAACCCTATTTCCTATTTCATGCATGCTATTTTAATGCAAAGTTTTCTTTGAAACTAAATGACAGGCCTTCCTACAAAAGACTTAACAAGTCTTGCTTTTTAGCAGAGCTTTTTAACGGGCTTCAAATCAATTGTGAGGCAAAGTTAAACTTTAAAGAATAATACTCAATTCTTATTTTTCTTTTTATTTGTTAATTTTGTTTGAGGATGGCAATGTGCTGTTAGCACTCGATTGCTTTTACCAGCAGTGTTTGAGAAATTTTGCATTTGAAGTAATTGTTGCTTTCCAGGGTATGTTTAAATAGGGCCATTCTTGAGGATTTTATTTCGGAAGTATAAATCTTGTGCCAGAGACACAACTTCATTTTTTGTCTCAGCAGTGGTTATTTTTTATGTCAGTTTTTTGCTATTTTTTCCCTAAAATTATAATTAAAATAATGTAAAACTTTTATTTCAATTTTGGTCTGTTTATCACAGATCCCAAAAATGAAATCTCACCAGTATTTATTTTTCATTTCAATTTGGTGCAATTTTTCCCCAAAATTATAATTAACATATAATTTTTGTTTCAATTTCGGTCCGCTTATCAGCAGATCTCAAAAATGGAAGGGTCGTGAGTTGAATGGTGAATGCTATGGTAGAGAATGGTTGGCTCTGTACACCTGAGTGTCAGGTAAGGATATTTATGAATCCTTGCTTAGGCTATGAAACTTGTCAGTGTCTAAACAAATTCATCCAATCATAGTTCATTTTCTTAATAGATATCGTGATTATAATGAGGATTGCATTCTATGTATGCACTTGATTTCAGAATAAGGTAAAGCACATTAATGCCTGAATAAATTATATTTCTGGTAAATAGTGGACATTAATATCTAAAATTTAGTCAAACTAAAACTAAAATTTAAATATGAATGTCTTTCCTTTTTTTTGCTGGTTTAGACTGTAAAATTACATGTATTTATTATTCTCAGGATGAAAATTATTTGCTAATTGTAATACTATTTAAAGCTGATATTATAATTGTCATCCGAAGTTGGCTGCGAGATGTTTAAGTGAAAGTTTGATATACCCAAATGTGTCCCTCTACAAATGGAGCAGATTGGAGCAATTTAGTTATGGCAACATATTTCTGGGCTTGCTGTTAATGCAGCCTCCTGTATAATAACATCTTTATTATTCAAAAATAAACTATTGAACTGTCAGTCATAGAAGTGGAAAATATCAGGTGGTAGTTCAAATAATAAAATAACAGTCTCTCCACCGCACAAATATACTAGGAAAAATATTGGATGACAGTTCAGATAATACAATAACACAATACCAGTCTCTCCAGCACTCGTATATAATATACACACACATCTACAAATATAGAAGATAGGGCTCACTATTAATGCAGCCTCCTTATACTATTACATCTTCATTAATAAAAAATTGCATTTACTATCTTATTGTCTGTCTTGCAAGTGGGAAAAATATTAAAAACAAGTCTATGGAAAGACATTAGGTGACATTTCAATTAATAGAATAACAATCTCTCCACCAGTTATGTGTGCACGGAATTTCAAGATAACCATGCCTGTCAAAGACAAATTTGTTGGCCGTGGCATTCAATTGCCTGACTTGCAAGTGGGATATATAACAGGTGGGAAAAATGTTAGGCGACAGTTCAAATAATAAAATAATTCTCTCCACAACCTGCATGCCGGCTCTACCTGCCAGACATATACATGCAAAAGTATTAGGTAATATTTAAAAAATAATCTCCAACAACTGTGTGGGCATCGAATTTCAAACTTACCATGCCTGTCAAATAAAAAATTGTTTATGGTGGTATCAGGTTGTATTAATATTAACTAATTAGAAACATCAAATGATAAGTTTTTTAAAATTTTAATATTATATTATTATTACTTTTTTGATTGGTGAATATGGGAATTTTAACCTGGCCCGCACCAGTTAAGGCCACATAGGGGGACCTCATCCCCACAAATAATGTCCTTAGAACCTGTTGTGACCTTTTCACACATCGCCCCATTGCAAATGGGGACCCTCTCTTTTCCTGCTTTCTAGGGTTTTGTTAGTGTCCTATGACCTTCCGCTTCAGTTTTACCAAGCCTTGTCCAATTTTGAACAATTTAGGCCTTGATGATTGAAAGTTAGTTTTTGCAAATTATGTGATTCCGAAATACGAACACCACCAGAGTGCTTAGAAAGGCCAAGGGACGAAAATCGCAATTGATTTGGACTAATTTGGACAACTTTCTGTTTTTAGAAAGTTTGCTTTTATGCTTTTTTTTTCCTATTTTTTAGGAAGTTTTGTTTTTGGCATTTTCAGCCCGATCCCCGGTATGGCTATTTTTAGAAAGTTTTTCCTATTTTTTAGGGATGCCTGCTTTTTGCTTTTTCGGGATGGGAATCTAGGGTTTGCACTTACACCACTAACCAACTTCGACCGGGACTCAAAAATTCCAAGTTTTGACCTAAAAAACCAAATCCATACATTTTAGGGGGTGTGATGCCTCAGATGATCCACCTAGGCATGGATTTCAAATTTCAAGTTAATCCGGTTAAATTTGATTAAGCTGTGAAATTTTGAAATTTTCCTAAGAATTCTTCTAACTTTGGATAACAAGGGTTTTGAAGTGTTGTTGCAGGTTCAAAGTCCGCCATGATGCAAGAGGCCATGAAGGGAACACCTTCCAAAATCCGCCATATGTTGGAAAGGCTATGAAGTGGCACCTCCAAACTCCGCCATGCCATGAAGGAGAACCCTCCAAAGGCCGCCCAAGGGGTGCAATCAAAAGTCCGCCATCCAAGGGAAAGTCTTCAAACTCCGCCTTGAGGAGCCTTGCTAGAAGTCCGCCCATGAAGGAGGTGCCTTCAAAGTTTGCCATCCAAGGGAAAGTCTTCAAACTCCGCCTCGAGGAGCCTTGCTAGAAGTCCGCCCATGAAGGAGGTGCCTTCAAAGTCCGCCATTGTCTTGGAGAAGCCTTGATAGTGGTCTTCAAAACTCTGCTATAGCCATATGGAAGACCTTCAAAACTTCGCCCAAGGTCTTCAAATGTTGAGGAGAAGCCTTGGAAGTCCGCTCAAGGTAGATAGAAGCCAAGTCCAAACTCCGCCATACCCTTGGTGCCACCTCCAAACTCCGCCCAAGGTCCGCTATGCTTGAAGAGGTATCTTAGAAGTCCGCCATGGGGGTATAGCCTAAAGTCCGCCCTAGGGGATGTGTTCTAAAGTCCGCCCTATGCCTTAGCTAAAACTTCGCCTTGATTGAGCTTTGCTCAAAGTCCGCCCTCCATGTTGAAGGGACCCTTCAAAACTCCACCCAAGGAAGTAGATACAATGTGAAGGAAGAGTTATCAAAGTCCGCCCATGAAGGAGATGCCTTCAAACTCCGCCTTGAGGAGCAAACATCAAAGTCTGCCCATGAAGGAGGAAGATAAAACTCTGCCCTATCCAAAGACATGAAGGCGAGTCTCCAAAAGTCCGCCAAAATTTGAAGGTGATGAGAGTTATCATCAAAGTCTGCCTACACATGAAGGGTTAAAGTCAACAAGTTGAGCGATGTCATCAAGATCCACAAAGATTTCGAACTTGAAGACCAAGATAGAAAGTTTTTTTGAAAGAGAATATTTGAGGATTATTGAATATTTTCGAGCTCAAATCAAAATGGAAAGTTTTGAAAAGGGATATTGGAAGATCCACAAAGATTTCGAACTTGAAGACCAAGATAGAAAGTTTTTTTGAAAGAGAATATTGGAGGATTATTGGGTATTCGTACTTAAATCAAAATGGAAAGTTTTGAAAAGGGATATTGGAAGATCCACAAAGATTTCGAACTTGAAGACCAAGATAGAAAGTTTTTTTGAAAGAGAATATTGGAGGATTATTGGATATTTTCGAACTTAAATCAACATGGAAAGTTTTTTTCAAAACTTGGAAACATGAAGTTAAAATTAGGAAGTATGAGTTGGAAGATTTTAAGGGTTTCTACTTAAGGATTTAACCTCGTTTACAAATACTTCATTTCTACACCAAGAAGTTCGAAGTTACTAAGGAGAGCTTAGTAAAGTATTTCAGTTTGAAGATCATCTGGAGAAAATTTTTGATATTGCTGGAAGTTGGATAACTTTTTTGACAAAAGTTTCACAGATTTTTGGAGAAGGACAACTAGTACGAGGAAGAATTATTTAACCTTTTCTAAATTTTCTGAGTGTTCTTGAGAGAGTTCTAGCCCTACTTCTACCCACTCGAAGGTGAAACTAAATTCATGATGCAGATTTATGGATTTTTTTCTGAATATTTTCCAGAATTTAATAAATGATTTTTTTCGAAAATTTTGGAGAAAAAAACCATTTTTCAAATTTATTTTGGGTAAGTATGAAAATTTTTGAAAGTTTTGACACTTGGTGGTAACCACAACCAGCCTTAAGATTGAGGATTTTTGAGGTGAAAATTCAATTTTTTTGGCTAAGTATGAGAATAAAAATGAAAATTTTCCAATACTTAGCCATTTCGTAGCCCCGTTATTTTCGAACTTAAAAGTTCATTGTTTGTCTGCAGGTCCTAGACATTATGAAATTTCAAGTGGATAAAGATGCTCCTCCGAAGTCGAGGATGACTTCAAAATGGAAGAACATCAGCAACACCAACCTCGGACACATCAATCTGAGGGAATTTAAGAAGCGAATGTTTGGTTTGGACAACCTTGTGCCTACCACCATTGCGCGAAAGATGATGAAGAGTGGCATCGTGCATGCTGCTGGCTTCCTCCCCACCATGCAATGCAATGAGCTAGTAGTCGAATTTGCCAAACATTACAACCCCATCAGTAAAGACATTGTTGCACCTGATGGAAGGGTACTAGCGAACATCAGTGATGAGGCCATCAGAGAGGTCTTCAGGATCCCAGAGTATCACAACACAGTGTATATGACAAAGGATGAAGCTAATGGTTTGTATGAGGACCACCTAGAGGAATATGATGCCATAGTTAACCATTCCTAGCTAGACAAGCCAAGGAAGGGTGCCTCCAAACTTCAGAGGAAGAGCCTAGTGCGAGCTTACTTCAAGGAAGACATTGGGGACATGATTGTCCTGCCCAATAGAATGATGGGAAACCCTCAGGGAGCTCCATTCGAACCTTGGATGTATTATTTCATTAATGAAATAATCAATGGAGTAAAAATGATAGACTGGGCCAGGATGATCAGCGACAACCTAGATAGCCAACTGAGGAACCTGGAGGCGAATAGGACTTTCTTCATTAGTTCTTACCTGTTTTATTCCTTGGCCAGGACCTACAGATACAGAGGTCTCACTTGTAGAGGAGAAGTAGGGAACAAGGAGAACCAGTTTCCAGTGTATGATTGCTATCCCCAGTTCCACATGGAAGAGAAATTTCATTTCAAATGAGTGAATGATACTTTCCTTATGCACATCACTCGGACACTGCAAGGTGGGCTGCATCAGAGTCTCTGGACTTCGTCAGTCAGTTCGAGTATTGGTACATCCAATATCCAAAGTTCACTTACCTCCGAATTCAGGGATTCTCCGGACCTCCATACAAGCTTCCAGCTTACCCTACCAACCGAGTGGTGTTGCTCAAGGTTGTAAGACAATTGGAGGAGTATATAGTGATTCAAAGGGATAAGCAGAAGAAGGCAGGAACGTCCTCACTTACAATTGGCAACGGGCTGGAAACATGTTCATCATCACAAGCTGTTGCAACCGCTGAGAAGGAGCTAGCCTGGTATCCCTTCTATCAATACAAGGCAAGAAGGAATTTCGATCCATTCCACAGGATAAAGAAGGTCGAAGGAACAATGTTTGAGCATAGACCAGACCTAGAAGATTACTGGGCTAATGTAGTCGATAGCTTCAAGGATCAGGAAGAGATTCTGGTCAAGAATTCCTTTGAGCATGGTGAGAGCAACAGAGGTATTCAGAGTTGCCGATCAAGTGGAGGAAAGCTTAGAGCTTCAGCAGCTAGGCTTTGAAAAGATGAAAAATGAACCCCTAGTTTAAAGATTTGACAGAGGGGGAGAAGTCAGATCTAGCAGACCTCATGAGATTGGTGGTTGAGTATTCGAAGTGGTGGACATCTGAAAAGACAAGGCAATTAAAGGCCAAAGGTGTGACCTTGACCTATGAATTGATGGGAGTAGATGATACTTTGTACATCAATCCTTGTACCTCTGCCGGTGATGCCCGAAATCCAGAAAGTGTTGGGTCTCGAAAGAGGAAGGAGTTGGTTGGAAGCTCCACAAAGATCACAGGGAAAAGGGTTGTAGGTGAAAGAAGGGAGTCCAGCGAAGGCCACTCCATCCTGAGTGCTGCTTCCATTATGCCAGATCAAAATGCAATTGGAGAGCAAGAGATGAACATTTGCATGATTGATGATGAAGTAAGAGTGCCTTCTCATCCGGTTAAGGAAGTAGTGGAAGAGGTCGTCCAAAGTCCAGACAGAAAGCAAGCTGAAGCACCTACAGTCTTCTTGGATGGCATACCAGCAAACCCAGGAGAGGCAGATGATGAGTTTGACTGGAATACTGTAGAGCAATCAACCATTCCAGATTGGGTGAGGGAAAGAATAAAGGCCAAGGTCCCCAAGGAGGCCTGTTCCGAAGAGGTCGCTACTGCATTTCTGGAGAAGGTGAATGAGCCCACTATAACTAAACCACCCAAGCCCGCCAGAAAGTTTTCCTTAATTCAGAGAGACAGTGCAGGGTTCAGGACAGTCCAGATAGCGGTGCCCAAAGAAGGAAAGACTAGGGACAATGTCGCTGCAGATGATTACAAGATTACCACCATAGAGCTGGGTAAGCCCACCTAGGACCAAGAGGTCCAGTATTTTGACGACTCTTGCAACGCTATGAAGACAATTTTGGCCCAGGAGAAAGAAAAGAGGAAGAAGGTCGAAGAAGAAAACCAGCAGTGGAGAAAGTATGTTCTCCATCTTACCAGCGCACTCAACCGTGAGATCCCGGTTACTCTGCCACAACCTCTTCAGCAGGGATCAATGAAGGATTATGAGGATATGAAGGGAACATTCACACAGGCTAAGGAATGGATTTCAGATGCCTCAGCACGTGTAGATATATCGGTAGAGAATTTAGTGTCAGCACATGAGTCGGCTTCTTCACTTGTCAACCGTATCCAGGATTTAGCCACCAATTGGGAGGACGTGGAGGAGATTCAAGATGAAATACTTCCTCATCTGAAGGTTATCTGAGGTTTGTCCAAGAGAAGTCTGGTGGATGCAGGTATCATACAGACCGGAGATAGGTACGACTTTAGCACTTGGTATTACACCTTGGTTACCCGGATTGAGGTTTTGAAGAAATCCGAGACCAAGTGCTTTGAAACAGAGGAGAGTGTCAAGGAGATTTTGAGCAAAGTGTTTCGTGTAGCATCCGAGATTTGGAAGAAAGAGAGTATAAGGGAGAAACACTTACAGGCCGAGAACTTGAGAGCCAGGATTCAGTCAAGCTTCTTCAAGGATTCAGGGATGATTGACAAGGGCGATCTTTCAAAAATCGCAAACTTTCTCTTCATCGATGAAAGTCTTCTTGCCCAGGCAGTTGAGTGGGAAAGCATCCTCGCCACCTGTACCGATGATGTGGACATCATTGACTTCCAGATTGGCAGTTTGCCAAATGTCACCATGGAGGAGGTCAAGCTCATTGTGTCCAGGTACATTGAATCTACGAAGGAGGAAAGTAGGCGCTCACCCCAGTGAGATTAGCAGTTGTGCCATGTGTCACTTTCTTATTCACTCGAACTGATGGTGTTTTGGGAAACCCTAATTAGGGTTTAAGACTTTCAATCTTGGCCCTTGATCACTGTTTGATCTCGGCCATTCATTTATTTCAAAAAACTATATAAGGTTGCCTCCTCTCATTTGGAGAGTGTGAGGTTTTTGATGTATTGTTGCGTAAGGTCATTTCTAGATAATAAATTGCATGTGCACTTGCTTTGTAATCCCTATTGTTTGAATGATTTGCATGGTTTCAATTTCCTCAACACTTAGTTAAAGTTAATTTAGATTTGCTTTCATTGTTGTTAATTTGAATGAAGGATTTGATAAGTGTCAATTGATGGTGTATCTCCGCTCATACTTTTGGTAAATGGATGATTTCCATTTTACCGTGCAAAGTTAGTCTGAGCCCATCCTTTGTGCATCCCAACATCTTAATCATAAGCACAATCCATCGAAGACTGCACTGACTTTGTGTAGTTGTCCCTAGCGTGGCGAAGCAAGGTTTGGTTTCTCGAGAGCACCCAATCGATACCGTCTCTGGAGTTTGTAGGATTAGATTAGCCTTCTCAAACCCTATCTCTTTTCCCTTTTTTGAAAGTCTAAACCCCGAAAATCCCCCAAAAAAAGAGAGCTTAAAATTGCTAAATCCATCTAAGTCCAGCGGTTCAAGACAGTTGTTAAACGTAAGTCCCCCTTGAGATTTTCAGCATACGCTACCCAAGAAGCTATTCCACTAAGTCGCTTGTTCGCACATATAGACCTTGGAATCAGTAGTGATTTTTCAAGAGAGGATAGAATACCTTCAGGTATCCTATTCTAATGTTTGGTAGATGATAAAACAGACAGCAACAGAACCCAATACATGAAAGCCCATAAATGGGATACAAAGTGGAAAGCATGGAGATCCATCGAGGACACCATAATAAGCTGCAGTTCTATGATTTTGCTCCACATTTTGTTTGGGAGCGAAGACGCATGTTGAACATGTTCTCTTTTTGCTTCTTTCCTTTGCACTGTTGTCTAGTTTTCCTCTGGTGTCCCAACACTCTCAACCTCTGGGTTTTTTTTCCTTTCCCCTGGAGACATAATTTTTGAGCTCTCTGTCTGATCTGCCAACTCTTCATTTGACTTAGGATCCTTTGCAGCTTTATATTTTTATTAAATATTATTTATCATTGTAAACTTTTTCATAAATATTTTAAAGAGTGTATATAGGCAAAATTTACCTTAATGAAATAACAAGTCTATAAATGGCATATTCTCGTGGTAACTAATTATTCTATCTAAATTTTAGTGAAATCATTTATTTTCAATACAAATATATATCATTTGTTGATAATGGCAAGTTGTGATGGTCAGTTCATGGCATTGTGGTTCTTGCCACCAAGTTTCAAACTCTCACTGAGGTGTTATTGCTGAGTGTTCATGTTTAAGATGAGGTCCCCTGACTATGGCCTTACCAGTTCATAGCTCCGGTCAAAAGGGTTTCCCTTAAAAGAAAAGCCTACAATAGATGATATAGGGTATCAAAATTAATGCAAGCAGCAAATTTGTTATCTGTTTACATCTATGGCCTCTCTTCAATTTAGATTGTCAAATATGGCCAAATTTAACAAAAAAATTATTATCTGTACACATCTATGGCCTTCTTTCAATTAAGACTGTAAAATATGGCCAAATCTAATAAAAATGGGCCACAGACCTTCGATTTCCAGGCCTAACATGTGTGCACCTATACATTTATAGCCTTTCTTCAATTAGAGTTAGATTATGAATACGGCCAAAACTAACATAAATAGGCCACAGACTGTCAATTTCAAGGCTTCATGTCTATGCACTTACATACGTGTTTCCACCCACATATGTGCTTGTACTAGAGCCATTGACATGGAAGCATTGTAATGGAGAAAAATGCCTACCCTAACACTTTGTTTGGATTCACTTACATATGTACACATATGATATATTTATGTTGTAAAATGCATACCTAGCAAATTTCCCCTTTGTTTAGGTTTTATTTGACCAGTCTTGTGCAAAGTTGGGGTTCATTCCCATAGCTTTTACCTGTCCTTATCCACATATTTAGCCCCTACCTTATTCCTTCTATCACATAATCCAATATATTCTTCTAGACCACACATGTATCACACTCATTCTCATATCTACCTCAATCTAGGTGTTATTTAGCTGGATCTGACTGTTTATCTACTGGGGTAATTTCTATGGTTGTGGGTTCAACCCCATTCTCGTGGATTTGATCCTTGCCCTTTACAAAATCCAAATTCAAATTCTAGCTGACTGCTGCCCTTTAGTTGCCTGCCCTGGGTAGATTTAAGTCCAGTACACATTTTGTGAAATTTGATGTTATGTGCTAGTGTTTAAAGGCATTCATTATACATTCTTTCATCATCCAGAATCTGTACTCTTTCATTCTAGAGCATTAAAGGAACTATCAATATTGAAACATTTAGACTCGGTGAACCAAAAAGAATAGTGAATCTGCATAATGATTCTAGGGTGCTTGCCTGCTACCCTTGATCTTTGTACACACACTTCTGGGGGTTAACGTTGCACAATACATCTCCTTGTGACATGAATACAGCCCCTTAAAGGTATTCTATATGCTGACAGTCCTTAGAGTAGGTAGAAGAAGCGTAGACAAAACAGGTGAGCATAAGAGCAGGAGCAGACATTGTGTACAGTCAAATCCAGAACTAGGGGATAGATCTGCAAATGCAGACTCCAACCCAAATAGCAGACAGACTCAGCACAGAATCTGTGGAGCCTTACTGAAAAAGAGGTCACATTTTCAAGGCAGAAACATAGCAGATTCCAGAATATTTATCAAAGTTATACATTAAAGAGTTAACTACCTTTGTTTTCTTATTTACTTTCCATACATTAGTATTTATTGGTTTGGAAGATGCGAGTCCACAGAAACCCACCATAATTAATCGAGGTTAATCATGCTTACTTGTACACATTTCATTGGATTAACTTAGATTAACACTGAGGAATGTTTATTAAATCTACATATTATTATTATATAGTGAGTAAATGTATTATTATTAACAAAGGTTGCATTATTAATTTTTTTCATTTTTGTATACATTATACTCTTTGTGATCATTCAGTCCACTATCTTCTATTTCTCTCTTTCTAATTTTACTGTTTAACCTGGTTCCTTGTGTGTCTCTCCTCGTTTGGTGTGCAACATCTTCCCACCCCACTTACCCTCCTCAAACCAACTCTTTTTAGCCACCATAGATCTGCAATAGTCTATCTTTCTACTCCATGAGCTTTCTATCATCCTGATGATGGATCATAGTTCATACCAAAGAAGCATTAATCCTTTGGGGAATTATTGGCAAAACAAAAGTATAAGATTTTTTGAAAAAATCGGGAAAAAATCGGATTTAAAAAAGGTAAAAAATTATAGAAAAGGAGACAGAATACTTTCTTTTTAAATTTAAGGGCATTTCCATAGCACAAAGATGTAGGTAGGTTGCCAAATTGGAATCAGAATCAGAATCGGGGTAAGTGGGTACAATACATCGGTATGCCAAATTGTTTTGGAGGAACTCGGTCAAAAAAACATATTAAAAAATAAATATATTTTTAAAATTAAATATAATATAAATTAAATATATATTAAAAATGAAATGATATACATTATAAATTAAAAAATAAATATTATTATATTTACATTTATTAATGGTCTATAAAGATACAAATTTTTAATTTATAATTTTTAAATTATTTATATTTGTAATTTACAATTTTATTAAATTATATAATTATTTTATATAGTTTAATAAATGACACACTAATATAATATATACTAATTTTAATTTACAAATTATTTTATATTTATTAATTATATATTAAAAATTAAATAATATACATTATAAATTAAAAATAAATATTATTATATTTACATTTATTAATGGTCTATAAAGATACGAATTTTTAATTTTTAATTTTTAAATTATTTATATTTCTAATTTACAGTTTTATTAAATTATATGATTATTTTATATAGTTTAATAAATGACACTAATATAATATATAATAATTTTAATTTACAAATTATTTTATAATGTTAATTATTAAACTATTTTTAATTATATATTAAACATATAGTAAACAAGAGCTGTGAGGCAGCATGAGTCCCTGCCATTAGCTAAAAACTTGTAAACTATAGTTCTTTGCCAATACAGCTTGACTGTATTGGCACAAGCAGATGGTTTAACTTTCTACATATCCCTGTCTCAATAATTTGGAAAAATATTGTGAAATATTGTAACCTTTGTTATATTTTTCATTCTCTGCTTTATGTAGGCTTTCCTGGTGGAAGAACTGAATTCTAAACTCAGTTGCTTATGAAAAAGCATCGTGTCAATAATTTAAATGCAAAAGGCATGTGACAAAACACATAATAGAGCAAAGAAATACAATTGTTTAATAAAGTCATATGCATCACCCGAATGGGTTCACTTTAAATGAAAGACATTTTACATCAAACCTAGCACTCACGGAGGATTTGTTAGATACCAGAGGATATGCAATCCTTAACAAAATAAATAAATAATTGAAGATGACTCGAACAACCTTTTTAAATATTATAAGAAGTTTAAATATCAGTCGGAAGCAGAAACTTTGAGAATGGTGTGGAATTATATCTACAATGCACCCAAGCCCCATAAGTCCAGTGGATCTGATATCAAACTATATATATACTCTTTTCAGTCTCATTGCTTCCTTGAAAATACATCAACTTGGTAACAAAAGTTCATACTGAGTACCAATATGCAGGAAATATGAACCATGATAGATTTCTTTTATAGATTTCAATTAGTTAAAGTTTCACAAGGTTTGTCAATTTGTACTCCTATCATAATACGTAAATTTAACCAGTTAGCTCTATCACACATCCTTTATGCCACATTTTGAAACCAAATAGTAGAGAATTGGGTTTATTTGATCCTCATAAGCATTATACTGATATAAGGGACTTTTAAAAATTCAGAATGTGAAAAAAAAGTAAAAAACTAGAGCGAATATATTGCATCTAACTTTTAAAAAATAGTGCACACAATTCATCTAGATACAATTATATCTTAGCTCGGTTGAAGATAAATAATACCCATTTGACAGAGAGCAACGAACTGTAGAAATCATACACTCCAGATGAGCAAACAGAAAAAGAAACATAAGATCATTCTAAGTTAGACTACATTGCAGAAATTAAGTCATTGAAGGTTAAAATATCATTAAAGACAGTAAATTGGCTAAATTTTTTAGCAATATCAGTGAACTATTTCCCACTCTTCTAGACTCAGCAATTGAAACATGCAACAGTCATGAAAGAGGTATCGAAATTATTATGTGAAATATTTTTGTATTTGAAACAAATTTTCAAGTGTAGCAGTTCAGCTGGAAAAGTTTAATGTTTACAAAAACTAAAACACTATATGTATGCAAATGGGATTGTAATCTATTCAATTGTTGCAGCATTGAGTTGTTGATTGTTGTCGGCTTCTATATTCAAATTTCTGCAAAATTAGACATTGACAAGTATGAGTTGATTGTTGTCGGTTTTTATATTCAAATTCCAGCAAAATTAGACATTGAGAAGTATGAATTCATCAGTAAGAAATAATGGATTTATAGCTAAAGCATGAAAAATATCATTTGCAGAAAATTTGTCTTGGTAAAATAGCAGAAGTATAAGTGATAAATATTCATTTGTATTCTAATTCATGTTTATATATAGTTTTATAATCTTCTATTTATTTGTAAAATTTTAGATTATGATCTCTGTATAAAAGGTAAGTTGTTGACGAGTTTCAGAAATCAGTTCGAAATATCAGGAATTGTTGAAGAGCTTAAAATGATATTCTCATACTTATGGAGTTTGAAGCAATGTTTAATTTCATAAACATAAATTTTGTCCTGTTGAAGTTCGGGTCTGAAAATCAAATATATTTGACATAGCAATTTTGATATCCCTATTTTATGACTTGCTGAAAAGCATATCTCTATAATTGTTTAAGAGTAAAAACTGCATTGTATATTAGAAAATAAAAGGCAAATTGCTACACTTCTGTTTCAATTTGAAATGTTTATAGCTTTGACCATTTAATTTGTCTATGCATTAAAATTCATATACATTATGAAATGCTCGAGTCTCAACGATTTTGAACACCATGATACTATTATCAAGTAATTTGTTTACAAAATCAGAGTCCTTTCCCTGCTCATCAATGAACTTCTCTACAGTTAAATGCAAAGGTTGCCTAACAAGGATTTGATGGATATAATGGTTTAGTTAAAATTTTGATGCATCTTACTGTTTTTCAAATAGCTTGACTTAGATATTGCTGAAAGTAAAATGATAGAATCAGAATGCTGTGCAGGAAACACAACATAAAACAGTTAAAACATACCTAATTACTTTTGCTTCTGATATTTTCTCCTACTTCAGATCTTTCTGTACCTTTGCATTCAATGGCTTGAGAGAACCTAATCCAAAAATCAGTAGTTCAGAAAATATTGAAAAAAAATAACATGAAACTAAAGCAAATTAAAAGCCCTTTTTAAGAAAATTTGAAAAAAAAAAGATTTTACTGTTGACCAATTTCAAGTCTTTGCAGCAGCTGAAGAACAAATCAGGGAAATAGCTTGAAAACCTTGAGCAAATTCTCTGGCAAACTGGAACACGGAAAAATTCTTGATCCAAGAAATGTATAGTAGGCGAGTTTTATCAATGTCACGAAAATTAAAACTGCAGCACTGCAGCTGGCATTATGTCTTTAGATTTTTGCTCTTCATTCATTGTTGATTTTTTTTAATCAATTTTTTTCTTAAAACCCCCAGTCCTATAATATAATTTCAGAAACAATTGACAACTGATATTTGCTAGAACAATAATAACTGGTTGTAACCTTCCAAGAACCAGTTTTCAAAATTACTATAAAATGGCAATTTCAAACCCTAATGGATATAATGATGTTTATTTTCCATAATAATTATGTCAAATAAGGAGGAATGCAGTGCAACTTAGGAATGAATTGTTAGGGTACGGGTTGAAAGCCCATGGGTATCTTGAATATTTCTCTCATACTGTATGGTTTTGTCTTCATGGAGCTAGTTTTTGCTAATTTAGCTGGTTCTTGGGGAAAAAATGCATGCTTTGTATGGAAAAGTGTTTCTCTTTCCTGCAAGACTATCTAGATTGTTATTGTACTATATTTTGATATATTGTGTCTTGGTAAGCTTTATCTAAGTAAGGGTGAGGGATATATATATATGATATGAATCATTTTTTTCACAATAAGGTTTTTTCAATTGTAACAAAATGTCAAGCCATAATCTACAAAGCCTATGACTAATGGACGGTAACCATTCTATAGTTCATAAACATACGAGAATAAGCCTAATTTGTAACCTTCATAATGAGATTTTTACTTTCCTCTTGAACTTTTATCATTGAAACTCCTTAGTGAAAACTAATAATGTTGTTAAGACTTCTAATACAAGTTAATCCATTTGTAAGCACTAAAAAATTGATGAGTTAATAAGCATTTGGTTCATCTTTCAACTCTAGATTTAAGTGCTATTGTGGATCATTAATTCAACTTCAGCAAGCAATCTAGTAAATTTCAATGAAACAAAGATGTTGTACAAAGTAAACAGAGAGGTTGTAAAGAGAAAATTCAAAAGTACAGTTGCATAATTGAGAAAGAGATTTTGATGATCCTCTAGGAAGCCACTGACTAGCCACCAGATACACAATCATATGCAACATTAAACATAATTTTTAAATTCATCATATCAAACAGTTTTATTAGAAAAGCATGCAACAAACTCTTTTGATGGCATTCTTATTGTAAGACATGCATACCAATGCCTAAGAGATATCATCGAAAAGCACATGGAATTGATTGCATTTGTGCATCAATGTAAGTTCTATCCACAAAACCAAATGAATATTAATGCCATAATAAACACTTCCTAAGGTACAAATACCTGAAAGCAAATAAAATATTTTTGTTTTTGAGTGACTTTTGAAAGTTTATTGTTTCTTGTGACACTTCTGGTAAAATATGAATAGATTGAAGTTTACCAACATCTTTCTTAAGCCAGTGAACTTAAATATTATGCAGATTGTCCTAGAAGACTCCTACAAAAATGAAATGTTATATCATTTGATAGCAATGTAGGAAACAGAGTGACTAACTGTATTTAGGAGAAGTTACAAATTGTGGAATGCAATCAGTACAGGATACCCAATGCAGAGGGTGAGAAGGATACAAAAAGTTTTCAGAAAATGAGATATAATATTTTTGGTCTAGCCAGTATAAATTTGTTAATTGTCTCAAGAAATTGGATATAGGGATTCATGGTGAGAGTAAAAAGATCAGACTTAAGATTATTATCTTTGCAAGAATGACATTGCATAGAATATAAGCTAAGTCTTTTTTAAAATGCTTATCAACATATGTTCAATAAATGGTAATGCAAGAGGGTAGTGATAGCAGTAGTAGAGTGACATATAAGAAGAATAAAACATGCGTACAATTGATCTAGATGGGTCAAGGGGTCAAATCAGTTGTTTAACCAATGAAATAAAGCATAATTATTTTCAACTCCATTTTAATATAACTACAGGTAAAGCTTTCCAACCACAGTATACCTTTAAGGGAATTGATTACTAAAAATGAGCATTGTGGGCTGCAGTCAGGTTAGCTGTTGTTGCCAGCGTTCAATACAATAATCTTATTCAATGAGATGATCTATCACTGTTTCAAGTGGTCAAACAATTTACAGAAACCTACATGCTTTCAAATTCAAATTGCTAGAAGGTGATTAATAAGTGTACTTGTTTACCCATTTACACAAGTCTGTAATTATTGGAGACTTTTTTTCTTTTTCTTTTGTATGCTTCCCCATTTTGTACAATGAGCATTGCGGGTTGCGACCCGATTAGCCGCTATATCCACCATACAAAGAAAATCATATTCAATGAGTTGCTCTTTCGCTCTTTCACTTTTTGCCATGTGAAAGCACATACTTCAGATTACAGATTTCCAATAATTGAGCATATGTAGATTAGTCTTCAGGGAGATTGTGTGTGCAGAATATGCACAGTGTGTCGGGTACCAAAATTTAAAGCTGTTAGTTCACTGTCATGCAAAATCTGCTCCAAACTTGCAGCCCTTAGTAAGTAGCAAATTGAAACGCTTCAAGAGTAGTGTGCATTATTGAACAGTTCGTCAAGCACAAGGGTTTGTCCCACTAGTCTAGTCAAGCGTTCATAAAAGTTATACTTTTCAATGCTTTCTTATTTTAAAGGTACCTCATATGGACCTATACTAACCATACAAAAATTAACAGCATAGCATCGTTGAGATCATGCCATACACTACAAAGTTTAAGTTTCCAAGAACATGTATTATATTGTAGCCAGAGTTCTCCAAACAGTTGACAGAAATTGAAAGCCAATTTTTCTATATCTATAGAGTCATAGACTATAGACATAATCAGCCATTGTAACCCTCCTCTAATGTATAGTTGGTGTCTCAACTTAATGACCATTTACAGTTGGGATTTGCAATGATAGAGATTTTGCAAATAGGGTTTGTGTTGGCTTTACTTTTCTATTAATAAAATGTAGTTTTATTGTAAAGCCATGCCAAAGAACTTAGAGGAATGCACAGAAGCTAAGATAGGAACAATTTACAAAAAGTTAAACTTGCTACTGTTGTCTCTGATCTCTATTAGTGACCAACGGTTTCTTTCAATCAAAACGAGATCCCTGTTTTCTGTTCAGCAAGAGAATGGTAGAGGGCACAACAATTAAAATTGGATTTTTTTAAACCCTAAAATGAATTAAATCTTGTACTCAATAAAGATTTAGCAAATAGGGTTTGTGGTGGCTTTACCTTTCTATTAATAAAATGTAGTTTTATTGTAAAACCAAGTCAAAGAGAAAAGTAGAGAACCTAACATAGGAACAATTCACAAACACTTACTCTCTATCGTTGTTTTGTCCAGCTGACTGCGTGCAGAATTATTACTTATTTTTCTACCCAGGTGACTGCTGCAGAATTATTACTTATTTTTTATTATAGGATTCATTGCCAGTGAAAATACTCTGACCTCTGTGAGTGACTGGTACTTTCAATGAAGAGGGGATCTCTATTATCTGAGCTTTATGGTCTGTGGTCTTTACAATATAGCTACAAGCTGACATTTGAAGCTTATTTGTAGAGTTTATCTGGAAGCTTCCATGATAGGCATGTATGTTGGCATGTGGTTTTGTTGGTTGGGAACATGTATCTGGCAGGACAGGGTTCTTTATTTATTTGGAAGCTTCAATGGTGGTCACTTATGTGGCCATGTGGCTTTGTTGGTTACGAATTCCGAGAGCCATACAAAGTAATGGGTTTTGACGAGTCTGACATTGTTTGAGCTAGTGAGTGATGGTATACTCCGACATTGTAATATGGATCATGTACAACAAAATATATAGTGTGAATCTAATCATGGAGTTGCGGGTGGTCCTTATGGGGGTAAACCGAGAACCCGCAAGATTAGCCTGACCTTTGGTGGCCTGTCATATTATACTTATGCTGATGAGCTGAGCTGAAGCCGGTCAGGTCTTACTGGGACTAAGAAATCTTTCTCACTCAGGAGAGAGATGAAGTGAAACTTGAAACAAAGGGAAGGTAATAAGGGACAGAACTTTAGAATTTTGGGAATTTAATTAAATGACTCTGAAATGCACTGAATCAGAGATTGTTTCCATTGAGCGCAACCTCTGTGGTTATGTTTATCCAGATTTCAGTCATTTTCAACTCTAATAGGAAAGCGATAGAAAGTTGCAAACCCTAGATGAAATTTCAAAAACTAACAAAAAAATATTCCTGCAATTTGGAAAGTAAATCATACCTACCTAAATGCAGTTTCAGAACCGCCAAAAAAATCTAGGAATTTGGGAAGCAAATAATACCTAAATGTCAGCCCGCTGAAAATACTCTGGCCTCTGTTACTGATTAATGCTTCCAGTCAAGATGAAATTCCTTTGTTACTGATTAATGCTTCCAATCAAGATTAAATTCATCTTCTCTGTGCAGCACAAAAATAGTAAAATAGTAGTGTACACAATGAAAATAAGTTTCTTTAAACCTAAAAATTAATGAAATCTGTACAGCATTCCAGAAGTAAGTACTGATTATAATTAAATCTGCATCAATTCATTTATTTTAAATCTCCTGCCTTGCAATCACCATGAGTCAGTGACGACAGATGCCAACTCTCCATAATAAATGCCTCATTTAGTTGAA
Organism: Cryptomeria japonica; assembly: GCF_030272615.1. NCBI lineage: Eukaryota > Viridiplantae > Streptophyta > Pinopsida > Cupressales > Cupressaceae > Cryptomeria > Cryptomeria japonica. Next base: position 12,941,949 of record NC_081410.1, read on the forward strand.
GTTAGCCAAAAACATTACAAAGTTAAATTTCTATATTTTCTTTATTAAAAATCATTTAAACCACCAGCAAAATTCTATCAGCCAATTGTATTTCAAATTCATTTTTTAAAAAAATCTAAAAAATAATAATATCAAAAGAATCATGTTTTAAACTTTAATATTACAGATTTTTTCCATGATTTGATTAGCAAAATTATATATGAAAAGTGACATGAAAACATTAGTTCCCTGCTTAAGGCAGGGACTAATAATAATATAAATGAATGTAAGGATTGTCGCTTATAATTTTTTTTATAAATATATAAAGTTTATAATCCCCCAAATTAGATGTCATAGTTTTAATTTAGAGTTCAGATTTTAATTTGAAGTTCTCGATAATATAAAGTTTTCAAAAATAAGGAAACCACGGAAAGCTTATTCTCGTATTTCTCGAGCTTTATCAGTTGCAGAAACGTTATTTCCGATTTTTTATTTATAATTCCCAGGTGAAACAGCGAGACAAGGTGAGGCTCTTATTCAGAATGCAAACAAAAATATTTAAGATTTCAATTTTCAGCGATACAGAAAGTCATTAAGGTTTTGCAGAGGTCAAAACGTCCGGCAAAAAATTTAAGGACAAAAATTTCGAACCCTATGCAAACTATACCCAGAATCGGTCTATTTTCACAGGTGATTTTTAGGGTTTATGTCATTTTTTCAGCCGAGCAGATATTTCGCAATTTTTAAATGTAGAGTTATACCTGCAATTAATCGGCCAAAGTCGTTGACTGATAGTCAACAATTTTTTGGCCTGACTTTGGGAAAAAATCGGCATTTCTGACGATTTGCGATTATTCACGATTAATCGCGACTCAATGCCAACTTTTGCTTCTTTGGTTCATACAGTGTGATCCGAAACGTTATGCAAAAAACACACAATCTAAACCAGAAACAACAACAATATCTATTATGGATTGTAAAAAACTAATATCTTTAATGTTTATTTTCATTTACAATGTGTATGTATATATAAACACACACACATATATATGTATGTATGTATGTTTATATGTATATGTATGTATATGTATGTATATGTATGTATGTATGTATATATATATATGTGTGTGTGTGTGTGTGTGCACACACACACACACATCTAGGTAAGAATATATGTACATATACTTGTACTGGTGAAACTTGTACCCATGCTAATACCCATTTAGTTTTGGGCCGATTTTGATGGAATGTCTCAATACAATGGCCTTTATTGAATATATATATATATATATATATATATATATATATATATATATATATATATATATATATATATATATATATATATATATACTTGTAATTGTGAAACTTGTATACCCATGCTAATTCCCATTTAGTTTTGGGCCGATTTTGATGGAATGTCTTGATATGATGGCCTTTACTGAATGATCTCAAATAAGTGAACAATATATATATATATATATATATATATACTTGTAATTGTGAAACTTGTATACCCATGCTAATTCCCATTTAGTTTTGGGCCGATTTTGATGGAATGTCTTGATATGATGGCCTTTACTGAATGATCTCAAATAAGTGAACAATGTCAGGTGTAGATCCATTACCAAGGGCTTGGAGGGCATTCATAAGAGCCTGTTGTGTGCATCTCTGTGTGTGTGTGTGTGTGTGTGAGAGAGAGAGAGAGAGAGAGAGAGAGAGAGAGAATATTTACAAAATCGACTCGTTGAAAAGACTTTTTGGAAGCTTTCAGGCAAATATGATTGGCAGGTGTAACGCCGAATTACACTGTATATATGTGTGTGAGAGAGATTTTGTTGTTATAATTTCTCTGGTAGACATGTATGCAAAAAATGGCAACATAGAAAAGGCACATGAACTTTTTGACAGAATGCCTCAAAGAGATGTCAACTCATGGAACACAATAATTGCAGGATATGCACAAAATGGATTTGTTGAAACTTTCAAGCAAATGCAATTGGCAGGTGTAAAACTAAATTCCACTGTATTTGTGTATTTTATATATATGTATATGGATGTGTATATATATGTATGTATGCATACATATTTATCTATGTAGATAGATAGATCTATCTATCTGTATATGTATGTATGCATGTATACCCACATATATCTATCTATCTATATATGTATGTATGTATATGCACATGCATGCACATAATATCAGATTTTGTAGTTGCAATTGCCTTGGTAGATATGTATGCAAAAATTGAAGCATAGAGAAGGCACATCAACTGGTTGACTGAATGCCAGAAATAGATGTCATCTCATGGAGGGAAATGATTGCAAGATATTCACAAAGTGCATTCGTTGAAAAGGCTTTAGAAACTTTCAAGTAAATGCAATATTCACACACACACAATTGTAACTACAGAATCTGACGTGTGTACACATACATATAAATGGATATATATACATATGTGTGTACACATACATATAAATGGATATATATACATATGTGTATATATACATACATATGTATATGTATATTCCTATCCATTTATATGTATGTGTACACACACACGTCAGATGCTGAGTTTAATTGTCTACAAATTGGAAGGATAGACAAGGCACATGAAGTGTTTGACAGAATGCCTCCAAAATATGTCATCTCATGAAATATCCCTTTCTAGAACATTTCTAATTTTTGCCCTAAAACAATAATCGTCAATGATAATTCTGAAAATAGATCAGCTAATTATGATTTTTTAATAATATTCAGATCAATAATTTATAACATAATTCTGAAAATAAATCATATCTTGATTTTCTGCTATAATTCTCCTTTGAACTGTGATGATTTCCTCTTGTATGCCTACTCTGAAATTGCTTTCAGATCTGCCTGGATCAGAGGTTTTCGTCCCTAACTCAGCAATGGCAAGTAAAGGTTTTTGTGCTTAATTCTTAAGAGAATTTAAGGGATTTCGTCCTTAAAACTCTTAGTTTACCCTGGAGGATTTTTGCCCTCTTTGGCTGTAGTTCATTGGTAGACAGTCTTAATATTTATTCCCCAATTGATTGATTGACTGATGTCCTCTTGTCAAGGAAATTATCACCCTTCTGTATCTTATTTTTGGGGGAGTCACAACTTTTCATATTTGAATGAGTTACAAACCTTCCTATTCAAACGCTGCCCTTTGATAACTTCAATTCATTTTTAATTTAATTCTCATGAAAGGGCTCTTATTTATTTATTTATTACAAGGGCACCATTTTAATTGCCTAGACTATGTTTTAACTTTTAAGTGGCGACCTGCTATCTTTAGCGAAGCATGACATCTCATGGAATGCAATTGTTGAAGGATATGTACAAAATGGATTTGCCAAAAAGGCTTTAGAAACTTCTGAGCTAACACAATTTGTAGGTATAAAGCCCTGATTTCACAATACGTACATGTATGTATGTAATGGTGAAATTTCTCATTTAGTTTTGGGTTCCATTTTGATGGAACGTGTTAATACATTGGCATTCACCAAAGGAAGCTCTAATAATTGGACAATGTGAGGTGTAGATTCATTCTCGAGAGCTTGGAGTGCATGTAAGAATAGTTATTTGATTCACTTCAGGCAATTCATAATATAATTATATATTGACAAATTGCACTCTTGTGCTATATTTGGTTCATGACCTGATAGACTGATACCTTTTCCTATCCATTTCATCTTTATTTGTACCTATCTCCATACATCAACCTTTTCTCATTCCCATTTGCACAAAACCCATAGTTCCACAGAGTTTCTTGATGGGGGATGGGGGACCAAGGGCCTAAGTTTGGGACCAACAAGGGGTGGTAGGTTGTGCCGCAAATACATATATTACTTGAAAAATTAGTTATAAAAAGATGTGCAAATAATAAGTATAATAATTGCAAATGAGACTTTTGCATACTATGTAAAGTTTAAACTAATAAATATAAAAAACATGACAATGATTGCATTGAAATTTGAACATTAATATAAAAAACATGACAATGATTGCATTGAAATTTGAACATTAATAATTGTGAGTAGAGTTTTTGAACTTTGGGAGCAAATCAACAATAAGTATAAGAATTGAAACTCTGACATACTAGGTGAAGTTTGAACTGATAAACATAAAAAACATGGCAATGATTGTGTGAACACTAACAATGGTGGGTGGAGGTTTGGGGTCAAGGGGTAGTGTCCTCTGTGGGGGTTTGGGGCAAAGCCTCCAATGGGGTCAAGGGCAGCATCCCTTGCAAGGGTTTGGGGTTAAAGTCTCCAGCAGGATCAAGGGGCAGAGGCGTCCCAGTGGATGAGATGGTGCGTCAGAGGGACGTTACCCCCAAGTCCTAGTATCTTAAACTAATTCTTAAATATTTAATTATCAAATATTAAATTATTAATGTTATAATCCCTAGTTTTATTAAAAATAAAAAATTATTTAATTTTAATATTTTAAATATTAATAATTTTTTTAATTTCAATTAATTAAAAATTAAAATATTAATATATATCAGTATGGATGCCAAACAACAACACATATACTATTGCTATGCACCACAAAGGCAGGTACTCCCCACTACATAGCGCACTTCTTTCCAGTTTGCATACATTTTCCCCACCTGATTTAATTCCACACCATTCAAGATGGAAAGGAACATGGGATTAAACCTGAAATTCAATTGTTTAAATTCAAATTTCAGGTTTTCTGCTGCTTTTCACTAATCGCTCTGCAAATTCTTGGTCTGTTTTGGTATTTAAAGATATTCAATGTGTCATTAATACACATCTAGACACAGGAGGACAAAAAGGAATATCTAAAGCAGGCTTTGATTTGTAAAGGAACAAAGAATCATAGTTTCCACCAGAATCATATGGGCCATCTGCATGTTTGTGCGTGTTGTTTTTGAATATTTTAGCGGAGCGGTAAAGCCACTCCATTTGGGAGTTGACCCTAGCAATCTGACAATCTCCCCAAAGTTGTTTATAAACACCGCATTGACAGATTTAGACGAAGGGAAGGGAAGGGAAGGGCAAAACAAATTTTTGCAAACACATTTTCTAGTTCAAGTGCATGCAATATAGAACAAATCTGCATGGAAGTTCAGATCTGCAGCATTTAGAATTGAACCCACGGCGCTCAAAACTGATTTGCAAAATTCAGGGAGCAACCTAGTTCAGATTTTGTTGTTTTGTTTCCAACCCAGTTGTGATTTTGCAGTTGAAAAGTTATGGTCAAGACAGAAGACAACATGTGTATGTATATAGGTATATGTGTATGTAATGATAAGTAAATACACTATTTACATCAAATATCTAGGCTAAAAAATAATAAAGCAATTATCTAACCATTAACTTAGATGACTAAGCTAGGATTGGAAACAATGAATGCTGATTTAAATGGATTTAATGCAACACTTAGCTGGATTCTCAAGGTGAAAAATGATGCAGAAGATGCCAAGAAATGATGCGCCACAATGCTGGATTTTTAGGGCAGGCTCAGATGACCAACTTAGTTTTGCTTTGCTTCACCTATGGGAGTGCAGATCTGAACTGTAAGTTGCAGGAATGATCGGGCAGAAAACTGTTAAACTCCATGTGCACCAGGCACCTCAGCCACCAATTAAACACACGTCCACCAAAACAACCACCTCCTTAACCACAGCACCAACACAACCAGCAGAATGTACCAGCTTTTCAAACTTAACTCCTTTGACAATTTCATCCCAGTTGACTGCCGTGACAAGCATATCACTATCCAGACAAGGCAAAGTGAACCCTGAGACTTCCAGCAAACCCTTGTGATGGGAAAACGTGATATGCTTCTCAACCGATCCCAAATTGTAACAAAAGGTTTTTAGCACATCAACATCCGAGATAATTACTTGAATCTGAATATGTATTGGTTTCCATTTCAAGTCTACAGCCTCCTCTTTAATCCCCATTTTAACTCTGCAGTCACCTTAATCTCCATCAGCCCAACCAACACCAAGCCTTGTCTGCATGCAATCAGCTAATCAGGTGGTGGTGTTGACTCCTGCCAATAAATAGTTTACTTTTCTCTTCAACTTAAAAAGTTAATTCGTTGACCTTTGCTGTAATATTTTGAAATGGTCTATGTTCAGAGAAGAGAAGCATGGCTGTAGGTAATTAGATCCTGGTTAGCACTGACGTGACCTGACTTGACTTGTGCTTGTCCTATTACTCACTGCAGTTATGACTACATAATATTTAGTTTTTTATTTCTTTTTTTTTTTAGTAATGGCTTTATGTAGTTGTTAATGCATTTGCTTATGTTGGTGTCTGCTCCACTACTTTTGGAGGTAGGTGTGGCTCTACAACCTACTGAGATTTGTCGTGTTACACCCCACTTTATGACTTACAGATACTTCTAACTTTCATGTTAATGTGTTTAATTATCCAATACTAATTTTATATTGAACATATGATGAAAATGTTGATTAAAAGTGAAATTTTTTCTCTGAATATGTATCTCATGTTTTTACTTTACATTCTGGTAAATTCAATCACTTTCTTCAGTTCAGTAGAGTATTGTTGTTACATGTTTACCTGATCATGATAATTGACAAGTTCTGTTGAAATATCCACAAAAAAATGAATGTGCAGGGTTCTATGTGCTTTTACTTTTCAAGAGTCAGTTGCTCGGCAAGAATTGATGCTTCATGTGAATTGTGCATTGACTGGTTTTCTGTAAGGAAGCTTTTGTTTGGACACTGTCAAAGTGAGCCTAACACCTTTATTATATTTTTCAGGTTACTTTACCTTATGAAAAAACTTGTCCTAGGTGCCTTATGAAGAAAATTTGTCCAAGCTGTGGGTTGGGCCTTATACCGTTGTATTTTGCAGGCGCATTTACTTGCTAAAGCAAATTGTTCCAGATATCTTTATATTTTGAAGAAAATTTGTACGGCTATTACATTGGATCACATATATTTTGTTTGTTGTCTAATTAATTGCTGTATTACATTGTGTATTTTTGTGTATTGAACAAAATTGGTTCAGTATTCCAGTGGATGGCATGCTTCTTGTCAAATTAATTGCTGTAATATATTGTATGCTTGTGTATTGAAGAAAGTTAGTCCTGTTAATTGGATTGCATACATCTTTGCTGCTTGTCAAATTAATTGCTGTATTATAGAGTATGTATGCTTCTGTACACTGTACTCTAGAGTCTAGACTATTGGACTGAATGGCCCTGCTTTTCTTGATGCTTGTAGCTACATTCCCCATCTTTAGTTCCAGCATTGTTGTTACGAGAACTTTGAAGACTTCTTTTATACATGAGGAAAACGCAAGGTTTGTTCTGGGTATTACCTGGCTTTAGATTTAAGCTTTCTATGGCCAGATTGGAGTTATGTCTCTAGCCCCCTTTTTTAGAAGGAGACGATTGGATATGCCAACCAAGTTAACTAGACAGGCTTTATGGTCTAATAAACTTGACAGGTGTGTCATAAAAAACAAATTGTAAAGAACCTTGCAATTGTAAAAGTATATCATGGCATGGCTTGGATTTTCTTCTTTTTCTTGTTTTCGCAACATAAGTATTAATTCTACATTTAGTGCAGATAATTTCAAAACATGATATTTACAAATGGCTTTGAAGAAAGGTTCTAGAGGACAACTAATTGTGTAGTTTAGGTTAATATTGCTCAGTGTTGTATAAATTTAATTTAGTATTTTCTGAAATTCAAATTGAGGTTTGTTTCTCCATTCAGTTTCATCAATTTCTTATTTTTCTCCATTATCTGATGGAGTTTAGGGAAGAAAGTCTGACTAGAATTGTTTGTGCAAATGCTGGAGTTGCAAGTAAGGATATTCTTTAAGTCCCTTTTTAGGCTTTGAGCTTTTTCATATTCATTCATTTATTATTCATGCGATGCAGCTATTGCGATTCAAATTAATTAATTTGAAAAGAATGTAAACTACATGGAAACATGAATATCAATGTTGTGTTTAGATGTTTTAATTCTTGTGTATTTGTTTGCATAGTGCTGTGGAAATTTCAAACTTCTATTCACTTTCTTCAGTCTCTGTCATAGTTGAGTCGTAGTCAATTTAACTTTTAAGGAGAGTCTAGGTGTGACTTAGGAACATAAATTTAGAGTTTCATCTGGGAAAATATAGTTACTATGTAGAAGGTGAGCATGTTCTTTCATTTTCAAATTTTTGGGTTCTCTCAATGCTCTGCCTGAAGGAAGTGGGTTTTTAGACCCTAAACTACAGCCCTAATAAAGCTTTTGGGTTTTTGGGATTCAAATGAACATTGACCAGAGAAGCTAAAATAACATCAAATCTCAAAACCTAGAAAATTAAAGGAAGACCAGAATTTTGGATTAAATTTTATATTGCTAATTGCACAGGACGAATAAATGCTGTCAAATTTGAAACTTTTATTAATAATGGAGTCATATTTAGTGTTTATTTCGTACATGTGGCAGGATACTTTAAATCGGTTGGAAGTTCTCCATTTCACACATTTTGATCACAAAATATTCTTATGTTGAATGCTTCCGTTCAAACTTGAGACAACCTAATTCACGCTAGGTTGTTATCTTGTTCTATTAATTAGGATGTGGCTATTTTCATTTCTGTTCCTAAATTAGGGTAGTCTCTATAAATTGTTCTCAAGGTATTTTGTATTTAAAAATCCTTGTCCTTATTGTTTGTGTTGAAATATCTTCACCTTGTTTAGCATTTTCTGATTCACATTTTATCTTTTATTCGACTATTTGCCTTACATCTATAACATCTATATTAGGATGTGTCAGGAAAACCCTAAGTTGATTATCCTACATTTAGAATTAGTTTCCATTTTTTTGAGGTTTCTTTTGGCTTAAAGATTGAAAACACCATAGATTATTGTTCCACATATATGTTCTTGTTGGATTCTCCCTACTTGCACATCTTGTTCAATTGGTTTCTGGAAATTGCAAACCCAAATTCAATTTGCAATTCAAACATCTAGGATTTCATTACACACCTTGTCAATGAAGTGCGAAGTGTTCTTGAATCTTGAAAACCCAATTTATCATTAATGGTGACTTCTACAAACTAAAATAATAAAGCATAAATTCGAAGGAGTCATTCTTGTTACCAAAATCACATTTGAGTATGCACATGTCTATGATGTTGAATTAGACCATGCTAGTTTGAATGAGTATGATGTTGTAAAGAATCCCCATGATTAGTGCCATTGTTGCAAGTGTTATTGTAAATATTGGTGCATAAAAATTTTCTATGCTTTCTATGCGATATCTTGACCTTGTTTATGGCTTGTGTTAAAAACTATAAACTTGACATACATAAATCAAGGATCTACTAAATCAACCAATATTTCAAATTATCATTGATCGAGTAAAGAAGATTTTTGGGTCCCAAGTAATGAAAAATGCATGGTGAATCTTTTAGGGATTATTTTGAGAAGAACCCTAACACGTAATAAAATTTTAAATTACAAGTGTTTTAAGAAGAAAGATTTCGGGATGCCTATGACATCACATATAAGTCATTTTTATGAAGAGGTAGATGGCATTATCAATCTCTTAGTATAATTTAAGGTAGCTTCTCTCTAAGCCATTTTTGTCATTGGATGTTTCATCGTTTGAAGGCTCTTTGAGTGCTCTGCAAAACTCTCCAAATTCTTACACATCGTTGCCTTATGTCTGATCGATGTCATACTAGTATATGCATTGGTTTGAAACATCTTTGGTCGCTGCCACTGTACGATCTTCGTTGCTGTCAACATAGAAATCGGTTTTTACTTTCATGTCATCCATAAAAGGATGAGTCATGCATAAGATGAAGCTATTGACAAACTGATTGATAATGGTGACTACTCAATGAATCTTTCAATAATCTCCTTGTTTTTCGTCTAACATTGATGATAACAAATTTATTTATATCTTGATAATTTATTATATTCTTTCTTCTCTTTGTGATATCTTTACTCTTATTGTTACTTTGAATAAACTCTTTAGACATCAATGATAATAAATTCCAAATGTCCTTGACATCAATGACAATATTTCCAACATAGGGTTTGACTCCTAAGTTTGGAGCTTAAGTCTCTTCTTTCTGATGCTGGAACATAATTGCTATGCTTTTTTAAGTCAATTTTGTTTGGTTAGTATTTGCTCTTATATACTCATTTCACACAATTAAGTATCAATATAGCAAGCAGATGATTAGAGGAGAATTTGGAAGCTTAAGTCTCTTCTTTCTGATGCTGGAACATAATTGCTATGCTTTTTTAAGTCAATTTTGTTTGGTTAGTATTTGCTCTTATATGCTCATTTCACACAATTAAGTATCAATATAGCAAGCAGATGATTAGAGGAGAATTTGGAAGGATTCAAAGTTGATCAAATCATTAAATAGGACGATACAATTGGATGCAATTGAATTGTGACAAATTGATAGTCGAATTAGACATTTATGTTCTATAAATGCATTAGCTTTTTTTTTGTGTAATTTTTTTTTCGCAGTCTTTGTTGAGTCACAAGTTCAAGCCAAAATTTTGTGTTCTAGAGTGGAGTCTAAGTTTGAGTTCTTAAACTATGGTTCCATTACATTGCCCCCATGTGGAAAGGAAATCAACATATATATTGAGGAACTTTTGTAAGTGATTATTATCATGACCAATTGTGTGAAGTTTAAGAAAAGATGTTTCGTTATGATTTGCAATATGGTGTATTTTGAAGAGCACATGCTTATATTGAGGGGGGAGAGTGAATCGATATAAGATAATCTTTAACTAATTAAAATTTAATAATCACAATGAAGCAATCACAAAAATCCGTGTGCATAAGATAAAGTTTTTATGTGAAAATCTTCCTGACAGAAAACCACGACAAAATATTGTTTGTATAAAACCTTCTTACAAATTTTGTAGGTTCCAACCTACAAGAGACACCAATCCCCCCAACTATGGACCAACCGAACAGGAGACACCAATCTCTTTTGATGAGACACATGTAGAGAGATAAAGCTTAAAGTACCAGTGTTGCAAGAAGTAGCTGCATATCCACCATAAGTAGTAAATGGTTCATAAGCATGACTAGTATTACTAGTAGGAACAACAGTTGGTTTCGATGAAGGAGTGGTTTCATCCCCAGTAGTACCGGTATCACATAAAACAAAGGGAATAGATCGATTTGGTGAGCTTTACCTATACCAAGAAGTAAGAGCCCCTGTTGTTGACGCATAACACCAATAGCTGAAGGAGCATAAGTAGTAGCTAAGAGGTAATAAGCCGACATTTAAGCATGGGTTGATCCAGTGTCATAATAAGATGCAGTGGTTTCATTAGTTGTTTCAGTGTCTTACCCACCAGGTTATCCCCTGCCCTTCATAAGCACCAAAGCCACAACGAGGAGTGGATTCAGTGTACCAAGTGGTTGGAGGAGTACCAATTTTAGTTCCTTTCCATCAAAATGTCCTATGATAATCATAATTCTTCTATTAATTAAATCGATTTTATTATCTTTTTAGTTAATTCATTAATATTTTCTCTATTAGTTCATTAATTTCAGATATTTATTAATCCTTTCATAAATCCATTAATCAATTTCTAATTTTCACTTCACAAATTCATATCTTTTATCTCCTTCATCCTCTCCTAATCGCATCCACTTGAAGAATGTGGGACAAACACTTATCTCTCAATTTCATCCCTTTATCCCACATCTTTCCCGAAGTTTGATTCATCCATAAGGATGCCTATAAAATAATTTGCCCTCTCACTTTCAAGCCTCTCTCACTTCTTGAAACTTGGGGGTCGTAATGTTGTTTTGGAATCCTTTTGCATACTTCATCCTTTCATGAATTCATAGCAATTTCATAGTCATTTTTGCAATTATGTTGATCAATCAACCATAGCCTCGTGTATTGTGCAAATCTGAGAGCAAAAGCTTTATCATGCAAGATCTTGGTAGATAGGAAAACAAGAGAATCAAGTGTCTCTTGAATGCATTTTTATATTCTTGTTTGTTCATTTCAGTTTTATGCATTTTAAAGGAATTGTTCTCTTGTTATGATGATGGATTTTCAACTCTTGGATCTTTCACTTATGGTTGGGCTTTCGAGGTTCAAGAATTAGTTTTCCAATCCTCCACCATCCACACCAACCTCCTCATCTCCTTATAACTATTTAAAACTTTTTGGATTAGCTCTAATTCAACTTCTCAAATTTGTTCATAACCTCATCAAAATCTACTTTAAATCTCTTACTAAAATCTGCCAAAAATTTGCTTGTAGATTTGCTCAAATATCTCTCCTAGATATGCTCCTGAAGTCTTCAAATTGAGCTCATGTGCTTTTTAATTATGCTCTTCATACAAACAATGTTCAATAAAATTCTTGCCTTGGCAAGCAATAATTTAATTTAATTTTTTATTCTTTAAAACAAGGTACCAAAGGCGAGGAGGTTGGCTCAAAATATTTTAAATTATTTTCTTTCATGCAAGGCCTCCAACCATTATCAACAAACTCCTCATTTAGCAATCTTAATGACACCATTTAACCTTTGACATCAATCACAATAAATTCTAACAATCTCCCCCTTTGTTATTGATAGCAACCTCACTAAAATAGAATTGGAATGCACCAAGAACAAATTTCTCCCCTTGATTGAAATACTCCCCGTTACTCTACTCCTCCCCCTTTGACATCAATAACAAAGGCCTTTTGAGGTTGACAAATAAGGCAATGAATAACTCCCTTTGAACGCATGCTTCTTATGAAGAATTTAGTGGCTAGATAAGAGGCGTATTTTATGGTGGAAGAAGTTGAAATGTTAAAAGACTTGGCATCATTAGAATGAGAAAAGGACTTGGTGGTCAAGTTCAACAACTAAGTAAATATTGGAACAAACAAAAATGACAAGAAGTTAATCAATTGTCAAAGGACCAAAATTAGGAAAATGGTCCCTCACTAATACATTTGGTCTAGAATTCCGATGGAGGTTTCCGACGGAGAAGGTATATTGTGACCAAATTTGATTTTTTTTTGAAAAAATGCTCAAATTCGTCGGAATTCCAACGGTAATTTCACATTTGGTTTCGACGGAGAAGGCATTAGCAATGAAATTTGTTTTTTTTTTTCAAAAAAGTGTCCGCATTCCTCGAAATTTCGACGACAACGGGCATTACTTAAAAAAAAGAAGAGGGCAAGTCATTTGTGCATTCAATCTCGCGCAGGCTTCCGCATCAACTTCAACCTCTGGCAAAATCAAACGGCACACTCAACATTCGAGGTAGAATCTTCACCTTAATTTCAGAATTGCATAATGAGGAATTGTTGAATCTTCACCTTCATTCATTGAATCTTCGGATTTGCATAATATTTGCATGAGGAATTTCGGATTTGCATAATATAAGGAATTGCTTGGGTAGAATCTTCACCATTCGAGGTAGCTGAATTGCTTGTAGGATCCCTCCGATTTCTTGTTGAACCATAGCCTATTTCAAATCCGATTGTTGAACCTATTGATTCACAACTACCCATGCTTTGTCATTCCTAGGTAATGCACTAGAAAAAGAAAACCTTCAAGATTGTTTTAGCGTTCCAATAAAATAAAACCTTCAAGATCGTTTTAGTGTTCCAAATATTAAAAAACTGAAAATAAGACTGATAGGAAGGGACAATATCAATACCAAATTTAACAAAGTAGTTCCCATCCTTAGATAAAGCCCATACCAATTTGTCCTTAGCTTCCATTATGAAAACCTTAAGTTATTCAAAATCCTAAGAAGTTCATCAACTACAATTATGTGTGGAGGTTCATGTTGATGGTCAAAATGGTACAAACAACACAAGCCTAGTATTACTACCGAAATTCTCCTAAAAGAGGTGGGGATGAAAAATCATGACCTCCCAAGGTCTCTTAAGCTGATTATCAACTATACTGGGATGGCTAAGTGTTGGTCTCTTAAGCTGATTATCAACTATACTGCTTGTTGAGATCCCTCTCAACTATACTCTAACAAGAAAGCTAGAGTAGGGAGCAAGAGAAAACAAATTACTAGCACATATTCTAAGCATACACTATCAACATGGTTAGTTTTCATATCCATTTGACATGCTAAATTAATCAAATCTAGCAAATAAATGAGTAACCACAAATATTTTTAGATCATTCTTAAATCATGGAAGATGTAGACACTAGAAAAATACCAAAAACTGAATGAGACAATGAATCGACAACAACTTGATATATTAACCATGTACTAGCAAATCACTAGCACTTGAGTCCATTGTCTTCATAAAATGTATCATGAAACAAAGAGAATAAAGAGCCGCAAAAATTGAAATAAACTATGCTCAAGGCCTCAAATCATCAATTTTCCAACCTTTAAAATATCTTGAAAACATCAATTTATAGGAGGAAACCTCCCTAATTCTATGAAATAACTTGCCCAAAATTACCTACCCTCTAGGAAGTCCAGCCAACATGCAAGTTGCTAACTTTTTTCATTCTAGTCCAATAACCCCAAAATAGTAAGTATGATATGCCAAATAAGAGAAAGTGAGTAATTACTAGCTCGAACTAGAGTGGACAACTCACACTTTCCTTTATACTTTGTGTACATTGAAGTTGGATTTCATGTATGTAGAGGAAGAAGTTGAAATGCTTGTAGAAAGAAGGAAACTTTCTAATTTGGGTGCAGTTCACTAATAGTATTTGGATGGGCCCTTACTTAGATAAAGATAAGCTTGTTAGATCATCACTTCGAATTAACTCAGAATCCATTATTTGCCATCTTCTTGATCAAAAGTTGAAACAAATCAGTTCGGATTTGGATTTCTTGTGGAGGAAGCCTTCCTTTGCCTTTCCTTATACTCCTTATAATTATACAAATATTAGCCTAAAGATATTTCATTTGGCCCATCTATCCATTTGATTCGAAAGTCAACAACTCTAACAACTTTATTTAGTTTGGTAATGGAATTCTCTAAGGCTTTCACCACATTGGCAGCATGAGATGTAGCCACAATTAACCCCATACATTCATTCAAGACTTGTTCATCAAATTTACTATTTGGCCCAAACTTCCCTTCCACCTTCTTATCCCATTTAGACAAAATAACTTATATAGTGTCCAACCAATCCTTATCTGATTTAAAGGGATGAGCCCCCAAATTGATTGTTATGTATTCATCATAAACCCGATGCTCAGTTAACATGGGATAATGGCACTTTACCATCTTAGTTATTTTTCCTTATGTGATTTCTAGCTTGAATATTAGCTCGTCTAGACTACTTTGAATGAAGCCATTATCTTCATCTCTCAATACATCAACTTCTTTGATTTTATTTTCACTCAACGTTTTAATTTCACTTCCTCGCATCTTTCTCCCATTGATTAGCACAGGCTGACATTATTAATTCCAACTTACTGGCTTCATCATAAACATTGTAGAACTTAGCAAAGAAGGTTCTGATGTGATTCATTTGCTCCATAACCCATGTATCCATCATTGTAGCTTTACCCTTCATAGCATACAAATATTCCATTTCTTTTATAGTAAGAAAAGTAGGCATCAGTATCCCTGAAACTTGAGAAGCTCAAGGGGCATCAAGATCTTTAAAGAGTTGTTCATGTACCATGATACTAAATAGCCTTCTTTTCTTGTTTAGATTGGTATCATTTTTGCATCCTTACCTTTATAGTCTCATTAGTTGCATCTAAAGTTGCTAATTCTCCCCATTTAGTTTATTTTCTAAATTTCGCTTGATTTCCCTAATGATCAATAGGATACATTTCTCAATCATCCTTATTTGGCATTGGGATAGCGATGTTTGCAGCTATCTCTCCTTTTGCATAGTTTTAGGTGGCATACAAGGTCATTGCCTTCTTTGGCTTCCTTGCGGCCTCAACCTCAACGATCATCTTTTGCAAACTTACTTTCTTCAATACTCTCTTCTTTATCCTTTCAAAGTTGAATTGTAGCCACTTAGGAACATCTAGATTCTCATCACTTTGGATGGATGGGTTCATGGTAGTTACAACCTACTTTGGTCTTTGTTCTTCATCTTGTTGCTTGTGCACCTAAGTTTAAAATTTTGGAGGACTAATCTTGGGGGTGGGGGCCTAGATAGATCTTCTTTTTCTTGTTCTCCATGCTTCTTTAACTCCATGTTTCTTCTCTCTTCATTTTGTTTGGCCTTAGGCTCTGAAAATAAATTTTATTGATCTTCTATTGTCATGATAATTCTTGAGTTGTCTTGGTCCACACCCATTTCCGTTGCTTCTTGTGTTTGCACTGGGGTAGGAGTAACCATAGGTGTATCATGCTAACCTAGGTATCATGCTATGTATCATATTATGTTGTGTGAAGGGCTCCGAATTAGATTTGGTATGTGTTTGGGTATGAGGACAGTGTGATATCTCTAGGTATCAGACAATAAAAGGCAGTAAGAGTGAAGAATTTGGTGGGAAGACCAAGTGATTGGTATTTTGAAGTGGTTGATGATAGAGAGAGGGGTGAAGGGACCCTATGCAACCTTCAAAAGGGTTTGTGGATCAAAACCAAATGAAATAGATTAAATTTTTATGATTGTACTAAGGGTATTAATTGTCAGTCATAGTTTTACTACTGATATTGTTTTTGTTTTGGCAGAGTTGTGTTTGTAAACCCAAGTGTGGACATGTAATGGATTCATGAGATGTCTTAAGACTACATCAATACTTAACAACAACATAGTGTGTAGGCACCTAAAATATGAAAGGACTACATATTGGAAGGAGACAATTATCCATACTTATCACAAGCTTCTGCAGCTCATGTAGACTCAAGGTGAGTTGCAAAATGACCATCAATGAGCGTGAACCCTATCTTCACAAATAATGATCAGTTGCCATGATACTTGACCCTATCCTCATGGTGTTGGCTCAATTCATATTAGTTTTCCCAAACCTAGAAGCCAATTAATGTATCCAAGGGTGTCTAGAAGAATGGATTGTATGATCATTGACTTTGTATGTTGAAACCATTATACATGCCCCTACCTCTGCATCACACACACGAGTCAAGGATGATAGTGTGGTGTGCAAACATCCTATATGGATAAGACACAAGAATTTGTACCAGATAGTGCTAGCTGAAATGTATTTAATATATTAGACTTATAGGGACATATGGGGAAGTTTGTGCATGTGATGATGCCATGAAAGGTCTGATATCCCTATGTATCAGACTGAGAAAACCAATGAAAGACAAAAAAAAAATGCATTGAGATGGCAAAAGGTTGAATTGCCTAATGTTTGGTGTTGAAGTGATGTGTGGGGACCCTGCCAAGTCAAATACCTTGTTGTAGTTTCAAAGGGTGGAAAAAGAATAAGCATTTTATTTACTTTCCAAATAGACCATCCATCATAACAATGATTACCAATGATGTGTGTGTTGCAAACAAAGTTCTAGAGGAAGGCTCTTTCTATTGTAATACCAAGTGAGTGTTCATAGACCTTGTGTATGGTCCTCCAAGCCTAGAGTAAGGAGTTCGAAGCCTAGATACATTGATTTGGCCTTGTGACCATCAATGAGTGTTGACCCAATAGGAGAAGTCTTGAGACTGACAATTTTGGAAGTGTGGCATTGTTGAGAGCCAACACTTAGGTGTGAACCCCGTCTTCACGTATTATGATTAGTTGCCATGATACTTGACCCTATCCTCATGGTGTTGGCTCAATTCATAGTAGTTTTCCCAAGCCTAGAAGCCAAGTAATGTATCCAAGGGTGTCTAGAAGAATGGACTGTATGATCGTTGACTTTGTATGTAGAAACTATTATACATGCCCCTCCATTGAGGGTATTGAGGAAGATTGGGATTGGAATAGTGTGTTTCGTTGAAGAAACATGATGTGAGAAGTTTGATGTAGAGGCAAGGGTAGAACTCAGTATTTCATATTAGGACAACAACCACATTGATTAGGCAAGTCAAATAAGGTCTCTCCAATGTTTAGGATACACAAGGGCAACATTAGTCATGTAAGTATGCATGAGCATGGGAATGGATAGTTACTTTCCTTTTAGACTGATTTGGACAATATTGAGAGGATCCTATAAGGATGACTATCACCATACTATTGATGACTTCACAACATTGATAATGAATTCACATTAGACACTCATGGATTACCCTAATTAGACATTAGTCAACTTAAGATATGATACAAGGATTGCATTCCACAAAGTCATTAGCATATCACCTGCTCTAAATCACTACAAAGCCATTAGATATGTTTTGAGATAAAAAAAGAAGAGTTAAATGGTTTTGGCTCAATTTGCATAATTTCTATGTTCAAGTAATTTAATTTGGTATATTATACTGAAACGTGATTTCATAACTAACATTTCAACTTCTATATAACTAGTTCTATAGCCCAATTTTTTTGTTTGTGAAGAAAGACCATGTCAGACAATATCAACGAACAACAAAATAAGGAGACAATTGCTAGATTGTGGTCTAACTTGAAAAGAAAAGGTGATGAAAATGTTATTGTCCCTACAAAATTTGTAAGGGGTTAAAGACTAGAAGACTTCTAATCAAAACAACTAAGAAACATTGTAGGTAGCATGGTCACATTGAAGGGGGACATGATTATCATCCATTAGTAAGTTTTTCATTATATAGTTTTAACAATTTATATACATAAGAAATCACTTAATGATGAGATCATGATCATGGTTTATTTGTGTTTATCAATTTTATATAGGTCTAGCACCCTGGAGCACATGATATGGATCAATACAACTCGAAGAATATGGTTTTCGAAGTGGAGGAACATGGAGGTGTGAATATCGAAGTTGAAGATAATGATCCCATGGAAGATGACGATCATGAGCCACAAAATACAATTGAAGATGCTAGTACAAATACATTGATCCATGACACATTTAGTACTGGCACAACTAATCATGATGATGAAGATGGCCTTGATGTTGTTCATGATTTACCTCTACTTGAGAAGGCATCTGAGGCCCTTTACGAAGGCTCTTAGACAACTCTTCTCCCTGTTGTATTGTTGTTGGTGAATTTGAAGGTTATGAATGGTTTATCCAACATAACAATCTCACGTATGTTAAGGTATGTCATATATGTCATTATAGTTAATAAATAGTGAATCATATACCATTACTATTCTTTATATTAACAAATTATATTTTTTTCTTGTAGATTGATAGGTGAGTTTTTGTTACCACCATCAAATATTCTACCTCGCTCATACCAAGAATTATCTGCCATTATGAAAGATATTGGAATGGAGTATCAAGCAATAGATGCTTGTCCCAATGATCATATTATATATCACAAACAAAATAAATTTCGAACTGAATGCCCTGAATGTCATATCAATAGATATTGAACAAATCAAATAACAAAAAGGGTGCCTCGCAAAGTTTTTCGTTATATTCCCATTATTCCACGTATGCAATGATTATTCAAGTGCACTAGCTTGGCACAATTTATGGATTACCATGCACGCAATAGAAGTCGAGATGACATTATTTGAATGTCTGCGGATGGTGTAGCATTTATGGACATAGAGGAAAAGTGGCCACACTTTAAAGAAGAACCTCATAATCTCAGGCTTTCATTGGCAGCGAACGGTGTCAATCCATTTGAAGAGCTGAGATTTGTTTATTCAATGTGGCCTGTTTTTGTTATCAACAATAACATTCCTCCACGGATGTCAATAAAGAGGGAGCACATAATGTTGGCAATGATTGTTCCAGGTATTTTATCATTTAATAGTCATCTACATTTAATTATAAATATTGCAATAAAATGGTCATAATAATTATGTAATGTTTTTGTTCATTCGATTAGGTAAGTACCAAGTTAAAGATATAAATGTATATATTGAGCCTCTTATCGAGGAGTTGTTGGAGTTATTAAATGGTGTCACTATGTATGGCGTCTCTAGACCAATAGGATAAAGACAATTTCAATTTCATGCGATGCTTGTATGGACAATACATGATGCCCCAGGGCTAACACATTTTTGTGGTATGTTATAGTGTTCAAGTTGCGCATGATAATTATAATTAAAAAAAGGAATATATTTAATCCAATTAAACATTATCTTGTAGGTCTTCAAACAAAGGGAAAATTGGCATGTCCAATTTGTGGTCCAAAGATGAAATCTCGTCATTCAAAAAGTTTAGAAAAACAGGTGTTTGATGAGTATAGGCACTTTCTCCATAAAAATCATAAGTATCGAAATATTGAAACATATTTTCAATGGGAAAGAAGAGAATACATCAAAGCCACGAAGAATGACACCACACCTGTGGAAGTTGGAATATAATAGAATTAATCGTCAAGGTAATGTCATTCCATCTAATGGTTTATGTCATAAAACATTTTTTCTATTGTGTTTTGTTTACTGATGATGTGATTGATGATCATGAAGGTTGTCAAGGCATTAATGACCACCTTCCTAAAGGATTAAAAAGTTATCCCCGACAATTTAGTAGGTTGCCCTACTACGAGCAGCTACAAATTGTGCATTTGTTTGATACTATGCATATTGGAAAGAATATAACAGAGACATTATGGAAAATATTGGATGGAAGGCGTGACAAAGAAAAAATTGTCAAAATTTGTAGTGACATTCAGGATTCCAATCTTGCAATGAAACATGTCATTCAATCAAATAGCCATGGATACTAGATTAATATAAGTGACCTTCCTTGGTTATTAACAAACCAACAAAGCAATGTTGTAAAAGAAGTTATACGAAAAATTCGATTTCCCACAGGATTTGCTACAAACATAAACAATCTCATATCAAAGAAAAGTGAATTTGGGTTAGCGATGAAAATGCATCATTGACATACTTTCATTAAGGTAATTCATGTTTTTGTGTATTTACTATATATTTGTATATTGTGCATGTACTTTTCATTGTATTATGTTAGAAAAAAATGAAAAGAGAATTTTATAATTGTTGCAATACATTCTACCTCTATCTCTCCCAGACCACTTTGACAATAATGTCAAGCAAGTCATTTATGATCTTGGAAAACACATGAGGTAAGTAGTGATATTTGTTTAGTTCATTGTATAGATATTATATTTACGATTTGTTTTACTTGTTATGTAATATATTTTTTTGCGTCTTGAATATTTTGTAGGTGGTTATCATGTAAAAAAACCCATAAAGAAGATATAAAATATTGGAAGAGAAAAATTCCTCATCTAATGTGTAAAATGCAAAACTGTCTACCTTCAACTTTTTTCAATGCACAAGAACACTACCTCATACACCAAGTTGAGGAGATTGAATTGTGTGGACTTGTACACACTAGGTCAATGTGGATGGTTGAGAGGCACTTGAAATTTTTGAAGGCTTTGGTTCGACAAAGAGCACATCCTGAGGGTTCTATGGTGAAGGGATATATGGTATACCGGACTATGGTGTACATTTCTAAATATCTTCCTATGTTTGTAGCAAAGATCCACGTGGGTCGCATTTGGGATCCCAACCCCATTAACAAATTCGAAAGAGAGTACTTGACAGGGAAAGGTAGATTGAGGAAAGTGAGAGGTAATTATAAGATGTTATTGTAGTTAATTAATTCTTAATCTTCAAAATAAATCGGTTGTAAGACGTCTATTTATTTTTTGTACAATTGGTCGAGAGTGGGATGCACTACATTTGTATATTGCAAACAATCTTGATTGGATGACGGTATGGATTGAACGTCAACATTCTGGTCACACATTAACATGGGAAGGTGTGGCTTCATTGGTTAAAGAAGCTCATCATAATGAAGATTCCAATGTTACACAAAGGGAAATTGATTTAGTATATGGTTTAAGAGATAAACAGGTACGTATAAATTTATTAATCACCTATATGTTTATCAACTCACGATGCAATAATTTTTACACGTTTGACATATTGCAGGTCAAACACCACAACACTATGTGTTGCAATGGTCATAAATTTCGCATCAAAAAGTTGGATGACACGAAGAAAACTTCTGATTCTGGGATAACTGCAATCTTTGAGGTGACAAATATTTCATCAAGAAACGACATACATCCTCAAGAGTCTCAAAATCGATACTATGGCATTTTGGATGATATACTTGAGTGTGACTTTAATTCATTTAAATTAGTTTTGTTCGATGTCAAATGGTACAAGCTACAATTGAATAAAAATGATCCTGATAGAATTGTTATTGAACATGATAATGGTTTTACAATGGTTAATACAAGGTCCTTTGAACCAGTTGGGGATGAGCCCTATGTTCTTCCAAGCCAATGTGAGTAGGTATTTTACTCAGAGGTTCCACATAAACTAGGTTGGTCATTTGTCGCTAGACATGATCCAAGAGGAAGGCCGATAAAGTATAATGTGATGGAAGAAGAAGATACCGAATAAGTAGAAGATGATGTAGATGATGATCACGATCGACAATTACTCGATGATGATGAAGAAGAAGAAGCTGATGGTGATGGTGATGGTGATGGTGATGGTGAAGACGATGATGGTGGTGATGATGATGATGATGATGATGATGATGATGATGATGAGTTGGATGAAGAAGATTATCAATGGCATGAACGAAATCTATGAGGTATGCGATTAGTATATTATCTATTTAATATTGATTTCTTGATAGAAATTTATTTGACTTATATGGTTACATAATTAATTCATTATGTTTTGAATTCTAATGCCATTACATAATTAATTCATGATGCACCTTTTAATGTTTTTAATTCATGTTCCACCTCTAGCAGGTCCTAATAGTAGAACTATGCCACCCCGAGGAGATGGAGATATGGAGAGTGACTATTTATGTGACATTTTTTAAACTTTGTGTTTATATATGGAATTTTGATTGTTTATTATCTATGTGATGGATGTTGATTTAAAATACATATGTGATGGATTACATGTTTATGATGATACATGTGACATTTTTTTTACTTTGTGTTTATTTATAGAATATGGATTGTTTATTACCTATGTGACGGATGGTGATTTATGATACATATGTGATGGATTACATGTTTATGATGACACATATGTGATGCTTATGATGCTCAATTACATATATAATGATACATATGTGATGCTTATGATGCTTATGATACATATGTATTTATTGTTTATCAACTTACAAATGTAATGCTTATGATGCTCAATTGATGGTGTTGATTTCATGTATATATTTTGTGTGATGCTATCACCTTTGGTGGGAACGGGTCGTTGACTACAAACATCGTCAACCCTTTAGTTGAGGATCCTGCATAGTCTACATAAAGTAAAGGTAAGGAATTAAAAAATTTACAATGATTATGATGACATCATATTTTTTTAATTTAATACTCTTTTTGTCTACAAAGTTCGTGTTGTTCATGTTGTGTACTATGTAATTTTTAGCTAACCTAAGATAGTTGAATTACATGTGTAGGAACCTGGACCCCTTTGACGAGGATCTTGCACAGTCTCATGGATAGACATGTATAAGTCAATACATCCTATAGAAATAGTTTATTATTTAAAAATTACTTGGAAAACAAACTTCCTCAGTTTTTCAAACCTCGACATTAGCAGCAAATCTAATAAAGTTATCAACACTTGAGGCCATAGTTGGACTTATTCAAATTTTAATCTCAACATCAACTTTAGGGCCGACTTTTTCATCAACATTACCCTCATTTGCAAAATATCTCTCATTGCCAACTAAATCTCTCATTTGATGGAGTGCAGGTACCACCAAATAGGTATTTGTCAGATGTGTCTTCCTCGAGTGAGGGAAATGCAGGAATAGAAAATGAAAGTGAGACATGTAGTAGGTCTACAATTGGGAGATCAACTAGAGGTCAAAAGATTAGAAGAAAATTCAATAAACGCATGAAATTTTTCCTTGCTCAAGGGGGGTCATGTTCTTATAATGATGAGACCAAAGGCTACATTGAGGTGCACTTGAGGTACAAACATCTATAGAAACAATGGGTACCCAAGGAACTTCCTCCAATAAACACCGATTTTTGTGTTAACGATAGGATATATCGCATAGCACCTTCATCATTACATGGTTTGGGCCTATTTTCCATGGACGGCATAAAGATTTGTTACAACAAAGTTGCTGAATTGATGGAGTTTGTCGGACCTTGTTACAATTACAATAATTGGATGCGGATTGTTTAATATAAAAAAAGTTTGCGTAGGTATGCACTGTCAACAAATTATATACAACAGAAAGATAATGATCAAGTAAATGAGTGGTTGTATACATTGATGGAAGGCCAAAAGCAACAGGGAATATTGCAGGTTTTATAAATAGTATGCGACCTGGGTCAACTAATAAACAACCCAATTGCATATTTGAGGCGTGCGAGGGAAATCATGTATTCGTATGTGCAATAAAATCAATAAGTGCACAGGAAGAGTTGCTAATTGATTACAATTTGAATCGTATAGATACAAACAAAGTTACTATCATGGGGGTGGTACGTACTATATACCATTTAAATTAACCAACCTCCAATTAATGACACTCCAATATACCATTTTATTATGAAGTTTTTTTGCTAAGTCTATTGGTTTCATTTCGCTAACGTTTTTATATTTTTTCTTTGTCATTGAGCGACATGGATCCATCACATAGCACAGATAGGGATTTAGGTTGTGACACTTCTACCAAGTAGGTAAACCTCATTGTAATTGGACAAATTAGATAGAAGCAAATTGTTACATTATTATGTTTTTTTTTAGTGTTTTAGAGTAATTTTGTAATTTTTAATGATATTCTTGTCACAGACAGATGTTTGGGGAAAGGGAAAGGGAGTTGCAGTATCTGAGCACCTCTCTAGGGATGTGGACTCAACAAGATTAAGCGATGATGACCCTGCAAATTCCACAAACCCTATGGAATTGATAAAAAAGTCTATTAGAAAAATTAGTAGAGAGATTGTTGCTTTGGCATCTGTGGAGCCTCAGACTGATGAGATACGAGAGAGGGTGCAAAAATTAATTCGAACAACAGAAAACTTGTAAGTAAGTAGTAATGAAAGCTTTAATTATAACAAAGGTTCAATAATGGTTTATATTTTATACTCTTTTATGTCATTAACTAAAATATGTACGTGTTGTTTTTACAACAATTTATGCGTCCTCATCAACCTGGTGGCCATGATCAGGGTATTGCAGGTAGTTCAAGTGATGACGATTTTCTTGGCTTATCACTTGCTTGGCTTATCACTTTGAGTACCCAAAATACATCATACTTGATACTGTAAATGTTCATAATAAAGGTTCATCCTTGTTTACAATTCTTGCACTTTTCATATATTTAATGTTTTATATATTTAATGTATTATTCTTCAGGTGTTGTCAATGTTCCTGTGCAAATGTCGTCGACGCCTCATTAGAGGTTAGCCCCACCTGTATTGCCAACTGCAATGTCGGCAACACGCAACATGCAGACATCCTCTACTGCAAGTCATATTGGACTGCCCACTGTTGGTAGATCCTCTTTTGCTCTATCTTTTGTTATGTGTTTATTTCCCTACAAGCATTCTTTCTTGGGGGCATTTCATAGTGGATTCATTTTCTGCAGCAGGAGATGCACATGAGGATGCGCCAGAGGCAACTACTACTGATAACATACCATCATTTATTGGATCTTCTCATATTGCTAGTATGGGAACGTTGCAAGCCACATTGGTGGTGAGCGACGAAGAAATGATTCGCTTAAAAATACAGAAGGTTCCAGGTACTTTAAAATTATTATTATATATAGTCTAATTGTAATTTACTTTCTGAACACTCATTTTGGACTAATGATCCCATGAATTTTTTGCAGGAAATGATATTTTTTATAAAAATCTTAATGACATAGCATTGCAGATATTTGGGTCCACCATACGTAAAAGGTGGAACATCATATGTGAATTAACCCTAATCCACTATTTTGATTTTATATCATTGCTAGAATAGTTTTCCTTTGATCCCTTTCTTGAACTATAATAAATGTAGCTTCAGTTCATTTCTGAATCTAATAGGTTTGTTTTTGCTTTAAAAGGTGGAATGACCACGAAAAAGGGTTAAAAGATGAATTGACAAACCATATGGTTGAGTGGTTTGTAAATGACACATTTGACAAAACCAATCTCCTTGAAAAAGTTGGCACATATCTAAAGTATGTGAGGGACTAATACATGACCCATTTAGAGAAGAACGTAAAGTACAAACGTCCCCCCATGATTCCAGAGAGGGAGTGGAAGGACCTGATTTTGGATGCCAAGGAGAGAATTGAAAGGAAAAAAGGAATTACACCACTAGACGCCAAAAGAAGGTATGGGATACTATTAAGAATGTAATTATGTACTAATTAATTACTCTTTATACTTATATAATCTAACATATTTCAAACTTTTCATAGACTGGGTGACACGTCAAAGGTAACCAAGGCAAGACAAGAAAAGCACGGGCAACACAAACTCGGCTCTGGTGGTTATATGAAACTTGTCGCACGAATTGTAAGTATCTGTAAATGAAATATAGCATCAAAATATTTATAAATTGCAAACGATTTTTTTATTATTATCAAACAATGCAAGCAAAATTCACGATACCAAGAGAAAATGCAAGGCTCTGAATTCAATAGAGTGCCCACAGAAGATGACAAGAGAATTGCCTACCAGCAAGGCTATACAGTCGTGGTTGATCAGCTACGAGAATTGAGTGGGCAAACACAAGATTCTGGTGCATCTGTCACATAGGTAAATAAGCTAAATGAAAATTGTTTCAAATTGAATACTTTACCAATAATCTAATTGATGTTGAGTTCCAACATAAAGTGACTATATTTGTTTTAAATAAGAAAACAATGATAACAATGTGCATGACATTGGAATGCAGAGTGCTAATCGTGAAACACCGCTTGCACATGAAGGTCCGAATGTGCATCCCAGTAGTGGAGGTATTCGTTTGCTATTCAAATTTATTTATGTAATTATTAATACAACTAAACATCTTAATTTGTAATTAGAGTAGTAATTAATGTAACCTTTTTTGTTAATATTTTAGAGCATGTAGTCGGTGGTGACCAAGTGGAGCATGATTCGGGTACACAACATCAAGAACGTGATGTTCCCCAATCAAGTAAAGAGGACCACTGTTATTCCTTTAAACAAATTTAATTGCAATTGGTGTTCAACATTAATGTAACCTTTAGTATTTCAACTCCAGAGGATCTAGAGGGTGTTCAACATGTTGAGGTTGAGGCTACACAAAATGATGTGGCCCCATCAGGTAAAGAGCGCAACAATTATATTCTCTAAATTAATGAAATACTTGTAATAATAATAATAAATGTTTTGAATTTAACCCTTTGCTTTGTTATTGTAGAGGACCCCCCTTTGCTTCAGTGTCGTCGTCCTCAATATAGGACTAGGCATACATCGAGATCACGAGCAGAGGGAAGAACAACTAAAAAGGGGGGAAATGATGAATAAAACGATGCTCCACTTAGTCTTTTCATAACTTCAAAGAAAAAACAAAAAAACAAATGATTGTAATCTACCTTATTTGATAATGACTGATTTTTATGTGTTAATGAATGTAATTATGTGCTAATGAATTGTTATGAATGACATGTGTTAATTAATAATGATGAATGTTGTGTGTTAATTAATATTAATCAATGTTATGTGTTAATGAACGTTATGTGATATTAATGAATGAATGTTATATTTTATTAATGGTAGAAAGAATGAATGAATGTTAGATGTTAACGGGGAATTTAGAGTGATGTTAGGGGGGGAGGGGCCAAATGAGCTTCCACCTTCATGTGGTTGGCCCTATTAAGTAGAGAATATTGAACTATTCTTGAAACCAAGAAAAGCTCAATAAGATAACACACTTTTCAATATTTCATTATGTTGCACAGTTAATCTTATTGAATAATGTATATTGAATCTTAATTGCAGGGTCCAACAGAGCCAACACGAACAACAACACCCCACGTTGTTGGGTATAATGAACTCCCATATTGTCTTGTATGTACACTAACAATATGAGTTGCTTCTAGTGTTGATATCCATGGCGGGACTGCAAAAGTTATGAATATGCCTCATCCTTGTAAAAAAATTTATTACTTGACATTTTCTTTAGCATTTAAAAATTTTCCTTATCATTTTAAGTCTAACCACTTTTATATGGAATTTATTGTTCTATTTTTTTACTATCTGCCAGACATTATTGATACAAGGACTTGCATTGCATCCATTTTTTGAATTAGGTATTATAAAGGGTAGGTTGTATTTGTAAATGTCTCTTTGAGTTCATCCAAATTTTATAATTGTTATCTCACCTCTCGTCATTGCTTCATATCTCTATGTTCTATGAGGAGAACACCTATGTTTTTCTTTGCCAATCCTCTAAGACAGTTTATGACTACTAATAACTGTATATTTTGATCATTTTATATTGTCTCAGACCCATGATAATAGTGATTTGTTTTGCCCTTATCAGTGTATTTGTTATAAGGCTATGGACTGTCCATGAAGAATTGTTGTAGCAGTATTTCATTATTCAATGTGTTGGACTTTGAACTATTTATAAATTCCATGGTTGCAAACTGTCCTTAGACTGCTAATCCTATGTTGAAGTTGCTCCTTTGAAGGCATTTGGAGTGAAATTATAATCATGATCAATTTTCTACTACAATAAAACACTGTGACAAACTCTTTGATGGCTATCAATACATTATTCATTATTGTTATATCATATGACTGTGAAGGATACCTCCATGATGGTGACTTTTGATCAGTTATAATGCTACAAATTCCAATGTCCTCATTAATATCAAGATTCCTTTCTAAGATTGTATTTTTCATTGTATTTACTTTGATGTCATTGTCTTGATGAATGGAAGACCTTGCTTTGCATCTCAAGTCATTGTTTCTCTCTTGGTTGTTTTCCAGTGAATGGATTGTGGCCTTTTGTACAGTGATCATGATAATGGTGTTTGCACCTGATCCTCTATACATTATTGATCTCCTGTTTTTGGGACCCTTAGCCACTGCAACTGTTGCTTTTATGCTTTTGATGTACCTGACTTCGGGACTGTCCTTTAACTATTAAGTGTGGGACTTTGTTTTCACCGTTGACTGTCAAATGATCTAGACAACATTGTTCTTGTGATACTGCCATGACTGGGTTCTAACCCTGTCTTTAAAAAAAAAAATGCCTTCATGATTGTATTCTACCTCCAATCTATGGCTTTTGTGTTGCTCTACAATCTGGATGACCTTCTTTTTGGTGTGTTCTCACTCTCCAAGGCACTTATTGTGACTCATAACACTGTATTTTGCTTGTAACTTCTAATGCTTGTGACAAATATACACTATGCGATGATCTTCCTTTGTGTTTGGGCTTATACTATCCTTTGTGCCATTGATTGCTATGAATGCTCCTCATGCATGATCTTTTCACTGGCACTGTGTTGATACTGGTACATTCACTCTTGCATGCTCTTAATCCAGTATGACTGCCCTATAGCATCATTGGGACTATTATAGCTTTTTATCTCCTGTAATAATGTATCAATAGAATAGATGGATATAAAGTTCTTATCCTGCTATAATTGTACATTAGACAGTGTTCTTTGACTCCATGGTTTCTCTGTGTGAGGATTATTATGACTATATGTTGCTATTATTTGGTGATTCATATGGACTATTATTTAGGCATTCTCCTTATCATTGTTGTATTATCTGCATGGTTGCTATCTTATATTTGTCAACCAATCTTAGATTTCCCCTCAATGATCATGTATTTTCTTGCTATTTGTATTCCCTATAATTTGAATCTTTCTCATACTATTTTTTATACACTTTCTCGTCGCCTAGACTAATGCATAAAGTTCTATCATAAGCTAGATAGTCCCTCATTGTTGAAAAGAAAACCTTTGAATAGTAGCATACTATTTTACCATCTTATAACAAGATGGCTTCCATGACATCCTCAGTAGCATTTGTGTAAGCTTCAGTGAGCAACAAAGAATCAGGTAAGGTCAACATTGAAGCATTGTGATGCAGAGCATGAAAAGTATATTATCAAACGTAATTGACAATATTCAGAGCATGATTCTGCTAGCCTGTTGGACGAACCTGCTTTAAGAACTACTCAGTTAGAACTTATGATTCAACCCTCTTCTTAAATAAATAAAAAACTGAATTGATCTGGCCAACATTGCATTCTTATGAGTATGCCTTTAACTACTAAGTGTCTAATATGTTTTGAGCATGCCTACTCGATGGGTGTTTTATATGTACACTTCCCTAATGTATACCTTGTGCTTGCACCATGTCTATCATGTGTCTGGCATATGTGTTTTATATCGTATATGTATTTGTGTTACTTCATGAATGAGATGTTTTCTTATGTATATTCCATGAATACCTCTCTCTTGTATGCTTCATGATCGATGTGTCTTTAGCATGTCCACTCCATGAGAACTTTTCTCATATATGCTTGTACCTTATGTATATTTATGTATTATTTCATGGTTTACATGTATGATTCATGCCTTGCATGTATTTATATGTATGGGTTGTGCTTTACATAGCTCCTTCATGCCTTATGTGCATTACTACATGTATCCATTATCTTATGCCTTATGTGTACACTTCACATCTTATGGTATTTATGTACACTTTATGCTACGTGTATGTTGCATGCCTTAAGTGAATTCATGCATACACTTCATGCTTTACATGTATTTGTGCCTTATGTGTACACTCTATGTTTTGCATGAATACTTCTTACCCCAAGTATATTCATGTGTATGCTCTATATGTATTCTTTATGTTTTATGTGCATACTTCATGCTTTAAGTGCATCTGTGTGCCTCATGTATATTTCTCTTAAATGCATATTTTATGTATATATATACCTGATAGATTGTGGATATTAATGTGTTTGTTGTGCCTTCAACATGATTTCCTCATTGTATGATTTATACGTGTACTTTTTCATATATGCATTGTACCTTAGGGGGTATTTGTGTGTATTACTTCATGTCTTGTGTGGATGCTTCATGCTCCTACCTTGCGTGTAACAATATGTATGTTTCATGACTTAAGAGAATTCATGCTCTACATATATTCAAGTGTATGCTTTATGACTTCAGTGGATTCATCTGGATGCCTCATGCTTTATGTATGCTTCCTTCTTTATGCGTTAAGTATATTCATGAGTATGCTTCATTATTTAAGTATTCATTGTATGCTTCATAATTCAAGTGTATTCGTTTGTATGCTTCATGCTTTAATTGTTCATTGTATGCTTCATGCTTCAAGGTATTCATTTGTATGCCTTATGACTCATGTGTATTCATTTGTATTCCTCATATTTCGAGTGTATTCTTCATGCTCCATGCACAACATGTGTGCTTAAGTGAATTCATGGACACTCTACATGTTACAATGAACATCCCATGCTTTATAAGATACATATATTCACATGTATGATCCTTATTTAAATCATGCCTTAAATATATTCATGTATTTATACGTACTTCTTTATTGGTATGACCCAAGATTTACATTTGATCGATATCTTATGTGTATTCATGTGTCTTGTGCACTATATGTCTCAAAGATATATCTCATACTTTATGTAAATACTTCATCCTTTACGGGGTTGACTCATGTTGTTGTGCTTTCAGCATTATTACTTCATGGATGTATGGTCCTCCCTAATGCATACTCATGTTCCTGTGCAATTATTTGAGTTTGCATGGGTATGCTAGTATCATGTCACCTTGATTTTTTCAAGATCAACTTGAATGGGAGAGTGGTTGATAATGTAACTAAATTTGCATGGTGCAAAAATTTCATTTGTTGAGGTTGGTTTGCAACTTGTGTTGGCATAGCATATGTGGTACATGTGCAATGTGTAACATATGTTATTCCAATATTGTATGGGATAGGCTACTATTTAATCACCTAAATTTTCTCTGGATCAACATAAATGCAAGTGTGGTTGATTATGTAGCCAAGGTGTTAATTTTGTGTGGTGCCAAAATGCATTTATCAAGGTTAGCTTGCAACTTGTGTTGATGTAGTGTTTTTAGTACTTGTGCAACATGTAGCATTGATTATTTTAAGATCTTGTTAAAGATTAGGATGTCATCCATGTAGACAATGATAACATTTTTTTATCAAGCACGAGTGTCACAAGAGCATTAGAAACTGTCAAAAGGCATAGCCATCCATTCATAGAGTCCTCACATTTTGAATATAGTTTTCCAAAAAAAAAATTATTGGATCAAAACTTGATGATATGTTGATTTGGTTTAGTGTGCCTAGAGATGACCCAAGTGATTGTTGATGTCTAGAAAGAGATACATGTTCTTCATTGAGATCTTGTTGAGACATAAGAGTCAATGTAGAGTCACCATATGTCGTCTTTCTTGGGTGCAAGCATAATCAAACTACCACAAGGATGAACTTGACTTGATACTTCTTGAATTTACTAATTTTTGGACTTTTTGTTGATTTTGTTCTCCTAAAATTATGTGTTAAAGATATATTTGGAATAAGAGATTTGAGAATCAAGTCAATTTTGTATTGTATGAAGTAGTGCATAGGAAGTCTTATCGATAAAATATCAATGTGGCTTCATGTGGGATTCTAAATGGCATTGAAATTCATCCAAGTATACTTGAAATTGAACTACTTGGGTCCATCTAGTAGGACATGCTAAAAGGGAACCAACAGGCAACATTGTAATTGGCATGCGTACTTTTTTTCTTTTTTTTTTAAATCACCGTCGGAATTCTGACATCGACCCAACTTTGCACCAACGACCAAACTATCGGACAAACAACATCCTTGTCAGTGCATAGTTTCTAACAGGTGTCAAAATTTCAACGCCAATTGAAGAAACATTCGACGAGGATGTTGTATGTCCGATGACACTTTATTGTCGGACGCTCGTCGTAGTCATCGTCGTTGAAAGTTCCTGGTAGGCGTTGGAATTCCGACGTCCATCCGATAAGGATGCTTTACACCTAACGACATTCTTTGGTCGGATGAGCGATCATGGCTGTCGTTGGAAGAGTTCGGGATGTCGTCGAAATTCCGACGTTAGATGGCACCATTGGAATTACCGACGATGAGTTTTTGACGACTTCATTTGTTGGCAGTCCAACGAAAAATAGTCAAAATTCCGACGATAGGCCGTCGGAAATCAGCCCCAAATGTACTAGTACCTTGTTGATAAATATCCATCTAAATGACCATAAATTAAAATATGTAATGGTTGACCTTGGAGCAAATCTGAATATTATATCGACAACCACTTGGGAGATGAAATTTAGTAAAAACGCCAATGAAAATAAGTTTAGTTGATGGATTCGAAATGGAGATACTTGGAACTTGGAAGAATGTAGAAGTTAATTTGAAAGGAATAAAGCAGTTTGTTTATTTTAAGGCCGTAGAAATGAAAAAAGCTTTCAATGGTTTCAGAGACTTTCATGGATTGAGATGGTTTGTCAATTCTAACAACACAGTGGGCTCCTAGAAGGAAGAAATTTCCTTTTTAAATGCTAACAAAGTAGTTCATATCCCTCTAGAACCAAGAGATGGATCATATATAAAGGAAAGAGCACAAGACAATGAAGGAGAACATGTAAAAGATTTGTACTGTATATCTAAACTATTGGATGCAAAAGAAGATGAAGATCCAAAAAGTGTAGGAGAAAATAAACTCGACAACAATAATTGTAGTACAAATAGTGACAAAGTTTTGGATGCCTAGATGCAAGGAGAACAAGAACCAACATCCTACAG
This sequence comes from Cryptomeria japonica, assembly GCF_030272615.1. Lineage (NCBI taxonomy): Eukaryota > Viridiplantae > Streptophyta > Pinopsida > Cupressales > Cupressaceae > Cryptomeria > Cryptomeria japonica. The sequence goes on from NC_081410.1 coordinate 12,975,787, forward strand.
AGTTTATAGATTTTAGAGATCATGGTTGATACCCAATAAAAACCCTAAACCTCTGCAACACATAGTAACACATTAGCACAAATAAAATATAGTCATAAATATCATAAGTTACAAGCTAAACATACCTACAAAATTTCAAGAAAGACCAACCAGATTATGTAGATTTTGGATAAGCAATAAGATGACCTCAATGACACTCAAAATATGGACAAGAACATCCAAATAAGATAACATAAGAATTCCATTTCAAAGGAAAATTAGAAGCCTAAACAAGAAACCCCTAATATTGGTTGCTAACTCTAAACATATCCAACATGGCATAGGGAAAAGTATGATAAATATTACATAATATAAGCACTTCCATATTTAAATAGTTGTATTATATTATATTATAAAGTAGGTGGATAGAAATAAAGATTAGTAAAAGAGTCATAAAAAATGGCAAATAAGTCTAAAAATGGCTAAAGTAATAAATGCATTTACCCAAGAAAAGTCTCTAAGTACTCATTCTTACAATCTTGACATTCACTTTCTTACTTCAGCTCACTTGTGCTCTCGTGATCATTGTTCTCCCACAAACTTAGCTTCCTGTGTAAAACCCTAACTACTCTGCCCTAATTCATAAATACATGCTCATCACCATGGTCACCAGTGGTCTCGTAGCTTCTATAGATAAGCCTTGACCAAAATAAAAAATGTTTTCTTACAAGGCAATGATCGTAGATCTGGCGAGTGAATTCTCAAGGGTTCCAATTGATGTAATATATAGAGAGGATGTGAGGAAATATATCCACTCATCTATGGCGAAGATTGACCATACCAAATTTGAGGAGCTGGGAAGAACTTTGTTGGAACTAGGCAATAACCTATACTCGCAAGAATATCCCAAACTGAAGAAAAGAAGCTAGACATGTGGAAACATCTCTCATATTTCACTATGGATGAAGATTGAGTCTGACTATTGTTCAACAGACTACATGATGAATAACTGTACCTGGACAAAACCTGTCACATTATAAAGGAGGCCATCTTGGTTTTTAACATATTGTTGGCACGAGGAGTAATCCTGTCGAAAGGGTCATAAAAAAACACAAAAGTCACAAGGCTGACCAAAGCTACATTTGATGACAAGAGCTTGGATATCAATATTACAAACCCAACAATGCAATATGCAACAAAGGCAATCTCTTATAAAATCAATTTCATCCATCGAGAGACTCCACTATGTTGTGAAAAAAGGTGTTGTAGACCTTGCATAATAATGTGTAGAATTGTAAAAATTTATTTATTATGTGAGTTTCACACGGACGTGCAACATGTAGAGATTCTATTGAAATATTATCGGGGCCACTTGATGAGTTGTACTATAACATTGTAATATTTAAATATTAGAAAAATACATTTAAAAGGAGAAAAATTAGTACACAATATTAAATGTGGGGTCAATGGTTAAGTAACACATGTTTTAACTTTACCACTAGTTGTTTTTGTGTGAGCTTTTGTCTATAAAATAAAGCACATGTTTAGTGGTTAAGGTTGGGTGGTGGTTTGGGTTTGTCATTGTTTTGAGTCCTCATGAGGATTGCATTTGTGGAGCATGAGATGGGATGTGGATGTATGGATTGATATTTAGACACATGGGAATAGATTGGAGGGAATGATGGTTCGAGGGTATTCATTTTAATTATGTAAATGCTTTGTATTGCTTTATTGTTGAATAATATGATGAGTATGGATGCTTTTGGAGGTTGGGGTTTCCCTCATGAGGATTTTCCTAGGGTATATCCTATGCTATCTTGTGGCTTGTCTATTTTATCTTTGCATAATGGTGATCATGTAAGATTGTATGTATGCTTTTCTCTCATCGATTATGTAGAAAATGGATTAAATAATTCTACATTTAGAGCATATTTCCAACATGCCACCATTATTGCAATACATACGACATGTCAAATGGTGGTTGAATGTAAAGACTTTGATTTATGTGAAGTTCTCATATTGGAGTTATTACAAAATGCAACCCATACAAAGACCACGAGTCATAATTTAAGATATGGTACCCTACTAATCTGCCTCTATATTTCATGAATGAATTAATTCAATGTGTTGAAAAGGTGTGAGATACAAATAGACCAGTAAAGAGGAAGTTACCAACAACACCTATAAAGAAAGAGTCATCGAAAGAAGAGGCAACAATGGCATTATTGAGCATGAGTGTCGACAAGAAGTGCTAGAGAAAAGCAAGGACAAAGAGGGAGCTAGAACCACTAACTTATTTTGAGGAAGTAGAATTAATACTCAAAGACACTCCTAGATCAGAGAGAACATCAGCACCAACAACAAGCCCTATGTTAGATAAAGACCTAGAATTATATAGTGCCATTCCAAAGAGTGATTTTTTAGAAAACATTACAAAATTATTCTGGGATGGCTCCCCCTAACAAGAGACTACGAAGAAAGTGTTGATCAAATATATGGTAGTAGCTAACATTACATTAGAGGATTTTATGAGTTGGATCTTATATCCCCTTGTTGCCACACTTAAGTCCTAGAGAGAAACAACAATAGAGGAAGAAGGAAAATTGAAGGATTTAGCTATTCAAGTGGTAACCCTAGCCACTCCTACCACAAAAATAGAAAGTTAAAGAGATACAAAGGCACTCCATATGAAACAAAGAATTGATAAGCTTATGCTAAAGAAAAAAAAAATTACACGAGTAAAGGTAGAGATCATAGAGGTGACAACCAAATCTTATCAACAATTATGTGAGGAAGAAGCAAACTGTAAAGAAATATCATTAGCACAACCTTCCCAGACTCCCCATACTGATACACCCTCCCTCTTTAATGCAACCTATCAAAGATTTCTTGGCCAAAAAACAACATATTCAAATAGTAGCTTCTTCACAATTGCTTCAATTACCACTATCGAGGACCCAAGTAGATATAGGGAGCATATCCCCCTTATACAAGTTTCAATCAAGGGGCATTTTGTTGGAAATGTGCCTCTAATTCACTTGACAATTGTTCATATTGATCGGGTTAACTCTTGTCGATAAAATAGTGTGAAGGAAATTTGTGAGCTCTATCAGCATGACTCTTGTCAATGTATCCTCTTCCATCGGAGCTCGGAGGAGAAGGTTTGAAGTTATTCTGATGACCCAACGAAGTCAACTTCGGTCATCAGGATAATTTTGTCTTTTGGGAAGACTGCATCAGAGTTGTGTTGATGACCCGATGGAGCTATCTTAGGCGGTCCTAGTTGTCATCAGCTATCGGAGGTTCTGGTCTGGAGTTAATTCGATACCCGATGAAGTCGCCTTCGGCGATCAGGTTGATATCGGCAATCAGGTCGACGTGATGAAGGATACGCTGAAGTCCCGATGAGTCCGCTCTGTTTTGTCTCAGAGTGCTTCGCTTATCGGGATAGCAGTTTTGGGTATGAGCCGATGACCCGATGAGACCACTTTAGGTTATCGAGATAACAATGCAGATCGGGGTAACCACGCAGTGTTGGTTTCGATGAGTCAATGAGGTCCGCTCTTGGTTATCGAAGATCAGGGTAACACTTCCTATGTTTTATCGATGACCCGATGGAGTCGCCTTCGGCAATCGGGTATCATCGAGCAATCGGCTCTACCGGTTGAAAGCTATCTCGATGGTCGATGGAGCAGAGATCGACTGCGGATGTGACTTCAAACCGAGATCCAAAAAGGTGAACACTCGGACACTAAGGACGAGACTGTCGGTGTATATGAACACGAACCAACCCAACTCCCTGTTGCATGTGGGACAATTGGTTTTCCATGAATACAGACCGACGCAGGCATACAGTTAGACTTCAAGTCATTGTTGCAGTTGCTCAGATGAACGGTCGACCAGTTTAGTATTTGAAGCCGAACGTGAACCGAATATAAGGTTACGACTTGGGATAGCTATTGAGCAATCTGGAATTGTAGTTTGATCTGAGTGTTGTTTGTTACATCTGGAACAATTGTTTGACAGAGTGTAAGGAAGTCTGTAGACTGAACTTTATTGTATTTGACACACTGATAATAAAGTTATTTTCTATTGGTGGTGGGTTTTTCTCTCGAAAGGGTTTTCCCACGTTAACTCTGTTTGTTCTATATTTGTGTTGTTTAATTGTGTATGCTCATGCTTACGCCACATATTCTGTAAATGTTGAAAATTTGTAAACACTAGTTTGTTTTCCCCTGCAAATTGACATTAGGGAAGCGTATTTCCACACTTGCTTTCCTTACAAGTGGTATCGGAGCTTGGCCCGTTTTGTTATCCTTGTTGGGTAGGGTTGGTTTTTTATGTCAATTTTGTTTCAGTGGGAGTCTTGCAGAGTATCTACTTGTTTGTTTTACAGGTTAAAATGGCGAGCACCTCAGGGTGAATTGACATGGAGAAATTTAATGGTTCCAGTTTCAAACTATGGAAACTCAAGATGGGAGACTTGTTGGTTGATAGAGATCTCTGGGTTGTTGTGACTACAACTACTATGCCTACAGGCATGAAGCAAGAAGATTGGGATTTAGTCGACCGGAAGGCAAGGGGTCTAATCAGGCTATGTCTTGTTGATTCTGTTCTGTTAAACGTCCATGAGGAGAAGACTGCACATCTTCTCTGGAATAAGTTGGGAGATATTTATCAAGGCAAATCCTTGGTGAATAAACTTTTCTTGAGGAAGAATTTGTACTCTCTGAAGATGGATGCTGGAACACTATTGGCAGACCACTTAAATGCATTCAACATAGTTCTTGCACAGTTAACTTTTGTTGGTGTGTCCATCCAGGAAGAAGAACGTTGCATGTTGTTGTTGTGTTCATTGCCTGAATCTTGGAAACACTTACTGATGGCTATCGGTAGTACTACGACCCAGTTCAAGATGGATATTGTGGTAAATACTCTTTTGTCAAAAGAAATGAGAAAGAAGTCTTCTGAGACGAAAAAAGATGCACTCTCTGTTTGAGGCAGACTGAAGGACAAAGACAAGAAGAAAGGAAATAAGTCCAAGTCTCAAGAGAGATTCAAGTCTCCAAGCAAGAAGTCAAAGGTGAAGTGCTGGAACTGTGGGCAGAAAGGGCATATCCGAAAGGATTGCAAGGAGGAGAAGAAGAAGAAGAAGAAGTATTCTAACACTGAATCTTCTCAAAGTGATGCAGATGCTTTTGTAAAAGCCCTGACAGTACCTACCTCAGATGACACCTGGTTAGTAGATTCGGGCGCATCTTTTCACATGACCTCCCACAAGGAGTGGTTCTCGAAGTATGAATTGTATGCTGGTGGAAAGGTATATTTGGCTAGTGATTCTACGTTGGAGATTGTAGGGAGAGGCAGAATTAAAATTCAATTCCCAAATGGTAGAGTGAAGGGGATCAATGGAGTTCTTCATATACCAGGTCTAGCAAGAAACCTTTTCTCTATAAGTAAACTTAATGATGTTGGAGTACAAGTTACATTCGTATCTGGTGGTTGCAAGATGACTAGGGGTTCCATTGTATTGGAAAAGGGTGATCGCATTGGTAGACTATATAAGTTAAATGTTGAACCTATATGTTGTAATGTAACTTCTGAAAAGTCTGTTAAGACAACTGTAATGATGCATAATGCTAATTCATTGGAAGCTAAAATTCCTACTAGGAAAATAATGCTCTAGCATAATAGGTTAGGCCACATAAGTGAAAAAGGTTTAAAAGACTTGAAGAATAAGAATCTGGTTGAAGGTCTAGATGATTGTAGTTTTGAATTTGAATTCTGCAAACACTGTATATATGGAAAACATAACCATGTTCAATTTTATTCTTGTTCTCATAAATCTTCTAACATTCTGGATTATGTTCACTTTGATGTGTTTGGTCCAGTGGATGTTCCTTATCTGTCTAAGTCTAAGTACTATGTATCTTTTGTAGATGATTATTCAAGAAGGGCATTTGTGTATTTTCTTAAAAGTAAATCAGAAGTGTTCAGTCGATTTAAGGAATTTAAGAACCTTGTTGAAAATCAGACTGGGAGAAGGATTAAATGTTTAAGAACAGACAATGGTGGTGAATATTGAAGTGCAGATTTCAACAAGTACTATGTTGATCATAGAATTAAGAGACATAAGACTGTACCTTACACTCCACGATAAAATGGAGTCACTGAAAGGTTGAATCGGTCTCTAATGGAGAAAGCAAGAAGAATGTTGAGCAGAGCTGGGCTGGAACAAACATTTTGGGCTGAAGCAGTTGCTATAGCATGTTACCTGTTGAATCGTTCTCCTACTTCAGCATTGGTTTACAAAGCACCTATGGAAGCATGGTTTGGTAAGAAACCTTGTTTAAGGCACCTTCATTTTTTTGGTGCAAAGGCATATACTCATGTGCCTGATGTGAATAGATCTAAGTTGGATAACAAAGCGGTGAAATGTATCTTCATTGGCTATGGAGTTGGTGTGAAAGGATACAAACTTTACAATCCAGTGACCGGTAAGGTTATGTACAACAGAAGTGTGATTTTTCATCAGCTGAAGCCTATGTCACTAGATCATAATATAGAAAAGAAAGGAGAAGCTGAGGTTGAAATTCCTCCAGCCAAAGAAGAATCTCTAGAGATACCTGAAGATGAGGAGAGTTCAAGCAATTCAAATAGTTTTGAAGAAGAACGTGATGATGAGCCTCCTGTGGAACCTCAAGAAGCCTCAACACCAGAGTTGAGAAGATCTACTCGAGAGAGGCGGCAACCTAATAGGTATACACCTAATAAGTACAGTCACTCTATGTTGAATGTTAATTGTGCTTATGCTTTACTTGCAGATATTGGTGAGCCTAGGACTGTCAAAGAAGCAATTGAAATGCCTGATTCAGATTCCTGGTTGGAAGCCATGAATGATGAAATGTCATCATTGGATAAAAATCGAACTTGGGATTTGGTGTCATTGCCTAAAGGCAAAAAGCATGTAGGCTGCAAGTGGGTGTTCAAAAAGAAGTATGGTCCAGATGGTAGCATTGACAAGTACAAAGCAAGACTGGTTGCAAAGGGGTATTCGCAAAAAGAAGGTATTGACTATGGGAAAATATTATCTCCTGTAGCTAAGCTGACATCTATCAAATTTCTCTTGTCACTTGCAGCAGCATATGATTCCAGGAGATTGAGCAGATGGATGTGAAGACAACATTTCTTCATGGTGATCTTGAAGAAGAAATTTATATGTCCCAGCCTGAGCATTTTGTGGAAAAAGGTAAAGAACATCTGGTATGGAAACTCAAGAAGTCTCTATATGGTTTGAAACAATCTCCCAGAATGTGGTATCAAAAGTATGACACATTTTTTTGTCCTTGGGATTTGTGAGATCAAAAGATGATCATTGTATTTACTACAAAATTGATGGTGATGGGATTCTTATCATAGCTTTGTATGTAGATGACATGTTGTTCATAGGAAACACAAAAGGTATGATCTCAAATTTAAAATCTCAGCTTTCTATGAAATTTGAAATGAAGGACTTAGGACCAACAAATTACATTTTGGGAATGGAGATTAAAAGGGATAGATCTAAGAGGAAACTTTGGCTCAGCCAGAGAAAATATATAACCAATGTTCTTGACAGGTTTCATATGTCTGACTGTAAACCACGGGTTGTTCCCATCTTGCAGGGAACTAAGTTGTTTGTGCTTAACAGTCTGAAATCTCCAAAAGAGATTGAAGACATGAAAAATGTACCTTATGCAAGTGCTATGGGAAGTCTGATGTATGCTATGGTCTGTACAAGACCAGACATTGCCCAACCAGTGGGAGTACTTAGCAGGTCTATGTCGAATCCAGTAAAGCCGCACTGGGATGTTGTAAAGAGAGTGTTTAGATATCTGAAGGGTACTTCAGACTTTGCATTATGTTATCATGGTAATCTGAAGGATTCAAAGAGAAATCTCAGCATTTGTGGTTATATGGATTCTGATTTGGCAGGGGATATTGACAACAAGAGATCCACTAGTGGATATGTTTTTGTCTTGAATGGTGGAGCAATTAGTTGGATGAGCAAGCGGCAAGTTGTAGTCGCTTTGTCCAATACAGAGGCGGAATACATGGCAGCCACACAAGCTTGTAAAGAAGCAGTCAGGCTTAGGCATTTGAGTTCAGATATTGGTTTTGATGCAAGGCAAGTTGAAATCTAGAGTGACAGTCAGAGTGCCATATGTTTGGCAAAGAATCCTACATTCCATGCCAGATCGAAGCATGTTGATGTTCAGTATCACTTCGTTCGTGACATGTTGGAAGATGGAAAATTTTATCTTAACAAGGTAGACACTCTGGAAAATGTTGCATATGCCTTGACGAAACCGGTGAGCACGCACAAGTTTAGGTGGTGTTCAAATTCTATGGGTCTTGATACCCATTTTCCTCAGTAACGTCTGAAATGATAATCGGTCTAGTGAATTCCTCGTCAAGTGGGAGTTTGTTGGAAATGTGCCTCTAATTCACTTGACAATTGTTCATACTGATCGGGTTAACTCTTGTCGATGAAACAGTGTGAAGGAAATCTGTGAGCTCTATCGACATGACTCTTGCCGATGTATCCTCTTTCATCGGAGCTCAGAGGAGCAGGTTTGACGTTATTCCGATGACCCGACGAAGTCGACTTCAGTCATCAGGATAATTTTGGCTTTTGGGAAGACTGCATCAGAGTTGTGTTGATGACCCGATGGAGCTATCTTAGGCAGTCCGGGTTGTCATCGGCTATCGGAGGTTTCGATCTGGAGTTAAGTCGATACCCAATGAAATCACCTTCGGCGATTGGGTTGATATCGGCAATCAGGTCGACGTGATGAAGGCTACGCTGAAGTCCCGATGAGTCCACTTTGTTTTGTCTCGGAGTGCTTCACTTGTCGGGATAGCAATTTTGGGAGTGAGCTGATGACCCGATGAGACCACTTTAGGTTATCAGGATAACAATGTAGATCAGGGTAACCTCGCAGTGTTGGTTCCGATGAGCCGATGAGGTCTTCTCTTGGTTATCGAAGATCAGGGTAACACTTCCTGTGTTTTGCCAATGACTCGATGGAGTCACCTTCGGCGATCAGGTATCATCAAGCGATCGGCTCTACCAGTTGAAAGCTATCCCGATGGCCGATGGAGTAGAGATCGACTGCGGATGTGAGTTCGAACCGAGATCCAAAAAGGTGAACACTAGGACACTAAGGATGAGACTGTCGGTGTATATGAATACGAACCGACCTGACTCCTTCTTGCATGTGGGATAATTGGTTTTCCATGAATGCATACCAACACAGGCAGACGATTAGACTTCAAGCCGTTGTTACAGTTGCTCAGATGAACGGTTGACCAATTTGGTATTTGAAGTCGAACGTGAACCAAATAAAAGGTTACGACTTGGGATAGCTATTGAGCAATCTGGAATTGTAGTTTGATCTAAGTGTTGTTTATTACATATGGAACGATTGTTTGACAGAGTGTAAGGAAGTCTTCAGACTGAACTTTATTGTATTTGACATACTGATAATAAAGTTATTTTTTGTCGGTGGTGGGTTTTTCTCCCGAAAGGGTTTTCCCACGTTAACTTTGTGTGTTCTATCTCTGTGTTCTTCAATTGTGTATGCTCATGCTTACGCCACATATTTTGTAAATGTTGAAAATTTGTAAACACTAGTCTGTTTTTTCCTGCAAATTGCCATTAAGGAAGTGTATTTCCACACTTGCTTTCCTTACACATTTTCCATCAGACTTGGGATGAGATTCACAAATAACATGTGCAACATTCAATATAGACAAAGAAAACGATAAAAGAGATACATGGTAAATTCCCTAACCTTAAAGGGGACCTTTCACAATACAATTAAGGATGTTATTTGATGAAATGCTACATCCAAACCTACAAAGGGATGGAATCAAACAAGTGACAATGGAATTACAAACAACCACGATGGATGAAGAAAAAAAAGTGTGCTAAGGTCTCTAATATTAAGGGGAGAGGTTAATGATGTCTTGAATGGATTTGATAGTGTGGAAGCCCCTCAAACCCAACATCTAAGACAATAGAGACTAATCCACTTATAAGGCAAAGATGAAAATATATATATGTGATCCAGTTGTATCTATTAAAAAGCAGTTTTTGATTTGTGAAAATTCTCCACACAAGATTAAAACATCTATGAATAATATTTAAAATAGAAAACCCCATAATGTTCTACTTGCTATTACCATTTAACATTCAAGCAAATAAGATATTGAATTAAATTTCAGTTATACAAGGATTTTCTATGATCAATTGCACGCTACTCCTCTACACTCCTTGCATTGTTGTGTTCCAATCCTCTCTTATTAAACATCTCCTTTCCTCAAGATCTCGCTACAAAAATATTTGTAGTACCTATGAACCCACAAGGAGCACACATTTCAATAAAACCAATATTTATGAGGCTCTTGAATGTAGAATAGTGTTATGAAAATGATGGAATAGGGCATTGATGATCCCAATATTCAATTCTATCAAATTTTCACAATCCATGATAATTAAGTGAACAACTTCTGGATTTGATTGTGTGCAAGTTTTTAATCATCAACATTTCAGATCACACTCTGTAATCCATCATCAAGATGAATGAGAGTTTATCTTGATGATCGATCATGGAGTGTGATCTGAAACGTTGATGATTAAAAACTTGCACACAATCAAATCCAGAAGTTGTTCACTTAATTATCCCCATATTGTTTTGATTTTGAACCAACCAACAAGAATAGAGAAGTTACAACCAGATATAAAAAAATAGAAAGACTAGAAAAAGTGGGAATTTAAATAATCATCTAATGAAGAAAAAATCAAAACTTATGAAACTCAATTCCCTGATTTTGATGCCACCATTTGTCTCCTCTCCATGGTTGAAACCTCTTGTTAAATTTAAACATTTTTCCATATTTTGCAAATTTAGAAGTAGGACAAGCAATCTCACATTTTCTTGCCACTAAGGAAAGTGTTGGTATCTCCTCCTATAAGGCATCCTCTTTATTGCCCCATTATTTTCCAATGTCACTTATGGCCTACCATATACTCTTAATGTTGTGCCTCCTATATATCCTTCTATAAGGCATCCTCTTTATTGCTCCACCACGTTGTCCTCCAATGTCACCTACAATCATATCACTTACACTCTCTACTAAAATAGAACTACCACTTTAACATGTCATTTTGACACTATAATATCTTTGGGGGGATTAGAACATTGGTCATGAGATTCAAGTGGTTCTACCAATTGATCACAACCTCATTGACTAAAAATTTAGACGAAGGATTTAATCCTAACAAACATGCAAAGGCCCCATTCCATCTGTTGTGGATAACACAAGATTTGAGATATTGAGGACCTTTAGAAAAGTTTACACCAACTTGCATTGGTGGAAGGGTAGCTCATAGAGGACTTAGGGGTTGACTTGGTTCCTTAATATGGTTACGCTCGGCCTTACCTCAAGGTTCTCCCATGTTGAAACAAAGAGATGGCTAGCAATCCATACATTACTATAAGTGTGACCCTTAACTTCATATGTCTACAAACCCACTGCAAAAGAAGTCCCTAACCAGTCAAATTTGAACTTGACTCTATGGTGTGAAACTCATTTCTTCATCACTAAACTCAAACCCAATAAACAAATGTGTGTGTGTGTCAAAAAAATTACTAATTATTATATTAAAATTATTAAATAATTATTAATTATTATATAATATTTTTTAAGGTGGTATTCTTTATTTTTCAGACTTTCATTTTTAGAATAAGGATATTGAAAGGGAAATGGATTGATCCTTTGAGATTATTGTAGGCTAGTTTAATAGAATACATACACAATATAAATTTTAACTAGAGTTTAATAGAATTGATAAGTGTAGAGTGTTATAAAATAAATAAGTGAGAAGAATATGATTGCTCAGTTTTATAACATAAAATTGAATATCAATTGGATATGACTCTAAAATTTGTGTGCTTAGAGATTAAAAATAAATTTTGTATGTACATATCAAATAGAATATTTTATTTTTCTTGACTTTGGGTCCACTTTGTTGGTCTAGAACAATTTTGTGACCACTATATTGACTAGTGTCTATGAACTTGGCCTCTAATACTTAATGAATTTGTTCCTTTATGCAATTTAATGAATGTTTGTTAAATCTCTATTTTTTTGGAATTTGAAAACTATTAGCATTAAGAAATGTCGTTGCTAGGTTGTCATGAAGTTGAAGTTGCAAGGGCACTTTATCTTAATCAACATATTCATAACAAAAAAAACCAAAGACAACTAGAGAAGATCTAAGATGCAAATTTCTTACTTCTTTCAAACACTAAATCTAAATGTGTCATTGCCTTTAGGGTGAGAGATGTGTTAAATGAATACAAATGATAGCTTCAAAAACTAGCACATGACATCAATTTGTGAAAATTGTGTTCAATTAACTCTAGGAAAAAAAAGATAAAAGGGGTTAGATGGTCAAATGTAAAATATATATTTGTTATAAGGTTGGTTAATATTGTGCCTATAAGAAAAACCTTGTAATTACACGCCCATTCTCAAATTAGGAGATAGACAACATCATGAAAGATAATGCCTATCTGGAGAGCAATGTATAGATAAATATGATGATTAAATAGATAAGGTAAATGTATAAAAAATGAGTGCGCATAAGAATATGATAAGGCAATAAGTGTAAGATCATGTGTGGATAGAGTTAGAAAATGGGCTTGACTTTGCACAAGACTACGTCATTTGTCATCATGCATGTATACTAACGCATTTCCTCAAAATAGGCACAACAAAAAATTATTGTATAAGATCAATAAGATATTGTATAGTATTTTCTTTATTTTAACAAGATTTTTCAATCATTTTTATGCCTATTTCTAAGAGGTGCATTGTGAACATAATTTTTTCTAATATTTATTTCAATTTATATCTATTTGATGTAGTTGATTGACCTTATACTTGTATTACAAAAGATATTGTCCTTTCAAATCAAATAATACATAGTTTCACTCAATTTGAACTTTTTAAAAATTGATTGTATAGTACTAAAATATAGGTCCCAATATGTGTGTCATGAAGACCACATCTACTTATATTTAGAAAAATATAATAAAAAAATAGTTAGAATAATCAAGATCAACATTTAGTAAGAAATTGTATAGCCTAAGTTGGCCTAGTGGCTGAGAACTTGTGCTCTTTAAAGAGAGGTCACAAGTTCAAATCCCACAAAGGGGGTAAGGTATGTACGTCTTATCGGCTTTGGTCCATTACCAATCAAAAAAATAAAAAATAAAAACATTTAGTAAGAAATCCAAAAACTATGAAACCTTCTAAAGTGTATCAATCGTTGATACCATTACAAGAGTACACCATTATACTTGACCAAACATCTATTATATCCAAATATCAAGCAAGCACATACTTGGAAAACTAAGAGGTGACATACTATTGATCAAACATATTCCCAACAACATTTCTTAGTGGTTCTTTCCTTGAATGCATCAATCCAACAAAAGGAGAGAGTTTCTCTACTTGCACTATTTCCAAAATTTTATTTACTAAACACATAGTCCACAATGACATCATTAGTACTGATGTCATACCCATGCATTTTGTAGCATTCTTCTTAGAATTCAATATATTATTTGACACTTTTCATCCATTTTTATATAGTCATGTGGCCAAAATTGTGCAAATTTTATTTCTAATTTATATACTATAGTTGATCCTTCATCAACAATCTTCAAAAAATTCTAGTTAACGTTGCTTTACTAATCAAAAAAAATCTTCACAAATTTATCCTTAGGTAGCTGCATAGTCATTGTACTCTATGATACAATGTTAAAGAGGGTGAGTCTATTGGAAGACTCCATACAATGTCTTCTCTTGTCCTAAAATAATTTTGTATTTCTCTCTTTCCAAATAAACCAAAAAAATTTAGATGATCAATTTGGACTTTTTTGTTGGTCTAACAAGAATATTATCCTAATTGAAAATTCAATTTCTTTTACTATTTCATATATAATATTCTCTATAAATAACCTTATAGATAGTGCCTCAAACTCTGATGTTCCTATATTATGATATCCTTTAATTCTTTTCTTCATTTTCATTTTAAAAAAATTGCTAAAGGTTGTTACTTTTTTCTAAGGTATGATTTTAATGTAGCACATTTTAAATACACTACAAGATATTTTACCAACCATTGGATCTACATAATTAGTAGCTAAACCATGTATAATAATGAATTAGTAGGTGGCATTCATCTTTAGTCTCTCATTAACACATGGAAACATATGAAATTCCTCATTTTGGAGTATTAAACTCTTATGCTTTGTACTTATCAAAATTATTTATCTTCTTCTTATTTCAAAAAATCAAAATCCACAAGGAATGAGAATGAACTTTTCTATGAAAAAGTCTAAAATGAACCTTGTCTAGGTGTTCTTGACAATTCATCGTCTTTAAAGTCCCAATAATATATTAGTATAACCCATTGGAATTGTTTAGTATGTTTTGGTTAAGGTAACTTGGTTTTTAACGGACCATAAACCCTTTATAATAGATGAGAAAAAGACAAAACAATTGCAACCAAGCTACCAAGCAGAAACAAACACAATTGCAACCAAGTTACCAAGCACAAAATAGAACCCAAGTATTCAACCTCGCAACCTTAACCTTGGTGTGTGTGTGTGTGTGTGTGTGTGTGTGTGTGTGTGTGTGTGTGTGTGTGTGTGTGTGTGTGTGTGTGTGTCAGAGAGAGAGAGAGAGAGAGAGAGAGAGAGAGAGAGAGAGAGAGAGAGAGAGAGAGAGAGAGAGAGAGAGAGAGAGAGAGAGAGAGAGATTTGGGAAGACCTTTCTTCTTTGAATGATTGCCCAAGAAAAATTATGATCTAAGTCCTATGATATAGGAGGCATGTGAGGGTGGTGAGGGAGGGTTGGGAAAGGGTCGTGCACCATATATCTTCTTAGAGGGGTCATCCATGGGTGCAATGCAAACAAGGAACGTCTAGCTAAACAAGCCAAAACACAAAAAAATACATTAGGAGCTTGGTGGGATTCACCAAAGGGAGTCGAAGGAGCCATAGGAGTAGGACTCTCCTGAGTTGCATAAGCCACCTAAGAAATTCTAGACATTGTGACATGTCAAAGAGGGAACAAGAAGAGAATATACCATCATGAGAAGATCCATTATCCTCAGAGCACCCATTCGCTAGAGAGTTGATGCAAGGACTTCTAGAAGTCATACCTTTTGACTCGGTTATCTAATTGGGTTAAGATTTTACATGAAGAAGCCTCTCAAACAGTTGAATATTCTACCATTGAATCTATTTGATTAGACCATGTCTTGACACTTTTCATGGGCCAAATTTTTTCATATGATGCCTCAAATTAGGATTTGTATTTTTTTCGGATTTCTAAAAATTGTAATTTTTAGTTAGATTTTAATTCTTCCATGTAATTAGTATTGCGAGTTAAAATATAGTGTCATCAAGTTAACTTTGAATAATTATTAATTTTTGTAGCCATGAGGATAACCATGCAAAGTTACCAAAAATGGCAAATTTCAAATCTTGCAAAAATATGCCCAAAAGGTAATTTTTGAACTATACATATATGGGGTTCATTTTCAATTGTAGAGGCAAAATAGGAGGAGAATAATATCATGTAAATATTTTTACAATTTTTTGTGTCTAGTTTTGATTTTTCTTCTTTTATTTTAATGGTAAATCTATTTTGTAAGTTTAGTTGCATCATTTGGTATCAGAGTAGGAAGATGGTATGGATAGGAAGAGAAAGAGGAGTTCTTGCCCAAATGCATAGAGATGCAAAATTTACAAAGATAAATAGAAGAGCTTCCAAGCATGATAACAGATCAAAAAATAAGGGGAAATTATTATGATGAACAAATAGGACAAAGAGGTGCAAATCAACATCCAAATTATGAAGAGGAAGAACAGTTAGAGCACCTAATCTTTGAAGAAAGGATACTTAGAGAATTAGAAGGATGAAAAAATGATAGAATTAAAATTGAATTTTCTAATTGTGTAGGTAGTCTCAAACCAAAGGAGTTGGTAGATTGGTTGGACAATATGGAGAAATTCTTTGAGTGGAAGTTTATGACAAAGGAAAAGAAGATAAAATTTGCATGCACCAAGTTAAAGGGTCATGCAATGATATGGTGGGATCATTTATAGAAAGAATGAAATAGAAAATGAAAGGGTAAAATCAAGATGTAGAATAAGATGGAGAAAAAGCTAAGAGAGAAATTTTTGCATATGGATTATGCACATACCCTTTTTTGTAGATTTCAAAACTGGAAACAAAATCTATCTACTATGGAAGGTTATACAAATGAGTTTTGCAAGTTGTCCATTCACATGGAGCACCAATAAATTGATGACAAGATGGTTGAAAGGTATGTGAACGATCTAAACTTCTCTATCCAAGATGAATTGAGCATACATAGGGTTAACAGTACTGAAGAAGCATACCAAAGAGCTTTAAAGATATAAGAAAAGAATAATAGATAATATTTCCAAAGGAATAGAAGAGTGAGAAGAGGTACAAAATACCCATTGCATGGTGGTTTAAATAACAGTTGAAGAGAATAATCTCAAGGAGCACAAAAATTAGATGATGCCCAATAAGATTTGCAAAATCAAAAAAAGATGAAGAGGATTCTAGACGGGCAAAGATTATAATGATGGTAGAGGATGGCAAAACCCAAGAAAACCTTCCATTTATGTTAGTTGTTGTGAAGAGTACCATAGGGCATTTGAATGCTCAAACTATCGCATCCGAGAGTAGGCTACAATGAACTTGGATCAAGCTGAGAATGAAGGAGTTGGATCTAAAGTTTCACTAGATGTGGGGGAGAATCTTATGATAAGAGCAATGGTTATTTCTACAAAGGAGCAAAAACATATCATAGATTGTGAAGATTCTTGGCTTCAAACAATTTTTTTTAACCAAATGCATGTTGTGAAGAAAGGTATGTCAAGTTATTATTGATAGTGGCAATTGTGAGAACATGGTTTCTCAAGAAATGGTAGATAAACTAATCTTACATTGTGAAAAAACATCCTCATCTTATCATATCGCATGGTTTAAAAAGGCAAAGTTGTGGTTGATAAGAGGTGATTAATCAAGTTATCTATAGCCAAGACTATTAATGATGAAGTTGTTGGAATTACAAGGAACCTATAATGAAGTTGTGCATACTTCAAAGGATCAACCAAAAAATGTGCCTTCCACAAGAGAATGTTGCAACATGAGCTTGCATGAACATAAGATTGGATTGCTATGAAAACGATTCAATTTATATGATACAATTTACAAATGAGTCTTGTTTATCTAGGTAAGAGCATGAGGTAGTACACAAGATGTGGACATGTGTCTTAATCCTATGTGACGTGACAACTACCCTATTACAAAAGTAAATGCATGATGCATAATAATCGACGCCTAAAAGAAATATTAAATAATGAGATGACTCATATCTTCTACAATGCCACCTAGGATAATTAACATGATCCTATGAAAAATATTAAATGACAAGTTATATAAAGTAACTTTATGATAACCAACTTATGTCGACTGAGCCTTAGTAAGCTTAACATATAAATGATATTTAATGACAACTAACTTTCACATTTGCCTAAGTAAACTTAATATGTGAGTAGGTTCTAACTAAGAAGTAGTTACAATAAAACCATATTCACACCAACACCCCCCTTAAGTGCAACTTAGGGATGAAATTATTATACAAATGATGCAAGAATAATATGATGAATGCAATATATGGGTCCTGGCAACTAGGCCATGTTAGGTACACATGCACAATTAATCTCTCACAAATAGAGAAAAGGAGAAAACCCAAAGGGACAAAACTCCTCTCCAAAAGAGAGATTATGTACAAGTGAAAGATGAAGTTATGTATGAAGGTCTCAACATCAATACCCTCCAAGAAGTACATCCATCACAATAATCTAATCAATAACGCCTCCTCAACACCCCCCCCCCCCCCCTCATAATGAACAATTGCTTGCAAGAGAGGTAAGTGTTTGAAGACAAAACAAGATACAAAACTTACAAAAAATGTCTTCCCTTAGGAAGAAACAAAACCATTTATAGATGGAAGTATTCTTCCTATACCTAGGATAATTAACATGATCCTATGAAAAATATTAAATGACAAGTTATATAAAGTAACTTTATGATAACCAACTTACGCCGACTGAGCCTTAGTAAGCTTAACATATAAATGATATTTAATGACAACTAACTTTCACATTTGCCTAAGTAAACTTAATATGTGAGTAGGTTCTAACTAAGAAGTAGTTACAATAAAACCATATTCACACCAACACCCCCCTTAAGTGCAACTTAGGGAGTGAAATTATTATACAACTGATGCAAGAATAATATGATGAATGCAATATATGGGTCCTGGCAACTAGGCCATGTTAGGTACACATGCACAATTAATCTCTCACAAATAGAGAAAAGGAGAAAACCCAGAGGGACAAAACTCCTCTCCAAAAGAGAGATCATGTACAAGTGAAAGATGAAGTTATGTATGAAGGTCTCAACATCAATACCCTCCAAGAAGTACATCCATCACAATAATCTAATCAATAACGCCCCCTCAACACCCCCCCCCCCCCTCATAATGAACAATTGCTTGCAAGAGAGGTAAGTGTTTGAAGACAAAACAAGATACAAAACTTACAAAAAATGTCTTCCCTTAGGAAGAAACAAAACCATTTATAGATGGAAGTATTCTTCCTATACCTAGGATAATTAACATGATCCTATGAAAAATATTAAATGATAAGTTATATAAAGTAACTTTATGATAACCAACTTACGCCGACTGAGCCTTAGTAAGCTTAACATATAAATGATATTTAATGACAACTAACTTTCACATTTGCCTAAGTAAACTTAATATGTGAGTAGGTTCTAACTAAGAAGTAGTTACAATAAAACCATATTCACACCAACACCCCCCTTAAGTGCAACTTAGGGAGTGAAATTATTATACAGCTAATGCAAGAATAATATGATGAATGCAATATATGGGTCCTGGCAACTAGGCCATGTTAGGTACACATGCACAATTAATCTCTCACAAATAGAGAAAAGGAGAAAACCCAGAGGGACAAAACTCCTCTCCAAAAGAGAGATCATGTACAAGTGAAAGATGAAGTTATGTATGAAGGTCTCAACATCAATACCCTCCAAGAAGTACATCCATCACAATAATCTAATCAATAACACCCCCTCACCCCCCCCCCCCCCCCCCCCTCATAATGAACAATTGCTTGCAAGAGAGGTAAGTGTTTGAAGACAAAACAAGATACAAAACTTACAAAAAATGCAAAAAATGTCTTCCCTTAGGAAGAAACAAAACCATTTATAGATGGAAGTATTCTTCCTATTCATATATGCTTTGAAAGATGGAAGCATGAAGAATGATGATGTTGTCTCTGAAACTACTCAAGTGTCTCCTTATCCGGGTGAAATGATCATGTCAAAATCCAATAAGATACGTTCCCAATCAAAGAAGGTGACAAACAAGAACTATATGAAAACTATAGAACAAACTCCAAACACAAAAATGATGTGACAAAAGGAACACAATGGTTGTGGTGCAGGGCACATATCACTCCAAGCAAGCAATTTTGGCTTGTTTAAGTTTTTGTGTTATCTTTCAAGTTGTAATAATGGACCAACCATTTGGGACTCAGTGGAGCCATGGTTGAATTGACCAAGCTTTAATATGTTCAGGATGTTATTAAGTTTAGGAAGTTGTAATGTTGATATTGATCACATGTGTAGTACTCTAAAACAGAGTCATTGTGTAATAGGGTTTTAATATATATTGTTTTTAAGTCTCCTAGAATGCATTGAGGGCCTTTTTGAGCCTTGGAATGCACTTGAGTGCAAAGTTGCATTATCAGGATGAAATATGTAAAAAGTGTTGAGCAACATTTTGCAACATTTTGCAAAAGTTGCATTTTTGGATGTTGGCGCTGAAAAGTTGGTTCAACCAACTAAATCATGAGCATATAAGCCAAAAAAAAATTCATTGTACGGGTTGGAGGAGCTGGAATGCAAAAGCAAGTTTTTGTTGCAAGAAGAAATCTTGTCTTTTTCATCGTTTTGATAGTTTTCTTTGTTTTTGGTTGCATTGTACGGTCCAGTACGGACTTGTCAGTAGAATCTCATTGCAGGGCATGATATTTTGTTGAATATTCTTTCTAGCAAGGTAGGTTAGCAAGTGTGACTGTGTTTGGTTGCAGAGATCTAATCTATTCTCTCTGACTAGGTGTAAAACCCTTGCAAAGTAGGGTTTTAAGGTAAACTGGCTCTAACCTAAGCATCCATTGATGGCACCAGTTGTAATCATGTGGAATGCTAGGTTAGGGTTTTTAAATAGGTTTAGAATAGGTTGTGTGATTTTGCAGGCCTTTGTGGGGGAGCTACAATGAAAGCTAAGGCTCACAGCTAGGAGTTGGTGAGTCCAGGACAGCAAGAGATGTGTGTTTTAAGAGCACATATGGATTGGTGGATCCAAAGTTGATACATGGTTGGAAATCCCTTTTAATTTCCTTAAGTAATCCCTAATTGATTGGTGCATATTATTTGACTGGTGAAGGTTTTTAAGACCAAATTTGTGAGTCACTCGGGTAGGTCTACACCCTTGAAAATAGGATAGTTTTGGTTCCCATATATGTACAGAGAACCCAGATAGCATTTTGAGATACTATATGAAACTCTGAAAAGGGTACTCGAATCTTCAATTTATTTGTGGCCTTTTGTGGGAATTTTTTAAACTAAGCCCTGAAAACCGTCATAGGAGGGTTAATTGTATTAGGCCTATTTGGATCCAATAGAGACCAAGTAAGGTTGAGAAAGATTGGCGATGGGTTTGAAGGTTCTCAAACCCCTAAAATAAATTAAATAACCTATGTAAGTTCATTTTCCCTACTTAGAACGATTTGGTGTATTGTGATCCTTTGCAGAGGTTGTTGGAGCCTTGGGAGTGGTGTTAGTGATTGAGGTAGAATCCTCAATAGGAAGCTAGATTGTCAAAGATCAGTGGCTATACCTTGGAGGCAAGACAAAGTGGATTAGACCTTGGAGGTCTAAATAGAAAAACCCCTACCAAGTACCATTGGATGGGCTTGAGGAATTGGAGGGTTGAGTAAGACAAGAAAGACCAGGAGGTGAGTAGGATAAGCTCCAAGACTCTTTGCATCAAGTTGTCATCAAGGAGTGGACATAACCCCTTAAATGTATCCTCCAAATCTGAAGTAGAATAATGACAAACCAAATATGAGATACCAGATAGGAACCCATCCTGCAACCACAAATCTGAAATATTAAATATGTCATCCAAATTTGAAAGACAATAATGGTCTTGTCGATCAGTAATGATGGAAGTCTCAACAATGACTTAGGATAAGAAGTAAATAGAAGTGAAGGTGGATCAACTATCTCTGAAGAAGAATCAAAAACTTGTGAAGCAATTGTAACCTCATCTAAAGTCTCAAAATATTCCAAACTATCAAATTTCTTAAGAATATCACAATCATAGGTTATCCTCTCTAAAGGGAGAAGAAGTGCATGGCAATTTGAAATAGAATCATCTAGGAATGGTTGAGTATAAGTTTCTCCCTATAACTCCCAAATCTTAGTCCAAAGAAAATAAGGACACTCAAAATCAATAATAGACTCCAAAATGTCATCATCTACATGCATAGCAATTACTCCTAAGACATGCTCGATCTTCCAATTCCAAGAAAATATCTTACTAGGAGTGCTAGTTAGGGAAACAATATTATACAAATGGGGTAACAAATGAAGCCATCTAAGATGAGTGATAATGTCATTTCTCCATTGTTTATCTTTCCCCCCTCTTCAAGATGATCAAAGAAGGATGAAATAAAAAATTGATTACAAAGTATGGCAATTCCTTAAAATCTCAAAGATAGAACAATCACATGAATATATAAACCTCCAAACTTAATGTGCAATTGAAAATGAATACCCCCCACACACTCGGGAATAGTACCTTTACAAATGTTAGAATACCCAAGTTATCAAGCAAATATTCCAAAATGCAAAAAAACTCAATAGATAGTACCTAGGGATGACTCTGGAAAAAAAGCATAGATTGATTGGTAGAGATCCACAATACCTTTCCAATGCCACAATAATGATAGAAATTGGAGATTGTGGAAAAAAATTATGAGCTTGGGAATCCAAATAGAAGGGTTGACTTCAAGTTGCAAAAAAGACTGATAAGCGATGAAATTGGGCAAATTAACTTAGACCACTATATTGTTGGTGGAAAAGGCTTTGTAACAATATATGGATTGCAAAAATATAACTTCCTATGTTGAAGAAATGCTTCATTGAAAAGAATCGTCTATATGGAGCACAATGAAAAAAGAGGGGTTGGATTAAGCCTTGGGCGGATTGACCCCTGGTAACTGATGTGACCAGCCTACTTTAAAAGACAAAAATATAAATCTCTTCTCTAGAAATACCTCAATCTTTGATATGAGAAGGGTTTTACAAGGTCATAACTCTTATACCATGTTGGAATAATGAGAACCCATAATGAAGTTGTGTATACTTCAAAGAATTAATCAAGAAACATGTCTTCCGCAAGAGAATGTTGCAACATGAGCTTGCATGAACATGAGATTGAATTGATATAAAAATGATTTGATTGATATGATACAATGTACAAATGAGCCTTTCTTATATAGGCAAGAGCATGAGGTAGGAGTACACAAGATGCGAACATGTGTCTGAGATGTGACAACTATCTTATTACAAAAGTAAATGCGTGATGGATAATGATAAATGTCAAAAGTAAATATTAAATAATGATACATGACATGTATCTTCTAGAATGCCACCTAGAATAACTAGCATGATTTTATAAACAACATTAAATGACAGGTTACATAAAGTAACTTTATGATAACTAACTTATGCCAACTAAACCTAAGTAAGCTTAAATTGTAAATAGCATTTAATGACAACTAATTGTCTCATATGTCTATGTAAACTTAATACATGAATAGGTTCCAACTAACAACTAGTTAGGATAAAACCATATTTACAACAATATAAGTATGGTGTGATGTCATTCCAATGGATGCATGCCATGTGTTGTTAGGAAGGCTATGGAAATATGACATGCAGGTAATGCATGATGATATAAAGATTATATATACTTTTTGGAAGGATGATTCTAAAGTGATCATATTGTCACTTGAATATGAAGTGAAAGTTGAGAGTCTTGTGTCCACAACAGAAACAAAGAAAAGAAGGTAATAATTTTTTCTTATGCATGGATGATGCAGAGAGAAGAAAGTGAAGAAATACCAAAAGCAATTAAGTTCGCTTTGGGGGATATTAAAGTTTTGGAATATAAAAGTGTAGTTGGAAGTGAAGATGAGAATGTTGCAGTGGCAAGGGAGAATGATGTAGAGTTTACTTTCTCTAATTTTAATAAAAATGGAATGTATATAACAAAAGAGATGCACGGAATGATAGCAGTAAAATAAAATAAGCATGGAAGGGAAGTGAACGAGTAACAACAAATTCTACACATACAAAATTGAAAGTTCTCCTTGATTTTGGACAAGATGATAACTTACACTTCGCAACGTCAATACAACAAATCTCTAGTACAATAGGAAAGAATAACACTAGTTGATAACACATGCATTAAAATTGGGAATTACAGAAGCTAGATCCAGACAAGTGACATGAGTTTGAAGGTAGAAATTTGCAGAAGTTGCATTCTTTTCAACTAATGGAGAATAATGTAGAGACGTCTAGAGGTCATAACTTTTGACACAATCGTTTGATTGTGCTAAGATTTTACATTGAAAAGAGTCTCAAAATTCTAAATCTATTGTCAATCGAATATACCATGTCACAACACTTTT
Organism: Cryptomeria japonica; assembly: GCF_030272615.1. Taxonomy (NCBI): domain Eukaryota; kingdom Viridiplantae; phylum Streptophyta; class Pinopsida; order Cupressales; family Cupressaceae; genus Cryptomeria; species Cryptomeria japonica. The sequence continues at coordinate 12,999,783 of NC_081410.1, forward strand.
TTGGGGCCAAACTCCTTCATATGAGGTCTAAAATTAGAATTTTATTGTTTTATCAAGATTTTTAAAATTTGTGATGTTCAGGTATCTTTTAATTCTTGCATGTAATCAATGTCAGAAGTTGACAAAAAGTATCATTGGAGTTATATTTCGATAATTAGTAATTTTTGTAGCTGTGAAGATAAGCATGCACATTACCAAAAATAACAAATTAAAAACCTTGAAAAAAACTACCAAAAAAAGTAATTTGAGAATTGTAGATATACAAGGTTTATTTTCAATTGTAGAGGCAAAATAAAAAGAGATTAATATCAGAAAAATATTCATACAATTTATGGCTTCTTGTATTGAGTTTTCTTCTTTTTATTTTAACAGGAAATCTTAATATGTAAGTTTGGTTGCATCAAGAGTCGGAGGTGTTAATAATTAAGTAACCATTCTAAGCATTCTTCTGTCACATGACCACACCCTTACGTTGAGAGAGTGGACAATCAAATACCAGGTGCTCAATGGAAAAAACATCATCTAAAATTTGAAATGGAGACCCTCGTAGTCTAGTGGTTGAGTCCAAGGCGTATTTGTCACCATCAAAATAATATCCCCATAAAGAGCTTTGGAGATATCAATGACTACCAAAATGCATGCATATGTAGAGTGATATCCATGAAGAAAGTAGAGTCAACTTTCAAGATTTGACTAATTGCATCGGCAATGGCCTCATAGGAGTCTTCCCAAACTTGGAGGGTAATTTTTTATAGCTTAACCCAAATTGGTCTAGTAGTGAGGTTTTGAGAAGGGATTGAATGACATAGGGAAAATCTCGACCAAAATGGAGTGCTCTCCCTACATCCCCAACCTACCCTCAAGCACCAAATCCCTATCCTATGAAGAGTAGAAATTCACAATGAAAAATCCCCTAGCACATGGATAAAGCTTAATGTTACTTACAATGAGAGGCTTCTAAGATTTATGAACCCAATTATGCAAATCAAGTCAAGGCCACAAATTGTTGCAAGAGCCCCTGAACCAGTTGTGGACACATAGTTCTACTAAAGGCTATTTAAATTTGTCACACCACCAACAACTTGTCTAAGAATCACCTCAACCAAAAACCTAACACTATTGTTGTTTCCAATGCCATTTCCAATACTAAGAAAAACTTCATTGTCATTGCCTCACACAAAACCCCCATTAGGAACAACTTCAACAAGAAGAGACAAAAAATCGACTAGGCCTCCCAAACCTTGCAAACAACCCCATAGCATGAGCGAGTCTAACACTTCATTTGACATACTAAGCAAGGGGAAATAGGAACGAGAGCCCACACCTAAAGTCATAGGAAGTGATGTTGAGGAGGCACAAGACACATGAGTAACAAGGACAAATGGGTTGTTTGAATATGCATAAATAAGCAAGAGCAAGAGCAACATTGCCATCATCCAATAATAGGAGTATCAAGGAAGACTCATTTGAATCTACAAAAATAAGGAGTAATGTTGTCATTATCTAATCCAAGGATATGCAAGTCATTTAGTATGTTATATTCTCTTAGGGTTTTTGTTATTTAAACCTACAGTTTTTATTATTTTTATGCACTATCTATTATAATTCCAATGTAAAATAAAACTATTAAATGATAGAAAAAGGACATTTCAAATTCAAATTATAACTTAAAACAAGTTAGTGCTCAACTAGGAAATGAAGAAATTTAAGGAAAAGGATGAAAAATTCATCCCTAGATTTTATATTTGTTGATGGCTAAAGAAGTTATGTGAATTTGAAAGGAAAATAACATGAAGTACCAGGCACGAACTAGTCAAAGAGCAATTGTTTGAAGGTAGAATATTATCATAAAGAAAAGTAGCCAAAACCAAGAGCAAGCACACCATAATCCAAGAAGGAGACAAAAGATTTGTAAGAGGAAATAAGCAAAAAAAAAAAAGCATAATTATGAAGATGGAATAAAGCCTAAGAAAATGCAATGAGAGAAAGAGAGAGTGATCTTAGCATAGAAATGCTTCTGTAGTCACATAAATCTGTCCACTTAATTAAATGAATATTTAGTATTTATTTGATTATTTAACCATCAATCAATAATTAATTAAATTAATATTTAATTAATTCATCTTAACCCTCTTCTCTTATTAATTAAATAAATTATTCAATTTATTTGATTTAATTCACTTAACCAAATTCAGACCATTGATTAAATAAATAAATCATATTTGTTTAATTAAATCTTCTCTCACATTTAAATAAATTAATATTTATTTAAATCCCCCAAAATCCCACCTCTCACATTTAAATAAATTAACATTTATTTAAATCACCTTTATCCTCCACCCACTTGCATTTTCCTACAAATGCAAGTTACACAACTATTTTAAATAAATAAATTATTTATTTAAAATCTTATTTATCCTCATCCACTTGAAACCTTTAATGGCTTCCCTTAAAGTCTTCAAATTTAATGGCTTCCTTCTAGAGTCTTCTCAAGCCTTTAATGGTTTCCCTTAAAGTCTTCAAACTTAATGGCTTCCTTCTAGAGTCTTCTCAAGCCTTTAACGGTTTCCCTTAAAGTCTTCAAACTTAGTGGCTTCCTTCTAGAGTCTTCTCAAGCCTTTAACGGTTTCCCTTAAAGTCTTCAAACTTAGTGGCTTCCTTCTAGAGTCTTCTCAAGCCTTTAATGGTTTCCCTTAGAGTTTTCAAACTTAATGGCTTCCTTCTAGAGTCTTCTCAAGCCTTTAATGGTTTTCCTCAAAGTCTTCAAGCATTTAATGCTTTATTTTCCTTTTTCTCATGTAAATAAATTAAGATTTATTTAAATAAAATCCAAAATTCACATTCACATTAAATAAATTAATATTTATTTTATTATCTATCCAAATGCAAATTACACCATTTAATTGAAATAAATGATTTTATTTCAATTGAAAATCCCAAAATTTCTCCCACTTGCATTCTCCTACAAAATCCACTTGCATGCCTAAATCCCTTCTAGATTCTTCTAACTCCTTCTAATTAGCCTAATCCTATCCTAATCATTGTCACATTCCTAAATAAAAGGAAGTCACTTCTCAAAAACCTCTAAAGTCTTCAATAACCATTAAAGGCTTTATGTCTTCAAATGGTTAACCTCTAAAGTCTTCCAAACCATTAAAGGCTCTTACATAACCATTTATGGTTAACTCACCTTTTACCTTTGGTTAGAGACTTTCCTCTAGCTTAACCATCCTTTTGACTCATGGGTCTCTTCAAAGCATTTATTTCTTTGACTAAGGTAACCATTTAACCCTTGCACATTCATTTATCCCTTGGATAAAAGGAATATCCATTAACCTAACCCTAACCCAACCCCCTAGGGTAACCATCATTTCCCCTCAAGCATTTAATGCTCCTTATCTCTCCTCTCAAGCCTCCTCGTGGTGACACTTGTCAACATAGGATTGGGTTGAAAGTCTCACATGGATTGAATATCTTTCAATCCTAACCCTTGTTAAGATTGTTCAATCTTAACCCTTCACTTCCCCAATTTCTTCTATAAATAGAACCCTTCTCCTCAAGCAAACACGGAAGCATTAGAGTATTGTTGTTATACTGGTATTAGCATAGAGCTTTTTCATAGCATCACTATCTACACTTGCATAGCATTTGTTTATCACATCCAACCATCTTGAATCTCCATATGGCATCCATGGCTAGTGCTAAAAGTTGAGAGCTACACTCATTTGGGACTTGGAGAGGGGAGAAACAAGGGAGAGGCATCAGAAGTCATCATGGAAGAATCTTAGGGAGGCTCTTCTCCTTTCTTTTGTTTTGTTAAACTTCTTTCATGCTTTTTTTGAAATCCTTTTTGATATGTGTGGAATGGTTTTTAGTTCTTTGTTTTGGTTTTATGGTTGAAACTAACTTATTAACATTGAACTTTGTTGTTGCCTTGTCCCCATTTCCATGACATCAGCTTCCATAAAAAAAAATGAGAAAGGCACCTCAAATATATAGAGGTGAGAGTGGAGTTGCAAATATAACTCCCAAGTCTAAGGATGTCATCTATCATTCTATGTGTGTGCAAAGTGTCACAATCCTCATAAGGAGGAAATCTAACATTCCACATATACAAAATAAATAAAATGAATTGTGTCAAAAACCATATAAGACAAAAGACTTGTAAGGATTCCTTAGGAATATTCCTACAAGTAAAAATAAAAAGGAAATTAATTTTACCAAGTAAAGATTAATTCCTAACACCCCCGCCCGCTCCCCCCTCCCCCCTTTAAAATTGACTTGGGGAGTTTACATCAAAATCTTCAATGGGTTGTAAGCCAAGATTATTACAATGATGGAAAAATTTATCTTTACAAAGTGGTTTGGTGAGGAAATCTACAACTTGATCTTCACCTTTACAATATAGAAGATAAATTTGTTTGTCTTCAATTTTCTCTCCAATGAAGTGATGTTGAAGAGCAATGTGTTTGGTTCATACATAGAAGATTGAATTCTTTGATAAAGCAATGGCACTTTTATTTTCACAATACAAAGGTGTAGGATTATCTTGAGGTAGACCCAAGCCTTCAGGTAATCTTCTTAACCATAGTACCTCTTTGGATGCATTGGTACAACCTTTATAGTCAGCTTCCATAGAGCCAATAGAAGTATATTGTTGTTTCTTACTATTCCATGAGATTGCACCTGGTCCAACAAAGAAATAATATACACAAGTAGATCTCCCATCATTGGGATCTCCCCCTAGATCTCAATCAGTATATCCCTTCAAAATAAATGCACAATTTGCATCATAAAATAGACCAATATTAAGAGTACCTTTAACAAATTTTAGAATTCTCTTTTTCAACTAAAATGAGACTGATGAGGTTTAGAGATGAATCTATAAACTAAACCAATACTATATGCTTCCTTTTGGCTACACCATTTTGTTGAGGTGTATAGGGAGTGGATAGCTCATGATTAACACCAAATAATTTTTAAAAAACCATTGAAAGCATTATTGACATATGCCTTGTCATAAACATGAAAGTTATGATACCATGAAAGGAAAATAACATGCAATTCCAGAAATTCCAATTTGCAAATAGGTATAAACTTCTTTTTTTTAGTGAAAAAAAATATTTAGTGCTGCAAAAACTGAAGTACAAGAAGAATGGATTAAAAAAATTGTAGGATTTAAATAGAACATATTGAAACAATAAATTGTTAGAACAATATGAAGAATGATATTGATTTTTAAAATAGAAAAACTAGTATAAATGTTACAATTTGAAAGAAAAAAAACCTCTTGAGTCTTCTATTAGACCTACATGCAAAAATCTATTGAATAGATTTTTAGCTTGAAACCAAAAGTAAGATAAATGCATACGAATCTAAAATAGATTTAAACCAACTATTCTAGATCTAAAGACTGAAAAACATAGTTAGAGATCCCTACAAAAAAAACATGATGAAAACATATCTAAGCTAGAACTTTTCTCTTCTTTCCTCAAAGAGAGTGTTCCAAAGGTGATTGCTCCAATAGATTATGGTAATTCTTCAAGAATACAATCTCAAGACTTGATTAGTAGAAACCTGTTCTGATATCATGAAAAGAAAAATAACATGAAATATCAAAAACAAACTAATCAAAGAGAAATCGTTTCAAGGTAGAATATTACCCTAAAGAAAAGTAGTCAAAACCAAGAGCAAGCAAACCATAATCCAAGAAGGAGACACAAGATTTGTAAGGGGGATAAAGCAAAGAAAAAAACCCCATAATTATGAATATGGCATAAAGCCTAAGAAAATACAATGAGAGAAAGAGAGAGTGAGCTTAGCATAGAAATGCTTCCATTAAATAAATGGGATAAGTACCTCAAATATATTGAGGTGAGAGTGGAGTTGCAAATATAACTCCCAAGTCTAAGGATGCCATCTATCATTCTATGTGTGTGCAAAGTGTCACAATCCTCATAAGGAGGAAATCTAATATTCTGCATATATGGATTAAATAAAATGAGTTGTGTGAGAACTCATATAAGACAAAGGATTTGTAGGGATTTCTTAGGAATATTCTTACAAGTAAAAGAAAAAGGAAATTAACTTTACCAAGTAAAGATTAATTCATAACAAAATTGCAAGAAGAACGAATCTGGAAACTTATACCTCTTTATGATCTGCCAAGGGCTAATTATAGCTACCCAAGCGCTAGATGAGGCATTATCTCTAGTCCTAGGCACTCAATACATACGTTGGATAATATGCAAGGTAAGAGTACTAATAGTTGATATAGATGTAGACATGAGCACCAAGGCCAAGCATTATAGTCCATGGTTTATCATATGTAGGGTTGAGGTGTCACACCTAGGTGCTTCTTGAAATAGGGATGAGCTTGGGTACTTAAGGAAACACTTCTATAGGTAGTCACTAGGGCACTTTATACCCAACATATCTAAAACATTTATTTAGGAGCCTACTTTAGTCAAGCCCCTTGATGGTGTGTTTCAACCTCAACAACTCAACAAGAAGAGAGATAGGGTGTGCAATCTATGGTGAGATAAGTTATGTGTGTAGAGAACTATAGCAAAGGGAAAAACCTTGGAGGTTCACTATGCTTATGTGTATGGAAGACAAATGAAAAATGAAGTGCTTTTAAATTGATTTGAAGGTGATTTGGAGAATGAATCTAAGAATGGAGATGATAGGAGATGTGTGAAGGGAAAATGGGGATTTTTCTTTGGAATAGGAATCAGGATTATGAAAAATAAAGTAATGAGGATCAAATGAAAAAGAAGAAGAAATCACTAAGGGTGGAAGAATGCTAGATGTGGATGGGACCTACTAGATTAGCTTCAAATGTGGCTTCTATCACTCAAATAGCTTGTTATAAGAGTTGTAGAAGAAACTTACTTTCAAGAGAATTCTTGATATGCAGTTATGTTCAAAATGAGGATGGGGCTCTTATATCAAAGGGGACTCCAATTCAACCATTTGTAGGAATGTGTAAAAAAAATAGAGCTGTCAAAACCCAAACATAGGCTTCAAATAAAGTTAGTTTGGACAATAGCATCCAAATAACTATTGTCCTAAGGTCTAGTTTTTTATGCAAGTATACCTACTTTTGAATTTCAGTTAAAAGTTTTAGATAGATATTTAGGGGTGAAAACAAGGTTGGATGTCATGTCTAATCAATCCAAGGTTTAGTATAAGCTTGCAATTTATGGCAAATGGCCCTATGAAACACCTAGGTGTGGACATTAAAATGGGCATAAGATTAGATTGCAAAGTAGATGATTTTTTACCTTACAATTTGTAGAGTTTACTTGCAAGATTGTAATCCAAAATCTCTAACTCCAAGCTATTTGATTCTAACACAAAATATTTATTACATTTTTTAGTACAAGACCCCATTTGACAAGAATTTTCCCAATATGAGATATTGAAGGAGTCTGAACAATCCCAATCGTTAAGGGTCAGTGCCCTAGCTAACACTACTTTTTTAATAAAAAACAATCCCAATTGTTGAACCTCCAAAAGATAATACCTTTCAACCAATAAAAATCCCTAAATCAACATAAATTAGTGCAAGACATAGATTAGCAGGTGGATTCAATTTCATAAGCCAACTTTGTAAACTCTTGCCATGGTTTTGACATAAATCATGCATGTTTTTGTGTTGACAGAATTACTGGATTTAGTTTGCTTGCTCTTTTATAAGAAACAAAGCATAGTGACTAAGGATATGCTCAAACATTAATCATGTTCAAAAGATATTCCCTTTTATGTTTTGTATGTTCTTTTGTGTCTAATGTAGAGTTCTATTTTAGATGCAAATGTTTCAAAAAAAATTAATAGCTTTTAAGAGGTTAAAATTTGCATTAAAAAATAAAATAAATATTATAAGGATTAACACCTTGCAATTTTAATTTAGGGCACAATCTTTGATTTCATCCCTTGGTTTTGATGTTGAGTCTGTGACACTCAACAATATTTGATACTTGGTAACCTCCTTGTAAACCATTCAAATTGATTGATAGACCAAGGGCAACTAAACAAACATATTGTCTTTAGTTTTCTATATGCACTAAGTAATAGTTACACCTATATTATGCATGCAAAACTCTAGCATGATCACCTTTTCTTGGAACATACATAGAAGTGTTTAATAGACAAGTAAGACAATTAGGAATTGAGTATTTAGGACAAGCGCTAAAGTTAGCTTCTTAATTTCCCTTAAGAGTGTATGGCTATGCATGAGGGCTTTCATTTTGAAGGAACAAATAGATATGGCATTTTGGCTATTATACATTAGGTCAAAGTGTAATTTTGATAGCTACCCTCTAAATATGTTACCTACACATAAAGGAAATGTGACTAGAGTATGATAAAACTAAACTTGAGCTCCAAAGTCACCCTTCAAATGCAATACCCACACATTAAGGCTCTATCACAAACCAAACATGGAAGCATTATATAGACCATGAGGATGGTTTAGATGTAGAGAATGGCACTATAATGTACCATAATAGAGGTGAGACTATAAAACTTTAGTTTTAGAGTTATTCTTCATGTTTGATAACCATACATGGAGGCTCTTCACCAAGCGTAGACAAATGTGATTTTTGATTTCTATACACAAAATAAAATTAAGACAAAAAGCTACCCTTCAAGTTCAATATTCCCACATCAAGGATTTTAACTCAACTAGTTCACAATTTAAGGTTATCCTTCAAGTGCAATACTCTCGCATGATGACTTTAGGCACAACTTATGATGCTTTTTTAAATCAACAAATCAAAGGTTTTACACTACTAAACTTGGGTATTGATGCCATCCTTGTGTCAAAAGACCACCAAACTTGAATATATATTAATTCCTTCCATTTAACAATGTCAAGTACAATTATTGTAGTTAGCACTGCAATCCATGCGTACACCTAAAACTAAAGGAGTGTGTACCTCCTGATGGTTAAGACTTATAACTGCAATTAATTAAATTCTTCCCCGCTCTGATGTGCTGCCAAATGTCACGTATATTTACAATAAAATCATTCTCATATGCCTAGGTCTTCAAAAAAATTACAAGATTCTCCTTTTTGTTTTCTCTAGTTGCAAATACTCTTGGCATTTTTCATCACAAACATTGATTATTTAGTCTTTTCACTACTATCACCATCATTTTGGATGATTTAAATGACTTTGAGACTAAAATTGTGATTAGCATCATCTACCCATTATCAATTTTCTCATCATTACTATCAACCAAATCCAAATCTCCAACTTAGTTATATGATTGAAGACTTTCTCTTTAGATTGGTTTGATCATTCTAGCAGAATTTGATTTCTCCTACAATGTTTTGTATAGGTTTCTTACTAATAAAATAAGTGCACAAGCTTTTTAAGATTGTTGTAGCCTTTTAGACAAAGAATTTCAGCATGAAATATATGCCTCAATAATTAGTCAAGAACACACTATTGAACAAACTTCTAACCTAGCATACATTGCATATTAGTAGTGTCATGAATTGCCAATTACTTGAATACGCTTTTCAAGTTTTGTCAACAAATGAGAGGTTCACTGTTGAATGATCTTGACTCATGTCAAGCACCACAGGGTTCTTGTGAAATATGTTAAGCCCTGAATGTGGGTACCATTTTAATTTTATGGACTACTCAATTTCCATATCTATTGAATGCATTAGATCTCATACATCTACTTCAAAAAAGAATAAAGGATGCGGTTGGATGTATGTTACAGTCAGATGTTAGCTAAAGGAGATACAGTCATCCTATAATGTCCCTTTTTATAAATTCCCTAGTTTTGCCCTAAAATTAAATTCCAAGTAGAAAATAATATAGGATTAGTGATATCATGTACCAACTTAGATTGCCCTAGATGAAGCCCTGCAACATGTTAGATAATCATTGAAAACATATTTTAACAAATCTTTATTAGAAATAGTAAGAAAAACATAAATCTCATTACTAGGGTTTAGGAACATTAACTTGATTATAAGATAGACATAACTTAATGGTGGATCTCAACCATAGGGAAGTTAAGATAAACCAATTTGTTAGGGTTCTTGAATGTTCCTCTACCCTAGGCCCAAGAGCAGATATTCAATTCCTCTTGGCCTCATGGGACCATTTGGTCGCCGCCATGAGGTGGCACACCTAGTGACAATTCCCATATTTGCTCCCCTCACTGTCCTTCCTTTATCTTCCCCTATGATCTGAATTCCTTAATCTCATGGCCAATTATGGTAGGGAAGTCAAGACAATTACAGCAGGGTGTCCCGAGAATCCCTCCCTTCTAAGCCCAAGGGCAACACTCCTTGTGCCCCCTTGGCCTCATGGGACCATTCGATCACCACCATGAGGTGGCGTACTAAGGAGAGGACCTCATCGTTGTTTCCCATCCTTGTATCCCCTTTCCTACCCTGCTATGATTAATTGTTGCAAAATTGGAAATCATATTATTACTATTGCTAAATATTAATGGTGCTAAATACATAGATGTGGGTATTGTATTAGTGCATAGAGTTTCATGTAGCAAATTAGAGTTAGTGATATCTTTTACCAATTGTGGAACACAATAGATCATAAATATTTTGATATGTACTCTTGTTCTTTCCTATGCTCTAAGTCGAATGATATTTCCTTTATACTTTATTGGTGAAAGAGGCGCTACCTTTTGGGAATAATATATTATTCTCCAATTTGACCTCCCTTAGATCCCTTCCTCAAATGAACCTAGTCCCCTTAATATCTCCCAATGTGAGCGAGAGGTCACACCTCTTCATCATGTATGCCTTTTGGTAAGAGACCCAACATTTCACAATTAGCTCCCTTTTGAAAGAGTGCAACCACTTCCTTACCTACTTCTCATTCCTTTTTTGTTCCATTAATATTTCCTTCATTTAAATGCTCCCTTCCTTCTTCCTTTCTCTCTCCTCCCCCTCTAAGGTTCTCTTCTCCCTTTTATATCTCATGTTTGTGGGAGTCACAACTTTTCATTTGATATCTTTTATTAACTTAATTAAATTTCAATTATATTTAATTATATTATTTTATATTTTTATTTGAATTTTATTTTTATTCTTTTGTGTTTCAATTTTACTATTGTTATTTATTATTAAATTACATTTCAACGTGAGGATATTACAGTCCAACCGACCCAAGATAGTTTGTCCTCAAGCAATGATCATGGAGTGTTCAAAATGATTCCCAATATGAAATGGCTTTGGAAACACACGTGGAATAAACATATTGGAAACACACATGGAATAAACATATTGGAAACACATCAAGTATGAACCAAACACAAGGCATACACATAAAAACACAAAGTATACATGTGGATATATGCAAACACAAAGCATGCATACAAATACACAAATTGTCAGACTCCTTCCATTGAGTAGAATATATCCATTGACTTATCATTACCCTACAAGTGGCAAGATCGAACTCTATTACCACTTGTAATGTCCCTTTTTGTAAATGCCCTAGTTTTGCCCTAAAATTAAATTTCCAAGGAAGTAGAGAATGGAATAGGGTTAGTGATATCACATACCAACTTAGATTGTCCTAGTTGAGGCCCTACGATATGTTAGATAATCATTGAAAACGTAGTTAAACAAATCTTTGTTAGAAATAGTAAGCAAAACATAGATCTTGCTTTAAGAACATTAACTAGATTATAACTTAATGATGGATATCAACCATAGGGAGGGTAAGATAAAGGGTAAGTTAAGGTGCCTGAATGTTCCTCTATGCTAGGCCCAAGAGCGGATATTCAATCCCTCTAGGCCTAATGGGACCATTTGATCACCACCATGAGGTGGCATACCTAGTGAGGATTCTCATAGCCATTCCCCTTACCATCCTTCCTTTATCTTCCCCTATGATGTAAATTTCTTAATCTCGTGGCCAATCATGATAGGGAAGTTAGGATGATTACAGTAGGGTGTCCCAAGAATCCCTCCCTCCTAAGCCCAAGGGAAACACTCCTTGTGCCCCCTTTGTCTCGTGGGACCATTCGGTCACCACCATGAGGTGGCATACTTAGGAGAGGACTTCATCGTTGTTTCCCCTCATATCCCCTTCCCTACCCTACTAAGACCAATTGTTGCAAAATTGGAAATCATATTATTACTATTGTTCAATATTCATGGTGCTAAATACATAGATATGGTTATTGTATTAGTGCATAGAGTTTCATGTAGCGAATTGGAGTTGGCGTATCTTTTACCAATTGAGTAACAATTGATCTGCTTTCTTGTTCTTCCCCATGTTCTAAGTCGAATGATCTTTCCTTTATACTTTATTGGTGAAAGAGTCACAACCTTCCATAAGAATTGAGGCCCACCTTTAATAAGAATTCACTCACTACTTCTCATTGTTGCCTTTAAGAATAATATATTCTTCTTCAAACTGATCTCTCTTGGATCCCCTCCTCAAATGAACCTAATCCCCTTTATATCTCTTGATGTGAGAGAGAGGTCAAACCTCTTCATCATATATGCCTTTTGGTAAGAGAAACAACCTTGCATAATTAGCACCCTTTTATAAGAGTGCAACCACTTCTTTATCTACTTCTCATTCCTTTTCTTTTTCCATTAATCTTTCCTTGATTTAAATCCTCCCTTCCTTTTTCCTTTCTCTCTCCTTCCCCTCTCAAATGAGGTTCTCTTCTCCCTTTTATATCTCATGTTTGAGGGAGACAAAACTTTTCATTTCAGGTCTTTTGACCATTCATTAACTTATTTAAATTTTAATTATATTTATTTATATTCTTTTATATATTTTTTTATTATTTATTAAAATTATATTTTTAAGTGGGGGCATTACACATCCACACAGCTGAACATGTGGGTTCCTTTCCTATTTCCATTTAAAAAAAGAATTAAAGGCATTACCAGATGAAGAAGAGAGTCCGCATTAACAACAAAAACATTTATTACAATAAACACTTGTCAACACCTTCCTTCTAAAGTATTTTCCTTGCAATTTTAAAGAATGAAATCAAATGGTAGCTAGGGCAAACCCTGCAAAAACAGAGCTGCAATACAGACAAAGATTCAAGTAAAATTGAAATACCTAATATCTAATGCCACTAGACGTAGAGAATAGGAAGTTAAATCAACAATTTTTTTCTGTTAAGTCTTTGGCGCCAACGATGATAGTAATCTACTAATGGCTAAAAATTGGATTGGAAATTAGGTGATATTTAGCTGAGCATGCTGGTAATGATAAAAGTCTTGTCAGCCTAGGTAACAGCAGGACGGCCCATTAGGACAAATTAATATCAATTTGGATCATTAAAATCAATATCTCCCTGCAAGCAAGCCACCACAGACAGCATATGGATGCTGTATAATTGTTAAGGGCGTGGTAGCCAAGTGTGTTATAAAAGACAATAAAGTTTCATAAAAGGTTAACTATAACTCTGGAAAATAAAATTGAAAAATTCAAATCAATCTACCATTAACTGCTACCAGGTTTAGAAGCATGCCACCATTTTGAAATAAAATGCAACATGGTGAAATCAGCAAAACTTCAAAGGAAATTAAAAATAGTTCACCTCATAAATTGTTAGCAGTCCTATCAGAGAGCAAAGCAGTTACCAACCCTGTCATGTAAATGATCACTTCCTTGCTGATACGATAATAAAAGCTTTACATCAGGGTCATTTCAATTCTGTCACCAGTTGAAAATTTGCAGACTGATTAGTTAACTAGACTTGCTTCTCTACAAAGTCAAGAATTCCTGTACATGAGTTACAATTTAAAAAATCTTAAGTACTCTACACACTGATTAAAATCATCATACCAAAAAAGGACCATATTCATGCTACAATATAGACTCCATAATGGATGTCGACTTTCACAAAAGAGTACTAAAGTCTCTTAGGCAGATTGTAAGTTTTTTTCAAGAATTTGGTAGCCACATCATCATTACGATAACACAATACTCGTAAAAGTGTATTTGGTTCTGTTGGAGTCCATGCACCTGTTGTTGGAGGCAATGGTAGCTTTGACTTGGCTGAAGATAAGCCATTTGCTTGACAAACCATATATCTGAAATTCTCAATCAGCTGGTCTGTATCAGTTGAAAATAGAGGCAAAATATCTGCCACAGGCATTGCTGCCTTTTCGACCACCTCTGAAGGAAGGCCATCACCATCAGCTTTAAACAGATCCTTGATAGCCACAAAATCTTCCTCTATCATTTCATAATCATATTTTGAAAAAGCGCGAGAAGGGCCCCCTCCCAACAATACCAACAAAAATCCATCAAAACAGGCCTTCATCAATGCTGTAAGGACACGAGTACGAACTCTTGTGTGGACAGTGTTTGCTATGATCTCTAGGTTTGATTCAAGTTGTTCAAGGAAAGGTCCTATCCTTGCATTGGCAGTTCCCCCCATATACAAACCATCCCAGAGTTCACTGCTCAAATCATGGAAGACCACTTTATATGCAGCAGACTCACAAAGGTCCTGGATGCCTTCCTTACTGCCCTTATGGGAAATTTCAAACTTGGCTTCAGGCACACTTCCAGTAGTCAGGGAAGCCAATTTCAGTGTTTCGTTGCTTTTGACTGACAAATCAGTCTTCCAGCCAAAGGATATTCTTTTCTCTAATTGCTCCAATTCAGTCCGAAAGTGATGTAAAGTGTTAATCCGAACACAGAGTTGTGGCAACCCCAAAGATTCTGAACCATTGATTGACTCTACCTGAGACTTCCTTTTCTGACTGCTTGGAGATTTCTCCTTCTTTTTCCACACACCATGAAACTTTGATCCAGTTGAGCATCTGGTAAGCGCAGGCAAAAGGGGAAGATAACTGTTTCTCGTTCCTGTAAAGATAAGGTGCATGGCATAATCTAAATTATCACTGAACACATCATAGCCATGATAACTGATACAATATTAAATAATGAAGAGATATTTGATTTTTACAAGTGAAAACCAAGGCACATACAGGAAAAAAGTATCATACCACATCCAGATTTAGTTTGAAAAACATAACGCTGTAGAACTCGGTCAAGCCCACCCACAAGGTCTGGAAGTAGATCTGAGTGTTGAGATACTGGCAAGTCAAAGAAAGCATCCAATGTCTCTTCAACAATCCTTAAAACTTCTATTGCTGAGGGTGCATACCGCTCTTTGTTGGCTGTAGGACTCCAGACCTGCAAAACATAGAAAACTAGCTCTAAGACAATGTATCAGCAAAATGACTAATCAAGAAGAGGCAGACTTTGAGATACATCTGTTGCCATTATCATCAACTTTTGTGAAATACACAAAGAACCTGCATCATAGGACACGCCAATATCAAGGAAGCAAACAGTAAGGAATGTAACTTGTAAGCTAGATATAAGTCAAGTTTTAGAATGAATGATCTAAGGTTGTACAAACTAATTGAGGTTATTAATAACCGAATAAGGAGTGTAATGGATATACTACACTAAAGCTTTCTTTCATTTGATTTTCATCTTTTTCTATAAATTATAAAACAGTAACTGTTTGGATCTATTAGACTTTCAGATTCTCATTGTAATGAAATTATTTAATTCTATATTCAATGTATGCATCAAGGCACCCAAAATCCAAATTCAAAGGCATCTACAGTATCCCATTGCTGAAGTTTAGAATTAAAAAAAACATTAAAGTGCCATTCATAAGGTGGCAGCGGCATTAGCATCAGCAGCTGTGGGATGTTTTTGCCAACCAACAGGTGGCTCATAATAGAAAAAAGTTTCACAACATAGCCCAGAGGCAGCACAAGCTTGATCTAATTTCCCCTCTTCCCTGAGGAGCACAAGAATGAGATGTGATAATTCACACAGTGGAATCCTTGCCCTAGAGGCGAGGGGCTAACCACTACACACATCATGGAGAGACCTCTGCAGTCACAACAGGCAGAATGAACTAAGCTTGTGGAACTGCTTCTTTATCCCTCTCCATACTCTCTGCTGCATAAAAAAATTTGACTTAATGGCTTTATTACACAAACAATGTCAACGAATACCTTTTTGTACACTCACAATAATGAATAAACATGAGCAAAGCATAATGCCCAATCTCATGAGAAGATTCTTGTTTCAGTTTGGGCAGTTAATACAATCAAGTTTTTCTCTAAGGGCTTTGATAAATAATTTCTAACCCACCTCCACTTTTGTATGGAAGGTGATCAATTGCCCCAAAATAGCTTCCATCAAAATCAGTATAGCATGTATAAGATAATCAATGGCAAAACTCTAGTTATTTTTTTCTTTATATCAATTTAATTGTCATATTGAAACAAGAACCTTATAGGATCCAAGCATCAAATCACATTAAGGTCATCAAATAAAGGGAACAATCTGATGAAACATGTAATACTATAGCACCCCCATCTATGAGTTGATGCAAATTTGATATTTTTTTATTTATCTATATGGGAGTAGACCCCATGTCCACAACTTACCAAACAAAAAAAATCATTGTGATACATTATATATAGAAATTTAATAAACATTTTATACTTATTTATTTAATTATATTCTACTTTATAATTTAATAGTTAAAAAATGTGAAAAATCAATTTAAAAAAAAGTCATATTCCATTATAAGGAATGAATAGCAAGGTGGGGGTTCACCCCACAGCGCAACGGTTGCTGCGACACCGTGTTGATACAGTGGTTCATGGTTCGATTCCTAGCCCATATGACCCGTGCGTTCAGTTTCACTGGCTCCCGTGCCCCCTGTTGCCACAGTTGCTTGCGCTGTCCAGTGTTGATGGTGTGTCAGCTGTTGACTTGACCCTCACCAGCACTAACTCAGGCAGACGATTGGAGAGCGGATCGGATTGGAGAGAAGATCGGAGGTTGCTGTCTGGCGATCGATGAATAGCAGATGGAGAGATAAGGTGGTGGAGGCAGATGCCACGTGGAGTGATAAGGAGCTATCGAATTGAGACTGGTAAGTCAACAACAACCACTGGAATTGATCCCGGCATTGGTAGACCCGGTTCTACCCCTATGTCTCCACAAAAAAGGGGCCTTGTAGCTGCCTTTGTCTCTGAATCCATTGCTGGCCCTACTATTCTAAAGGGGTGACTGATGGATCAAGAGAAACTATATCAATTGGTCAAAATGCCTGTCCTCCTGTGGCCTCTGCCATTTACCACGCTGATGGTGCTTAGGAAACTACAACTGCTGTTACAACCCAGGCTACCCTTGCTATTGGTGAGGGCCTACCTCCGGTGAGCTACTGCATTAGGATTGGGTAGAAATTTTGCCTTCATTCAAATAGTAGGGGGGTCCACCTACTTGCTTGAACAAAGAGAGAGCAAGGGATAACCTTGATTGGATAAGTGTAAAATTAGGTATTAAGCATGGTTGGTATACACCGTTGCCCATTAAGATAGTAGAGCCCGACCTTGATGTCTGAATCCAGCTCGAGCTATCCTACCATAGAATAGTAGGGCCCCCCCACCCGGAACTACCATAGAATCTTAGGGGCCCTCCCACCCGTCAGTTGGGCGAGAAAGGTATAGTTGAATTGGCATTGGACCTCGAGATTCTATACATAACATGAATGCCCAAGCCTACCTACCTTTAACACCTATAGTTCAAAACCCCCTACCATTCAAAAGGGCTAGCAGGTTTATTAATTAGTAGGCATGTTACGTATAGAATCGAGAAAGGGGCCCCCTACCAATAGAGCCCATAGAATAGTAGAGGCTAAAAACTCTCTTTATCTGTCTCTTGATTCCCCTACCATTCTATGGGGCCGCCCTACTATTATAAGGGGCGATCGATCTCTTTATCCGTCTCTCGATTCCCCTACTATTCTATGGGCCGTATCTCGACGATCCGTCTCTATTTGGTGTACATGAGCTCGCTCGACCGATCGAAGTTGCATTTAGTTACTAGTGTCAGTTTCTCGCAATTGAAATAGAAATAACCTCAGTTGCAGGGCCAAGCATGGACTACCAATTTGAATATAGCTCCAACAGTAAAGACTAGAAATAAGGTATATAAACCAAAGGTGAAAGTATCGAAGTGGAAACCTAAAAAGCATGAGTGAACAAGAGTAAAAGTAAAGGTGTAGGAAAATCAGTTATATATGCGGGTGGAAGATTTGGTGCATCAACAGGAGTACTCACGAAGAGGAGAAGATTCTTCCTATTAGCGAGGTAAACATATAAATCAGAAAGCATAGGATATAGCATTATCGGGAGCATCCTTGTTTTGATAGGGTGTAGAAAAATGAAGTTCTATTCAAGATCAGAAGCAGTCACCTCCGCATCATTGCATGTCTCAGAGCAGCTATCTCTAGTTGCATATATCTCCGATTGTACCTATCAACCCAATCGTTCTTCCTGGCCCTAGGCGGAGCTTTCTTGTATGTCAAGCAAAAACTTCATAATATGAAACAAGAATGGAAGCAGATCCTAGTGAATCATCAATACGAGTTTAAAATCCCCCATAAGCGGGTTCTTTTCTCTTCCCGATCTCACTTAGTAGACAAGATCTCATTTCCTATCTCCCTTGGGAAAACATATCTATTCATTGGCAATGTTTTGAAACACTGTTATTGAGGCTTAGGTACCTTGGTAATGGAAAAATAGAGAAATAGAGTATGCGAGGCAAACAACCCACCCTATTGGAGAACCTGGGCATGCATAATTCCCTGGGAAGGATGGAACGAATATGGGTGGGAAACACAACTCTATCGAAATGAGTTTATCGAGAATAGGAGATATACGTAAGCTTAGAAGGGCCAATAGCAGGGTGTACCTTAGAACGGAGATACTTAGAATGGAGAGGAAATAGGAACGGGCACACCTAGTGGCATAGAATGAAGCAAGGTATTTCACTCAGTATCGTTACACGTAGGCGGGCTCAACATCAAAGCATCCATCCTTCTCACGCATCGTGCTATGGTTAGGGTAGGAGGTGTACCCATGAAGAAGGACCAGAAGCAACAGGACCTGAGGCAAATAGAAGAAGCTAAAGTGGTAGAAAATCAAGTCAAGGGTTTTTCAGGCCCCTACTATTCTATCTAATTTATTTGATCCGATAGCTAGTAATCTCTTAAAGCAACTAGAGGTGGGTGAGAAATTGTAATCCCTAGGTAGAGGTTAGCATGCACTTTCAACAAAAGCTCTGGTCAAAGGCGTAACACTAGTAATGGGGGCATTATTATAGTCAAAGTCACTACATCTGCAGTTTGCAAGTTGCATCACAAATACAAAATTCAAATGAACCCCAATGCCCAACCACAAGTTGCACTTCATCTACAATCTGTAATTTGCACTCCAACTGAAAAACATAAACAAGCACCAACCCCCAACCACAAGTTGCAATTTATTTGCAGTGTGCAATTTGTACTACAGATGTAAAACACGAACAAATCCCAACCCTCGATTGTAAGTCATATTTCGCCTACAGTCTGTAGTTTGCACTACAAATGCAAAATGCAAACAAACCCTGACCCTTAGCTGCAAGTCACACTTCATTTGTAGTCTACAATTTGCACTGCAAATGCAAAATGCAAACAAACCCCAACCTCCAATAATAACTACACACTTCAAAGTGGACCCAAACCCCAATTTGCAAGTGCGAGTTTCCTTTGAAGTCCAAAACTCTCCCAAATGCTTATAAAATTCTAAAATTAATTGTAGAAAAGCACCTTTAGATGATTTAATCACAAACAATTTGTTAATAAGGTCCAAATAGAAGGATCAAGGGAAAAATATAAATTATATTTTGCTAAGAGTTACTTTTCCTTGGCAATAAGACATTTAATTTTGAAAAGAATGTGCATATAGGGGATGACTTCGCCCATTAGAATGAGCTTTAAGTATGAATACAAAGGTGTTCTTCCAACATTAAAATTGGTTTCAAAACTCAATAGTATCACAAATACGAATTTTGGACATGTAGGCATGGAAGAGTTCCACAAAAGGATACAGAAATGCAAGAAGACAAAATCAATGCTACACAATCTCAAGTTGAGCAATCTTATAAAAGCAAAAACTTTTCCAGTATCTATTCAATCAGTAGACCTCATGATGATATGTGCAAGATTCTATAATCAAAAGCATAGAGTTATCAAGAGTATTGACAAAAAGGTAATGATAAAGATTTGACCAACTTACATTGAAGAGAGGTTGGAATTTGCCACTTAGAGAAGCCTTTGTGAAGATTACTACGGAGTCATCAAAAATATACTTTGAAACCAATGCATATCAATGCATAGATATTATAAACAAAAATTATTTAGCCAAACCAACACATCATTGCCAAAATACCCAAAAAATTATATTGTAATGAATTCAACAATGAAATTAATGATGCAATCACTCTTTTAAAAAAGTATTTGACCTGGAGAATGCAAAAATGTTTCATCCCTGGTTATTTCACTATACAGCCAAAGTCATTTCTGGAAAGGAATTTATTGACTGGGTTACCATCCTGAATGACTGTATTCATAACAAGTTATGTGAAGTCGATAAATCAAAGCAATTTTCTATGACTTCATACCTAGTGTATGTCTTGGCAAGGAGACAAAAATTCATAGAATTGGAACAACTTGGAATCATAGGTTCAGGAAATCAATCGGTACATCAATATTACCCTTAAAGAACTAAAGCAAAGCTACAAGCATTTATGGGGGGCAAATGACGCCTCCATGTTCAATGTCATCAAAATGCTTGAAAATAATAAGGCCAAGAGGATGTCCCCTAAGGCTATGGATCAAATCCAAAAGTGGGATAATTGGTACTATCAATTTACTACTTTCACCTATATCAAGGTTGGAGGTTATTCAAGAGCATCATTGAAGTAACTAGCCTATGTAGGTGATAAATTAGCTTTGAAAGAAGTGTGCAAGCAGGGTATGGAGGTACAAAAATTGTGTGGAAAAAGAAAGGCGAAGGGTGTGTCCTCCTCCCATCAATCGGGAGATATTCTTATCCAACCAATCATGCAACCAAAAACGCACAAGTTGGATTGGCTCCACTATAACTCAATACATATGAAGCAAGAGTCATTTAATCCTAGGCAATTTATGGAAGGTTTTAAGTCTTCCATTTTGCAAAAGCCTCATTTGAAGGGCTATTGGGCTAATTGTGTTGATGATGTAGAAGTTTGAAGTTCATATTCCCACATGACAGCACTACAAACGAAGATGAATCATATAGCTCCCATGCCAAACAGGGTTCATGACAAAGGTGAAGCATTAGATCTTTCATATGAGGCCAACAAATTTTTTTATCAACCTTTACCTACTAGAAACTAGATTTCTAAGGAATTCAATAATGCGGAGGCTAGAACATCTATGGTGATCAAAAGAAGCAAGAAGTGGTTGGAGGAAACATTGAAGAATTTTCAAAGCAGCCTCCCAAAAGTAGTAATGATGAGGCAAGAGGAAAAGGAGCAAGAGGAGGATGAAGTAGGATTAGTATGGAAGAAGAGATGCCCTAAAATAAAGATTTGTTGTTTAACAACACAAGGGGAAGAGCCACTTCAAAATTTAGACAATCAAAATATTCTTCCTAAATCTTTTTCCCATGGTATCCAAGTAGAAACAACTTAGATCAATGAACCCATACCTTCCCCTCCTAAAGAAATTTTTAGAAGACCATCCCAATCTCTCATGGTTTCGCCTCTTGCCTCTCAACCTCCAAAATTCCCCTCCTTTCAAGTTGTCTAAAAGTCACCCCTAAAGAAACTTTGTCCCAATACCCAATGTGGGTACCTTCTACATCCGCTAATGGAGCTCCATCTCCTATATCAAAAACTCTTGTTCCTCCTAAATCTCCTCGTCATCAAAACACCCAACAACAACCTAAATAAAGTGCTCAATAAGAAAAGGCAATTCAACAAACAGTCCTAAGTAGCTTTATCAAACAATCCAAAAGAGGAAGAGGATCACCAAGCTGGCATTCAATGATCTCACTAAATTAGCTGCTATGTTTCCAAAGCCAATTCTTCTTAAAAGTATAAAGTAAGATCTTCAATCATAACTGACATCCATGGGAATAAACAAGCTCAAATCATTACAAATTTACACCATTGTCAAATGTTCCTAAAATAGATATATAGCCTTCAAATTACACGATGACCACAATCTCTCTAGAAAAACATTAAGGGTAGCAAATTGCCAAATCATCATTGAATTGGTTGATATAGAAGATGAATAAAGATAAGGCCACTGTAGACACCTAAAATTTTCCTAGCCTAATTAAATAAATATTTATTATTTATTTAAATTTTTTTTCCCAAATTAAATAAATATTTTAATTATTTAATTTATGTGCCCCCTCCATCTATTAATTAAATATGTTCTTTAATTTATTTTATTTATTTATTTAATTAATTCATTTATTTTTTCCTCTCATTTATCTTTACCACTCCCTTAATTTTATTATTTCCTCTACCTACCCTTCAATCTTAGCCAACCATCTTTTATCCCACCTCTTAATCCTATCACTTCATTTTTAGGATGTTCTCCATAGAAGAGACTTCTTCCCCTCTCTTTTCCATATAGCAACCTTGGAGCATACTTATAGTTTGCCGAATTGACTTTAGCCTACATCAAGCTACATCATCACAACCACTATCCGTTCACCATTGAGCTCTTGTGCAAGCATACAAATCTAAGAGAAAAATATCAAAAGCAAGACCAATGGAGATAGGAGAACAACGAAAATCAAACCCATTGAATGTGTGAATGGTATCGTTTGATTTATTCATGATTTTGCATGTTTTATGGTTCTTCATTAATGTTCTGTTGGATTTCATTGTAGATCTAGGATTTTTGTGGTTAAATCTTGTTAGGATTTACAATATAGAGAGTTCAAATTCGACATATACAGCCACCAATGAGGAATTAAAGGATAAAGTTGCTCATCACATAGCATATATTGAGTACTTGGTTGGTCCTATTGGTTCATCCTTTTGAGTGTATTTCCTCAATATGTTTCAAACACAGAAAGAAAGACCCATAGAAAGCAAATTAGGGAATGTAATGAGACCTATCCATGCTTGGAATATAGAATTGATAGCTATGGGATTCAAAATAATGCAGGATATTGTCAATAATGCTAAGGCATTATCAAAAGAGTTAGAATCTAATGAAGCATTGATGCAGGGGTAAGTGATGAGTTGCAGGCTATTGAAAGCATTTTTCCTCTTATCACACAAATGGCAGAAATGGACTTCCAATATATCGTCAGTGAGAGGATTTAACTGACTACAAGCTGAATGTGCATCACAAATGGAAACTAGCATATGGTTTCCACATCAAAAATAAGTCTAAGAAGGCTCGATCTTTGATCTAGGGTGTGATGGATTCCATGACAGATTTTATAGAGAAGTTGGAGTGCATCTTCTATGATGACGAGGGAAATGTTCAGACAGCGATAATGTTGGGAGATCAGTTCCACGACTTGGTAAAAAAGGAATCTCCTAGGGATCTTAACTTTGTTGTGACATCAATTTGATAAGAATACATTTCCCTTGTGAAGATTTCAAACAAAACATAGAAGAATTCAATACAGTGTAAAGAAATCTCTAGGAGCTGTTGTAATGTCCCCACTTTCAAAATATAATTTAATAATAAATAATAATAATAAAATTAAAATACAAAAGAATCAAAATAAAATTAAGATTAAAATATAAAAGAGCATAATTAAATATAACTAAATTTCAATTAAGTTAATGAATGGTCAAAAGACATGAAATGAAACGTTGTGACTCCTTCAAACATGACATATAAAAGGGAGACGAGAAGCTCATTTGAGAGGGGGAGGAGGGAGAAAGGAAGAAGGAAGGGAGCATTTAAATCAAGGAAAGATTAATGGAAGAAGAAAAGGAATGGGAAGTACAAAAGGAAGTGGCTGCACTCTTTCAAAATGGTGCTAATTGTAAAAGGTTGCATCTCTTGCCAAAAGGCATACATGATGAAGAGGTGTGACCTCTCTCTCATATTGGGAGATATAAAGAGAAGAAGGTTCATTTGAGGAAGGGGTCCAAAGGAGATCAATTTGGAGAATAATATAAGGCAGCAATGAAAAGTGGCGACGCAATTCTTATGAAAGGTGATGCTTCAATCCCTATGAAAGGTAGCTACTCTTTCACCAATAAAAGAAAGATCATTCAACTTAGAGCATAGGGAAGAACAAGAGAGCAGGTCAAAATATGCAAGATCTATCTTGTTCCACAATTGGTAAAAGATATTGCTACATGAAACTCTATGCACTAATACGATACCCACATCTATGTATTTAGCACCATGCATATTGAACAATAGTAATAATATGATTTCCAATTTTGCAACAATTAAGCATGCTAGGGTAGGCATGCTAGGGTAGGAAAGGGAGAGCAAGGAGGGGGAACAGCATACAAGCCTCACTAGGTACACCACCTCGTGAGAATGGTTAAGGACCACATGAGACCAAGGGGAGCAAAGATTCTGCTCTTGGGCCTAGGGTCGAGTTAAGGGCACCCTATGGTTAGAGTTGGGAGACATGATAAGGTGCCCCATTTATTCCCTACCCTAGGCCTAAGAGTGGAAACTCTGTCCCCCTTGGCCTCGTTATGGTTGAGCCCCCACTTAATCATTTAGATCTGTGTTATCAGCATATTTTACTTAATTATAGAAATGGTTGTATTGCATGGATTATATCTATATTATTATCTAACTTGGTTGTGTTGTCCTCATTTTGTTTTCAAAAATGAAGGACCATTACATGAATTTTTTATCAAAAATAAAAATTTTACTCTATGGCACGCTTCCCGAGGCAAAATTTCACCTAATCCTTGGACTGGCTTAATCCTCACTCCATCCTCGCACCACGTTTCGAATTTCATCGCATTCTAGGTTCGTTTGCTATGTCTTTCCTTTAATTTCGGGTTTTTTCTCCCTGGCTGCAGGTGGGAAATTTTCCTTGAATTGCAAGTTTTAATGTCTTCCTTTGTTTTAGTCTTTGTAGGGAAATTTTTGGCTAATTACAAGTGCACTTTATTGAAAAAAGAACTTGTAACTTAGTTTTTATTTCCCCCTTGATGCTTTTTGGCTTTTTTAGTTTTGATAGGGATTTTTTGGATAAGTTACAAGTTAATTTTAAATTGCATATTTAAAATTCACTTGTAATTCTTTTCTAGAACCCCTATTTTAATGTCTTTTGCTTGCAATAGGGATTTTATTCCCCTATTACATGTGTTAAGTTATTAAAACTTGTTGTAGGGATTTTATTTTCCCTTTACAAGTAATTTGTAACTTGCACATCTCTCTCCAAAACCCGATTTTGCTTAGAAATGGATAAAGTGACAATTTTAATCTTGCTATTATGCCCAAAAAACCCGATTTTTTTCATAAAGTGCAAATTGGGGAATTTTAAACTTGTAATTGCATTTCTAAAACCCGATTTTGCCTTGTTGAGGGAAAAGTAACATTTTAAAATTTGTTATATGGGAATTAAAACCCGATTTTCTCTTTTACATGAAAAATAAAACTTGCATTCCTTTTCCAAAAACCCGACCAGCTAAAGGAAGGCGTTTTTGTTGCAAATTGGAAGCATTTTTTGTGGAGATTTTTTGGGAGATGCAAGGCATTTGGGATTCTTCCCTATTTTTATGCATTTGCAAACATCTATCAGGCCATTTGGGGTTTATGTTTGCTGGTTTTTTATCTAAAATAGCAAACACATGTTTGCCAAAACCCACATTTTGATGGATCCAAACTCCACAAAGCTTCAATCTCCTAAGTCGTTTTTGCTTATTATGCTAAGGCGTTGAAGTTGGAGGAAGCTAAGACCGGTTCTTGTGCCATTAAGTTTGTTTTTGGTGCCACATTTTTCTGCCCAAGGCGTTTTGGTAAAACATGGCAAGGGTTTTGAAATGCGGTTTAATCTCTATTTAAGAGTTCTCCTTTCTTCTTTCAAAGATTGATCATCTTTTTGAAGAGGCATTTTCAGTTTGAAGCAAGATATGATTTCTTTTCTTTCTTTGTTTCTTTTTCTTGTTTTCTTGTCTTCTTGTTTTTCCTTTCTAGTTGTAAATTTGTGTATATGTTTATTTTGCCCCAAAAATCAGTTCTGTGAGAGAGATTTTCCCCTTTCCAAGGCAATTTGTGAGTTGCATTGTTCTTCCCCATTTTCCCTCTTTACTTGTATTCGGGGTTTTGAAATCCCGATTACAAGTTGGATGAAAATCATTGTTCTTCCCTTGGGGTTATAAGAATTTAACCATCTTTTGTTGAAATTCCAAGTTGCAAAGATGAAAAATACCCTTCCTTCCAAAATCGGGTTTTTAGAACCGGATTGCATGTCTAAAGTTCTTCTCATTTTCTTGGAAATGACATTCCCAAAATCTTCCCATTTTTATCCATCCATATCGCCTATATCCGTACATTCCGTTCACGTCATTTCCCGCAAGTCTAATTCCCATTTTTCACTGATTTCTCCATTTTCCGTTTTACAAGTATACTTGCATTTGGGTTTTAAAAATCCGATTGCATGTGCACTCTTCCCAACTTGTATACTTGTAAAATTTTCCCCAAGATCCGAAATTGGTCAAAGTCAAATTTTCACCATTCCCATTTATTTCCCATCTTTCCCTCACAAAATTGTGAAGTGGAAGGGTTGGAGTTCTTCCCATTTGAAGAAGGAAAAATGTTAGTTGCAGCTGATTATGATATAGCCTTAACACTTTTAAGTTTTCATCGCAGTATACCAGTTTGTCCTTCAACGTCAAATTTACCATCCTCTCCTATTCCAAAGAAGATGAAATATAAATGACAAGTACCAAAATGAAGTTTCACCTTCGCAAGTTTCCTCTCCTTTGGATCGCATAAAAGATACAGAAATAGAGCATGTGGACATGTCAAAATTTATCAAGAGAGTGGAGGATCCGCAGGATAGTAACATGCAGCGGCTGTTGGACAGCCACATTCATCATGCATCCTCTTTTCCAGTGGCTGCCCTAGAACCTGAATTTGTTCTCGCTTGCGCCCATCGCTTTGACAAAGAGACAAGAACCATTAAAAATGATGATGGTGAAGCAATAATCTGCCTTGATGCAGATACAATTGAGAAAGTCTTCAAAATACCACCAGCCTCTGTTTATATGGAAATTTCAAAGGATAGTGCAACCGAGTAATCTGTCAAGAGGGAAAAGGACTGCAAACGTCATATTAACAGGTGGATTCATGAACCATGAGCCGCCTTCTCAAGGTGGGCTAAGTTGTACCGTTGTGACTTTAAGTGGGAAATTGGAGATATCATAACTCTCCTCGGCAGGATGATGGGTCTTGAACACTCCAATGTTTTTGAACCCTGAATGTATCAGTTTACCATGTTCATAAGGCAATCCCATCATATATCATGGGGAGAGATTATCAGTGATTCTTTATGCGAGCAACTTGCAGCACTCCCTACCACCATGACTTTCTACATGAATTCATACTTAGTGTATTTGGCAGCGTCACTCAAACATTTCCCTGGACTTTCTACCAAGGGTGACCGCTCGCTTATACCTGTATGGGAATATTATGATCAGCTGCCTTTGAGACCCAGTAGATTGCATTTCAGAAGAGTTCAAGATGCATTCTTTGGTTACTTCATGTGCCAATTTGACAAGACTTTAAAGAACAGAAGGGTGTCAGATGAGGCATGGGAAAGAGTGAATGAATATGGGTGCTTGTTTCTTCAATTCCCGACCTTTACCTATATGAGAGTCGGATGCTATAGTGGGCAGCCATACATGCTTCCTAGATACCTGACCGATAAGATCATTCTTATGGAGTTGGGAAGACAGATCATGGTTGTCCACGCTCATCAGTCTGTCAGACATAAGGTCGGAATGGGGATTTCTACAACAAACCCATTGAAAATTGGAGACTGAGATGCATGAGATTAAAGTCAAAAGGTTTAAATCCAGGGCAGATTTTGATTACCGGGGTATGAAGGAAAAAATCAAAAAGTCCTTCGTGCACGTGCATCATATTGAGGATATCTGGGTAGATCTTCGTACAGAAATGGAGGTTCTCAAGATGGACTACTGCAGGCTTACTGTTGAGCAGGTTATTGATCTGAACCTGGTGGACATTCCGCAAGGAATGATCAATGATGGTCATGTGCTTGATCCAAAATATATTTCACGAAGGGTTGAGTAAGCTCCACTTCCTTTAATCCAATGGTCACACAAAGAGTGCACTTCCATTCTTGAAAGGTTTCAGCCTATTCTTGCCAACACCAACACTTGGCTTAAAGGTAATGTTGTTAGACTCATCAAAATCAAGGTTGGAAAAGAAGATGACTCTACGGGACCTCTTGGACAAAGTCTGAAATTCAGATTGACAATAAAGAAGGTGCATCATCTTCAGGCACCAGTATCAAATTGCGGGTTAGTCGGGCAGTAGTGCTTCCTCCTGAGGAGGCGACAGTTTGTGGAAAAGAAAAGTCCCGGTTTCATGTTCATGTGATCGATCCTGATAATCCAGAAGAAGGACAGCAATCTGATGATGCTCCTAAGTCTCTAGCTTTGGACTCACCTCATGAGATTCCTTCCTCAATTTCCATTGAGACGCCTCTTTCTCCTCCTGACACAATAGTGGAAGAGTCTCTTCAGAATGTCGTTCCTATTTCAGCAGTTGAGCCGCATCCTGATCATCTACAAGAGAGTTCGCTGGAAATTCCTTAGGATACGCCTGCATGTATCCATTTGTCAGAGATGGATACCTCTACTTCTGGCTTTGAAGAATTTATGAGGCAATCTTCATGCCCATTGGTTACTGAGCAAACCATGGTCGCCATCCAAACAGATACTCCTCCCAGGGTGAACACGGTTGTTCAAACAGAAACTGCTTCTCCTTCGCTTTCAGCAGCTACTCAAGGAGAACTAGTTGTTTTACCTCCATGGCTTAGTTTTTTTACCCCAAAGAGGAAGAAGCGGGAAATCTCTCCTGATGTCTTTAACTATCAACAACTCAAACAGTCTAGGCCCAAGGTTGCTAAAAAGGCCAAGACAATCTCAAGAGTAACTGTTGATAGCAATAAGATGAAAGTGGCAGAAATTGTTGAGCCCCTTGCGGGTAAGCCACGTGAGGAAATGCAAGTTGCTGATTACAGGGTTACAAGGATAGAATTGGGCAAACAAATGCATGAAGTGGTCAAACACAATGCCCAGCAATCTGTAGCCTCACTAGTGCAGCAGTATGACGAACTTCTAGCAAAGAAAGACAAGCTAGAAGAGGAGAACCGACAACTTGTTGCAGTTGTTCATAAAATTACAAAACCTGTTGGTGAAGGGAGTAATCCTACAAGTTCTTCCGGTTGCCAAGAACTGATTCATGGAGTTGAGAGAGCTGCCCAGAAAGTACAAGCATTGGATTCTTGGGTGGATCAATTTCATGATCTATGTGCACAAGTGCTGAAAGACATTTTCCAAATGATGTCTAAGTTGGAGGCCATTGAAGAGAAATTGAATCATACCTCTAACACTTTCAAACAGAATCTAGAAAGGGTTGAAGATAGTTTGACTATCTGGCGCACCATGCCCCAACAACAATTGAGTGTTCTTCAGGAGCATGCCATTATTTCTTCCAGGGTCATGTACTTGGAATTTGAAGAACTTCTGGAGAATAAAGCCCTTGTTCTCAAATCCCTCATTGAGGAGATT
This sequence comes from Cryptomeria japonica, assembly GCF_030272615.1. NCBI lineage: Eukaryota > Viridiplantae > Streptophyta > Pinopsida > Cupressales > Cupressaceae > Cryptomeria > Cryptomeria japonica. The sequence goes on from NC_081410.1 coordinate 13,029,449, forward strand.
GATGATGCAATGAGATTGCGGGGTGAAGTATTTCAAGGAATTGTTTCCCATTGTGAGAAGGCTTCTCGCAACATAATGAGTCAAAATCAGAGTTACCCGGGGACGCGTCCCCAACCTGAAAACCCCCGTCCCCGTCCCGGGGACGTTTCGGGGACTTGGGGACGGCCAGGGGACGTTTCCCCCCGTCCCCAAATTGCCCTATATTTTTAGGGGACGTCCCCGAAACGAGGGGACGTCCCCGAAACGGGGGGACGCCTGCCCTAGCCTTGGGGGACGTCCGTACGTCCCGAGGACGGCTGGGACGTCCCCAATCCGTCCCGGGGACGGCTAGACGTCCCCCTTATCTAAGGCCATTAATAAATATTAAAAAACTAAAAAAAGTTGTATTTTCAAATTTTTTAAAAAATTTTCTAATATAGGCCCCTTATTAATTCAAATTGTTAGTAAAAATAAAAAATTTAAAAGATAACATTAATTTAATTCATAATTTTGACAATGAAACTATATGGCAGCAGTGTAGCCTTTGGGCATTTTGACACAGAGATTAGAAAATCGCCCAAAAATCGCCAAACTCGACGAGTTAATAGAAAAATAACACCCAACACCTTTATGAAAGAATAAGTTTTTTTGGCCTCGCGGGGCGCTGCCCCTCGACCCCGCCCTGTATCGCGACAGGGAGCGCGCAAGGGGCGCTGCCCCTTGACCCCGCAAGGGGCGATGCCCCTTGACCCCACCTTGGGGGCGCTGCCCCCAAACCCCCGTTGAAAAATATGGGGGGAAACCGCGTCGATAGAAGTAGGGAAAATTTAACCTCTTTGTTTTGACATTTTGTATGTTATTTCTTTAATATCTATTATGATATGCATATTGACAATGTGAATGAATTGAAATTCTGATTTATGAATGCATAATTGCATATTGTCTATTGAGTATTAACAATGTTGTATGTTCAGAATTTACAATCTAAAATGTCTTCAACTTTTCATAGTATCATACACATGCCATTTCCATGTTTTATTGTTTTCATATGAATATAATGTATGTATGCATGCTTTATCCATGTTTTCATATGAACATTTAGAATTTTGAAATTTTCCTATATATTTTAAATATTTCCTATATTTTAATAGCCGTCCCCTTTGCCGTCCCCCGCCGTCCCCAAATTTGGCAAAAAAATTTGCCGTCCCGGAAACGCGTCCCGCCGTCCCCTTCCCGGAAACTCGGGGTAACTTTGGTCAAAATGAATAGCTGATACCAGAAGAAGAAGTTCTTGTAGATCTACAGATGAGGATTCATAATGAATGGAGGAGTGAACAATTCTCAACTGCTTCAATCCAGGCTCTGATGAAACATCAAACCTTTTTGCACGAAATCCAGTCTATCTTGGAGAAGAACAACTCTATGCTTCTTCGATGCCATGATACCATTGTGAAGACCATGGTTGTTGCCAAAAACACCCACGAACCGAATCCTGCTGAGCTACGAATGATCATCCAAAAGTTCGAAGGATTCATGTCTTCACATGCTGCAGCTTAAGTGTTTTTCAACACTTATGTTGTATTTTTCCAGATTTGTAATCTCTAAGTTGTAATTTCGTTTTGACAAGTTGCACGTAAAAACCTTTATAAATTGTCAGTCAATTCTTTACTTGCACTTTTGTAATTACATGTAAGGCAACTACAAGTTGAGTTCAATTAGAACTGTAGTTGGAATAAGTCATAGTTAGTTATTGAATAAGTCTTGGTGGTTGAGAGAATTTCTCAAGTTAATCGGGATCCTCCCACCTTTTTCTCAAAGCTCCTCTTCTATAAATACTTGAGGGGTCTATTGTAATCTTTATCTTTTTAAAAAGCAGAAGTCTTTGAGTTTTTATGTGTAAATTGAAGAATTGAAAGGAATAAAAGAAAATTGCTCAAACTTTGAGTCTTTGTGCTACATTCTTGAGTTTGTGTTCCATATTACCTTTCTTGCAAGTGTTTCTTTGAGAACTTAATCGAATCTGATTTGCAGTCTTTGAGCTGCAAGTATTGGAGATTAATTTAGTTAAAGTAGAAGTTCTATTGGGAAAAAGTTGTAAGGCTTTGTGCTTACACTTGTTCTTAACAGAGTTTAGAAGTAAGTAGATTTTATGAGAAATAGCTGTGAGTCTTTGAGCTCACACTTGTTCTTGTTGTCTTGCGTAGAAAGAATAAGATATTTCAGTCTTTGTGCTGTTATAATTTGTTCTTAATAAAATTAGTATGGAAAATGGTAGATAGAACCTTCACATAATCAAGACTTTGAGCTTGATATTGTTGTCTCGTCCCGAAAGAAGTGACGGAAGTCTTTGAGCTTTCAGGAAACTTCATTTCCTTTCTCTCATTTCATTTTGAAAGTTGTTACTGCTGTTTTATATCAAATCACTATCACTTTTTTGTGAAGAGAAAAGGATATTGTCTTTCTTGAAAGAAGAAGAAAGACTGCTGTCCCATCCCATTTTATTTTTAAGCTTTAGATAGATAGGGGGAGCCTTCCCTTAATTATGAGAGTTTTACTCACACTGTGGTTAAAACCACAATTTTGTATATTTCCCCAAGTGTACAAAATTTTCAACCAACAGGTTGCAGGTTTCCAAAACAGACTTATCTTATTCTTAGGTGAGGATTATATCTCTAACTATATTGTGTTCCTTGTTTTATTTGGATTTGTGAATTTAGGGCAAATTACAAGGTAATCCAAAAAAGGACATTACAAGTGGTATCAGAGCATGATCCTGCCAGCCTACAAGGAAAAAAATAAATCAATGGATGCATTCTAGTCAATGAGAAGGAATCTTACAATATGTGTATTTGTGTGTATGCTCCGTGTTTACATATATCCATGTGTACGCTATGTGTTTTTATGTGTATGCTCAGTGTTTGGTTCATACCTGATGTGTTTCCAGAATTTTTATTCCATGTGTGTCCATACCTGATGTGTTTCCAGCATTTTTATTCCATGTGTGTCCCCCAAGCCATTTCATATTGGATGCATTCTAGTCAATGAGAAGGAATCTTACAATATGTGTATTTGTGTGTATGCTCCGTTTTTACATATATCCATGTGTACGCTATGTGTTTTTATGTGTATGCTCAGTGTTTGGTTCATACCTGATGTGTTTCCAGCATTTTTATTCCATGTGTGTCCCCCAAGCCATTTCATATTGGATGCATTCTAGTCAATGAGAAGGAATCTTACAATATGTGTATTTGTGTGTATGCTCCGTTTTTACATATATCCATGTGTACGCTATGTGTTTTTATGTGTATGCTCAGTGTTTGGTTCATACCTGATGTGTTTCCAGCATTTTTATTCCATGTGTGTCCATACCTGATGTGTTTCCAGCATTTTTATTCCATGTGTGTCGCCCAAGCCATTTCATATTGGGAATCTTTTTGAACACTCCATGATCATTGCTTAAGGACAAGTAATCTTGGGTGGGGTGAACTATAATGTCCCCACTTTGAAATATAATTATAATAACAAATAATAATAATAAAATTTAAATACAAAAGAATAAAAATTAAACTTTAATTAAAATATTAAAGAATATAATAAAATATAATAATTAAGTTAATGAATGGTCAAAAGACATGAAATGAAAAGTTGAGACTCCTCAAAAATGACACATAAAAGGGAGAAGAGAAGCTCATTTGAGAGGGGGAGGAGGGAGAAAGGAAGAAGGGAGCATTTAAATCAAGAAAAGATTAATGGAAGAAGAAAAGGAATGTGAATAGATAAGGAAGTGGCTGCACTCTTTCAAAACGGTGCTCATTGTGAATGGTTGTGTTTCTTGCCAAAAGGCATACATGATGAAGAGGAGTGACCTCTCCCTCACGTTGGGAGATATAAAGGGAAGAAGATTCATTTGAGGAAGGGATCCAAAGTTGATCAGTTTGGAGAATAATATATTATTCTCAAAGGCAGAAATGAAAAGTGGTGACTCAATTCTTATGAAAGGTGGGGCCTCAATCCCTATAAAAAGTGGTGACTCTTTCACCAATAAAGTATAAAGGAAAGACCATTCAACTTAGAGCATAGGGAAGAACAAGAGAGGAGATCAAAATATGCAGGATCTATCTTGTTCCACAATTGGTAAAAGCTATCACTAACTCCAATTCGGTACAGGAAACTCTATGCACTGATACAATACCCACATCTATGTATTTAGCACCATAAATATTGAACAATAGTAATAATATGATTTCCAATTTTGCAACAACTAATCATGCTAGGGTAGGAAAGGGAGTGCAAGGAGGGGGAATGGCATACAAGCCTCACTAGGTACACCACCTCATGAGAATGGTTAAGTACCACATGAGGCCAAGTAGGAAAGAGATTCCGCTCTTGGGCCTAGGGTCGAGTTAAGGGCACCCTATTGTAGTCTCCCCTACGAACCCTATATTGGTCAATTGTTGAGGTGAACTAGAAGGGATCCTCAATCATAAGAGGAGAGAAGGATGGCACGATAGAGGAGAACAGCGTATAAGCTCCAGTAGGTACACCACCTCATGCGCATGGTTAAGGACCAAATGAGGCCAAGGGATATTTGGGACAACTTATCATGTCTCCCAGCTCTAACCTCATTATGGTTGAGTCCCCACTTAATCATTTAGATCTATGTGTTATAAGCATATTCTACTTGACCCTAAAAATGGATGTATTACATGGATTATATCTATATTATTATCTAGATTGGTTGCAGGTTTCCAAATAAGACTTATCTTATCTTAGGTGAGGATTATATCTCTAACTATATTGTGTTACTTGTTTTATGTGGATTTGTGAATTTTGAGCAGATTACAAGGTAATCCAGAAAAGGGACATTACATCTGTTAATGAAGATTGATGTTAAGCTTACTCACTCCAATGGACCAGATCCGCATCTTGTCAAAGTGGCATTCAACAATTTTGCTTCTTATCTGCAGGAGCTAGCTCAAGAAGTTGCTAGAGACAATTGAGAAGGTGTATGATAATTGATGACACTGACCAACATGTCAAATTTTCACTTGAATGTAATTGTCTAATGAGACAAAGGTACAGTGTCTTTTCACATTCCATGAGTTTTCTCTTTTTGTAAGTTTTGTAGGGAATGACTCTTCACATTCCTATCCCTCAAACCATATAAATATGGATGCGAAACTCATTTGAAAGGCTTGGTAACTCTCTTTTGAGAATATAGTTGAGATTTTGAAGCTTCCTCTTTTAAAGTGTTCATTTTTGTTTGTGTAAGTTTTTAAACTATAGTAATGTGTATAGTTTAACAAATATTGATGAATTTGCTATGTATTCAAAATCATTGATATTTTGCTGATGGTGGAGCATTTTGCAGGGTAACCCTAAGCACATTGGCATTGTGTGGTCATCAGTATCTACCTTTCACATTTGAAGTCCCAAGATTGCACCTTCTCATGTGGTGATTACAGAAATGGGTCATGCAGTTCATGGTTTTCACTAAGTTTATCTATTTACCAAATGATGCGTGAAGAATAGGAGTAAAGGCTTAGAAATTCTTAACCCTTTTTTCATCCCATTTATCTTTTTCTTTTTTGAAATCTGTGGTTAGTATAGAAATAGTTTGGATCTATTTGCTTTGCTTGCTTTTTAGTATGCTTAAGAGTGACTGAATTGGAACAAACAAGTGAGAAGGCTCTCTAGCTTTTATTTTTCTTTTGGGAGAATACAAAAGACTTGAATTTTTTAAGGAAATTTGGATGACGGAATGATATATTATTGTTGTAAATTAACTAGATTTCCACGATCTTGAATAACTCAAGGTATCATTTCTGACTGTGTCTTCTCATATTCCTTCAGGTGTGTGCCTTTTGTTGTGCTTGTATATTTGTAAAAAGTTCATGGAATTTTTGCATCTTATTCCTTTGATATATCGTTAAGGATTTCCAAATAGTTATATTTGTTGAAAGATTGATTTTGGAAGTGACTAGATTTTGTCTTTTGAGTGGTGGATAACTTTCTTGGAAATGAAGTAGGTTGTTAAATATCACCTTGTAACACGTGAATCTCAACTTAAAGAGAATTGGAAGGTAGTTTAAACATATTTTAAACTCTCTAACCGAGTTTGAGTCCTCCAAAGTTCTGCTGGAACCCCTGGAATGAAATAGTCGCTAGTTTACCTGGGGAATTTTTTTTGTTCATTTGCTAAGAAGTAATTTGAAAGACTCTTGGGGTTAATAATGTCTTCAAGTGGGGGAACTGGCATTCTTCCAATGTGCTGGTGTGTCAAAACACCCATCGATGGGTACCTTTTATCGATATTTCTGCCCTCACTGATACCGAAGCAAACCTACCTTTGGACTTCTGCTTTCAATAATGTTGTTGCAGTTGGACATTTTAATTGTGCTTGGATTAAAAGCTGCATGTAAGCCAATTTGCTGAATGTCTGCAATACCATCAGAGATGAGCTCATACCTCTTTCTGAAGAATTTTCAATCATTAAAGGCCATGTTTCTTCTTCTAAATTGAAATCAGCTACCCTGGCTCCTCCAATGTTGTCCAAGCTCCCAAACTCTGAGCCTGTCACACAGGAATTTGAGAAGATAATTAAGGGCCATCAGGCTTGAACATTATGGTTTTGATCCAGCGAGATCGAATTAAAAGTTTACCCTCCAAGCTTCTGACCATGGAAGGGCCCACATGCAGGATTCCTGTATGGAGAAGCTGGCTCATAGCTTAGGTGACTTGAGAGATGATGATGCCACCTCTGTAGGACAGCTATCAGTATTCAAATACATTTATAACATTTATAGCCATGGCTCTCAGGATTGGAGACCTTGCAGAATTTAAGCCATTCCCTTGTCACCGAGCCTTTAATTGAAGACCAGGATTCTGACTAGGGAACATGTCTGGATGAACAATTGAGTAAGAAATCAGTAATGTAGATCACAATGGAGAGAGGAGAGGACTTCCCCAGCTATAACCACTGTTCCTTTTACTATTTAGTTTGCCACAACGCTCGTGTCTTACAATTTTGGGACACTGAGAAGTTAGGCCTGCATTGGCCTCCATCAATCACTCTCAAAATTTGGAACATAGTGATGCTGTGTTTAGTTAAATGGTTGATTATAGTAGTTCATTTCTTTACTTAATTTAAATTGACATTCTAAGTAGTAGTTGTTTTAATTTAATTTTGTTTTTCACTATAGATGCATCTACAGCCAACGGGACAAAGTATATCCTACTTTGGGCTACAATCTTTGGTACTCGGTTACCTATCAAAAGGCAGGCAGAATTTTACTTTTTTCTATGTTGTATTTTTTTGTAATTTACAATATATTGGCACTTCACCCATTTTAAATAAATTAAGAAAAATGTGAAATACAATTGCCCAGGGATGAAAACAGCTCCAAACAGTTGATGTTATATCAATCTATGTAGAACTGTCAGTAAAGTGAAGAAAGAATAAGGAAGCCTTCTATAGAATAGGATCATCAGTTAGGCTTACAGAAGAAGGAACTTCGAACTATCGGTAGGGCAGCTACTCAGATACATTAATGACTCTTATAGTGATGGGTCTCAGGATAAGGAGATCTCTTCGTGGAAGACCGGGATTATGAATAGGGACCATGGCTGGATGCACAAGCAGGTGGGAAGTCAGTGATAGACATCAGGGTGGAGAGGGGAGAGGACACCCCATGCTATACCCACTGTTCTTTTTGGTATTTAGTTTGCTGTGATCCTAGTTTCTTAATATTTTTAGACGACGAGAAGTTATGCCTCCATTGATTATTGTCAAAATTTGGAACACAGAGATACTCTGATTAGTTATATGATTGATTACAGCAGCTCATTTCTTTATAGAGTTTGAATTGACATTCTAGGTGGTAGCTATTTTAAGTTTTTGTTTTCTTTATAGATGCATGCTAAGTCACCAGGTTCGAATTCGAATTCGAAGTTCGACAACTTTGAAATTCGAATGAAGTTCGATGAGAGAAAAATTCGAAATGTATAAAATTCGAATTAAGTTCGCCATATGTATAAATATGCCAGATATATTCTATAAAACAACCAATCTTTCATATGGGGGATGGTTCCATATGAATTGCTAATAAGGTTTATTGTAAGTAACATCTTTATCTCATCTTATGAGAATAACAGAATCACCAAATACTGGAATACCTCACTGATTGGGTAATCAATTATCATCTTCAGCATTTTTTTTCTCATCCTAATTGAGGGTTCTAAGAGACATAAATATCCTGAAGAAAGAACGGGTTAATGGGTTTTAATCAAAGAAAAGAAGATGTGTTTAAAAAATATTAACAGAAGAAGAAGGCCAAAAATTTATTAAAAAAATGAATTTTTTTTTTTAAGTTAAGCGAATTTCAACGATTTTTTTTTTTTTTTTTTTTTGTTCGGCGAATTTCGAACTTCAAGGATGAAATTCGGCCGAACCTGGTGACTTTAGGATGCATGTACAAGATACATCTGCTTTGAGTTACTTTAGTTGTCCAGGTCATTAGTACTCAGATAGCTGTTGAAAGGCAGCCAGACCTTTACTTTTTTCTTTGTTGAAAGGCAGCCAGACCTTTACTTTTTTCTTTGTTGTATTTTCATGGTTTGCAATATATTGGCACTTGACCCTTTTTAAAAGAATTAATAAAAAACTGAAATACAATTGCATTAGGGATGAAAATAGCTCCTCACAGTTGATGTCAGATCAATCTATGTAGAACTATCATCAAAGTGAAGAAAGAATAAGGAAAGCTTAAATAGAATAGGATCATTAGTTAGGCTAACACAAGAAGGAACCTTGAACCCTTCCAGCAATATATCTAGAGTATCTTACCAATATGCCTATAGAGAACCTAACCTGGGGATAAACATAAGTAAATTTTGACAAGTTTCCTCCATGGGCAATGGCTGTTATATTGCAACAGGAAACTTCCCCTAATTTAAAAATATAATGTTCCCTGCAACCTTTTAACTAAGAGAAATCTAGAACCAACAATGGACTTTACCATAATCTGGGAAAGTAAGATTTTGAAATCAACCAATGTTGAGCTCAACTGTATTCAAATTTTATGTTATGTGTTTTGAAATATTTCTCCAAGCTTTCCAAGGTACAGCACTATAAGCCTCCCTACAAGGATGGATCCTAAAACTTAATCAGTAACAAAACAGCGTTACGTAATTAAATTCATGTTTCATACAAAAGGTAAAAAGATGAAACTAACATTCCTATGGATTCCAGAAACATTAAATGAGCACATTTGTCCTTTCAATTGTTAAAAATGGTGAAGATTTCAATTAATAGTAGAATGAAATTTCCAAGGTTCATAGAGATTTCAATTAATAGTAATTTCCAAGGTTCATAGAGATTTCAACCAACAAGATGAAACAAAAATATAAAGGTTCAGTAGATGTACTTCTTGCTGCAAGTTCCTGTCCACCCATTCCCGAAGTCTATCTAATCTTTCTTTGATCCATGATTTTGACAACTCTGCAATGACAGAATCAGCCTCATAGGGTGGCATTTCCCGAATTATCCCCTTCCCACCATCTTCAGAGTCCACTGAATCTTCAACAGCAATCTGCACAAGGTCCTTTTCTAATTTATTTGCAGCTAGCAACACCTGAACGCTTTCAGGTGTCAATGCTGTAACACTTGACAAGAATTGCTTCAACTCTCTTCCATAGCAGGAATGAAGAGTTGCAACAGCCACACCAGCAGAAAAAGGGTGCCATCTCTTCATGACTGGACTAAAATATTCCTTTTCCTTTACAGCTAAATCACCAGTGTCACTGGCCAGTATCACAAGAGCTGGTGGAGGATTCTGTTGCTTTTTGTATGATCTTCTCCTTGAATCAACTTGCTCCATCATCTATCCTCCAAAAAGAAAATAATTATTCAGTTTATCATGTGAACAACGATCACTATGAAGAAAACACAGGTTAGATAAAAAAGCTTATTGAAATCCCCAAAGAGTGAAAAGATTACTAACTTGGGCAAAGGCTGTTCGAAGAGATGAACGAATATACATGTCAATCCTGTTGCGAGCTACATCAACCTCTTCCTTTCTCCTCCGACGATACTCGTGTGAAATGTCATCAACCAAGATCTTTGCAGCTGCTATTGCTACAGAAATGACATTCTCCATCAAACTAATGCTACTAGCCTGAAAAGTATCGTGATAGGCAAGAAGTCTCTTTTCAGCCCAACCCTGAATTGTACTCAGAGTAGAGCTCAAGACCTTGACATACAATGGATCCTTCTCTGTCTTAGCATCCCGTGCAACTTCAACTAATTGGGTCTCAGCAGCCCCAAGCAAATCAGTTTCAACCTGCCCTGTAACAACAAACTGTCTGAATAGAACCCATGTGAAACAAATGTTATGAAGCATCTGATTGATGCCCAGCAGAGTCCAAGTCTTCTTCATCAGCTCCATCACCTCATCAACCTCGTCAATTACAGCTGTTTCTTCTGCACTGTCAAAGCAGGCTCCAAGAAGCATTTGATAGAGCCATAGATTTAGAGGAAATCCATCAGCCCAATGGCATGTCTCGGATGTGGATCCATCATGTGACCGCCAAGCAAGGCTCATAACTGCACTTCGTAATGATTGCATCACCTCAGAATTCTTTCCTGTTTCTATAGGCTTCTCATCAGCTCCTCGTAAAATTTGTCGGAGTTGTTGAGCAGCACTATGAGACCTTTCAAGTGGAATGGTAGGATGTAAGAGGAGACCTGCTTCAAGGATTCTCAAGTTCCTTCTCTGCCATGCTTGATATTCTTGAGCATCTGAAAAATCAGACAACTTGAATTGTTGCAACAACTCCAATGGAAGCACTATAGCTTCAACACGCTTTCCAAGCTGACAGCATTAAAACAAGCATGAGTAAACACTTCTGGTAAAATAGAATGCCTAACATTCTGAAGAACTATAAGCAAAAAAACATTAAGTTGCTTTCAAAAAACACTACAAATTCTAAGGCATAATGTCTATGACATTATGTCGCAGATCAAGGTTAGCACTCAGGGACATTCTAAGTTTTCTCAAACTATGTTACACAGATATAAGCACTCCAACCTCTACAAACATGAGCACTGGAGTGAGCATGTGCTAGGATCAGGAAGTGTCAAGAAAACAGAGATTCCATAAGAAACAAGAGAAATTGGGAACTTAAAGCATAAAAATCAAAAATTAAAAATACAATGTCAAAGTCTTATCCATCTACCCCCCGTCTGCCTTCTAGAAATGCCTGGAGAAACGGCTTCAGAAACATTGTCTTTCCCGGGAAAACTTTTCTTGTTTACTTCAGGAGCTTCAAAGTTACATCCACCCAGGATGATTGTCTCTGAAGATTCCAGTACCCAGAATCCAGTTTACAGCATTTATAGCGTAAGAGCAAAATGCAAAACCAAAATTACGAATGATAAAGACTACGAGGCCTTACCTCAAGGTTAGAACCACAGGATAAATACCAAGGAAATGCTTTATGTTATTGATTAAATAACAGTATATCAGAACGCAGTATATGCCCGGATTTCCCAATGAACACTATTGTCTGACCTAGCAATTAGAAACTTACATCACCGATCAAAGCCAGATTCCAAAGTCCAGTGAAATGCAAAATATAACTTCATGTCAAACCCTCAAGGGAAGGTGACTCTGATCCTAAATTTCCAAACACTCATAAAACAAATACAAATACAAGTTCACAATAAATTTACATGATATCCTTAAGCGTTGTATGTCCCAAATCCCCGATCCTATCAAGCTATCTAAGGTGTAGTTATTAAAAACATTAAAGTAACCAATAAAAAATGTATGGTCGTTAGCAATGTACCTGTCCAGCTGAAATTCTCAACAAAGCTCGCCTTACACGGGCATCAGTCTGCTCAGTCACATTCATCTGCAGCCGCATGAGCTCTCCAATTGTCTGTGGCTTTTTGGATCTCGAAGGGCTGCTGTGGGTCTTCTTTGAAGATGATCTCAAACCAAGGGCCTTCTTCATCTTACTTGCAGCAGCCGAGGTCAATGATTTCTGCAGAGATGGTGATACAGACAGTGATCTCTCCGGCCTTTCTGCTGCCTTCTCTGATTGAGGTATGTATGTGAGCGTGGATCTCCCAGCAGAAGGTCTACATGCCGCAATGAAGATCTCATATGCTGTCTCCCTTAGATGATCTTCAGAAAGCTGGCACCCCAATTCCCCAAATGGGCTCTCCAGATCTGCGGAGTCCCCAAAACCCCTGTCTTGGACAGGAGCCATTGTACCTGAATACTCCTCTGATCAGACGATACCCGAAGAGCCCTCTATCTGTATCCAAAATGCAAATTTCACTATGCTTAAAGCGAAATCAAGCAATCAATCACGTATCGGGCCTATACCCAGATCTAACAATGTCCAATGCTGATGCTTTTATATGTATAGAAGTCCTGATTCTTATCCTTTAGAAGGACTGATTCCACTAGCTGAAAAAGTCCTGCTAACTGAAAAAAGAAAAACCACCTACCATACTAGCATTGACATTGTCCTCTGCACCTGCTCTGAATCAATTAGTATTGAGCTCAAAGCATCATAAATCCAATGCCCAATTGCAGATTGCATGAAATGAAGAATGTGGGTCCCTCTGACATGTCATAAATCAACAGACTGTCATGTCACAGACAGAGGTTAGTAGGAGAAGAGGAAGAAACATTCAATTCGTTCACACATAGAATCATATAAATATACAATATTCCTTATCATCCACCTGTGCACACGGTGAGCTTGTAAGTCAGCACACTCTTTCTTCCTCCTCTTCTGCATAAGCAATCGAGGGATGCTGTCTGGTCCGCCTTGCCAAAAGAAAAGTACAAAGTAATTTCACTACGCATATCATATAATACCCCTATCAAGTATATAATTATTAAGAAAAAAAGACTGTCAAGTTCAAATTAAGGTAGAAAGCTGTTCATAATCTTCTTCCCTCCTAATTAAAGCAAACATAAAACAATGGCTGGTGGGCTCCTCCAAGTGCCTGATGATGAGTTGAATCAGAATTTATCCACCCACATTAACTGTCGGGGTTAAACTTTTGCCAGCTACACAAAGAAGCAGCACATATCTAATTCACTGGTTGAATTTTGGTCTCTGACAATAATTAACCAATCATTCAACTAAACAGCCGTATACAAAAGCTCTATTTTCCTCTTTATAACTAGTAACTTATTATTTTAAATGCTTTGTTTATTTTTATTTAACGTATTTCAGTCCTAGGGTGCGTATCTAATGTATTAGCATTTCACCGCCAAAGTTAAATATGCTTCGAATCTAACCTTTTTTTTAATATGGAAACTTTTTATTAATTGTAATGGTATAAATCACCTTTTACATAAATATTTGTAAATATAAAATTAATTAGGATGGAATAAGATTGATATTAAAATTATATAAACTCCAAATGAATAGAAGAGATGTTAATATATCAACTCCACGTTTTAGGAATCATCTATGTCATTTGCAAGGTGTCCTAAGACTTAATGTCCTGTAAAACATGTAGGTTAGCCCAAATTCAATGATGAAGAGTTAATGAAATTTGTTATTGTTCTAACTGAAGGTTCCTTTGTGATGAGCACATGATTATAATAAGAGGGGGTGGTCAACCAATATAATACAATTAGATTTACTTTTTCAAACTTAATACTATAAGCATATCAATTACACAATGTCAACAACATAAGATGAGATAATTATGCAACACAAGTAGAACACGTGATTTACACGGAAACCCTTATGGGAGAAAACCATGACAAAATATTGCTTATATAAATTATCCTTGACAAACTTCGTAGGCATCAACCCACAAGAGACACCAATCCCCTCTATTCATAAGTTCCAACCTCCTAGAGGCACTAACCCCCACAGTTAAGCATCAATTTAGTGAGAGAACCCAATCTCTTCTTTAGGAAGCACCAACTTTTGAATTCATCAATGGATGATATTGTCTTCACGGAATTTGAAAGTAGAAATATTTTTCTTCACAAATCTATCTATTGATGATCCAACTGTTATCATCAAATTCTCTCCTTCACAAATCTACTTGATGATGATGCAATACTTTCCTCAACAAATCTAAACGTAATGCTTTCACTTAAATTTAAGCTATAGACTTCTCTTTTTAAATCTTTCATTTTTTCTTTGTAGAAATCTGCCATAGGCTCCTCTTTATAAATTTGCTATATACTATTCTTTTAAATTTACATATACTCATCTTCATAGATTTGTCATAGATCTTCCTTTTATAGTTTCACTTCAAATCATTATTTGTAGATTTACAAATGTAAGACTGATTAATCTCTTTCTCCACACTCTTCTACAATAAATCTTTCTCTAGATTTGCTCTAGATCTTTGTTGGTGTATATGATTTTTCTTTATCACACAATACCCTCTCTTCTTCCAAAATCTACTTCAATGATATTATATTTATTTATCACACACCTACTATGAATTCCTTTATGATTTTGCACTAAAAAATACTTTGTTAGCCCACATGGAAGCAATAAAGAATGGTAGGAGAGTTGCAGTCATGTTGGAGTCCTTGTTGACTCTGTCTCTTAAAGCGAACATGGAGGATCTTCGGCATTCTAGATCGCAAGGATTTTATGCCTCATTAACTCAGATTCAATGTAGTAAACCACATCCCTAATTCTATGCTATTAAGGAGTAAAAGAGTTCATTCTAGATTGGGACTTTGTAGTCTAGTTGTCATTTCTATTTTTCCTTAATTAATAAGTCACCTCGGTGTTAGGGAGATGTGACATCTATTTAGGATTAGTTGGAAGATAAATGATCCACTTCCTTTTAATTGCTTTGAAAGGAAGTGTTGTGTCAGTTGGGATCTTCTTCAATGAGCATTAAGTTATTTTTAGTTTAGTAGATAATGAATGTTGGAATTATGAACAATATAGACAATGGTTGTTGTTATTTTTTTTTTGTAGTTGTAATGTTGTTATTTTGGAATTGCATTATGAATGAGAATATACGATGATTGTTATCTTCTGAGTTAATCTTATTGTTACTTCTCCAAGATTACACTCCTCGAGCAAGGACCATTTGAGGTAATGTAATCCTTAATCTTCTTTTCTATTAATTAAGTTGTTTATGAATGTGGTAGTTAGTTTACTATTAGTTTTAAATTATTGTTAACGTATTCCATTTATGCTTTGCTATTTCATCATAATTAGAATCTTGGTTGCAACCAACTTGTTATGTACATTAGTTATTAACTTGTTACTTGTCATTAGCTATCAATTGCTACCCACAACCACTACTGAGTTACACTTAGAGTCTCTCGCAACAACTGTTGTATCAGACAGGTTTTCGTTTAGCACTATTTGTACTTTAATTAGTTAGTGTTTCTTTATACAATGATAGGAAGCTTGAGAGATCCTTTGTCGCACATGTAGAGTCGGTACCATCTTTGATGATACGTCCCTAGTCAACAATTAAGTGAAGCC
Source organism: Cryptomeria japonica (assembly GCF_030272615.1). NCBI lineage: Eukaryota > Viridiplantae > Streptophyta > Pinopsida > Cupressales > Cupressaceae > Cryptomeria > Cryptomeria japonica. The sequence goes on from NC_081410.1 coordinate 13,044,932, forward strand.
CCATTTAGGACATAAAGTTGCCCTATTGAATACCTCAATTGAGCTAAGTGCATGATATATTGCAGCAACTTTATGGACATAGCGGAGGCTAGTCGAATGGGATGAGGGAACCATAAAACTCCAATCCAAATCAAACTAGACTAACCAACTCAATCCCAAAATCTTACGACATATGCAGGAGTTTACAAGCTCAAACTACAAATACGTGACATCTTGTCACAAATTGACTATGCATTAATAAAATATCGAGGTCCCTAAATTCTAAACTACCATAGGGGAAGATTTGGGATGCCATGGAGATGATAAATAAAGGATTTTGACCCTTACAATACTTCACAAGTCTTCTCTTAGCAAACTTTACCATCTCCTCAGTCCTAGGTGCAATGATCAACCTCATACAAACAAGGGCACACAAAGTGATCAAGTGACACCACAACCTAAAAATAGATACATATTTGTATCACCTTTAAGGCTCCCTAGACTCTTCGAGACCTAATAGACAACTTCCAAGAACGAGGCACCTGCTTTGGGGCCCAAAAATCTCATTAATGAACAACAAAGGACATTAGTGACCTAACTGGACTAGGGTACCCACTTAGGACCTATCATGCTAGAGGGGCACTAGCATGTTCATTCCATTGTCCTATGGATGCAACCCTACACCCATGTTGTTGTCCTTCAAATGCACATCTATCTTAACTAGTGAATGAAATAAAGCTAGGTATCAATCACCTGAATGTCAGGAAACATGTTGGACTATACTAAATAGGTTGAAGTAGCCTTAGGCACATGAAAATAAAAAAATAGGCTCGGGGAGGAAGAAGACAAATTGACTCCCCCAAACATTAGACACCACCAACAAGTGAAAGGAGAGGATGGGGAAGTTTAAAACCACCTCACCAACACCCTAAAATTCATAACATTAGCTAAACCATGCAATGAAACAACAATATGACAATTAAGAACACATTTGTAACACTTAGCAAGATGCTCCAAAATTCTTGCAATTGACTCAAAAACGTCACAACAAAACATATTTCAGCACCAAAAGTTAGGATGACAACTTGAGGGATGTACAACACCCTCCAAGATGTCTCTAACACATAATATATATTTTAAACCCAAAAGAATATTCCTATAATTATTTACCTTAATCAAGCATAAACATCGTGATGAAATAACAAAGCAATTGTACTTGATGCCAATACCAATGCACATAACTAAACTAATCATATCCATTATATAATTGAATTACAAATCCTTGTGGAAGAAGGTCCAATGTACATGGTTACAGTTACATCATTGAGGAATCAAACGTCCTATCAATATACAATTTACATTTCATTAAAATAGCTAAAACATAAGTACAACCAAGAGAAGAATCCACTAGGCATGCTTAATCTTATATTTTTTGGACCCCAATGGTATTATACATGCCACCTAGCCACATGGAACCAAATTGTCTACTCCCTCCATGCTAGGAGATAGTTACAATGACCACAAACACTCACACATGCAAAACAAGAGGAGAGATAAAATACTCAAACCAACATGTAGAATACGTAGCATCAAAGCATAGAAATACGTGACATCCAAGCATGAGGTATAACATAACATCCAAGGGCCAATCACCATTGTAATCATATAAATATCCATAACTCAACACCAACGAGGGAGGCAAGATCATCTTCTAGGTAATACTTACTACAAGGCTAGGTACTAGAGAACAAGAGAGGGGAGTGTCATTGCATAGCTTGAAGGGATGGCTCACATAGAACCAAGTAATCATCTCATATCAATGACGAGACTCGATCATACAAGTCCAACGCTCCTCCTTGAGGAGTGGGCATGTCTTCCCAATACATCCTTAGTCTTTACGAGAACTCAAGGAATGCAAAGGGCATCCAACAATCTTAGGTTTTATTACCCATGTTTCACTAATTATCACTTGGTTAAGTAACTCCCCATATTGTGATTAATCATACAAACCACTTTGGGTTAGGGACATGCTAAGATCCACTCTCATCGTTGAATCTACCACCTACTATAGGTTCATCATGATCTCCATGAATACAAAACAAAACCAAATGATACCAACTTTTCATTTTTACAACTATTCACAAAATGAGCCAAATTCCTCGGTTTCAACAATCTCATGAAATAGGATCCAAATTGATCCAAATCAAAATTTCATACTATAAATCCATCATTTCACAGAACATCCCATCAACATTTCACAAAAATTCCACTTTTAGACAAATTCCAACTTTCATCAAAAACTAGGCGAATAGCAAAATCCACCATTAAAATAGCTTCAAGAACTCATAAAAAAACAAAATTCAAAAATCTAAAAGAACCTTCTTGTTTATTAGGTGTCAATGACCTCAAATCCATCACCAAATCAATAATTCGTTCAACCCATAAACATTTAGGCATGGTAAGGGTATAAATTGGAAATTTCATAAAATAAATTCATTACAATCTATATACTCAGTCAAATAAAATAATTTAAATAAAGGAATTGGTTATTTTAATAATACAAATTAATTGCAACTATTTTTAAACAAAGAGGAGAAATGGGAGAGAATTAGAATCCCTGCCTCAATTTTTGCATCAAAACTAAAACTTCAAAATCTCCAAAAACACCAAACGGATGGTTAAATAAACAGAGCAACACAATCCCCTCCTAGTTCCTATCCTTTTCAAACAATACCCATCTAAATTCTCTCAAAAATTGCACCCACAATAAAAAATTGAAAATCGAAGGGGAAGAGGGATTTTCAAGCATTCAAAACTCAAAAAATGGTTGTGTCAAATAAACACTTTTCCCTCTATAAGACCAAATCGACTTTTTACAAATAGAATAAAAAAAAAAATCAATCAATCAATAATTAAAACTTAAATTCTTAAATACCCAAATTTAAGTCCAATAATACAATGCAATCAAAATGTGTATAAGCAAGCCACACATAAATATTTAAAAACAACAAATGACCATAAAACCCATAAAACTCATATCAACATTAAATTTTACGAAAAATGCAAATTGACATAGATGTCCAAACATTCTCACGGGTTGATCACATAGGGGATTAGGGTTTTTGAAACATCACCAATATTGTATTTATGATATTACACTGGTAGTAACATGGTAAATCGTACTCGAATTGAGTATGACGGTTTAGGGTTAAACATATATGGCCAACGTGACATCTCCTCATTGTTAGAATAACTAATGGACAACTGAGAGGAGGTTGAATCAGTTGTCAACAAATTATATTAATCAAGCCACTTTATAACCTTTAACCAGAGCACATAAACATTGAATACCGGAATAGCAGAAACAAATACCGGTAAGCAATAAAACTTAAGAATGAAACAAAGAATTAACACAATGCAACCATACCACATAACACCATGATTTGTACGTGGAAAACCTGGTAAAGGGAAAAACCACGGTGGGAAGCCTACCCACAGTCAGATGATACTTCTGCAAAAAGTATGTGATACAATAAGGGGCCTGCACATGCAGGAAGGCGCACTACCTAGATCGTACTGCTCATTACAAAGGAGTCTCACTGACTACAGAGAGGTTATAACCACCTCAAGATAATTGGACAACAATCCAGAAGAATGAACTGCCAGTGATAGCACCTACCATGCCTAATTACAGTCCAGATTAAGCTCAATACCGGAAGCCTTTGACCTCTTACATAAACCCAATTCGATCACCTATGATCGACCAAATCTCCTTCGCATATGATATTTCATTCCATGACCATGACCATGATCTACAATGAGATCTTACATCAGTTTATACAAACCCTAAGCCCTAAACCAATTAGGTCGGCCACCTAAAAGATATTACAATAAGATCATTACATACATCCATATTACAAAGATATGCCATGTCGGCTTTAGACCAAAACAACATTAACCAATCCATAAATCATCTCAGTAACGTGTAGAGAACATGTTAACATGATACCAGTCCATAACCTAGATTGGTATCGGACCTAATTTGGGTCTACCACGCCAAAGAAATGTCTCCAATCAGTCGAGGCATGATCAAGGATCACCTTCTGCATCCTAAATTCCATCTAGAAGCCGCACCAACACTACTTATGCATCCTGTCAAAGATTCTCAGTAAAATCTCTATCGGTAAAACCTTAAACCCTTGCTGGTATAGACTTACTAGAGTGTATGATAGCATACGATCATCAAGTCAATACCAACTAACCAAAACATACTCCAGAAACATCAAACCAAACATATTCCATTGATCCAAATATCCAACCGATAGTCCCTTTTGTCGGTAACACTAGTTCTTCTACCGGTAACCAAAATCTGTCTATCGATAACCAACCATAACACTAGTGTTGACATCAATGATAAAACATCAATGCAACACATAATCAATTCCTTCATAATGCCAACACAAATAACCATTGTTGGAGTATGCTCAAACTTGTGTAGCCAGGTGAAGTTGATATCCTATACCTACAAACACTCAACACACATCAAGGGTACTTGTGCATATACATAATAGTTTAAGCACATGCAATTTCCTCTGTCAGGATCAAACATCATATATATTAATTTATTGCATTTAACTAATTTAAAACACATTAAATCATTTAATTTCCACATCAATATTAATATCATCGTATTAGTATTTAATCTCAACACACATATTAATGCTACAACCACAGTAAATCCATATTTAACAAACATCTTGAACATCATTAAATTTAAGAATACCAAATCAAGTAAACTTTGTCTTAGATACATTACATAAGCTATCATCAAGAGAGAACACATCAATCCCTTACAAGGGACCAAGAACAATATAATAATATTCACACAACTCAATGAAATAACATCAATGACCAACATGTCAAGGGATCTCCTTCTCGAACATGTGACTAGTCCTTACATATCACGATACATAAAGAGCATCACACACATACTAAAACTAAACATTGAAATAACACTCAAAGAAAACACATTTTCAACCCATGTATCTATAGATACAAAGCCAAAACATCATTGAGATATGCACATATAAAAACTATAAATGAGAGTGATAGGGAGATTGAGTGAGAAGTTGCTCAATAAGTCTAAATTGTTTTAATCAATCAAAAAGGACTCAAAGGACATGATTTTATTTGTGTTCAATTAGTGTTTGTAATATCAACCTTCAACACCCACACCTCTTCTCAACAACCACCCTATTATGTTGCTACACTCCCTTGCTCAAGCTTATTTCCTCAATATTACTCAAATCCTCCACCACAGGTCCACACCCAAAGATGATGTCTTAACTATCAATATTGATTGAATTAGGCCCATTGTGTGTATTTCAACTATCCTTGGAGAGTTTGGAAGTTTCTAACATCATTGAGGCAATCGGGTTCAACTTTTTGTTAAAATAAGGCTAAAAGGCTACTAGCCCGAGGAGGCCTAATTGGGGTGAATTTTGCTTGCATAGTGCAACGATGGCCATAAAAACAATGGAAACTAACTTGGAAGGTGTCAAAAAGGTCTAAGATCAAGGATTTTAATGGTTTTAGCTCCTGAGAAGATGGTATAATGACTATCCACATTTTTAAGCAAGAAAGTAGGGTTTTGAGAGGGTTTTGCTCATGAAACAAAAGAAGTCTCTTCTAAACCACAAGTTAAGATTCCAAATTATTATAGAACCTCTACCACATCATTTGGAACTTTCTCCAACTCTTCCCTGCATCACATTATATCAAACACTTGCCATACAAACAGGAAAAGGCAATAAAAAGACTGTTTCATGCCCTGTCACTGCTAATTCACTGTCTTAACTGCACTTTGAAGGGTTAGAATTTCATGGAAACTTCACCAATGGATGTATCAACCTCCAAACAACATTTTTAGCACTTTTCACAAGATTCCAAAACCTATACTTACTCACCAAGCAATTTTGGATTCAAAAAGACATTAAATTTCCAAAACAGGGTGCTCGCTGCCAGCTACAACTCAACAGATTTACAAGGTAAAGAAAACATTGTTTGGAGCTCCAAATGCCTCTAAAACTCCAAGGAGACTAGTGCAGACCTCTGTCTTAAGTTTTCTCACTCAAATTGACCTTTGAGCACAAACAAGTTTGGTCTTTGTTCACATTGCTAGCCAAATCCATCTCCAACTTGCCTAGCATATGCTCAAAAGCACTTCTTTTTCACAATACTGGCTAAAATATGAAATATTTACACTGTACATATGCAATGCAACTTGTCTAAGTCCACCCATGGGATCCCAAACCTGGATTTAGACAAGTTGATGCATTTTGGAGTCCAAAACCCTTAATAGTCAAGGAGCAAAATGAAAACAATTTTATAGAACCAACTTCCAAATGCACAACCTAAAAACTAATTACATCAAGAGAATTGAATATACAATAAATCCACTTTCCAAAAGGTACAGTATGGAAAGGAGAAGCCCCAGTACAGACTGCTATCCAAATAGAGCTCAAAACATGAGAAAAGACATAAAAATGCTTGCTCTTTCAATTGATTATGATAGAAAGTACAAAATCCAACCCTATACCAAGAAGAGAGAGGCATATAAATATAATTTGAAGGTATTTATCAAGTCATGTATGAACATAAGGAATTTTTGTCTTCTTTTTACAAAAAGTGTCCAAAATGACAACTTTTACAAGCAAGAATGACAATTTTTGTTGCTCGGAGTGGCAATTTGAGAAACCTAACTCAACCAACCTTCCAAAAACACCTAGGAATGATTAAAAACACTTTCTAAAAAAATTTCAATTCTTTCCAAAGCATGGCTAAGCCTATAAGGCGATTTTCCACTTTTTAGCCTTATTTGGTCTAGGAGCACAAAATTGACAACTCAAACCTCAGGAAAACAAATATTGATCTCTCAAGCACAAAATGAGATCAAAAATCTATGAAATGACTCAAAAAAACCTATGACAATGTTGCAACAAAAAAACAAGACACTTAAGCATGAAAAATACCAAAAATGGAGAGTATAAGCAAAACTGGGTGCTCCTGCACCATACTCCCCCAAAGACAAAGAAGTCATGTGACTCTGTGAGGTAGAAAAGAAGAAGGAATTTCAGACTTAGAGAAATCAGACTCAGGTACCCAAGTGGCTTCTGAAAGTGGTGTATCTTTCCACTTGATGAGATGCTCCATGTACACTTGATGGCGAGTCCTCTTGTAAACTCTTGAATCCAACACCTGGGCATCTTGAGGAATGGATGGAGGAGGCAAAGACAGGTCTAAAAGTGACTTGTGAACATCTGAAACTCTATCATCCTCCTTAGGAAGCTGACCTTTGAATGCCACCAAATCTGAAACATTGAAAATAGGAGACAAAGAAAGATCACTAGGCAAATCAATTTTATATGCATTAGAACCATACTTAGCCAATATCTTGCAAGGACCTATCCGCCTCATTTGGAGCTTGTTGGGAACTCCCTTTTACAATCTATACTTGTTCAAATGCACCATCACAAAGTCCCCAACTAAAAATTGAACATCCATGTTTGATGCATCCACTCTAGCTTTCACTTTCTGTGAGGTATCATGAAGAGTCTTTCTCACTTGCTCATGAACTTCCTTCGTTGATTGAGCCTGTCATATGTTGTACCACTCTTTTGTTGCAAGTTACCAAGACCCCTTAACTCCATGACACCCCTTGGGTACATACCATAAACAATTTCAAAGGGACTCTTACCAATTGACTTGTTAACACTATCATTATATGCAAATTTTGCCTGATGGATGAGCTGATCCCAACTTTGGCCATACTCTTTTGTCAAACACCTTAAGAGGTTGCCAAGAGTCCTATTGACCACCTCAGTTTGCCTAGTGATAAGTTGAACCAAAAGAAAGATTATTACCCAATCTTTTCCACGATGTCTTCCAAAAATGGCCAAGAAACTTAACATCTCAATTAGAAACAATACTAGAAGGTAAACCATGGATTCTAATCACTTCCTTGAAAAAAAATTAAGCTATATGACTAGCATCATGTGTAGTTTTGCAAGGAATAAAGTGTGCCATTTTACTAAATCTATCCACAATCACAAAAATGCTATCAAAACCAGCTTGAGTCTTAGGTAAGCCTACCACAAAATCCATGCTAACACATTCCCAAGGCTTTGTAGGGATTGGAAGAGGCTGATAAAGACCAGCATTAGAAGTAGTACCTTTGGCCTTCTGACAAACCATACATTACTCCACATACCTTCTGACATCTCGCTGCATTTTAGGCCAATAATAAAAACGTTGCACCAACTCCAATGTTTTGTTGAGACCAAAATGTCCACTCAAATACTCATTGTGCTTTTCTTGAATCAGATTCTCCCTCATTGAGCTTTTAGGAACACACAACTGCCCACCTTTAAACAACAAACCATTTTGCAAAGTATAGTCAGCATATTCACTATGAAAAGAATTATCAAATGCTTGGCAAACCTTATAGATGGCTGCAAAATCTTCATCATCGGGATACTTCCTTTGAAGCACTCTATACCAATACTCTGAACCTGTACTTCCTGCACTATTAGAAGCCTTCTACTCAAAGCATCTGCTACTTTATTGCATTTTCCTTTCTTGTGCTTAAAAGTAAAAGTGTATGATTGTAAGTACTCAACCCATTTGACATGCTTATGATTTAACTTATCTTGTGAATTCAAGAAACTCAAAGCCTAATTATCCGTATAAACAACAAACTCCTTTGGAAGCAAATAATGTATCCACTTTCTAAGTGCTTGAACTAAATCAAAGAGTTCCAAATCATAGGAAGAGTACTTATTTTTAGCATCATTCAACTTTTCACTAAAGAAAGCTACAGGTTTATTATCCTGACTCAACATTGCACCTACTGCAATATTACTACCATCACATTCAATAGTAAATAACTTGTCAAAACTAGGAAGTATAAGCATTGGTTGAGAGGCAACCTTGGTTTTCAAAAGTTCAAACCCCCTATTTGTTGGGTCTGTCCACTGAAACTTTACCTTAGCCCCACCTTTTATAGTATCAAGCATTGGTGCACGAATTTCACTAAACCCTCTGATGAACTTCTTGTAGAACTGTGCTAAGCCATGAAAAATTCAGACATCACTTATTGATTTGGGTGTAGGCCAATTTGTGATGGCTTCCACCTTGGTTTTATCCATTTTCAAATCTCCACCTGAGATCACAAAGCCAAGATAAACCAATTCATGTTTCATAAAATCACACTTTTCCGAATTGATTGTCAGTTGTTCATCATATAATTTGTTCAAAACAATTTCAAGATGCTTCAAATGCTCTTCTTTAGTTTTACTAAATATTAGAATGTCATCTAAGTACACCACTACAAATTTACCAATGAAATCATGCAACACTTCATTCATGAGTCTCGTGAATGTACTTGGGGCATTAGAAAGACCAAATGGCATAACTAGCCACTCATAAAGACCCTCATTTATTTTGAAGGTTGTTTTCCATTCATCACCTTCTTTTATCTTGTTCTAGTGGTAACCACTCTTGAGGTCAATTTTTGTGAAATACTTTGCACCTCCCAAACAATCCATCAAATCCTCAATCCTTGGAATAGGAAATCTATACTTGATAGTGATTCTATTAATGACTCTTGAATATGTGCATAATCTCCATGTACCTCCTTTCTCAGGTGCTAAAATTGCAGGTACTGCACAAGGACTTATACTTTTTCTTATCAAATTTTGATCTAGGAGTTCTTGCACTTGTCTTGCCACTTCTTTGTTCTACTCAGGTGTCATCTTATAGGCTACTTTGTTTGGTAAAGAGGCTCCTGGTATAAAGTCTATTTGATGGCTAAAGCCTCTAGGAGGTGGTAAGGTTGCAGGTGTTCCATCCCTTATAATTTCTTTAAGGTTATCAAGTATTTGCTGCACTTCTTGTGGTATTTCAACCTTCTTCTCCTTCTTTTCTTCGTTGGGGGTCACTATGAGTGCAAATCCCACTCCTTCACCCTCTTCAAGTGTGTTAATAAACTCTTTCTCATTCACTATTAAAACATTTTGATTCTTTAACCTGCTGCCCTCTTTCTCTCCATTTATAGACTAAATTTTGTATGTAATACCATCCTTCTGAAACGAGTAGGAGTTCTTTTCACCATTGTGTATGGCTTTCCTGTCAAATTTCCAAGGTCTACCAAGAATTAGATGGAAAGCATCCAATGGAAGAATATCGCATAAGAACTTATCTTGATACCCTCCTATAGTGAATTCTACCCATGTTTGTTCATTGACAAGAACATGTTGCTCCCTATTCAACCATGTGACTCTATAAGGATGCGTGTGAGGGATTCTTTCTAGCTTGAGTTTACTCACTGCTTCTTCTGAAACTGTTATCTGTGGATCCTGAATCAATGACCACCTTACATACCTTTCCCATAATCTTGCACTTAATTCTAAACAATGACCTTCTTTGAATAGGTTCCTCCTTGATTGGCTCCTTTATCAAGACTCTTCTCATCATCAAACTCTCCCCATCTTCTGATGTTAAGCTCACTTCATGAGCTTTGCTGCTTGCTGCATTTTCTTGCACATAATGCACTTTTCTTTCACCTCCTTGTGATGAAGTGGGTTTCTCTGGACATCTGTAGGCAGGGTGCCCCAACTTTTGACAGTTGTAGCATTTCATGGTGGAGAAGTAGGACCCTCTTCTGGGTCCACTAGATCTACCTCTACCTGGGTTGCTAGATCCCCTTCCTCTATAGCCACTCTTGCTATATGAATCCCCACTTTGCTCAATAAGTTTGGATTCTCCTTGGGACCTTTGATCTCCTCTTCCACCAAAACTTCCTCTATGGCCTCTACCATCTCTTCCCCTACCTCTTCCTCTGTTGCTTTGTTCTTGCTTTCTCTTTTTCTTCTCTTCCACTTTGAGTGATAGTTGATAACACTTGTGAACTGTTTGTGGACATAACAATCTCATCTCTTCTTGTATGTTCCATCTCAATCCATTCAAATACCTTGCTACTCTTATACTCTCATCCTCTACTACCTTCGATCTCATGCATAGTTTTTGAAATTCCTCAGTGTAGCTACTGACATCTAAGTCTTTTTGTCTCAAGTTTTGTCTTTTCCTATTTAGTTGGATTTCATAGTCTTTAGGAAGATAGGTTTCTCTAATTTTGGTTACCATTGCTTTCCAGGTGGCTATTGATTGCTTACCTTCTTTCACCCTCTCCTCTTGGATGAACTTCCACCAAGTTAAGGCTGCCCCTCTCAACCTTGATTTTGCTACTTTAACCTTTTGTGCTTCAGTTATTCCATCACATTCAAATTGGTTTTCCAGGCCTTCAATTCATTCTATAAGAGCATCAATATCCATCTTCCCACTGAAAAGAGCCACTCCCTCTAAGGTTTTACCACTCATAGCTCTCGAGACCTTCAATAATGGTTCTTTCTCAAGAACAGGGTCAGGTATGGGAACCTCATCTTCTATTTCCACCATTTTCCCCTTATCTCCTACCTTATCATTGACTTCTTCAGTCTTAACTTCTACTTCAACTAGTTTTATTGCTAGTTGCTCCAACCTCTCCCTGAGTGCTCTATTTTCTTCTTCTTGGTCTTTGACCTTCTTGGCTAAATCAGCATTAGTCGCCATGTTTGCTTCTAAGGATTCTATTAATCCTAAGTCAATTTGTTTTCTCTTTTCACCTGAATCTTTCTCAGGCTCTGATACCACTATGATAGGGAGATTGAGTGAGAAGTTGCTCAATAAGTCTAAATTGTTTTAATCAATCAAAAAGGACTCAAAGGACATGCTTTTCTTTGTGTTCAATTAGTGTTTGTAATATCAACCTTCAACACCCACACCTCTTCTCAAACAACCACCCTATTATGTTGCTACACTCCCTTGCTCAAGCTTATTTCCTCAATATGACTCAAATCCTCCACCATAGGTCCACACCCCAAGATGATGTCTTAACTGTCAATATTGATTGAATTAGGCCCATTGTGTGTATTTCAATTCTCCTTCAAGAGTTTGGAAGGTTATAACATCATTGAGGCAATCGGGTTCAACTTTTTGTTAAAACAGGGCTAAAAGGCTACTAACCCGAGGATGCCTAATTGGAGTGAATTTTGCTTGCATAGTGCAATGATGGCCATAAAAACCATGGAACCTAACTTTGAAGGTGTCAACAAGGTATAAGCTCAATGATTTTTATGGTTTTAGCTCCTAAGAAGATGGTATAATGACTGTCCACATTTTTAGGCAAGAAAGTAGGGTTTGAGAGGGTTTTGCTCATGAAACAAAAGAAGTCTCTTCTAAACCACAAATCAAGTTTCCAAACTATTATAGAACCTCTACCACATCATTTGGAACTTTCTCCAACTCTTCTCTGCATCACATTACATCAAACACTTGCCATACAAACTGGAAAAGGCAATAAAAAGACTGTTTCATGACCTGTCACTGCTAATTCAATGTCTTAACTGCACTTTGAAGGGTTAGAATTTCATGGAAACTTCACCAATTCATGTATCAACCTCCAAACAATATTTTTAGTACTTTTCACAAGATGCCAAAACCTGGACTTACTCACAAAGCAATTTTGGATTCAAAAAGACATTAAATTTCCAAAACAAGGTGCTCGCTGCCAACTACAACTCAACACATTTACAAGGTAAAGAAAACATTGTTTGGAGCTCCAAATGCCTCTAAAAATCCAAGGAGACTAGTTCAGACCTCTGCCTTAATTTTTCTCACTCAATTTGACCTTTGAGCACAAACAAGTTTGGTCTTTGTTCACATTGCTAGCCAAATCCATCTCCAACTTGCCTAGCATGTGCTCAAAAGCACTTCTTTTTCACAACCCTGGCTAAAATATGAAATATTTACATCGTACATATGCAATGCAACTTTTCTAAGTCCACCCATGGGAGCCCAAACCTGGATTTAGACAAGTTGATGCATTTTGGAGTCCAAAACCCTTAACAGTTAAGGAGCAAAATGAAAACAATTTTATAGAACCAACTTCCAAATGCATAACCTACAAAATAATTACATCAAGAGCATTGAATATACAATAAATCCACTTTCCAAAAGGTATAGTATGGAAAGGAGAAGCCCTAGTACAGACTGCTATCCAAATGGAGCTCAAAACATGAGAAAAGACATAAAAATGCTTGCTCTTTCAATTGATTATGATAGAAAGTACAAAATCCAACCCTATACCAAGAAGAGGGAGGCATATAAATATAATTTGAAGTTAGTTATCAATTCTTGTATGGACATAAGGCATTTTTGTCTTCTTTTTACAAAAAGTGTCCAAAATGACAACTTTTACAAGCAAGAATGACAACTTTTGTTGCTCCGAGTGGCAATTTGAGCAACCTAACTCAACCAACATTCCAAAAACACCTAGGAATGATAAGAAACACTTTCTAAACATGTTTCAATGCTTTCCAAAGCATGGCTAAGCCTATAAGGTGATTTTTCACTTTTTAGCCTTATTTGGCTTAGGAGCACAAAACTGACAACTCAAACCTTAGGAAAACAAAACTTGATCTCTCAGGGACAAAATGAGATCAAACATCTATGAAATGACTCAAAACAACCTATGACAACATTGCAAAATGAACAAGACACTTAAGCATGAAAAATACCAGAAATGGAGAGTATAAGCAAAACTAGGTGCTCCTGCACCAGAGAGGTTCAATACAATTATAATCTCAAGAGAAAAAACAAGAGATATCAAAAATTTAATGACGTACTTAGAAAACATCCTTCTATTTACCCAAACTTGTTTAAAATATGAATGACAAAGAAGTCCCTAAACAAGTAGTAATTAAAATAGGTATATTGTATATCCAAAGGTATAGTTCACATTTAAATTGACAACACATGGGAACCAAATATGATGTCCCACCAATACCTATCATATTCACTAGAAAAAAATGCAACAAGATGTGGCACAAAATTGAGTACCACTTGGAAGTGTGAAATGGATTACTCTTAAAACTTATCATACAAAATTTCTACCATTAGTGATTCATAGTCAAACAATTTATTCACGTGGCAATTTTACATGTTTTTTGCAAGCATCATTGTGCCTATTTGTATTTTATGCTAATAATTAACCAAGCATGGTAGCTTGAAATAACCTTCAAATGTGTTGAAGTAAAAAGGTTCCAGTTCATATTTTATAATCTTCTCTAGAAACATCAATTTTTTGTTAACTCTAGGCTTGTGAATGGGGAGCCATTTCACATCATAACTATATTTATACTTGTGATATTTAATGGATAAATCTACTTAATCAATCTGCTAATTTTTTATAGGGTTTAGATTGAAAGGAATATTGATTAATTTCTTATACATTATCAACATAACCAATATGTCCACAACTCTTATCTTTATGGAATTAGGGTTGTATTGTTTACATAAGTAATCTATTATATCATCATTTCGAGAATAGTTTCACACCACTAATTTTTATAGGTCAAATATTCAAGGTTATTCATTGGGCTAGGTTGGAAAGACTCATTAAATAAACACTTAAATAGACTTTAACAAGTACTAATCTATTAAATATCCTATAAATTATCAATCATAACCCTTATCTTAGATAGCCAATATCTAATAATAGATCCTCGATCAATTTAGAATAGATTATTTTTATTTGTTTATTTAATTTTGGTCGCAACATGACAACATTAATGGACCAACAAATAGACTATATACCCATCTTATAGTTGTCACTAAAGAAACCCATCCTAATGAAATCAATTTGGCAAGAAAGATGTACGCTAACATCAATCATTAAGAAAAAATAGATACAAGATAGAAAAGAATATCGTTATGCACAGGTTTTCAATCACCTTTCATACTCCTTGTCACTTAGCTTACTAGGATCTAATATTTCCTTGAGCTTATTGATGCTAGAGATGTACTTGATAGCTAATGTTATTCCAACCCCTTTAATAAATACGACAATTCCTACCTGTAGCTTAAGGATTTTGTCTAGTTTCAAAATGCATAGGCTAGGGTTAACTTTTTCCTTCTCCATAAAATGTATTTATCTAAATTCATTTTTTCATACCTACAATGGCCTTATTTGACTACCTATATCATTTACAATTGTTGATCCTTGACCCACTAAAGTATTAAAGTCACTTTTCTTTTCCTAAAGGAATCCCAACATATGGATCATAAATGTAGAGACATCAATTAATAACTCAGTAACCTGAAAGATGGATAAGTCCTTACTACAATAGACTAGATTACATTTAATATTCTTATAAATAATTTTATTATTGAAACCCTAGTAAGCAATTTATTACATGCTTAGTTCAAGCAAGTATATTGTCTTGCACATGAATAATACCCTTTTAAATATTGTTATAGTATTCACATGTTGTATCAACCATCCTTGTCAATTTTTGCACTCGTTATCTAAAATATATGTATTAATAATCTCTATATCAAATTTTGTATTTTTATTAAGGGTGCATTCTAACTCCTTAGATACTTGTAATTGCTCCTTTGATTTTTAATTTTACTTAAGTAATGCAACATTTTTGGTAGCTAGTTATATAAGCTTTCAAAATATATTGAATTTTTCTATCAATTTAAACCTTCAATCTTTCGAGGGTAGCCCATTCTTTGTTGAATTCAAGAAATAGTTTGATGTGTTCCTCTTGTAGCTTGTTATAATAAACTTGTAACTTATTGATGGTGGCCTCACTAAACATTGTTGTGTTCACAACAAAAATGGTAGCCTCTAGAGTATATTTATACCCCACTCTTCTTGTAATCAAGTGCCCTCCTAGCTCTCAAGGATTCAAGTAAATATGTAGCTAGTTATATTCATGAGTAAGGGCCTAGGTTACCAAAGTTTCAAATTTGGGATGAAATTTTGATCCAAAATAGAATTTATTTTCTTGATCGACATCCTCAAAGATATCTCTAGGTCTTGTATCTCTTCTAATGGTGTCTAGGACAATGGCTATGATCACATCCCACCCAAGCAAATTGAGATACTTTCACTATGTCACACACTTCGTCTTTCATTTTCAAGAGTGATCTTATTAACCTCCATGTCTAGTTATTTAATTTATCTTCGATAATCATGTTGCTCATCAAGAGATAATAGATTTCTCTCCAAATATCTTATTAACCATCCTAGAACACACCTTCATCCTCAATGCTAAAAACTTGAACCCCTCAATTTTTATAGACTCAACAATCCACTCAATGAACTCGGAAATGAACCCCTCAAGTTTAAAGGCTAGAAAATCCACCCAATAAGTGTTTGCTGGTGAAAATATTTGAATTCTTCAAGTTTATTGTAATATTTTTGTTCAAATTCCTTCAATTATAGTTGTAATTTTATTTCCATGAAATAATGATTTTAGTTGTAAGAAACTTGTATATAAATTTTGTATAATTTGTTACTTCGATTGATGGTTTGTCAAAACTATCGATTCTCAATCGCCATCACTGGCAATAGAAAGTTGTGAGAAAATATGGATCAACCATGTGTTTGCATATAAGAGGTATGTAAGGATACCATAGACCACATTGGCACAAATCAATCTTTAAATAAACAAACATGAGACCACTTACTTTTAAACAACATGGAGGAATCAATCACACACCATTGGGAAGTGAGTCCAAATAACTAGTAAGTCGCAGTAGTTTCCCCTGTAAAGAGGAGATGCAACAAGGTAGGTTATTAAAAAGTAACAAATACATGAAGTGACAACTTAAGAGATTGTAAATGGAAGCGACAATTCATCAAGGAAATAGAACAAGTTGATAATGTAAAACCATTAGGGAATAACACATAGGACAAAAACATTCATAGTGTCATCCCTCAATAGTGTAGCTCACTTTTTTTGGTCAAAATGGAACATTAAAATTGATATTTTTAACCAAAATTTCTCTTTTTATTACTCAGCAATTAAATCATTAAGAATTTGGAGTTGATGTGAACTAGTGATTTTAAAGATTTTGTATGCATAATATATATATATATATATATTTTTATTTATTTTTTTATAAACTATTAGAACTATTATTCAATTTTATGTAAAATTTAATTAATTGCCTTCTGTAGTTAACAATATTTTTAAAAAGTGACATTTATTTGAAATGCATAATTTTCTTACAAAAAGGTTAAATTTATAAATTCTTAAATATAGACTCATAACATTGATATCTAGTGTGTGTATATTTTTTTCAAAAAATTTTGGTACATATTTTGTTTTTTATAAACTTTTAATTAAAAACTATATGGATTTATTCCACAATGCATAATTGTTTTAATATATCCAAACTAACTCTTTTTTTGAAAACAAGACATCAATACCTAATGTGTGTGTGTATTTTTCATAATTTTTTGGTACATATTTTGTTTTTTATAAACTTTTAATTAAAAACTAGATGGATTTATTCCACAATGCATAATTGTTTTAATATATCCAAACTAACTCTTTTTTTGAAAACAAGACATCAATACCTAATGTGTGCGTGCGTGTGTGTGTACACACACACACCTATATATACATTCACACACACACACACACACACACACACACACATATATCACTCTCTCTCTCTCTCTCTCTCACACACACACACACACACACACACACACACATACATGTATACATATGTATATGTATACATATATGTATATGCATATATGTATACATGTATGTATATATACATATACATGTATATGCATATATGTATACATATGCATGCATATGCATATATGTATACATGTATATATGTGTGTGTGTGTGTGTGTGCGCGTGCTATATATATACATGTATATATGTATGTATACATTTATGTATACACGTATGTGTGTGTGTGTACATATATACATACATATGTATGTATGTATGTATGTATGTACATACATACATACATATATGTATGTATATGTGTATGTGTATGTGTGTGTGTATACACACACAGATATATACATATATATGTGTTTACATATACATATATATGTATATGTATACACACATGTATATACATACATATATGTATACACATGTGTATACATATACATTTATACACATGTATACGTATATTGTATATGTGTGTGTGTGCATATATATACATATATACATATATATTTGTAGTCACATAAATTTGTCCACTTAATTAAATGAATATTTAGTATTTATTTGATTATTTAACCATCAATTAATAATTAATTAAATTATTATTTAATTAATTCATCTTAACCCTTTTCTCTTATTAATTAAATAAATTATTCAATTTATTTGATTTAATTCACTTAACCAAATTCAGACCATTAATTAAATAAATAAATCATATTTGTTTAATTAAATCTTCTCTCACATTTAAATAAATTAATATTTATTTAAATCCCCCAAAATCTCATCTCTCACATTTAAATAAATTAACATTTATTTAAATCACCTTTATCCTCCACCCATTTGCATTTTCCTACAAATGCAAGTTGCACAACTATTTTAAATAAATAAATAATTTATTTAAAATCCTATTTATCCTCACCCACTTGAAACCTTTAATGGTTTCCCTTAAAGTCTTCAAACTTAATGGCTTCCTTCTAGAGTCTTCTTAAGCCTTTAAAGGTTTCCCTTAAAGTCTTCAAGAATTTAATGCTTTATCTTCCTTTTTTCTCATGTAAATAAATTAGGATTTATTTAAATCCAAAATTCACATTCACATTTAAATAAATAAATATTTATTTAATTACTTATCCAAATACAAATTACACCATTTAATTGAAATAAATGATTTTATTTCAATTGAAAATCCCAAAATTCATCCCGCTTGCATTCTCCTACAAAACCCACTTGCAATCCTAACCCCCTTCTATATTCTTCTAACCCCTTCCTAATTAGCCCAATCCATCCTCTAAATATTGTCACATTCATAAGCAACTTGGAGTCACTTCTCAAAGCCCTCAAAGTCTTTGAAAGACATTTAAGGTTTTAAGTCTTCAAATGGTTAACCTCTAAAATCTTCCAAACTATTAAAAGCTCTTACATAACCATTTATGGTCAACTCACTTTTTACCTTTGGTTAGAGGCTTTCCTCTAACTTAACCATCATTTTGACTCATGGGTTTCTTCAAATCATTTATTTATTTGACTAAGGTAACCATTTAACCCTTGCACATTCATTTATCCCTTGGATAAAAGGAATATCCATTAACTTAACCCTAACCCAACCCCCTAGGATAACCATCATGTCCCTTCAAGCATTCAATGCTCCTTATCTCTCCTCTCAAACCTCTTCATGGTGACACTTGTCAACATGGAATTGGGTTGAAAGTCTCACGTGGATTGAATATCTTTCAATCCTAACCCTTGTTAAGATTGCTCAATCTTAACCCTTCATTTCTCCATTTCTTCTATAAATAGAACCCTTCTCCTCAAGCAAAGAAGGAAGCATTAGAGTATTGTTGTTATACTGGTATTAGCATAGAGCTTTTTCATAGCATCACTATCTACACTTGCATAGCATTTGTTTATCGTATTCAACCATCTTGAATCTCCATATGGCATCCATGGTTAGTGCTAAAAGCTGAGAGCTACGCTCATGTGGAACTTGGAGAGGAGAGGAACAAGGGAGGAGCAACTATGAGCATCTTGATTAGCATTTGGAGGAGTATAGTTTATCTATTCTATATTTGTATGTTTTCTATTTCATGCTTATATCTCTCTTGCTATGCCTGTTTAAGATAATCTTTTGTTGTTAACACTAACATTTGTTTCTAGTGCTCTTGTGTGTGTTGCCATCAAACAAATTTTCTAATCCTTTTTGCAAAGCATCACACACACACACATGTATGTATGTATGTATGTATGTATGTATGTATATGTATATGTAGTCACACAAATTTGTCCAGCTTAATTAAATGAATATTTGCTATTTATTTGATTAAAAATCCACTAGCCATGAGTTAATTAATTAATATTTAATTAATTCATCTTCAAACATTTTCCTATTAATTAAATAAATTATTCAATTTATTTTAATTAATTCATTAAAAACCAAGTTCACAAATCAATTAAATAAATAAAATCTATTTATTTAATTAAATCCCCCTATTCCTCTTTTAAATAAATTAAATTAAACATTTATTTAAATCATTATTCTCCCCCCACTTGCATTCTCCTAAAAATGCAACTTGCACACATTTATTGAAATAAATGAATTTTTATTTTAATAAAATCATATTTTCCTTCACCCACCAAATCCAATTGCATTCCTAAACCCCATTCTAGATTCTTCTAACCCCTTCCTAATTAGCTTAATCCACCTCCTAATTATTGTCACATTCCTGAGCAACATGAAGTCACTTCTCAAAGACTTCAAAATCTTTGAAAAGCATTTAATGCTTTGTGTGTTCAACAATTTAACCTCCAAAGTCTTCCAAAACCATTAATGGCTCTTACATGACCATTAATGGCTCTTACATAACCATTTATAGTTATTTCAACTTGTCTCCCCAAACATTTATTGCTTTGACCATGTTTACCCCTTTTGCCTTTGCACAAGAATTTATCCATTGGATAAAAGCTTTATTATTTGAATAAAGAGTTTATTCATTCAACTAACCTTGACCTTAACTCCCAAGGTCATGTCAAGCATTTAATGCTTATTCCCTCTCCTCTCAACCCATCTCACATTGACACATGTCATCCTAGGATTGGGTTGAAAGCCCTCACATGGATTTGAAATCATTCAATCCCGACCCTTGTTGAGATTGTTCAATCTCAACCATCCATTGCTCCATTTTTCCTATAAATAGAGCTCACTTCTTCATACTCCAGATCCTGAAAACTTGTATGCATTTAACCTATAGGCATTTTAGAGAGCATTTAGCATAGCAATCTAATATCTTGTTATTTTGGTTAAAATCAATCGTTTTTAATAGCATCTAGTATTTTATCTTTTCATTTTACATTTGGAGCAAATACTCAAATCTCAATCCTCCATAAGCATCCATAGTGCAAAAAACTGCTGAGAGCTACACTATTTTGGAACTTGGAGAGGAGAGGAACAAAGGAGAAGGAGCCAAGAGCATGTTAGGAGGCATTTGGAGATGCCTCATCATATTTGCTTCTTTAGTTAAATATTCTTTCATGTTCTTAGTATCTCTTTTGATATGCATGTTTAGATTAGCTTTTGGTTAACTAACACTAACGATCTCTTGTGTCTTGTGTTATTTGTCATTTGCTAACCTTGTCCATTTTGCAGAGCATCATTTGGTGAACCCGACGTGAATCCAAACACCCAAAAGATCATTTATTTTTAACCAATAACATGTTTGAATGTTGAAATTGTCACACAGGTTGCGCTTTAGCGCTATTGATCATGTTATAGCGCTATTGAAACTTGTTGTTCTAGCGCTATTGTTCTTACAATAGCACTATTGTATCAAGTTTAGCGCTATTGTTCTTACAATAGCACTATTGTATCAAGTTTAGCGCTATTGACATTGTTTGAGCGCTTTTGACCATGTTTTGACTCTATTGATACTGTTTGAGCGCTTTTGTCTTCTCTGTCCTTTTTTTTTTCTTTTAGCGCGTTTGTGTTAAATAACGCTTTTATTTAAACACAGACTAGCGCTATTGTAACAGAACGTTGTAAAAAGACCTTGTAACTGAAAAAGTGAAAAAAATTAGGCTTGTGGAAGCCCCCCTTAGATATGGATTTTACTAACTGGTTATTGTTTGTGTAGGTTTAAAAACTCACCTTTTTAAAATCAAAAACTTTATTTTGGTGTTTTAAGAATTGAACAAACAAACTTTCCCTTGCTTTCCAGTTAGGATCACTTGTTTTTTGGTGCATTAAAATTGAACAAAACAAAATTTGTTTTCTTGCAAGTTAGGAAACACACTTTATTTGGTGCTTAAAATCAACACTTCAATTTTCTTGCATCAAACTAAAGAATTTACAATCCACACTTCAATTTTTGGTGCACATAAAATACACAATCAACTTGTTTAAAACTTTTTGCAAAAACGATTTTTCTTCATGCATACGTGCTTCAATTTCAGTTGACCAGGATTTTCAAAATTCTAGTTTACTCAAACCTTTGCATTTGAAGTTAAAAAGAACACCATGAATGTTGGAGCAAAATCTCCAAATAGTTAGATCACATTGCAATGACAAGTTAAAAAGAACAAGTGTTTTTCGTGCTTGGCACACTTGTGCAAAAAGTTAGTCGAGTGGTCCTACTTCTAACACACACTATCTTCTCCCTTGGCTTTCGTGGTCCTAGGTGCAAGAGAAAAGTGTTAGTAACACTCAAAATTTTTATCTTTTTAAGAGAAGTCTGCCAAAAGACACATCACTCTTGGGAATGACCTCGCGCGGTAAATCCTTCGAGCCGCTATAGAAATCAAGTGAGAATGAAAGCTGTAGCCTTGGGTATAGCTGTTCCTATAGTGTAACTGGCCGAAAGGACAAATGGGCTCCACCACTGGTTATAAGGCTTTTAAGTGAGTCACTGCAGAATGAACTTATGTCCAAAAACATCGAACATAACTAAACACCTTTAAGTAGTAGCCACCCATTCTATTGATTGAGGATATTTGCGATATAATTTAGTGCAAGAGCATAGATAGTTTTGCTCCCAAGATACTCACCATACATATTTCCTTGAGTAGAAACATAGCTTTTTGAAAAGTCACTCGTGGCTTGATAAAAGTGGTGACTCCCCCATCATAGGGATCATCTATTTGTTATGCTCGTGCAAGACTTAGTATATCACATCCTTACCTCCCACAGCGGGATTCATAAGGTATGTAGTACCAAAGTCGAAGAAATATCAAGATGTGGGCTAAATTTATCACAACTAGCCATTTGACCTTAGGGATAAAAAGTGTTTGAAGTGTTTTCGTTTTAGTCAAGACCAAGTGCAAATTGAGCCGACTTCGGGCTTTGGAAATACACCTTAAAATGCATCTAAAAGAAAGGTCATACAAAAGTCCAAGGATTGGGTTGATCTAGACCCATACTCATTTGTGCCTTTGAGGCAACATTCTTGTGTTTGTGTGCTTGCTTTGTTTTCTTGTCAAAGAAACATCAAAAGAAAAATCAATTCCAAAAACAAAGTATTCATCCAACCAAACATCTTTCAAAACAACCAAAAACATCAAAAAAAAAAAAAGTGCAAACAACAAAGAATCAAATTTTATGACCATTCTTCACATCTTGCGAAAAAAGAAACGTCATCAGAATATCAACTTGAAAAGAAGACTATTGAACTCAAAGGCTTTGATCAAAAGGAGGAAATTCTTCTATCTAAATAGACAGATCTTTGTCTCCCATAGAGTCTTTCTACGTCACATGTGTCTCTACCTTCAAGGCAAAACAAACGAATTTGATTTAGAGTCATTGAACCGCGGAGCTTTTATGCAATATAGAGCTTTGAGTTATCACAAAAACCAAGGAGGTAAGATTAATCCCAACTTTTTCCCAAACGTTTGTATCACATACAACGTAGCTCGAGAAATACCACCAACACCTGAAAGGGAAGAGGTAGAGTTTGTGCCATTTGTGACACAAAGCTTTTATTGAAGTTAAAAACATTTTCATCCATTATCTCACTCATATATCATCGCTTCATCATCAATCCGTTCCAACTCTCAAAACATCAAGAGGTTCTTGTCCCGAGTTCTCTTTTTGGATATTGCTTGAATCAAACACATCACATCACTTTTTAGATTGTTTCTACATCTAGGATAAGCTCATCCTAAGAGACACATCTACATAGGTTAAAACTAGTTCATGAGTGAATCCTCTCATTACTAGGTAGTTAAATCTGTAACACATCTCAGATTTCTCTACACCTTATCACATCCAACCTTATCAAAAACAAACAAGCAGTTCAAAGAAGGAATTTCGGTTACATCTACCTTAAAAGTAATAGAGATCCACACACAAAACACTTCACCAACCATCAATCTTTCATTTCATCAACAACTCATCATCATTTTCACACAACTTCAACAAAAGCTTGTAAAACAAAATGGCCCAAACCCGATCACAGTCAAGGCAATGAGAAATAGAAATGGAAGAAGAAGAAGAGGAAAATCTCAATGAATTTCAAGAAGTACTTGGAGGAAATGCAAATGGCGAAAACCCAAGTACTCCCACTCCTACAACAATAGAAAGGGCCCAACATAACCATCTCTTTAATAGAATTTTTGATGAAATACTCAGGAGCAATGTGGATGCTCACTTTTTAAAGCTCGCACAAGAAGGAGCAAAACTCCCCTCTGACTTTGATCTTGCCCAATTAAGACAAGCATCAGAATGACAAAGTCACCATGAAGAGGAAAGAGGTAGAGATCCCATCAGATATAACATTCCTCGAGGTAACCCACCACCTCCTCCTCCAAATGAAATGGAGATGTTGCGGCAACAAGTCGAGAATCTCACCCAACAACTTCATAGTGGTGTCAAAACTAACCAATTCTCACTCAATGACATCTGTCCCTATCCTTTTGATAGGAATCTTTATTTGCCACCCTTTCCATGAGGATTTGAGACACCCAAATTCGAAAAATATAGAGGAAAGGGAGATCCTCGTGATCATGTCAGAGAATTTCATTTCGCTTACCTCGAAGTGGCATATGAAGACACATACCTAATGCACCTTTTTCCCCAAAGCTTGGGCGGAACAACCACATGATGGTTTTCCCGACTATCAGGTGGCATTAGAACATTTGAGGAACTCGTCCAGAAGTTCCTAGCTCATTACTCTCATAACATTGAACACGACATCACCATGGCTGATCTGTGCAACACTAAACAAAAACCAAGTGAACTATTCTCAGTATTCCTGCAACGATGGCGTCAAATGTCTAGCAGACGTTCTCTTCAGTTACCTGAATGAGAACTAGTGGAAATATTCATTTCCAACTTAAATGAAGAAATGGAATTTCACCTAGATGTCAAAGACAGGGACTCTTTTAATGATATGATCACCAAGGGTTTGAAATGTGAACGGGCCCACATCAAGAAAGGACTTATCAAAATCTATAATGAACCAAAGGATAGTCCTCGCCCACGCTTCAATAGTGATAAACCAAGCTTCTGGAACAAAAATAAGAATATTGTCAACGATGGGGTTGTGGATGCCAGGACTATAAAAAGTGCACAACCTATCGTTCGGTTTGCCGGACAAAATCCTCCACCTTAGAATAACACAAATATTCCTTCCAATCAAGGTCGCATCACATCTCATGATGAACCTAGACCTCGTCAACAAAAACAAAAATGACTCCCTTAGGGGAACCCATTGAAACAGTATTGCGACAACTCCTTTCTCAAAATTTGGTCACTCTACCTAAAACATCAAACTACGAGCCTCAGGTCAAACCTGCATGGTGGCGAGATACTGAACACTGTGATTTCCACCAAGGGAGAGGACACAAGACAAGTAATTGCCACCGATTGAAAGATCTTATTCAGGATCTTATTGACCGAGGTGAAATCGAAATCGAAGGACATGACCCAAAAACAACAAACAATGATCATTTGATGTTCAAAAATCCTCTTCCATCACAAGATCAAAGGGGTCCTTCCACTTCCAAGCGAGGCACTGATACCACGGATTATACACAAGCTGCATATAATTACACTGTAAATCACCTGTATGATGCTAGTGAACAAGTTGCAACTATAACCATCAAAAATCCCAACTCCAATTGCAATGTTGTTACACATTGCAGCAAGGTTACCATAAAGCCAGCTCCACAAGGCACCACCTCCATCCCAAAGCAATACAATCTTGTGGAACAATTAGACAAAACGCCTGCGCTTATATCCATTTTAGAGCTATTACGCCTATCGCCATCTCATAAAACAATCTTGGATCAAGCACTCCAAGAGGTGTCAGTCCCTGCAAACCTAAATACAGACCAATTTCAAGCCATGGTTGGAAGTCTAAAGTCATCACCTTGTCTCACTTTTTCTGAAAGTGACAACTCTTCCTTTCAGCAACCTCATAACGCTTCACTACACATTGAAGGCTTTATCAACCAGCATAGGATCAAGCAAGTCTTGACCGATAATGGAGCAGGCTTGAATATTTGTACCCTACAGTTGGTCGCAGCATTGGGATATGCCATAGAATCAGTGGATCCTCGCAAGAAGATCACAATTAAAGCCTATGACGATGCAGAACGTTCATCCAAAGGAGCGGTGGTACTACCAATCCGAGTGGGCTCTGTGGTAAAA
The DNA here is from genome assembly GCF_030272615.1 of Cryptomeria japonica. Taxonomy (NCBI): domain Eukaryota; kingdom Viridiplantae; phylum Streptophyta; class Pinopsida; order Cupressales; family Cupressaceae; genus Cryptomeria; species Cryptomeria japonica. The sequence continues at coordinate 13,071,194 of NC_081410.1, forward strand.
CACATCATCTGTTAGGTTCTGGACCTTCCTCTGCCATACAATCTATTTTTAGGAAGACCTTGGATACATGCCATGCAAGTCATTCCATCTACCTACCATCAATGTATCAAGTTCCCACATAACGGTGTAGAGATCACAATCCTGGGCAATGCAAATCCCTTTGCATATTGCCATAATATCAGCCATCAACTAGAGATTACTGTTCTTAATAATAGAGAAGCCATTTCCTCCACATCATATAAAAGTCCCACCTCTCTTGCCAGTTCGAACACCACTATGCCAAAGCAAGAAAAGCTTAAAATGAAAATAGCAGAGGAAGGTCCTGGGGAATACAACTTGAGTCAACTCTTTTGTGTGGGACAAATGCCCACTTCTCCTAGAACACATGGTAAACCACAGTAGTTACTCCAGCAACCACTAATCATGCCAGCATGTGCTTTGATGCCTTTCATCCTTGGAAATAGTCAATAAGAAGAAACCCAAGATAAGGACTTAGCGGAATGGATCTATAAAGATCCCATCACCACTGATATACCGCGAGTTAAGCTTCCCACAGATCAATATGGCGAAGGTCTTCTCATTATGCAAAGAATGGGGTATGATGGTCAAAGTGCTTTGGGATATTGTAAACAATGATGACATGAACCTCTGCTGCCGGACTTAAAGCCCAAAGGTAATACAGGCCTAGGCTTTGAAAAAGAGATATTTCCTAAACTCAAATTCAAAGGAAAACCCAACAAACCATTATGTTAGCCTACTGCAAAAAGGACACCTTTCATTATCAAAACAACATCAAACACCATCACAACTACCCCACCGAGGCTCAAAATCCCAACACCACCATCTACAATGCCAATCATCCCACCAATCAAACCAGTAATCCCATCCGCAGCAACCATCACATCAATAGTACCATTAGCAGCAACAACTGTATCAGAACTCGCAGTAGCATCTATGGCACCAGCAGTACCAGCTGAAGCAACTGAGTCAACACTACCGATATTCCCCGTATTGGATTCCTTAATCCCCATCAACTTTCCTGTAGCACCGATCACTACAAAGCTACATCAACCAATCACACCTGCAGTATTTAACTCAAAGGACATCCCAATATGGTATAGTAATCGGATGCTGGAAAGTGACTCAGAGACTGACTCACATGAGTGGGAATTTGATTATGTACAGTTTAATACTTCAGATGAGGAAGACACATCACTACCTCCGCCACGCAAAGATATCCCTGTTTACGGAGAAGCACAGATAAAGACTTCTTGGGTTCCTGAACTGGAAACATCTTCCACAGACCCTACGTCTCATCCTACGCCTGATTCTGACAGGGAGAGTACCATCAATGACCTTCACCACAACATCTTAACCCTCTCCGATACATCTAACACACTTAACCTAATAGATGAAGTAATGCCCATTATTCACCCTGAACTCATCGAATGGAACCAACCAAATCCCCCATGTCTTGACTTCTTCCAAAATGATGAGGCCATCCTTGACTTTTTGGAATTAAGGGATAACCTACCAAGCGGGGATCACAAAGCTGGATTCGCCATAGAACTAAATAGCGTAGGATACTTCGGGGTGGATGCCAAACCTTTCAGCTGCAAAAATATAACGATAAAACATGGATCTTCCAGTGAAAACCACACTGTGGCACTGTTTGATCCAACAAAAGTAAAAAGAAAGAACGTATCCAACGGTGAAAACCTCTCTAAGGCGCCTGAGGATGAAGGGTTTGACATTCTCCCTGCTAGTACACAACAGGAATGATCAACGATTCTCATCGAGGAAACCAAAGAATACAATGTGGGGACTCCTGAAAATCCTCACCTCATACATCTAGCATCTCTTCTCAGTCCAGAAGAACAACCTAAATTTATAGAGTTATTTCGAAAGCATCAAATCAACTTTGCATGGTCATATGCAGACATGCCTGGGCTTGATCCTAATTTATTCATGCATCACCTCACTGTAGCAGAAGGATCCAAACCTGTCAAGCAGAAGCTTCGTAAGATGCATCCTCAGATTGCAGTACTAGTCAAAACAGAACTCAAGAAACTCCTAGATGTTGGTTTCATTAGACCAATTGATTATGCAGAATGGATCTCCAACATTGTGCCTGTCGGCAAACCAAAAGGGGCATCCGCATTTGTACTGACTTCAGAGATTTGAATAAGGTCTGTCCTAAGGATGACTCCCCCCTACCAAATATCGACATCATAGTGGATCTGACAGTGGGACATGCCATGCTTTCACTCATGAATGGCTTTTCAGGATACAATCAGATAAAGATCACACCAGAAGATCAACATAAGACAACCTTCAGATGTCCATGGGGCACATATTGCTAGAATGTAATGCCTTTCAGTCTCAAGAATGCAGGAGCAACTTATCAATGAGCAATGACCACCATCTTCCATGACATGATGCATACTATGATGGAAGATTATGTTGATGACTTACTCGCAAAATCACTCACCAGAGAAGGACATCTCAACATATTAGATAAAATCTTTGATAGACTGGAATAATACCATGTTCGACTCAACCCAAAGAAATGTGTCTTTGGAGTAACCTCCGGGAAGCTTCTAGGATACATTGTCTCAAGCAAAGGTATTGAGGTCGACCCAGCAAAGGTAAAAGCAATCATGGACATGCCACCACCAAAGAATACCAGTCAGCTAAGGACATTACAAGGGTGGCTTCAATCCATCCGAAGATTCATTGCACAATTGGCTGATAAGTGTCACCCATTCACACACTTGCTACACAAGAACATCCACTTTCAATGGGATACCAGATGCCAGCAAGCATTCCAGATGCTCAAAAACTATCTCATGAATACACCATTGCTGATACCACCAGATCCAAGTAGACCGTTATTACTCTATATCTCAGCAACAAGTACAACATTGGGTGTACTACTGGCACAACATAATGCAAAAGGAAAAGAGTGTGTTGTTTACTACATTTCTTGAACACTAGTTGGCTATGAACTCAATTACACACCTATTAAGCGAGCTTGCCTAGCAATAATCTTAGTAACCACTAAATTGAGGCACTATCTGTTAACACACAAGGTACAACTCATTGCAAAGATTGATCCACTCAAGTATTTACTCAGCAAAGCAGCATTGACAGGCCGCTTGGCCAAATGGGTGATGATTCTAAGTGAATTTGACATCAAGTACGTGGACCGTAAAGCTATCAAAGGACAAGTTATTGTAGATCAATTGGCCGATGCACCCCTCTGAGACGATCATCCTCTCATTTCCAATTTTCCAGATGAATAGATATTCATGATCACAACAACACAACTGTGGAAACTATACTTTGATGGTTCATATACTAGGCATGGCTCGGGGGCAGGCATTCTGTTTATCACACCTCAAGGTGACAGCATCCCGAAGTCTTATAGGCTCACATTTCCATGCACCAACAACATAGCAGAGTATAAGGCCTTGATCACAAGACTCAGGCTAGCCGTACAATGGAAATTACAAGAACTACAAGTATATGGCGACTCCCATCTGGTCATTCGACAAGCAACAAATGAATATCAGACCAAGGATGATAAACTCATGCCATATAAGCAAATGGTGGACAATCTAAAGGCATCATTTACTACAATTACCTTTGAGCAGGTACCAAGAGATCAAAATTAAGCTGCTAACGCCATGGCTACCATCGCATCTCTCCTAGATCTTCCACAGAATTCAACACGCTACGAGTTCGTGGTAGAACAACTTTGGATCCCCGCTTATGATATCCCCGAATCCGAAATGATATGTCGCCTTGTCCGTTCTGAATCCCCATGGTACGGTGAATTCTACACCTATCTTTGCGATCACACCCTTCCTCCCATCTAATCGAATAACCAACGTAAAACCTTCATTCGCCAAACTGCTCGATATACCATTATTGCTGAAACCCTATACCGACGTAGTCTTGATGGTACTCTCCTTCGATGTTTGGAACAAGATGAGATAACAAAGGCTTTGGAAGAAGTACATGAAGGAATTTGTGGGATTCACTCAAGTGGTCGGTCACTAGCCAAGAAACTCCTGTGCAATGGATACTATTGGCCATCTATGGAAAAAGATTCCTACTACTTTGTCAGAAAATGCAAGAAATGTCAAGTTCATGGAGACCTGATACATGCACTGACATAGGAATTGCAACCAATCACGACACCATGGGCTTTTTGTCAATGGGGTCTTGACCTTGTGGGTAAGATTCATCCATCTTCATCCAACGGCCACAAATTCATTATTACCGCCACTGAATATTTCACAAAGTGGATCGAAGCTGTTCCACTTACCCAAGTCACCGACAAGCAGATTGCCTCATTCATCCTCAATTACATCATCTGCTGGTATGGTGTACCCATGTCCATCATCACAGATAACTGTCTCCCCTTCAAAAATCAGGATGTCCGTGAACTCTGTGAGAAGTTTCACATCCAACACCGCTTTTCCACTCCCTATTACCCACAAGGCAATGGTCAGGCCGAAGCATCAAATAAAAACATATTGAGGATCCCAAAGAAGACAATCAATGATGTTGGCCATGATTGGCATGTTCAACTGAATCCAGCATTATGGGCATATCGAACTAGCATTCGAACCCCTACAGGTGCAACTCCTTATTCATTGGTCTATGGTACAGAAGCTATTTTACCTATTGAGGTAGAAATACCATCCCTATGGGTTTCCTTGCACAGTCTCATTGATGATGAAGCCTATAGAGTATCCCATCTTCAGGACTTAGAGTTATTTGATGAGAAGCGACAAGCTGCATACAACCACCTCAAAGCCTATCAGCAACGCATGAGCAGAAGTTATAATCATTGAGTTAAACCTCGTACATTTGAGGTAGGTGATCTTGTTCTCCGAGAGAATCCTCGCAACCAACCAAATAGAGAACATCAGGGAAAGTTTGAATCAAACTGGCTAGGCCCATATGTTGTCACTGCTGTATTTGGGTCCGAGGCATATCAGTTGGCTACATCAGAAGGAGAACCACTCGTAGATCCAATCAACAGTATGCACCTGAAAAGGTTTTATACATGAGCTGCACAGAGCATCAGGCTCCCTTACATACTGGCGAAAATACCAAAAACATCCAGATAAATGACCCGAAGAAAACACAAAAACATCAAAATAGTAAAGAAAAAAAATCATACATCCAAACGGTGAACAACCACTCCGGTTGCACCTTGGGTAAGTGCGATGATGAAAACCTGGCAAACAGGCGCCACTCGTAAAGGCTATGGCTCCATTATCTTTCAAGCTCATTGCGATCACATTCATTACATCCACACATCCATCCATCCAAACCATGGCTTGTTATTTGATCTACAATCAAAGAAAGTACTTCATGCGTCTTGTATCCCGCTTTTTCATAGTCATGTCTAACTTGGGGGCAATGCCCTTAATTTCGTTGATGGAAGTGGATTCTACATTACTTGTGATTCATTCGGTTCATCATTCAAAACTGTCTCACAAAATCTAAAAACATTAAAAAATGTCTCACAAAATCCAAAAAACATTCAAAAATGTCTCACAAAATCCAAAAACATTCAAAAATGTCTCACAAAATCCAAAAACATTCAAAAAATCACAAAATCCAAAAACAATGGAAAACATCGGAAATCACACAAAAACATGGCAACACCTTGTACATACTCATCCACGCAGATACCAAGCAAACATTGAACAAAATACTCGCACAAATGATCACTTATCAAAATTGACCAAAACAATTGACATCAACAATCGAACTGTCTTCAAAAAGGATGCATCCTTCCTTACCAAAACAAAGACAAAAATGACGTTTTCTTTGACAGGAAAATTATGTTAAGCTATCAAATACTTGGTTGATTTGTGAGTAATTCATTCGTTTATATGTATCAGGATCTTTCAGCATTATTTTTATCATTTGTGCATTATTTCCGATGAAGTACTGGGGCATGTACTAATGGTGTCTACGTGGGAAGTTCACCACACTACGTGATCTTATGCAAAATGCAGTCATAGATCATTACGGCTTGCTGACTACAGTGTATACCTCGACCATATGAGCATGAACCATTACCAAGGATCCATATTCTTTATTCTTTATGTATATATTGTTTGTTTGCAGGTACAATGCTCTTTCTTTGGTTCCTTCCTCCTCATCCAATTTGGATAAAGGTTTTATCTCTTATTATGGTATGCACTTGTCTCGGGATATGATCAATTCAAGATCAAGGAGGACGATCCAAGTCATGCATGAACGGAGATGATCCTTGTCTGTTCTGCAAGCAATACTTTGGTCGACTTGACCCTTATATCCAGACGTTTGTATTAACTTGCTATATAAAATCCATGTAAGAAATACTCAGGTCATCTTGAATCATTATGTCAAGATGCTTGTATTTTCTTCCAACATTTTAAAGCTCAATGATGAAAATAGAGCACTATGGATCGACATTTCATCTCATCTGTTTATATATTGCATTCCGTTGCATATCACCCATCCATTCACTCATTCATATGTAGGATTTATATGCAAAAGTAACCATTAAGCTGGTCTTGGATACAATCACGATTGAGTACTCTAATACATCATCAATGCATCATGCAAAGTCTCAAAATGCCTTGCATTCCTCATAGTCATATCATCGTTACATTTAGTTGCATTTTTGCATTAAGTACATTCATGTCATTTTTTAACATTGCATATCGTTCATTTAATTTATTGCCATTAGTCTTCATTAAATCATTTGCATCATTGCATCATTCATTCGTATGATCAAATTGTCCTTGATTATATTACGCCATTTACTATACATTCATTTTGTATCAGTTATCCATCATCATTTCATTCTCCTTTATCATTTATCATTGCATACATTCATTTATCTATTCATTAGTTAAAAGGTGCATTCATTCATCCATTATTAAGTATCTTATTATTCTCATATTAGGATTCATTCACATTGCATTCATTATCCTTTTTAAAAAAAATTGCATTAAGGTGCAGCTATTAAACCATGAGTTGTAGTATCATCACATTATCATTTTTACTTAATCATATTAACGCATTTAGAATCATAAAACCATTTGTTTCCAAACATTGGTTCATACCATTTTATATATATCCATTATACACATGCATTCATTTAGACATTATCATATAAACATTTGTACTTTACATTTTGTTTATCCATATTACATTCATCTAAAAACATCTAGATGCATAAACCATACATAACATCATTTATTCAAAACATTGCATTAACATCATCGCATAAATTATCTCATCATTTTATCAAAATAGGAAACACCAAAATCTTGTTCATAAATCATCATAAGCATACATCATCATCATGGCATTACATACATAAAGCATTAAATCAAAATAAAACATGCACACATGTATAAACCTGCATTCATATGTTAGTATCCAACATCATAAATCATCATAAAAACATGCATATAAGAAACATCTCATCAATGCATACATGTACACGTATCCATCTAAGCAATAAACTCATAAACTCATCATCCTACATAAACATCCATACATATCAAATGCATATCATCAAAATTTGGGATCTCCTCATATATATCATCTCATATATCAGAGTACAATGAAGTCTACACAATCGGCTACCAAGAGCCATCTAAGATACACTCCAAAAATAAACAATGATACAATACATACATGCAAAAATTCTCTCTCAGATGCCACTCTGACCAGATGCTGTATCGCCATCACCACCTGCTCCTCCACTGGTCCCCGCACCATCCGATCCACCTCTCTGTGGAGGCCCCATCAAACCACTACTCACTCCTGCATCCCCTGATCTCTCCCTCCGTAGAGGACCCATCACACCCCCACTGCTCTGCACCCTCTATGATCGCTTCTGATCTGGCCTGCCGCATCTGTGAATAGCTAAGTGCTCGCTGACTAGCTGGCACCACCTTCTCATATAACCCTCGCCAATAGTCTATCTCAGCCTGTGCTCGCCGCATCTCCCTCATCACCTCCCCCGTAGGCCCTTGTGCTCCTACTCCAACCCGGACTCTCTCTTGCAGCTCTGCTAATCTCTCCACCGCACTATCCCTCTCCTATAGCACTACAACCAGCTCTGACTCTCATGCAAATAGCTACACATCTCTAGCCGCCACCTCTGCCTCCAAATCCTCTACTTGGGTCTGCAAATGTGCTATCATATGATCTCTGAGATCTCCAGCGACTCCCTCCCTGGTATCCATAGCAGCCTCACCTGTATCACCCTCTCCAGTAGCTCTCCCCCCCTGTCCATCGAGATCTCTCTCTCCATACCTCTACCACCCAGTCTAACTCCTCCCTCCATCAGCGGTCCCTGTGATATCCGTAGTGGCAGTCCACCTCTCCCTCTCCATTGAATCCGAATCCCCAACCCACCCCCTCCTCCACCACCTCCTCCTCTATCTCCACCATCTCCTCTCCCTCCTCCACCTACCATCGGTCCTCAACCTCCTGCCCTCCTCCGTCTCCGTCCCCTCTCATCCTCAAAATCAGGCACCGGCTCTGCTGGATCGGATATCCATAGAATCGGATGCGTCGCCCGGTACTGCGTGTACTCCTCTGATACCCCTACATCCACGACCCTCGGTCGCATGTCCCACGGCCTTGCCTGCAGCATCCGAAACTCCGCCAGTGCTTGGTCATACGGCAGCACTAGCCCCCATGCATATCTCTCCCGTATCACCTGAGCATACTCCCCTGGTCCACTAGGCAGTCCCTGCTACCGTCTAAACTACCTCATCACTCTCCTTGGCACCTGTCTCTCTACATGTTACGAGGTCCTCCCAATGAGGAATCGGGTCATGAACACATAGGGCAGTGCCTCCGCATCATCATCCCAGGGCTCACACTCCAGGTATGGTCGCCATATAGCTGCATCTAGATCATCTAATGACCGCCGCCACCACTCTAACTTCCCCAGGTGGGGCTGACTCATCATACCGCTATACATAAACATATATGGCTGATCCACTGCGTGGAACCTAAGACTCACTGGCCGAGTCACTGGTAGGTGCTCCCATGGCCAAATATGAAGCAGCGTCACTCCCACTGCTAAGGAATCCCTACCCTGATAAACCACCTCATGAAGCTCCTGATAAAGGTGCGTCAGCACGCACAACCCCCAAGCAAATCGGGTCCCTTCGGTAATCATCATCTCGATCACCTGCCCCCATCCCACGGCCAAACCATGTGATTGCCTGTTTGGACACAGAAGTCCTCCCACAATGCCTGATAGAACTGCTGGTAAAGGCTCATATAATGCAGCTATCTCCTCCCACGCAATGGAGCCATCATCAATGAACACATCCTCATTGAAGAACCTCTGAACCGCTAGAGTCCCCCATGATCTTTCATACGTGACCATCTCCCCCTGAATCAGAAAACGCAGGATGCGCCACACATCCTCCAGGGTCACTGTCATCTCCCCCTGTGCTAGATGAAAGGTGCACGTCTCACTGTGCCACTGCTCTACCAATGCCGTAATCAATCCGTGATTCATCCAAATCACAGGCATGTGCATCACATCATATAATCCAGTCGCGGCAATACAATCGATCTCCGCCTCTGTCAACCGATCTCGCAACCCCTGTGTCGCCGGATGTCTCTTGCGTAAGTACAACACGCCTAGATCCTCCTACACATAGGCATCCATCAATCATCATTAGTTGTTTTGTTTCAAACTTTCTTAAGTTTAAACCTAGACTATCAACAGATACTTTGATCAAGTATCTTTGGGTCTCAACAGGTAAACAATCATGGCAACCTAGACTTCAACAGGCATTTATCCTAAAAAAGACCTAAGTCTCATCAGATTGCTATGGTTCAAAACAACTCCCACTTCACATCGTCATCCATCCATCATTGGCATCGGGAGATTTTATTCACGCCAACTGGGGCAACTATTTTATCCTAACACAACAACGCTATTTTGTAAACAAAAGCGCTACTTACCTACAATAGCACTGAAATCCTAACAAAAATGCTCAATCAGCTATCCAACAACGCTTAAACTGCAAAAGCGCTAGAACAACAACACAATAGCGCTAATTCATAACAATAGCGCTCAATTAAGCACTCAATAGCGCTTATCAATCAAACGTGCCTAAACTAGCCTACAATAGTGCTACAATTTTCAAAAGCGCTCAAACAACACCTCAAAAGCGCCATTGCAGCACAGTAGTGCTAGTTAATTGGACAATAGTGCCAAAACATAGTTTCAGCGCTATTGTTCGGACTCAACTTGGACTCAGCAAAAAGCGTATAAAAAATGCATAAAAATTCAAATTTCAAATTTGCGTACCGCTGGTCCGTAGTCGACTGGCCGCTGGAATCGACGAACTCACTCGAGACGGTGCTCTGCTACTGCTACCGGCATCCTGATTGCTACTCGCTCCTCTCAAAAGTCACTGTCAGAGCTATAGTTTCACACTCGTCGCGATCATAAATGATCCTATTTTCACCCCTTTTTCCCCATTTAAACCCTTCGCAATCACCGTAATTTTCCCCCACTCACCGTTGTGGTCCCCGTAAACTTCTCGAGCCTCCCATTTCTCCATTTTACCCCCAATTTCTTCTATTTTTCTCCCGCATTGCTAACTTCTTCTCTTCTAACACCCTGCCAATTTTCATTCTTTTTCGAGAGATCGCCCGATTTTTCGAAAAAAATTCGGCCCAACTCTCGAGGGGGCATACTACCCACTAAATTTACATTTTATGGGACATTTCTTCACACCAGTTTTTCTTTCTTTGAAATGACGCGATAAACCGCACCGTCTCAAATAGGGGCAAATGTAGTGACACAAATCTCTCCAGCTTAATTAAATGAATATTTGCTATTTATTTGATTAAAAATCCACTAGCCATGAGCTAATTAATTAATATTTAATTAATTCATCTTCAAACATTCTCCTATTAATTAAATAAATTATTCAATTTATTTTAATTAATTCATTAAAAACCAAGTTCATAAATTAATTAAATAAATAAAATTTATTTATTTAATTAAATCCCCCTATTCCTCTTTTAAATAAATTAAATTAAACATTTATTTAAATCATTATCCCCCCCCCAACTTGCATTCTCCTAAAAATGCAACTTGCACACATTTATTGAAATAAATGAATTTTTATTTTAATAAAATCCTATTTTCTCTCACCCACCAAATCCAATTGCATTCCTAAACCCCCTTCTAGATTCTTCTAACCCCTTCCTAATTAGCCTAATCCATCCCCTAATTATTGTCACATTCCTAAGCAACATGGAGTCACTTCTCAAAGACTTCAAAGTCTTTGAAAAATATTTAATGCTTTGTGTGTTCAACAATTTAACCTCCAAAGTCTTCCAAAACCACTAATGGTTCTTACATGACCATTAATGGCTCTTACATAACCATTTATGGTTATTTCAACTTCTCGCCCCAAGCATTTATTGCTTTGACCATGTTTACCCCTTTTGCCTTTGCGTAAGAATTTATCCATTGGATAAAAGCTTTATTCTTTGAATAAAGAGTTTATTCATTCAACTAACCTTGACCTTAACTCCTAAGGTCATGTCAAGCATTTAATGCTTATTCCCTCTCCTCTCAACCTATCTCACATTGACACATGTCATCCTGGGATTGGGTTGAAAGCCCTCACATGGATTTGAAATCATTCAATCCCGACCCTTGTTGAGATTGTTCAATCTCAACCATCCATTGCTCCATTTTTCCTATAAATAGAGCTCATTTCTTCATACTCCAGATCCTGAAAACTTGTATGCATTTAACCTATAAGCATTTTAGAGAGCATTTAGCATAGCAATCTAATATCTTGTTATTTTGCTTAAAATCAATCATTTTTAATAGCATCTAGTATTTTAGCTTTTCATTTTACATTTGGAGCAAATACTCAAATCTCAATCCTCCATAAGCATCCATAGTGCAAAAAGTTGTTGAGAGCTACACTATTTTGGAACTTGGAGAGGAGAGGAACAAAGGAGAAGGAGCCAAGAGCATGTTATGAGGCATTTGGAGATGCCTCATCATATTTGCTTCTTTAGTTAAATATTCTTTCATGTTCTTAGTATCTTTTTTGATATGCCTGTTTAGATTAGTTTTTGGTTAACTAACACTAACGATCTCTTGTGTCTTGTGTTGTTTGTCATTTGCTAACCTTGTCCATTTTGCAGAGCATCACACACACACACACACACATGTGTGTGTGTGTGTGTGTGTGTACACATATATACATATATGTGTGTATATGTGTGTGTGTGTATACACACATATATGTGTGTATATGTGTGTGTGTGTGTATACACACATATATGTATATATGTATGTATATACGTGCATATACACACACACACATATGTATATATGTGCGCACACGCACACACACACACGTGTGTGTGTGTGGGTGTGTGTGTCTACATATATACATATACATACATATATACATGTATACATGTAAATGTACATATATGTATATATGTATGCATATGTACCTCTGTACATGTACATATACATATGTATATACATACATTTGACTATACATATGTATGTATATACATATATATGTCTATTTGTGTATGCATATGTATATGTATATGTACAATATACATATACATATACATACATACATACGTATGCACACGCACGCGCACACACACACATACACATCTCTCTATTTTTTTATTTTTCTACGTGTGTGGAATAGATACCTTGATATTTGGTGATTAACTTATGTTCACTGAAAATTTGAAAATAAATATTACAGTCAAATAAAATATGTTCAAAATTGATGTAAGAGCATTTAGGGGTGTATGGAAATCTTGTACCACCAAAAAACATTTTTCTAATGTTCATGTTTGTTTTATTTCAATAAGTTATTTTGCAAGTATAGTTAATAAGTTTTACTATTTAGTAATTTGTTTTACTATTAGCGTGAGTAACCAAGAACTCCATTACAGTTACCACATGAAAAATATATTTAAAATTTAATATTTTATCTCCAAAAATATGATATGGGATTTTTCAATTTGATGGAGTGTAAGTTTTGAATTTAAAAATCATTTATGACCATGTGAGTGGGAGTTATGGAAGATGCTTTGCATGTTGTTTTTTCATGAACCAATTGCTCAAGGTTAATATTCCACTCGTGAATGCATCCATGTAGGCGGATGCAAATTATTTTAATATATTTTGACCATTTTGGATGTTGGAAATAGTGGATCATTTAACAATTAACTGGATAATCTTATTGGGATTACATAGTCGACAAATAGGAGTTATGGTTGCAACTATAAATTAATATTTTAGTTTAGTTTCAAAATTGGGAATGATATTTTTGTACAATAGTATTGAAGCATAAATCTACACATCCAAGATGGATTTTCATCATTTTTGAATTGTTGGAATCATTCTTGAGCTAAAAACCCATGAAAAATAGCTCATTCAGGGATTTTGCAAGATGAAGGAAGTTGAAGAAAACTATAGAATTAAAGCATGCAGCCATCAAAGAATCTTGAACAAAAATGCATATATATCTGAAGAGTGTTTATAGGCATGTGAAGGTTGAAAGTTGAATAAAATTATACTTTACATTAAGTTGTTGAACAAATTTAAAGTTTCATAGCAATGTGTAGTTGTGAAGTTACATTGTTTTGCCATGTAGTCTGAATCCAAACATGTATGTATGTGTACATCTAATGTCAAACATCTCTTGGTACTATATATGAGGTCTTGAGACTCTTACTGGTCTGTAACTTCATATTTCAAAAAGTTCATTTAATGTATATGAAGTTACACTATTTTCTTTCATCTCGTGTAGCTGCAAAGAGTGTAGATTGAGTGAGAGATAAATTGTAGGAAGTTAGATACTATTGTTTGTTGAATTAAATGGTGTTTTGTAGCTCTTGTTTTTGTATTATAAGTTGTTGCCAAAATTTGAAAAGTTAATTGGAGAGAATACCTTTCACAAAAGTTTTAATTGTTGTTTTGTGAGGAATTTGCTACTTGGGTGGATTGTTTGAAAAGACCCCCCATCCTTGAATTGCATAAAAAATTATAGTTCTTGGAAAGATTATTTTAAGGGGTACGATCCTACAAATTATATTGTCTTGTTGATTCCATTTTCTAGTCTAAACCAAGGCTTCAAATAAAAAGTTTTGATTCGAATTTGAGCATTAAGGTAGAATGGACAACCCAAGGGTGTTAATTTGAATGATCTTTGAGTAAAGGTGTACAATGGCCTTTATTTGAAGGTCCCTTCTATGCACAAAACAATATTAAAATTTTAAGGATCTTTATTTGAAAGTATTTATGTAATCATGTTTGAACAACAATACCTCTATTTGGAGTAAAACCTTTGAACAAATGTATTTTACAATTTTTCTCCCCCTCCCCATTCAATTTTTTGGTGTTCCGTAAATCAAACTCACTATCGGAGATTCGCCCTTTACCTAAGGTAAATATGCACATAACAAAGCCATAAAACTAGTACCATATAAATAGTATGTCATTTGATAAATGACTAAAAAGTGAGATGATAAGGAAATACCCAACATTGGTACATTTTTGGAGATGTGTATTGTAAACCCTTTTACAGTGTTTGACCTTCCGACCCTTTTCTTTTAGATGGATAGCTCTTTTCTTATTGCGTGGTGTGCCCCATAGTGCATGTTGTGACTTTGTGCCTCTCTACGAGTAAAAACTTTACTTCCTTAGTTTTCCTGATGGCTCGCCACATGTTGGCCTGACGGGGAGGGAAAGTCATACAATATGGGGGTCTTCTCGATTCTCTAATGATGTGCCACATATGGTAGGTGTTCAATTTCTGACTCTGACATTTATGAGTGGATGTATTATGGTCTGCAAAGAAGGACTATGTAGACTTTGAGGCTATCATGAATTGATACTAGAAACACAACACAATCCACGTGTTTAGCATGCCAAAAATTTTGAGAAGATCAACAACTGACAAACTTTCCAACACACAGGTGGTTAGGCACTGTCATTCCAAATCAGATCTTTTGAACAATGATGGAATGAAGATCTTATCCTTCCTACAGAAGGCTCTAAAAACTAGAGGTAGAGGATGATTTTAAAAGAGGAGGATTCTTTTGAGAAAAGAATATGGTCTAATTAGATCCTATTTTTCTTTCAAGTTCTCAAACTCAGATGCATTAGCTTTGGAGAGAGATTGAATCTCTATATAAGTGATTAGAGTTTTTTGAAACATCTTGCAAAAAGTAATAACTAAATCAGATGATCCTATTTGGTTTTGTAAAGTCTTTGAATCAACAGTTGAGCCTTAATATTATTTTGAATAGCAAGTTGTGTCATGTTTCCTTTCTTAATATTCTTAGTAATGTTATGTGCTAAGTTTTACTCTCTGAATTCTATTTGTGTTTTTTGGGGAATTTTCTTTATGGAATCGTGAATCATGTGCATAGATCACTCCTTTGTGTTGATAAAATGAATTTTAGATTATATCATCCTTGCAAAATCAAAAAGGGTTTTATCATGAATTGTAAGATTGTCTATCAAAGCTCCACCTTTGCAAGCACCCTCCCTAAACTGGATTAGAATGTTGTGTCCTATGTTGGAGTTACTTTGAATGCCTTACTATTTTCAATGTTAAGGGATTGCAATGTATTGTGCCTTTTCCAATTAATAATTAGTCTCAGTACCTATTGTCTGCAGACGTTTTCAAAGATTTAACCCTTCTTTTTTGAGTTTCCTTTCTATTTTCCATTTGGGTTAGGTTTAGAATACCTTCTTTCCCTTTTCCAACCGCCTTCCCAAAACAACGAAGAGCTAGCTTCTAAAATCTCAGATGTTGTTCCACAAGATGCAACCGGTCCCACCCCCGTGGAACTTCCTAACTACCGCTTTAGGTCTTCGAACCCGATTAGGGATCAACATGTACAATGGAAAGCCACAATTAGGAAACTAGAAAACTCTAGGAAATTTGACTAGCAAGCAATAAAAATGGTAGAAAATCCTTGAACCCAAGGAAAAAAACTTTTCCTTAAGAATAGTAGTATTCAAGGAAACACAAGGGAAAAAATGAGGGGTTAGAATTCTTATAAAAGTTCATGTGTATCTTCTCTAGAGAAGGATTTCTTTATATATTTCCCATAATTGGAAACTCAAGGAGTTCTTTATTCGTAGTTGTCAATAAATGTCTCATCACTTTAGTAATTTTCAATTCTACAAGGACCCAACTAGATGACTTCAAAAAATTTATGCTTGCCTTTATCTTAATTACTTAACAACTCTTTACCTTTGTATACTTCTAGCATGGGCATTTTTTAATCTAGTTTGGCTAATTAATTTGAATCTATGACTTATCCTTCTATTTTTTGGATAAACCAATATGCATGAACTCAAAGGTTAGTAGGTAAGACAGTGTCAAGTACATACACCAACTCATAAGGTGAGTTTCTTGTAATATTCTTTGGATTCATTACGTTTGCTTGTAATGTTGATTTCAATTTGTCGTCTCCCTTTTCTTAATTTTTTAGGGTTATCATTATAATCTTCATCAAGTTTCTATTTCTTGATATAGATTTGATCATTTTCTTAGGGATGAAAATGTGATGATTGTGTTAGGTTGATTATATACTTGTTACATAGATCAATCAAATTTGTATCCATAATACACATAACATTTTCAATTATGAATTAAGGAATTGGATTATCTATGATGAAATTGATTAAAAAAATTGAGGAGGTATTCTTTGTATGGATGGCCTCAATGCACTTAAAAATATAATATCTGGCTATAAGAATCCATTTGTATTCATTATTATATTTATTTTTAATTCATTTGTGAAGTCAATTCTCAACTACTAAAATAGTTGTTAAAAACACGGTTTCCGTTGCGTCAAAAGACCGACCTGTTAATTCCTGATGCAACCACAATATTTAATGAATCCATGGGAGGTGGTTAAGCCATGTCACAAACTTGAGCATTGTGCTATACAACACAAGGAGACCAAGGCCACACACATTGCAACAATCCCCCCAGTACAAGCGAGGCGTTTGAACCCATGACGTAAGTTCTTATACGACTTGTTAGAAACAAAGTTGTGGTTGCACCAAAATATTGACCTATTAATGCTTGATACAATCGCATGACTTAAAGAATCCACATGAGGCGATTAAGTCATGCCATAAACCAGAGCATTGCACTGCACAACACAAGGAGACCAAGGGCATACACATTGCAATAGTGCATCAATATAGAAAATTTAGTGATAGGGCTCCTACATTTTTTTTTGTAGATAATTGAAATGTAGAAAATTGCATGCCCTTGCAATTTTGTATTGTATTTTGCACTCAATGTGTTGTGTTAGTTTGTGCTATCCAAATGCTAATATGTTATCACTATTTTGATACTTTTCTTAATCCTTGTATTGTTCCTAGCTTGTTGAGCCATAATTTGATTTGAACTATCTCGACATGAGCATTATAGACATCTGCATGACACACTGATATCCTATGATAATTTATTCTTCTAGTTATCATTTCGAGCATTTCATTTCTCTTTGCTAGGATTATCTTGCGATTAGTAATCATCTTGAGAAGCTCAAATATTTAGCTAAAGATCACAAAGTCCATTATATGGGTGATAAAATGGTAATGTTGGTAATATGAACAAGGAGGGACCTAATACTAGATCTAGAGGCAACAAAATAAAAAAAAATCGGGAAGAAATAGAACACTACTTTTTTTTATATGTATGAGAAAGTATGCAAATAGGAGCTAGAGGTTGTCAATATTCTAAGGAAATTGTAGTTGGATGTTTCGTTCCCTATTATTCTATTGTGTTCTAGTTCCTATTTAGGGTGTTTTATGTTCTTGGTGTTCAAGTTCACTGCTACAAATATGTTGTTGTTTTTAGTTGTGTTTGTACCATTTTTTGCTAATGTAAAGGGTTCTATGGCCCGTTCAAAACCTATTTTACCTTTAAGTAGAAAATATAATTTTTTGACACCATATGATCCATAAGGTAATGGAAAATTTGAGGCTACTTAAAAATAATTGAATAAATTTTAAGAAAAATGATCAATGAACATGGTGCTAAGTATCATACAAAAGTTGTTCCTACATTATAGACATATTGCACTACCATATAAACTTACACCTTACTATTTAGTTTATAGTATAGTGGCCATAATTCCTATTGACCTTGAGATTCCATTATAGTGTATTTGCTTCAAGACCGTATTATTGACAATTATGTATATCGAGAACATCACTTACAAGAGCTTCTTGAGATCCTTGACGGGAAGTGAATAAATGCACTGAATAACCTATATGCTAGAGAATGTATTTAAGAAAATAACTATTTAATAAGATTTTCATATTGGATACTCGGTTGTTCATATAAATTAAAATAAACTAAATAACAAGTTAAGTGACAAAATTGACCTAATTGGATTGGTGAATTCATTGTTGCTTCTTGACATCACACTAATGTATTTGGCCTTTCCACCTCTAATAAAATTTGGTGAAAGACCTAGTTATTATAGTACGCTTAAATGATATTATTACTGATTGTTGTGGGTACGAGTTTGTTTTTATTCTCTAATTATTATCTTTTCATGCCCCTCCACTCTATGATTTATACCATTCTATTACTTAACACAAGATGCTTATCTAGTCATTTTGATCTATCTTGTCACACTCAAAATATGTGCTTCCCCCTTTTATATTTGTTCTTTTCTTTTTGATATTAGCTACCTTTATTGTAGATGCTTGATAAGTTGGGACAAAGAAACCTAAGATTATGATAAAAATAGTGAACTATATCATCCAATATATCTAACAACATTAATATAAGTAAAATTAATAGTATTCAAACATATTATTACATGTGACAACAAAGTTTTTGTAGAAAATCCTCACAAGAGAAAAGTCAAAATTAAAAGCTAGTAACCATTATATTATCTAGAATTCAAAGATTCAATACAACTTGTTTTTTACAAACTATCAATATATAGTTGGAATATAAGATTCTTTTGTGATCAATTTCCAATTACTAGACCCTTGTATCTACCTAACCTGAGTCTTGTCTTTTGTCTAATATGTGCACCTTCACATGAAAGATACATATATGCATCACTATGGAATAATATCTACTTAACTATCCAACCAACCAATAAAATATCAATAATTTCACAGCTATATTTTGATCCTATTGATGTTAAATTGTTGCACATATTACCAACTTCAATGTATCTATACAAATATAACCATGTATAAATATATGTTACTGCATATTAAGATCCAATAGTTCTTCTACACACATGTTAGTGCATATTTTCCTTCCTATACAACAACCTCTATCTATTTTGATCTTGCAATAAAATATATAAAACATAACCATTTGTAGCTTTTTATGGTACCTTAGAACACCCTTTGGATCATAATCACGTACCAAAAAATTATCACATAAAATTTAAATGTTTTACAAGTTCACTTGCACTTTCATTCATATTTCCAACAACACTAAATTTAATACGTTTATAAATGACCTGTGATTGTTACCACAAAATAACCACATATAATCCAACACGCATATCATGCAACAACATCTAAAACTCAACTCAACATACTATATTGCACTGTATAGGTGCTTACTAATTTATATATAAAATATTTCTTCAAGAACTCTAGTAGTGAATAATGTTGAAGTTGTAGACTTCAAGATCACCAACAAAAACAAAGATGCCTTCTAGAAGAGAGTATGCAAGATAATGAGATTGCTTGAATATTCAGATATGTGATATGGGATGTATGTTTCAAATGTACAATCACCTTGATTATATATGCAAGGTGTGATGTAGTATGAGAAACTATCTATGATACAAACATTAAATGCATGGTGAAAATATTAAATGCCTAGATAACTCAAAGTAAATTAGGTGAACATGACCTCATTATAAATAACCTCTAGAATTCCATCTAAGACCCAGGTAAACTTAACATGTGAGTAGGTCCCCACTAATGATTGGTTAGGAAATAATGTTATTCATACTAACATCCCCCCTTAAGTGCAACTTAGGGAGTAGATTGTTATGCAAATGATGTGAAATGCAAGATGGGGCCCGACTCTAATACTATGTTGAAGCAATAGACTTCAAGATCACCAATAAAAATAGAGATGTCTTCCACAAGAGAATGTGCAAGATAATGAGCTTGCTTAGATATTGATATACGAGATATGGGATGTATGTTACAAATGCAAAATCACCTTGATTATATATAGGCAAGGTGTGATGTAGTATGATAAACTACCCTTGATACAAAAATTAAATGCCTAGATAACTAAAAGTAAATGAGGTGAACATGGCCCTATCATAACTAACTTCTAGAATGCCACCTAGGACCTAAGTAAACTTATCATGTGAATAGGACCCCACTAATGACTGGTTAAGAAATAGCTTTATTCACAACAACACATAACACACCCAAGTCCCAAATATTATTGCAATATCTTTTTACGTGGGTTCATCAACCCTTTCACATTTTCTATGTTGTATTGCCATATGAGCCTTTTAGTTGATTTAAATTTTTACAATTGCATCTTACAATATAATGCTCACTTGATTCATTCAATAAAATTTTGAGGAACTAAGTTAAATGCTTTCCTTTTTATCAAACTTGAAAGTATTGTGCTAGGCATTCTCATTTCTATTATATTTAGAGGCACTGAGTTAAGTGTTCTCCTTTTCCATTTCCATTTGTGGGCATTGTATTAAGCACTCTCCTTTCTATTTCTATTTTAAGTTTTTATGCTAAACACTCTTCTTTTTTAACATATATGGGTCATTGTGCTAAGAATTCACATTTACCAACACATCATGCTATTATACATATAAAAGTGTTCCTAGACACTAAAGGATACGCCACCTATCCTTTTCTTGTGTTCATTGCTATCATCTCTAACCCATGTGTTTACATGATGCATTCTTTATGATAATTTATTTATGCTTATATTGCTATATGATTAGGTGCTTATATGCTTAGGCAACATTTAATTTTCATGTACTATTTTCTCCTCTTCTAATAATTCATTGTATCATATGTATATGACCAATTGTTAGGCATATCATGTCACTAATATTCTTATGTTTATATACACAGATAATAATAGGAGCTTATAGAGATTCATGTAGTGGAGAATGCATACATAAGAGGATAAAATGTATGATCATATTCTTATAGGATTCATTACTTTATATGGACCACATGACAATAACTTTTGAGTACCTGAGATGTTTATTTTATGTTTATGTTTATGAGTGCCACATAAATTTAGATGCGTGGCCATTCTAGAATTCATATACACTTCAAAGTGGGTGCAAAATCTAATTGTAAAATTTGCATACCTTTGCCATATCCCATTTATTTTTTAGCCTATTATTAGGGGAATGTTTTGACAAACATATAAATAAAAGATATAAATTTGAGCAAAGTTGGTTCACTTACCTTGTACTGTCTGCCATCTCATTACACAACTTTTTAAGCACCTACCACTCATCCCAAATCCCATGTTCACACACCCTTATATGTTTGCCCTATCTACTTGCTTATCACTTTGATACTTGCACTTATTCTTATACACATGTTGTTCGCTAAGATGACATCTTCTTTTAATCCTTGAACTAGTTTATGATTGCAAGGTTGTCGTTACAATCACATAATTGTCATGCCCTAATTTATTTTCTTTTAGAATAAAATATGATCAATTTCCCACCTTTATCCTTTCTACCCAGGGCTAACTAAACACAAGTTGTGTGATATGTTGCTACGTCCTTTTATTTAAATATGTTCAATGCATTCATGCTACACATCATAGCATAATTATATACCATTCACATACACACTTCAATTACCACTTTTAAAAATAAAAAGGTTTTGCATTATCCTTTTTTAAGCATTTTACATAAGTAAAGATTGTTGTTTTCAATTATTTTTCAATTTTTAAGGATTGATCTACAAAAACTTGACTATCACGAATAATCGACAACCCTTACGCTATTTTAAATACCGCAATCCACATATATTTAGGAAGAGTAGAAAATGCATTCACGCATTATGTGAATTAAAGAAGAAAAGTTTAGAAATCAACCGAAACAAGTTCATAATATGAAATAGTCTCAAATTGTTAGACTTTCCTCTACGGAAACAATTTTTGTTTTTTTTTAATCTCAAGATGTTTACAAATTTATCATCCTCTATTTTTAATCCCAACACTTATCACACTATAATTTTTATCAATATTTACACATATATAAATTATAAAACTAAATAAAATTATTTTTATTTACATATATAAATTATTACAAATTATAAAAAATATCAATATTAGAACTACCATTTATTAATCAATATTTTTTATTTAACATTAAGTTTCGTGGTGATGAAGCAAATCTTGTTTTGGGTCCATATGTCCAAACAATTTATACTTAAAATCTCCTAAAATCAAAATCAATTTAAAAATAATACTCAATAATCTTTTATTTATTTATTAACATTTAATAATGTTAACAACCCAAAAAGTCTCCACATGCATTATATTTAAGAAAAATTAAACTCTCCTTGTTGACTTTAGTAATGTTGTTGGGTGGGGCAACCTTCTAGGCATTACAACATGGATACGCTAAAATGATAACATAATAATAATCCAACCAAATCATGTTGATTTTGATGAGCTTGTTCATACAAGTTAATGAAGAGGTTTGTCTCATACATTACAAATTATTGACAATTTATAACATGTAACTACAATTACTTCTTATTATACTATCATTATATGCCTACTTATTGGGATGCCCCCAAGGTTTCAATTGTGGGAAAATGTCACAACCCTCTTTTATCACTTTTTGATTTAAATGCAATTCTATTATATTTTTGGTTAAGCTATTTAAATGATTGAATAAATATAAAAGAATAAAATGAACACACACACACACACTTGGAGAATATAATTCAAAAGGCATTATTTTTATTTATTTATTTTCCACTCCCAATTATGGCATATATGTAGGAGGAATTGGAAGCTTCTAAAAGAATCTCCACCACCTTGCATGTAATTCCCCCACTAAGTTTTTAATCAATTTGCATGAGTCCAATATTGGAAAAGAATATCTTTTTTAATTAAATTCTCTAGACAGTGGAATGAAGGGATTTTTCTTATAAAATTGTATGCAAGTTTCAAAGAAGGGAGTTGATTATGTTTTGAAGGAAATTTCCCAGGTTTTAGTAGTAGGATCTTCTTTGGTAGTCTCATTTTTGTTGCAGGATTTTTAAGTGGTTGTTTGAAGGATCTCTCTCAAGTTGCAAGGAAGGATCAAAGGATAGCTAGAGGATTCAACATCAAGCTTGAATAAACCAGGTTCTCTCCTTTTGTCATATGAGGAATTTGTATTTATCAAAATATATATATATATATATATATATATATATATATATATATATATATATATATATATATATATATATATATATATATATATAGTTTCTAGATTCTTTAGTTGAATATAGTTTTCCGAAAGAATCATTTTTTTTAATTGCTAGATAGGAAGAAAATCTATTTTGTTTTCTTTAAAGAAATGCAGTGATATAGTTCTTTCTCTTTTTAAATACAAATGCAGATTTCTCTTGCATATTTTATTTAATCTATTTAAAGGGTAGAAAATCATATTTCCCCTTATTTAAAATTCTTTTTCTGAGATTAAAAATCTTCTCTGTGTGATTAAATAATATGAATCTTAATATTTATTCCCTCAAATTCATTTCTCTGGCTCTTCGAATGAAAATCTGAAAGAAAATCTCTCTGTGAATATTATTTGAAATTCGAAGAATATATTTCTCTTGAATAATCCTCTGTGCTATTCATCCCTGTAAATAAATCTTTATTCTCATTTGATTACTTAATTATTTTTTTACATATATATCTGGATATATATTCTCTCTGTGAATAATAGTTGAAATTTGAAGAATATATTTCCGTGTGAATAAACCTCTGTGTTATTCATCCCTGTGAATGCTAGAAATAAATTATTTCCCTGTGAATGCTGGAAATAAATTCTTTCCCTGTGAATGCTGGAAATAAATCTCTCTTTGTGAATATTAGTTGAAAAATAGAATATAATTCTCTCTGTGTGAATATTAAATCTTCTTGAAAAGTTTTGTATTTCTCAACATAAACCTGTTATCTGTGCATCGCTGGAGCAAATTATATCTTTGTTTATTTCAAACTATTCTCTGTTGTATTTTCGTCCCTGTGATTAAATTATTATTTTCACTCTTACATTAGTATTTTTCTTATACACATATCTGTTTATATACTCTTCTTTTATGCAATTTATTAATCTGGGAATGTAACCAAATATATATATATAAAATAAATATAAATGTTTAAATTCCAATTTAGGAATTTTCAAATTCTTTTCTTAGAATAAATTTTTAAGTTGTTAAAATTTTAACTTAGGGAAAATTTATAAATATCGGGATTTAATGTGTAGTAAATTCATAATGATTTTATCTTAAGTAAATTTTATATTGTAAATTATTTAAATTGAGTTGTTCAATCCATTTAAGATCCATTGGGGCACTTAGTTAGCATTTTGGCAATTGATTTCATATCAATATGATTTGAAGCTAAATTCTATTTTTGACTAGTGACTTATAGGCGATATTCTTGCATGTAACTTACACTACCTTCGCCTCATGCATTGATTACATTTATTGGCGTTTCCATCTCCATGCAAGTTACATGTTTAATTATTATAATGCAAGCTTCCTAGTTGTCATTATTATGCAAGTTATATTTCAAGTTTTGAATAATAAATAATTTTAGTTATGGTTTTTATTCCATGTCATTCATCAAGTAGTTATTTCAATTAATTGAGCTTTGCAATGTCTAAATATACGCGTTCAATTCATAATTATTTTCCAAACATGATGTTTATCATAAGTTAAAAAAATTAAATAAAGGAAGTTGGAAAACCAAAACCAAGTAGCGTTCGGTATATACAGTGCCTCTGGGTCACGCTTACGGGTAATGTCGTCGTGTTGAACTATTGCACTTAACGCCTAATAAAGCTACATCAACGACGTTTGTGGCATCGTCCCTATAAATCGTCGGGGAGTAATAAGGGACACTTGGAAGTTAGAACCCAAGGGGCGGGTAATCCCTCTTGGATCGATAATCTAATAAGATAATTTTAAAATGATTTTTCATCCGTTGAGATAAACCATAGTAAACCTCCTTTAAGGTTGGTTAAGTAAAATGCTTTTGTGAAATTGATTTTTAATCTTGAAGAGATATTGGTGATTGACAATTTGGTCAAGGGTGACGTTCATGATAGGTGTTAGGATGTAGTTGTTAGGCCACAAACAATAGGCCATCTTGAGCCTTTGTTTAAGTGCTACCATCATGGGTAGCAACCGCAGAGAAACTGTCTGGGACATTGACCCTAGAAAGGGTTGCGTACCCACTAATCAGTTTACATCAAACCATAGAATATAAAATAGAACTACATACTTTACGCCTTGATCCCGTACCGAAGTGGGTATATAGGCAGTCTTGGGACAGAGTTGTCCCTCGTACTCAGGCATTCATGGGTGGGGTCTAGGCTTGGTAAAAGAAAGATTGAGTAAGAATCCTAATTTGAAAGATAATATAATTAAATTTGAAAAAGTAATTCAATGCATACTCGAAAGGAATCCTGTATGGATTCGCTTGACTTCCCGAGGCTTTAAGCCAAATTCCGAGGTGGAATTCAAGCTTGTATTATGTTATTTAATTACTCCTAAGGCCGGCGATCTCAGTGCACTTCTGTTGGAAGAGTGTAGTACTTAGTGAGTGGCTCAGGACCCGAATGGTCCCGATGAGTCTAAGTCTCTGGCCAGAGCACCTCCTATCCCGATTGGATAGATGCCTACCTCGTATGGGTAGATGAAATCTTATGCCTACCCCGTATGGGTAGATGCCTATCCCGTATTGGATAGATGAAATATTATGTCCCGTATGGACAAATGCCTAACCCGTATGGTTAGATGTTCATCCCGGATGGATGAATGCCTAATCCAAATGGATGGATCCCCAGAGTATGCAATTGAATCAAACACAATGATTAAATTAAACAAAAAAAAAAAGGAAAGGTCAATTTTGTTGAGTTAATTATGGTGGGTTATTACAGAAAATATTGAAAGTCATTAAAACCCCCAAAAAAATTCAATAACATAATGTTTTAATAGTTTTTTTAATATTATTATACTTAATTATGTTGTTAAACATCTTTTAGTGTGATGAGTATCAAATGGAAACTATAGATCAATAGTTGATACTAAAAAGATTAAGAAATAATAATAATTTAGACTTGCACTTATTATTATTTTCTTTTATTTTTGTTATATCTTTGTTGTTTGAAAATAAATTGATTATGTTTTTTGTTTTGTTTTCTACGATGCTAATTTTACTTGATTGTAAATTGATTCATGATAGTTGGCATATATATTTGATCCAATTTTATAAGCATATATGAAGCCCTAGTTTTTCTTTTTCTTTTTCTTTTTTTTTTTTTCATTCTTTTATGATAGGAGGAGTTATGAAGAGGGTGTCACCATGGAGAGATGTGCATAATTTTTTGGGGTTTGTTTCTTAGAGAGGACGAAGCTTAAAACATCATAGAGAGGGTAACAATGGAGACACCACTACAGGTGCAAACTTAGTCTTATAATTATATTGTGTGTAGTTCAAGAGTGATAACTAAATATAATCTATGTCAATTTTGGTCTTTGACTTGTTTTGTATCAAGTTGAATTTTTCTCCATTTTGCTAGATTGTTAATTTTTAGCTAATTTAATGTTACCAATTGTTTAATTGATGGAGTTTTAGGTTCAAGTTCTAGTTTGGGAAGAAGAATTGCAATCAAATCCTTTTCTTAACAACTTGGATTTTATCTAATGTTTAAACATTCATTTTTTTTTAATCGGTAATATTTATGATTTTTTAAAGATAACTAAAACAGTACATGAAAAACCATCATCCACCCCAAAAACCACCCTTTGTTCACCAAACCACCCTACCAAAACCATACTATTCTTCAAATAGAAACACAAAAACCCTCCCTCACGACGTTGTAGGAAAAGAATCTTCATGTGTCAAGCCCGGAGCTCTGCATTTTCCTCTGGAATGCCTTCAGAGACATTGAAACCCCAACCCGGGACAACCCACTCCAGCAAAGACTCCATGTTTAGAAGATAATCACTCGAGACTATCATCTTCATCACCTTTCTAACCTCCTCGCATGAATAGCCCAAGTCAAGTCCCCAAGCTGTGATTAAAGAGTAGATGTCTACCCTCGAATGATATCTATGGCCAATCATCGTTGCCTCCTCTCCAAGAACCAATTGAACAACCTTAAAAAATAGGGGATCTCTAGCCAAAAACATGTTCTCAAGCCTCTTCGCAAGAACAAGACCCCATAATGCGAGCATCAACTTCAAATATTCAGGGTGAAATTAGCTTCCATGTTGGAGGCCTCACCAAACCATCAAGTTCTGCAAAAAAACCGTAATCTTCCCCACCAAACATGCTCAACGACCTCATTGAATGAGCATAAATTCCATTTTTAGCAATTAAGAAGGCACACACCACAACTGCCGCCATTGTAGAAACATTCAACATTAATTGTCCGCAAAGCACGATCCAGTCTCAACACCTTGAATAAGATGCAGGCCGCATGTCACACATATCAAGTATGCGAAAGTACAATCATTGGCAAGCCATCTTAACTCCATAGCACATTGTTGTCATTACCATCCCACCACCTCACCTAACCCTTGGACAAATCACAAGCCACGTTGGACAGATCGTCAGCAATAACATTTCCACTTCTTTTTACGTGGGAAACACAAAAGTCTTGGAAAGATTTTAATTTTGCACCGATAATGGTGATGAACTTATTCAATTTCCAGCACGGGGTGTCACCTTTCATAAGAGCATTAACCACCACTTGGGAATCCCCCTCCAAGTGGACTTTCGAAGCCTTCATATTCACTACCAAATCAGTAGCTAACAAAGGTGCTTGTACCTCGGCTTCATTAGTAGTTCCATTCTATAATCTTTTAGCACCTTTGAAGAGAATCTTTCCTTCATCATCATATGCCACACACCCCGCTCCTGAGATGCCCGGATTCTCCCTTGAAGCCCCATCGAAATTAATCTTCACCCAACCCCTCTCGGGTTTTGACCAACTCACCTCTTCAATTCCAAGAACATTGCATAGAGGATTAACCTTGGGGAACCCATAATGTTTAAACATTCATTTAAAGTTTATAGAGAGTGATACTATTTCAACTATTTTTATCAAATTCACTTTGAGCAATCTCAAAATTCACATTTATAGATCAATATGCATTTATTTGCCAACATGTTATAGCATGAATAACAAATGATCTAGCATGCATATCAAACCAAGTGCCAAAATTGAATGAACTGTATTGTGGAATATAATTACAAGTTTCATTTTGCACGTGATAACTAGGCAGATCTATGTATTTATTTTTCTAAAAGAGTTTGGGTTAAATATTATTTTTATAACTCTAGCCTACACACCCTTACATTTGTGAACATCAAGGCATTCATCAAAGAAAGTGAGATGAAATAATGTTAATGCTCTAATTCACTCATAGTCGCTTATACTAATCATGTTCCCAAATTCTTTAGAAATAAAAATATCCCTTCAAATGTGTTGGTGTAAATAATTATTCATCATGGATATTATTACACTTACTTAAGTTTACTTAGGATAATGCATTTCATAGTAGTTTGGATATGAGACACTTGGGTGTTTGTGTCACATTGGGATAGTGTGTGTAGGAGAAATTCCACCTCTTATGGTGTTGATCTTGTTATTACACTATCATATCCACTTATTGTGGAGTGATAATTCCACCTTCGGTGGGTGATCCACCTCATGTGGAATATTATATTATTTCTCCTACCTACCCACACCTATTTCCTACCTACCCTTGTTTCTTATTGAGCCACATGTCATATTTGTGTGCTCATACATATCCCTAGCCTTGCCTATATAAGCAGGCTCATCTACATTGTATGTAACAGGTTGTTGATCATTTTCTATTGATGAGAATACAGTTTATTCTTGTCCCATATTATGTCTCTATCTTGTACATTTCAATGACTTCTTGATCTTGGCAAAATCCAACATGGTATCAGAGCTATTGGAGCTTCATTGATTCGTCTTGAAGAGGCATTATTGTGACGTCAAGAGACAGATCTGAGGAGCATCGTCATTTGGAGGCGTCCTAGACCAGATCCGACCTTGCCATTGCGTCCGGAAGGCCGTTTCCATGAATTTTGGTTATAAAGTTGGCCTATTTTGGTGAGAAAATTTTTTTTCCCCAATTTTGCTAATCGTACGGATTTTTCGAATTTTATATAATTTTTTCAAAAAAAATATTTTTTTGTTCTCTGAAAATTGTTTTCGAAAAAATCAAAAATAAAAAAAAAAAATTTTTTTTTTTGGAAAAATCGAAAAAAATTGAAAAGCAAAAGTGAAAAATCAAAAAAAAAAAAAAATCAAAATTGGTTTGGGGGTCCGCAGACCCCCGTACCCCACGTACCTGTCTGCAGGTTGCAGGTACCTTCCGCAGAAAGTACCTGCACGTCCGGTACCCAAGCGATCGTCAGCGCCTTCCATCGCAGTCCGCGCCCACTCCTCCGCGCTGCACCGGCGCCCACCGCCGCCGCCCGAGCTCATCCCTCGGCTTCCGTTCCACGCTGGTTCCGCCGCCTCGCTCCCCGTCTGTCCGAGCCTGACCGCAGCTTCCAGCTCCGCAGCCACCGCCGTCCTCCCTCCTCCTGGGCGGCGCCGCCCGCGCAGCACCACAGTCCCCCGAGCAGCGCCTTCTCCACCTCCCCTGCTCCGCCTGCCAGCATCCCTCGGCCGCTCCTCCGCCACGCGGACATCTGACCGTCCAGTCACGAAGACCGGAGGACCACGTCCGCCATGTGGCAGGCGGCCACTGGCCCGTGGATAAACACATCCGTACGAAACGCAGCCTTTCCGTACACAACGTCAGCAGTACGGACAACCATATCACCCTGTACAGTCAGCAATTCAGTACAGTACGGAACGTACAGTCAGCTTGCCACGCAGTCTGTCCGTACGGTACGGACGCACAGTCAGCCAGGCAGCGAAGTTTTGGCGACGGTCATACGGCTGTCAAATTTAACCCCGTGAATTGCTGACGTCAGCGCCACATCAGCAGGAAAATGCAGTTTTTGGTGACTGTCCCTGAGTAATCCCAGTTTTTGCAACTTCAGAGGCTTCGTTTGGGGTCATCCGACCTCCTTTTAAGGTGCCGTTTTTTTTGAAAGTGCGTATTTTTTTGTCTACTTTCACATGATACTATCAGATTGATGTCATTGTAAGTAGAAATTGTACTTTCAGATTTAGGCCATTTTTGGCTCTCTTGGTACTTGTATATTTGCTTGAATCTCAGTTAGATTCATTGCACTATTGATTGAAGTCTCTTGTATCTCATTTGAGAAGTTGTAAAATTTGCATCATAAGCCCACTTTGCCTTGTTTTGCAAGTGGCTCATTGTAATCGCACTAAGTATAAAGTGCCAAAATCATCACTTTTGGGAGGGTACTTTGATTGATTGAATTTGGGGGGTGTCTCTTGTGCTCTTGTGTTCTTTCCTTTTTGCTGCTATGGGTTCTTCTAAGTTTCCTCTCTTAACTCCACATAACTATGCTACTTGGAAAATTGATGCATGGAGTAAACTTATGGAAAAAGGACTCACTCATTACATTGATGGAACTATTGTTGCTCCAGCTGATCCTAAGGCTGATCCAGTTGGTCACTTAGATTGGCTCACTAAAAATATCATGGCAATTGGTACCTTAAGAAAGTATGTATCAAAGGATCTCATTTTCCATATTGAGAAATGCACTCTAATCAAAGATGCTTGGCAAAAGTTTCAAGACTTGTATGGTCAAGTTGATGAGATTATGGGATATCAAATTGATAGTGATCTCACCATGTTAGATCCCAAGAACTTTGATACTATACAAGATTATGTCACTAAGGCAAATGAGTTGAGGGCACAACTCAAAGATTGTGGCATTGATAAGAAGGATACTCAATTGATATTCAACTTGATAGGGAAGCTTCCACAAGAATATGCAACATTTGTTTCTAGTTTCCAAACTCATAGAATGACAATGGGTTCAAGCTACAAAATGCCTACATTTGATGCTTTCAATGAAATGTTGATGATGGAACAAACTAAGTTGATAAGCATGGGCATTCTTAAGGCTTCTTCTAAGTCTCAAGCATTAGTGGCAAATCAAGGAAACAAAGGAAATCAAGGAAAGGACAACTCAAACAAGAAGAAATGACAATCAAAGCCTAAAGAAAAAGCATCATCTTCTCCACAACAAGGAGATTCATCTTCTTCCAAGAAAGATAATTCACCAAAGAGAGAGAGACCTACTTGTGCTTATTGTAAAAAGATTGGTCATGAGGAACATCGTTGCCATACTAAGAAGATTGATGAGCTCACACATATCATCAAAAAGCATAACATTGATTTGCCTAAAGTCTACAAGAAGGATGATTCATCAACTTCCACTTCCTCACATTCAAAAGGAAAAGGGCAAGCATTCATGGCTTCTACAAGTGGAAAAACTCACTCTTTTGGAACAAGAAAAGGACAAGCTCTATGTGCTACAACAAATCATACTTCAGAGAGATGGCTTCTAGATTCAGGGGCTTCTCATCATATGGCATCTTCACAATCTATGTTCTCTACATTTGAGCCTTGCACCATGTCACAGATTTTGATGGGCAATCATACATACATGGATGTGATTGGGAAAGGATCTATTGACATTGGGGATAACTCCTTCAATGATGTGTTGTGTGTACCCCACTTGACAAACAATCTCCTTTCTATCTATCAAATCACACATGGCGCAACTAAGAGAGTTGTGGAGTTCACACCTGACTCAGTTTTTATTAGAGACATGGAGACTAGAGCTATCATTGCAACTGGGGTGGTTGATCATGCATCTCGGTTATACTCCTTTTCAGATTTTGTTGATGATGATGATTTCACATTTGATGATTCTACACATTATGATCACACTTATTGTGATGATTCAGATTTTGAGGAGAACTTTGGACACTTGAATTTGGGGATTCTCACATGTAACCCCGTTCTTGAGTCTTGTACTTCATCTTCTCATATTGACATCACATCACCTATTGCACCTGATTATGTGGATAGTGCGACAGTTTTGCCTTCATGTGATTCAGTGCAGCAGGATATACCTTGTCTTCCAGCTTCAGATTCATGGGATGATTACTTGACAGACATTGCAGGTTTGTTTGTGGAATCCTACATTGCAGATTTGGGAGACATCATTGATGACATACATCTCTTTGATGAAGATGATCCTTCTTCGATTGTTGCGAGGGCACACTCTGACCCTCTTGTTCATTCTCTACATGATCATTCTTTCGAGGTTGACATGATTGTGGATACTTATGTACAACAGTTGGAGGAGGTCTCTTTATTCTTTAAGGAGACACATGAGTCTTTGGACATTGTTCTACATCCATCTCCACTAGATGTTGGAGTTCCTTTTTCAGCAGTATGGCACAGTTTACCATCTTTGGAAGGGGTATCTTTCAGCATCGACATGGGGACACTTGAGCAGTTTTCAGAGATTCCTTTCATCATGAGTTTTCTTCATACATCTTCCCTTCATGATTAGGGAGACTTCATGGATACACCTTTGGTTTTGTTTCTTCCTAAGGGGAGGAATGTTGTTCGATGTTCGTGGAGCAGTTTCTTCATACATCGAGCTTTTATCATTGGTGCAGATTCTTTATTGAGGGATGATCACAGTTTGACTTCTCTTCTTCTCTCATATGGGGGGGACTTTTTCCTCACATGGGGTTTTGTTCCTCACATACTTCTTTGAGAGTTCTCTTGTATAGCTTTCATCTCTCTTTTGGGGGAGGGTTTTTTCCCATTGGGTTTTTCTCTCTTTCCCCACTTTGTGAGAGATTTCATTGCATTGGTTTGCATGCATTTGCATTTGTGCATGGGTACCTAACATGGCCTCGTAGCCGGGACCCATCTTGCATTGCTTAGTTGCATTGTAGACTTAAGTGCATTCCCCTAAGTTGCACTTAAGGGGGGGTGTTGGTGTAAATAATTATTCATCATGGATATTATTACACTTACTTAAGTTTACTTAGGATAATGCATTTCATAGTAGTTTGGATATGAGACACTTGGGTGTTTGTGTCACATTGGGATAGTGTGTGTAGGAGAAATTCCACCTCTTATGGTGTTGATCTTGTTATTACACTATCATATCCACTTATTGTGGAGTGATAATTCCACCTTCGGTGGGTGATCCACCTCATGTGGAATATTATATTATTTCTCCTACCTACCCACACCTATTTCCTACCTACCCTTGTTTCTTATTGAGCCACATGTCATATTTGTGTGCTCATACATATCCCTAGCCTTGCCTATATAAGCAGGCTCATCTACATTGTATGTAACAGGTTGTTGATCATTTTCTATTGATGAGAATACAGTTTATTCTTGTCCCATATTATGTCTCTATCTTGTACATTTCAATGACTTCTTGATCTTGGCAAAATCCAACAAAATGTTTTACCCCCACTCCATAAGTTGCTCATTATTGTTCTTCGTCTTCACCATCTCCATCACTTGAAAATGAAGCAAATAAGAAAAAGAAGAGGAGGAATAGCTATGGTTTACAATTACCTAATCTTTATTATGGGATTCTGAAGAAATAGAAGACAAGATTGCCAAATACTTTCCAACAAACTCCTCTTGTTTTGCCCTATGCAAAAAATCTAATCTAGATAAATTGAAATTGAAATTAAAATAATCATTAATATCCACAAAAGACCACAAAGAACAATGTGTGTTCTAATAGCTACTATTACAATCAAAGTATTATTCACCCTTTGTTTGAAAGAATGCATCGATAATTGTTTGCAAGTTCTTTATTTAATTCTCAATTCCAAAAGCTAAATTGTACATAGTATAGATTTTACTAGATGGTTCTCTACCTTTCGTTGTACCTAGAAAATAATAAGTGTACGGAGCCTCATGTGGACAAGACACACAGAGATTTAGGCTATGAACACTTTGGCACCATTATGGAAGTTACATATCTTCATGTAGTGAAAATTACTAGTAATATAAAAATAATAAATATAACTAAAAATTTGAAATATCCAAATTTATCTAGGTGTCAATTGATAGAGTACCATCCTCGTATATCAATCAATCACTTTTTACTCATTATTAGTAAAAAGAGATTAAAAAAAAAGCAACATGGAGTCCACTCTTTGTTTTGCAATGATAAAATTGTTAAGATTAAGGTTCCATTTACCTTGCAATTCTATGTATTATTCATGTGTCTCTAACACTCTGGGAAAGTATCATTGGACACCTTAGGTGATATTGCATAATTTATAAGTACAATTCTCCTAGAATTTTTATGAGTTGTCATATACATTTATGAGGAAGGTAGAGCACAACAGTGGCATTTGACCAAATGATCATTAAATCTTATTTCCTAATTCCAAGCACTAGGACTGAGGAGGGTAAATATTGTATGATAAGATGAGACCCACATGAGTTGGCCTTTTCGTGTTGGAGCACTATACTTTAGGATTGGAGTTTTTGGGGATTATATTGTCATATTAGTATTTATATTTTTGTAGGGGTTAATTGATGGTACCCATGTGATTCAATGTGAAGTATTTTATGTATTTACTATTCTCAAAAGATGCTCTCCTAAGTGAGACATTGATTTTTTCAAGATACCATGGTTATGGTATCTATTATTTTTATGTAAATCACTTATGGTCTTATCCTTTCTTATTACCTATATTGAGAGCATGAAATAGCAGTTTTGTGAAATTATTTTATAGGTTATAAGTGTTGACAAATTGAAGATATAGGTGTGAATGAAGATTGTTGCATTATACTCTTGTTCTATAGAATACAATCCTAACCTCTTTCCTTGGTAGATTTTTTTATCGAAAGGGTTTCTCCGTGTTACATACTATGTTATGCGATTTTTTCATGGAGTTGGCTAATTCTATTTATTGTTGATTTTAAATTATTATATCTCCATTATTACATTCTATAGTTAAAAATTAGATATGTATTTTCATTTTAGATTTCCATATTATAGTTGTTTTCCTTGATTTCTAGCATTTGATATTAGAGTCAATCCAAATTTCCTTCTTGGGTGGAAGTGTAAAGGCTTTCCATGCTATAGTGGGAATTTTGTTTAAATTTGTTTTTTATATTTTTATGTGGAAGCCATGGATACATCTACATTTCAATTGGATATTGAGTTCAATAGAACAAACTACAAGTTCTGAATGTTGTACATGGACAAACTCCTTGAAGAGAGGGACCAATGGTTGACTACTTGAAACGAAAATAAACCTAATAAAATAAACTAATATGAGTGGGATAAGATGGATAAGAAAATATAAGGGACAATTTGGTTTTGGCTTGTAGATTTAAATATGTTAAATATAGTTGAAGAACCCTCTACATATTTTTTATGGAAATATTTGATTGAGATATATAAAGCCAAGATTCTAGTAAATAAATTTAATTTGATAAGTTATTGTCTTGATTTTAGTTGCCCCTTTTAAAAATTCATTTGTTTATTAAAGAAGAAATTTCTTAGGTTTTTAAAACTCTGTCATCTTTTGTTGAGTTCCCAAATTCCCATTGAGCCTCAATGAAACTTTCAA
Organism: Cryptomeria japonica; assembly: GCF_030272615.1. Taxonomy (NCBI): domain Eukaryota; kingdom Viridiplantae; phylum Streptophyta; class Pinopsida; order Cupressales; family Cupressaceae; genus Cryptomeria; species Cryptomeria japonica. The sequence continues at coordinate 13,107,146 of NC_081410.1, forward strand.
TACATAAATTTTGTATTTACGGTCTTTTCAATTGGTTTCGCAACCATTGTTATGAGAAGAGAGGGTTTCCACAACCCTTTTGGTCTTTGATGAAGTTTTTAAAAACTCACTTAAGTCTCGCTCAAAAATTTGTCCTTTCAAAAAAAATTCAAGTCTTTTCTTGTGCGTCATATTTTATTTTAGGCTTTGAAACTACATCGGGACCCGACAAGGTTTCTAATGTCACTCTAAAAAATTTAAATTTATGTTTTGTTTGATCTTGGATTTTATAAACGGTTTTAGAACTGTCGTCAGACTCTAACAAGGTTCTCACAACCTTGTCAAAGTCCAACTCAGAACTCACAACTATAAAAAACATTTGGCATTTCTTAAAGGAAAGTTATTGAGGACTTAGCATTGAGAGGGAAGGAGAGTTTTAGATCCTCTTTTAAAGCTCGACAAGGTTCTCACAACCTTGTCGGTGACTAATCCCAAACTCACTCTTTTTTTCTTCTCAAAAAGATGGTTTGTGGAAGATTTAAAAGAAGACAAAAAAAAAGAGGTTTCAAAACCCCTATTGGAATTCGACAAGGTTTCCAAAACCTATCAATAAGTCCTCCTATTCAGACTGTTATTTTTTAGAAAGTGGCACCAAGTAAAGACTCACCTACCATAATTAATGCTCATTGATAGGTTTTGAAGAATGCAATGAGCAAAATTGTAGTTAGAAATATTGACAACTATACAAAGTGAAATTCAAGGAGTAAAATGCTAAGATCCAACTAAAAATTCACTCCATTGTCTTCACTAGTCCACTAGTTACAATACAACTTCTAAAAGAGGAGTTTTCAAGTGATTTCTATGGAGAAAAATGCATTTTTATTGCCAAAACTCCTTTTATATTTTTTAGAAATTGGAGCATCCCTATTTAAGTTAGAATTAGCCACTATGAAATCCAAATATTTGGATCATGAACACCTATAAGGCTTGACAAGCATAATGATTAAAATCGGAAATACTTAGTTAGGACATGTTAACCAAATGAATATTGGGAAAGAGTAAACAAGGACAACATGCTTCCTATTACACAAAGAATGGTTGAAAGTTATCTATTATAGGTTGGTTTTCCTACAATCATCTTGTGTTCCCACCTAGTTTTGGAGTGTATCAACCATTATGATTCAAAGACTTGAGAAATAATGACAATGATTTGCTCATCATTATCAATAGAGATGCCATTAGTGGGTTCTTTTTCCTACTAGAGAAATAAGTTTATGCAAACTTCAACTTATTATAGTGTCATTAAAGATTCACTATTGATAGTTGCAACATGTATGTGCTTGAATCCCATGTCACTCTTCAAGTGTTTGCAACATCCACACATCATAGTGAAGTGTTAGCATGGAAACCATGTGATAGAACCCAATAACCCATATTGTTGCCCAATTATCATCCTCCAACTTTAAGAAAGCCCAAATGCTAACCAAATAACCATTATGGGGCTACTCCAACACCACGAGTTTTTTCAACATCAACACATTAAAATACCATCAAAATCCAATGATAATTCAATAAAGAAACTATAAATCTCATCATATTCTAAATGTAGCAAATAATTCTACCAAGTCAAGATTTTAGGTTTAGATCATATTTGCATATTAATCCCATGCCAGTAGGTCAAGGTTACATATGGCTTAAAATTCATTCCTATGGGGTCAACCTTGTGGGCCACAAACTTAACCAATGTTTTTCTAACCTAAAATTATATTTAAAATGCGCAATTTTAAAAAAATTTCAAAGTTAAAGATAATGGTTTTTAGATGTGTACCACAAGATTTGTTTTACATGGTTCTATCCATTGTCAAATGATGTCATGGTAATAGGTGAAAGTAAAAATGATTATACTTTCTATAGAAAATGTACACTTTTTAAATTTGTAAACCATTAATTACAAATACTTCATTTTTTCACCAATATAACCATATCAATGATGATATTAATTTTAATCAACTAGACAAGACAATTAATTCCATTTGAGTATATTTTTTGATACAACATCGATACATTGTCTTGAAATAGTTATTTTTTACTTATAATGGAGTTTAACCAATCACATCGATATAATCTATATGATTATTCCTAAAGGGCATTGTCATTCCTCATTTGAGACATAAAACTATATTTTTACATGATATTATAAACAATATCTTTATGACATGTTATTGATTACATTGATCAAATTGTTTATTTATAGCATAATTATTACATTGATATCACATTGCTTCATTGCTACTGCTATGATTACTACACCATAGACTCTTCATAGCCAGGCCATACTAGCTAGAGTGCTTTTGATGGTCTTGCATGACTATATCTTTTAACTTTGAGATCTTAGATTGAGAACTTGTTGTCGATCTCTTGTATATGCTCACATTAAGGCATCATGAAATTCTTATTTGATCTTACATTTTCATATCTTATGATTGGTCAAACTCATAATGAACTTACATTTCTATATCAAATGTCATTACTATCATTTCTCATGCATAGATTGATATATCATTTAGATCATATCTTGATTTTATGCATTACACTTACATGATCACCTCCATTTTCACACTTTATCATATTGATCTTATATAGGGGACATAATTCTTTCCCCATCATTATATTGAGCTCTATTAATATATTTTATTATCTATAGCTATATCCTTTATCTTATGACTATACTTGTCAAAATTGAGGATTTGTCTCATTGTTGAGCCTTATACCATTGTTCCTATCTATCCTATTTGACTATATTCATCTTATTAATCCTATCCAAAATTGGCTTGTGTAATTGTGTGTCTTATTGTGCCATTTATTATAATTTTATAGGTAATTTTTCACATAGAGAGACAAAAGTATTGTCTTGATGCTACTTTTTATTGATACCACATTGTGCATGTACTCGTGCTCATGCGTGTCACCTAAGGACCATTTATTGTACTTCCATATGTGTTTTAGCCTTTATGAGTTGCATCATTAGTACTTTTCTCGTATTATGGGCAATGATGCTATCTCTATCCCATTACTATGTTTCTCATGAATTACTTTTCCAACCATGATTCATATACACTCTTGGATGATTGTATTCACTTACATGCTTACCTTTAATTGTTGATTATGGATGTCTCATGATGCATTATTTCATCAATCTATTGCTATATGCTTATGTTTATTGCTGATATATCTAATGAGATCTTCATTTAATCAACTATATCATGCGAGGGAGATCAATTGAAAGAGACAATGGTGGTGGGAGCAACATTCATACATGATCACTAATGTTCTCATTTTTGTGTTTGATCTTTCTTATAAGTCAAAATTTTATGATTGAATCTCTCATTTATCTTATAAGAATCTACGAGACATGACATATGTAGAAGAACAAAAAATATGGAAGCATATTTTTTATATTCAATGGATTGTAAGTTTATTAGTTAATCAAATTTAATGTAGCCACGCTTGAAAATGAACATATGCTAAAATGAATGGTTTGTACTTAGCGATTTACACACACATCAAAGTGGGGTTATGATGTAATGATGGAAAATGTATTCCTTATGCATTTCCCATTTAGTTTTATACTTAATTTTAGGTGATAGACGAATACATTCAAATAGCTATAAATGACACATTTTTGTGTGTGTAGTTGGGCTCGCATACCTAGCCTCACTTGCACCTAGCCCTATGCTTCTCATGCACATGTAATCCTATTTCATTTGACCAAATTATCCAATTTTGATAATTAAACTAATCTTTGTCAAGAATTCATCCTATTAGGCATATATCTATTTTGATTGTGTAACATTTGTCATTCCCATGGATGAGAGATCATTGTCACAATCATGATCGTAATCCACTTAAATGCAAATAAAAATCAAACATTTAACTAATTGGCCCCACTTTACACTTTGGTTCGAGGATGACATTGCACTAATCTTTGCAATTGGCTTTTATGTTTATGTATAAAAAAACATTTATTTACTCTAATTATGATCGTAGCATGATATCAAAATATCTTTGAATCCATCTAATTGCATCTGAACTTAAATTAAGAAAGGAATCCAAGCATACTTGATCATATGCTAGTGCATGTGAATCATCTAGCAATTGTTTTAGAATTTGTGTGCATGCTCGAAGCTTATTGTCTATCAAGGTACTTTTAAATATTGTCCACTTGAGATAAAACCCTAAAACTTTGATAGAGAATATTACTACTGAGAAGTTTGTTTATTTGAGAATTCATAGGATAGAATCTAGAAGTGAATGGAAATCAAGTTTGTGGTGACAAAATGAAATCGTAACTATGAACCAATTCTAAAAGAATGAAATTAACTTGACATCAAACAAAAAGAAACATTTTGATCTTGATCCAAATGCACTATTATATAAGACATCTATGAATTCTCCAATACATAAATATCATTTATTTAACAAAATATTGATCATTCTTCCAGTCTACAATGAAATAATCTCTCTTGGTAATATTACCTAATTTAATTTTACCCAAGAGTGTACTTTTCCCTTTTTCAAATGGATACAAGAAAACACAATTATATTTGAAAAGTTGTGCAACATCTGGAAAATGTACGAAGTGCTATCCGTTGATAAAAGAACATACCTGAGGGGTGGAAAGTATCATATCTACTCCAAAATAGGTGCAGAAAAGCTGAACCGTGGGATTGGAAAACCAAGAAAACTCTTTTTGGTTTGCTAGTTACGTCGGTTGTTCTATATGGTTGCGAAGTTTGGGGAGGCAACATGTCAAACTATGGATGGAGACAATTAGAGAGAATTCATAAACACCTAATCACAAGCAATCTCAAAGTTAAAATGCTAGTTCCATATGAAATCATTTTAGTGGAAGCAGGTACTATCATGTTGGAGGCTTCAATGATAACCAGGTTAATAAGCTATCTAAAGAAGGTGAAAATCATAGATAACCAACGATGGCCTAAAATTGCCACGAAAGAGGGTCTTAATCGTAGCAAGAAGACTTGGATGAAACAAAACAAAAAGTGGTTGAACAAGTGGAACATCAAGCTGCACGAATATCTGAACACCAATGAGGAAATAAAAAAGTTGGTCATAGGAAAGTTTCAAAGTGCCACATGGACTAATTGCATTGGACATAAAAAGACGTATTACATCAAAGAATTTAACCCAACTTGGGACCACCAAGAGAAATAATACTTAGGGGCAGTTATTAAAGGAAAGGAAAGGTTTCTAATGGCACAATTGAGGATAGGTTTGCATCATCTCAGGTGTGAAATGGGTAGGTGGAAAAGGCCCAAAGGGCTATGGGAAGAGAGAATTTGCTTGTTCTGCGAGATGGGTGCAATTGAGAGCAAATGACACTTTCTTGCTAAGTGCACAACTTATGATGATATTTCTGCTCAGTACGAGATCGTCTTGAAGACTGACAACATGCATCATCTATTTGGCGAGGATAAGATCAATCAAACTGTTTGCTTTTTGGTCAAGATACATAACAGGAGATCTGACATTGAAAAGAATATGAAGTTAGCTTAGGTTGTGATTTCCTGGTCCCATAGAATGATTGGTCTCGTGAATGTTAGTAAAATAATTCAATCATTCATTCATTCATTTATTTGAAAAGGCGTGCAACATCTAGAAAATGCACAAAATGTTGTCCGTTGAGAAAAACACATTGTTGATCCATTTTTGAATTATCTAAGCAATTCTTTGTTTGCATTACCATCTCTGTTGTATTTTGCATTGTAAATGGTGTATATCCAAATGTTGTAAACCGTATCTAAGTTTGGTTGTAATGTGTTCACAAATAAGAGTGTATCAAATCCCACTAGCTTTTGGATTAGAACATAGAGCAGACTGAAGAAGATAAATAATGTTTCTATGTTTTGATTTAACATAAGCTCAGGGAAGAGAATTTTAGGCAAGCAACCTTAAATAATTTAATAGAAATTATGTATTTCACAATTAGGAATTTTAAATATCTAAATCTTTTTAAGGGCATCACCATAACGTTGGTTATTTTATTTTTGGGGGTTTCTATTAGAGATCATCATACCCTGCTTAGTATTTTGCCAACTATTTATCTGCTTTGTTTTCTTGGCTCTTCTCTTTGGTTGATAAATTTGGGTTTCCACTGAAGAGTTGTTTTGGGTCTTGGTACGAGGAATCTCACTTCTTAACTCAATTGTATTTTCTTTGTTTTGCATATTTTTTTTGATTAATTTTAATCTCATCTTGGGAATTTTTAAGTTTTTTGTTTTGCTTAGTTTATTAAATTTGATTGCCATGATTGTAATAATAGGGTTGCAGGGAGCTAGGAGTAATTTGTGTCAGTTGACTAGAAAACCAGATCGAAGTTGTGACACCTTTGCAAAAAAGGAAAAAACCCATTCCTCATTCATACACACTATTTTTCTACTATTACAGGTATTCACTTTGTTCCTGCATATTCATCAATTGAATATATGTTGTCAAACATTTTGTCAAACACTTAGGTGTGCATTTTTCATAGGTTTCTTAGGTTGCACATGCTTGGAAGAAACTGAAAAAAGATATACTATTTTGTTCTTTGAAAATGTTATCCAACCCTGCCACCCTTTTCATCATGTTCATATCTTGCTATCATTGGTTTTCACTATAATTTGTCCCTTTTTTTTGTATTTTTCAAGGACAATTACTCACCCAATTTTTGCATTGCTATCAAATGAATATACATTGATGAAGGTTAAGTTGTTAGTCACTTGGGATTTTTTGTTTTGATGGTTCAAGGTAATTCAAGCAATTTTAATCAAATATCTTAGGCCTTGACTATTTTAAATGTCAAGTATCAATGCATAATTTTAAATAATCTTATTTGGATATAGTTCTTTTTAAGATGTCCCCATACCATTGGTTACTTGTCTTTATCTTTTTAATCAGGTCTCAACAAGATCTATCTAGTTCTTACCGAGTATGTGGTCATGTGGGTTACCTTGATTTAGAGATTTTGGGTTCCCATAATATAATTATTTCTTTCATTAAAATTAGATTAGTACTTGAATAAACTGTGTTGGTTTTCCATTAAATTTAATTTCTATAATGGTAATTATAACAGTACAGGGAGGTGGTAATTTTTATTTTCACCAACTAAATAGCTGATTTAAACCATTGATCAATCTACACCACTTCTATACATGCATTCTTCTTCTTAAATATTACTTTATTTCTATTGCAGTTTGTCACTTTTCTATTGCATTGCCATCTATTGAATATATGTTGATGGGCATGTTGGCTTGCAAATGTGCATCTCCATAAATCTTAAAGACTAGCACCGAAACTTGAGGCTAGGGATATGTCAACAAAGGTGATAGGCAAGATTTTATGATTAGGCAATGACATGAATGGACTGATTCTTGTAAGTGGGTAAACTTACCTTCATCTTTACGCTTAGCTAGGATAAGTGGGGTGTTCCCTAAGTCTTTACAATTGGACAATTAGAGAGAAATGAGCAATTAGATGCCTTTAACCAACCATATCCAAAATACCATGATCACCAATGTTTGTCATTGAATTCATATCAGCACTGACTATAGCCAGACCTATGTGCAACGTCTCCATATAACAAGCATTTATTATGCAAATTAATTTTACAAATTGATGAAACAAAAATGAAAATGAAAACTTGCAACAACCTTTTTTTTACAACAAGAACTAAAAACAAAAACTTTTGAAATGAAACAAAAATTTATTCCGTGGAGATATATTCTAGTACATATGAAAATTTAACATTATAATTAAAATGAGAAGAAACGTTCATAGATTACTGTTTTTCTTGATGTACATTATAATCTTTACATAACTTTACCAATGATTTTGGAGGGAAAGTATCATCAAGGTGCTTTTTTTGCCCAACCACAAACTAACTAGTCTCCGGTGCCATTTCCAACTAGAAATGCCTGACCCTTTCGCATGGAGGTAATGATAATTTGAACTCATGCCATTTGAGACCAATGCTTAACCCTACACAATCTCTAGTCGATCACACACTGTAGGATACTCCTAACTACTATGACCTATGACTAGGTTGTATAACTGGATTAATGAATTGATTGACACTCATAGATAGAAACATCACCTTGCTCGAAGGTTTAATATAGTTGCAATCATGCTAATGCATGAAGTCAGTGTTCATCACCCTACCCGATTGCAACTTGGACGTTTAGAACATAGGTTCTTTTTTAAAGAAATTTATTTTTAATGGATGTCCACTTGTCAATCACTTGGTATCCAATCACAAAATACATAATTTGAGTTTAAGAACTATTTTCTCTATTGAGTTTCATAGCTTATTTGAAATTTAAGGATTCAACCTTACTATTTTCAAGGGTATCCTTGTACCCCTCTAGTTTATTACTCCATGGTCTTAGTCTAAAAATATTACCTTAGTGTGGAAAAGGTAAGATAGGCAATAGGGAAGGTAGCCCTCATGTTTATACTAAGTTTATGTATTCATCATGAATTATATGTAAGGGTTGTCACTGTACAATTCAAGTGAACTAGATGATTAAATATAAACTAATATGCATGTAAGGAGCACTTTTGAGCTTCCTTATGTCTATCTAGCCCTTTTCATACTAAGGTTTATTGAACATTTTCCACGAGAGGGAGTTGCTTATTAGTTTACTTGGGCTTGGCGGAAATAGAGCTGATATAATTTTCAATACTCTTTATAACATCAGAATTAATTCAATAAATGTCGCCAAGAAATGTGTCTCTTGGAACTTTTGTGGAATTAACATATATATCTCTGGCACATTCCACGAACTTCACTTGTTTTATGAGTTTTGATTCTGCTATATGCAACTACCAAAATGTTTTCTTGGTTATGGTTCAACAATACATAAGAACCCTAGCTAATAGGGTAGATACATTTTAGCTAATTCTACTATGTGAATCTATTCTAGTTGGTAACACAATTAATTCCTTTCTTCGGCTATTCAAAGCTTTAACAAGCTACAACTCAACATGTGATGAATACAAGATTCAAGAAACACAAATTATTTCCTTTCATGATTTAGAAACTAGGGCAAGAATCGTGCAGTGCCATATCAGAATAAAAGAAGACATGACCTGGTTAAATGGTGGTAAATTCAAGTTCTTAGTGGCTCACTTTGCAAACTCCCCAACTACCACAAAAGGCTATGCAAAGACACTACTAACTATAGCAACTTCGACTCATGTTGGAAGAGAAATTTTCCAAACTCAACACAGTGAATGATTCTCCCAAAAAAAAGTTCAATAGTATTTCCTCTCAGAGCTATGCTCTAAAGAAGGAAAATAATATATCATAATAATGCCTTTCTCGTTACCAAGAAAAGTGATAGGGAGGACCCTAGATTGCTTGAGTCAGCTTGACTCACTCCAAGGCCTTTTTCCTAGCCTAACCCGGGAATGTTCCTCTCTATTACCCTAATCCACTCTAGGTTCTCACTACCGAGGTTTGTTACTCTGCTCTTTGTGAATTCACTTTCGTAAATACACCAACTCACTAATCCACCGGATCTCACTAGACACCTTGCAGGGTTTTCTCTACCATTAATTATACCTACAACTTCTCCTAAGTTGTTTTGTCCTCATGCTTGGATCTTCTCTCCCTTTGATCCCATCTTCCCCTGGTCTGAGGCTAATAGCCTAGTCTCTGGTCTACCTTTCAAGTGATTGCTCTTGGTCACTGATACCTAGCCGGGCTATCATCAAGCTCGCCTAGGGCGAGTCTGTTGAAATGACCGACGCCATTCCCTGGTCTGCTACATATAGAACTCTACTGTACATGGTTGGCCCTTCTTGAAAACCTCCAATGGTCACGCGGATCCCACGATGGAGTGTTAAGACAGAGCCATGTTCATAAATGTGAGACGCCAATAGAGGACAAGAGAACAAAAGATGACTTTATTTACAGAGCTGAGCTTGGCACGAATGCAACTTGGAATTCACAGAAAAACAACATCTACCCTATCTGGATTATTACTTAAGGATTTAAGCCATGTTTACAGTAGAAACTAAACTCTGAGAAAAGAAACCAGAAAATGATCTTCCAATTGTTATTCAAAAGAAGTTTGTTCTTGTGGAATCAACACATCCAACAATCCCAATCCAACCCTGTTACAAAATGCCCATTGGGTCTTTTATAGCCTCCTAGACATGTCTTGAATCATCCCTAACAGACGAGATTCAACTTGACACAATTCGGTTTCTGACTGTAACTATTTTTCCTTTCTTCATTGGGTCATCGGGTCAACATCGAAACACTCACTCCGATGTCCGATGGCAATTTATAAATCACTTGCTTTTCCATCGAGTCATTGGAGTAGCATCAAAACACTCCCACCGATATCTGATGGCTCCACTTCGGTCTTATGCATACTCATCGGGCATCGGGGTAGGGTAAAACCGGTTGTTCCGATACTCGATGGTTGCACTCCACATGCTGGCAGTGTCATCGGGGTAAGTATTGCCGAAACGTGAATTTTTAAAAAGAAGACAAAATGCACTCCAAGCTCCAAACAGACAACCTAATGGACTAGAACCAATCCTTATGCCAAAATTGCCAAAATTGAAAAGGGTATTTGCTCACCCTTAGGTGCTCCTACACCAAAAAGACTCTAAAACCCCCCTGTAGGAAAATGGTTTGGCAAATTTGGGTTAATTCCAATTCCAAGTTCATTTCATCACATTCAAATTTGAGAGACATGCTACGATTTATGCCAAGCCACCACGGTGGAACTCATATCCATAACATTGGTTCGAATAAGCTTTAAATAAGTGCAAAGAGTTCTTTTCAACCCAATGGCTTAAGTATATTTTAAGCGGTGCTTATTATAAGCATTAAAACATGACACCCACCAATATGGCTCACACAAAGGCCATATCAAGGAGTAGTAGTATGAATTTTAAAATAAACTTTACTTTCAAGAGCATTCATATGTGTGTATTTATATACATATATATACCATATGTATTCATGTTTATACAAGCACGCATACGCATGTGTTCATTAATGTCTTGAATACATATATGTACTTATATATATATGTGCGTGTGTGTATACATGTGTGTGCGTATGCACACACACAAAACTTGAGGCTTTAATTTTAATAATAGTAATAAATAATTAGCATCAAGAAGTTCCACAATTATAGGAAACATAACGAGTAAAGATTTGGACCTCAAAATGGGTGCAAAATGGTTTGGTCGAAAAAAGAGAATAACAACTCCAACTAAGAGGGAAAGAACCCTAATCTTCTACACTAACCAAATAGGGTTACCTG